>NC_141917.1:741875-1483750 GCF_057802395.1 Ceratotherium simum simum | reverse complement strand
GAGAGATTTACAGGCTCCGGGGAAAGGGTGCTGGCTGCACGTGACCACACAGGCCCCGCGGGGTCCCCCGGCAGGAGAGCTGTGTGGGGCTCAGACGAGAGGCAGCTGCTCTTCCCCACCCCAGAGAGACCTGGAGGTCCTGAATCCCAAACAAATGGTCGTCTGAGCTGCTGGCTCCACCTTCCCAGAAAAAGGGTCCTGAGCACCCGCCTCTGAGGAAAGGACACGTCCTCAACTCAAGCAGCCTTCAGCATGTCCCGGGGAGGAAAAATGGGACCTCCCTCTGCTAGAGGAGCCCCGTCCCTCCATCTCCCTTTCGCCCCTTCTGAAGGCGTCTCCCAGGTACAGGGGACACGCCCATCCTGATAGCTCAGGGAAGGCTCCTGACCCTTCCTCTCCCGGGACGCCTCATGGGCCCACTTCACGGGCGGCGTCCTCTCCCCAACGGTCACCACTGGGGGCCGGTGTCTGTGTGAAAAGAATGATGAGAAATGGCAGAAAATGAGGCAGGAAAATAATGGTATATAGGAGAGGTCGTGCTAAGGGGTGATGCTCCACCCGGTGAATCACCACCCTCATGTGGATACGAAGTGCACACAAGTCACGCTACAATTAATGGAATAACGAGGGAACTGGAAAAGTTACACGGGGACAGAGAAGGCACAGAACCACAGGTGTTCGTGCAGCAGGAAGGTGGAGATGAATCTGGAGAACAGGTCTGTCCGCAGGGCAGCAATCAACTGCATTCCATCAGGCGCAACTAGTGCCGTTTCTGTGGACGAGCAGTGTACCCGTGGCTGTCAGTTCTCCCCAGGTAACACCTGTCTCTGCGGAGTCACAAAGGACCTGCGACCACGGCAGAGCCACACCCCGCAGGGGCAGGTCAGCCCCCCAGATTCCAGCATTCCACTTCACGGATGTTCAGCCGTCTTTTCTGCCCGTTCCAAAAATGGGCGTTTCCTTCCACGAGGAAAAAGAAACACAGCTAAGAACTCCTGGGAGGAAATTATAATGGGGCCACTAGCAAATGTGTCCAGGTCCCACCGAGCAGAAATAGGGGTGTAGGCTGCCCTTCAGTCTAAAAAAATGTCAGCCGCCTCCAGAAGGGCGGCCGGAATGCCGTTGTTGCCGTAAGTGTTCACTTTCCAGAGGAAAAGGCCTGAGTGATCCCCCAGCTGCATAGCTGTGTGTTTTTTAAAAGAAGGATTTCTGATCATTTGCACCTCAGTGCAATCAAAAGTGAGTCCAACAGGGTCATTTCAGGGGCAGACCTGCAGTGGGCAAGCAGTCCAGGCAGACGCTGTCTGGATGGTTCGCGCTCTGTGTCCAGGCCAGCAGGAGGCTGAGGGGCAGCCTCCAGACCTGTTTGAGATGCTTCCCTCCCGCCGGGCACTGCAGGAGAAGGACCAGCCTCTGTCCTCCCTCCCACAGCACCCCTCTGTCAGCAGGAAGCCCCCACAGGCTGAGCACAGGGCTTACCCTTTAAAAGGCTGCGGGAACTACCTCCATCCCCATAGCTCCCACTGGCTGAGTTCTGAAATCCAGCTACAGCCAGTGATTCAACTTAAAATATTTGATTAAAACTAAATGCACACCAATTGCTCTTTTTAATCAATCTGTTCAAACGTACTGCAAGTTATTCACATGCAAGTACTCTAAAAAAGACTCAATATTAGTTCTTGTGAACAGCATGATGTCTATTCCATATTTAAACGACGTTGTTAGAGAGAACGTGATAGGAGGGGCCTCTTCGCCCCACGAACACACCACGTGGAGCCGCCTTCACGTGGCCCCTGCCCAGGGCTGCCACACGACCAGCATGACACACACACTTCCCCGTGGTGACCCACCGAGCTCTCACACCATTTCTGAGGGTGCACTGCCACAGCGCTGTGGGAGAGCCCAGCCCACTGTACCGTCCCCCTTCCTGGGAGAAGTCCGTTCCCCAGGTCATCTGTGGAGGCACACAATTCCCACCTCCCAGACTCAGGGCTCAGCCACGTGATCCACCTTAGCCGATGACCCTGAGCAGGCACACTGGGAGCCATGTGTGTCCAGAAACTCTGAGAGCCGCTACAAGCTTCCACCCTGTCTTCAGTTTCTGCTGTCACCACAAGGTGGCCTGTCCCAGGCTGGGGCAGCTCTTCCCACAGGGCCTGTGACGAGAAGAAATGCCAGCAGGGCAGCGTGAGCCCACAGCTGAGGGGGAAGGGAATGGGGCCATGGCTCTCTGAGATTTGGGGATGTTTGTCATGCAGCAAAGCTGACTGATATACCAGCTGCAGCTTGGCGGAGTTGAGTAACTTGCCCACGTCATACTGCATCAAGTTTCAAGCCCCAGTGTCACCCCTGGTGGGTGTGCCCTCAGCCACTGCATTTGGCCCCCTCTCCTCCCGTGAGCCCTTGTTTCCACAACACTCCAGCATCCCGGGGTCACTCATCCCTGTGTCAGGGTTTCTGTCCTGGGCCCTGAGGCACTCCAGCCATGGCTCCAGCCAGCTGGCACACTTCCTGCGTGGGCTGCACTGCAGGCCCGCCACCCCCACACTGGACGAGTCGCCTCTCTTCACACACTGTGCTTCTCTCCGCATCTGCCCAGCAGGCACGGGGGCTGCAAGTTGAACGTCAGTGCTGGGCATACAACAGCCTCCCCACTGGTCGAGATGCAGCTGGAGAGCAGGTCTCTCTGCAGGCAGGCAGGGCTGGAAGACAGGCGGGTCCCCCTCCCCAAGCCCGGTGCAGACCCCTCCCTCTGGAAGCCATCCAGATTCTCACCCAAGCCCAGCCCCCCAGCCCTCCAAGCTGCCGGGTAACTTTCTTTGTGACCCTGTGTGTACGCCTTGTGGGCCCACGGGTGGTCACTCTGGGCTGGCTGTCCTTTCCTGCATGCTCCAGCTTCTGAGGCCAGGAGCTGAGTCTTCTGTGAGCCCCAGTCCTTGGGCCCTTGCACGGAGGGCATAGAGGATGGCGGGACCAGCGAGACGAGGCCGTCTAGGGTTGGATCTCTGTCCAGCCAGGCCATGAGTTCAGCCTTGAACCAGCCGTGGTGGGAGGACCCATAGCCCCACGAGAGCCATGGCCACATGGGCACCAGGGCCCGGGTGTGGGGACGGCTTCCCGGCTCCCGCCAAGAACAAGAGAGGAGAGTCGCCCCGTGGGCCAGTGCACCCATCTGCACAGCACACGCAGGCCAGGACACTCATGGTTCCCACTTACCTGTGAGGTGAGCGAGGCGGATGATTCTGGAAGGTACCAGGTGTGAAACCCAGCGCTGTGGCCATGCCTGCTCCTGGAGCTCCCACTCAGCTGGGGGAGGAAGGGAGCCAAGGAGACGGGGTGCAGAGATCTGCTCCTGGCCGCCCCAAGCTCACACCTGCCCTGGTCTCTGCCCGCCGCAGCTCATGCTCCTGGTCCACAGAGACCTGGGGACGGGGACCCCAGGAAGGAGGAAGGGGCTCCCTTGGCCTCATGCGTGCTGCGCGAGGGAGGGGCAGGTACCTGGGACCGAAGAAGAGACTCCCTCAGCTCTACTCGCCAGCACTCTTCTTCCCAAATTCTCACTGTCCGGGCTCCCCGGGCAGCCAGGCTAGTTCTTAGCTCTGAAGGTGCCTAGATTCCACATAGAGGCATCAATACGTGTGTGTGTGTGTGTGTGTGCATGTGTGACTGTATGTGTGTGCACGCATGAGTGTGTGCATGTGCACATGTATGTGTGTGCATGAGTGTGCATGTGTGTGTGCAGGCATGTGCGGTGCTGGGGTCCACCAGCCTGGTGAGGTTGGTCAAGCCTGAGTCTCAGAGACTGCTTATTCTTGATAGAGTTAAAGAGAAAATCTTCATGTGGGCCAACTCCCTGAGCCACGGACCGATGGGCATTCTAAACGGAAGCGAGGGAGTAGATCCTGTGTCCAGAGAAAACCTGCGGATAAGGGCAGCTGGAGAGGCCACATGAGGCACCAGGCGGAGGGCGAGTGTGGGGCTGCGTGGGCACCTGCCACGTGAAGGAGCACAGGGCCCCGAGGGCAGGCCCAGGGCGGAACCCGTGTCACCCCCAGAAGCCCGTGAGGTGAGTCAGTCGTGGGGGAAGCTGAACGCACGCTGCTGGTGCGAGAAGCTGGTGTGAGAAGCTCCAGCTGTGATTCCCACTGTGTGAGGTTCTGGAAGAGGCAACGTGTGGAGACAGCGGAAGGATCAGTGGGGCCGAGGTGGGGGCGGTGAACAGGCAGTGACGGGGGATGATTAGGGCAGTGAGACCGCTCTGAACCGTGCTGTGATGGGAGAGACACAACGTCAGGCATGTGTCCAAACCCACAGAGCACACAGCACAGAGGGACTCTGACAAAACCGCGGCCTCGAGGTCGTCTCCCGGGCCAGCACCGGCTCTTCCGCATGCGGACACACCAGGCGCTTAACACGGGAAGGAAGCACGAGGGAAGCTGGGAATTCCCTGCCCTTTCTGCTCAATGTTTCTGTAAACCCAAAACTGCTCTAAAAATAGTCTATTAATTTTTTAAAAATAGAAAGAAAGCAGGAAAAATGTAATAAAGTTCTCTGATGAAACTGTTTCATTCTTCCTGTAACGCAGCTCCCTTAAACCTAGTTTTCATCACTTTTTAGAACTTTTATGCTTCTTGGAACATTGTGAAGAGACGTCTGTTGCACACGAATGCAAATGTTAAGAAACCCAGACTCAGGCAGGAGAGTCCTGGACACCCCTTGGCCCGAGGCGACCCGAGGGCAGTTAGCCACCTCCCTGCAGACTCTCCTGTCCCTGCACGCCTCAGCGTGGCCTGCGCCCCCAGCACGGGGTGGGCTGTGAAGAGTTAACTCTGCAGCATGTCCCAGGCCCTCCGATCGGTGGCCTGTGACACTCAGGGCCCTACGAAGCCCCTGGAGGCACCTGAGCTGGGTGCAAAAGAGGGAAGAGGCCGGCAGGCCAGGACAGGCCAGGGCGCCCACCGCCGGGAGGCTCACATTCCTGTCCCCCGTGGAGGGCGCAGGAGACGCGTGGAGGGACAGCGTCAGGCTTCTCCAGGCTCTAGCCGGGTGGCTGATGAATGACTGTTCCAGCCTGGGCTCTGGCCTGCCTCTCCTCGCAGGTGGGGACGGCCGTCAGAGGGGCGAGGTGGCGCCTGTCACCCCCCAGGCCCCCGGAGCCTCTGGAATGTGCCAGATGGCTGCTGCGGGCCGCCACTCCCCCAGCGCAGACCCCCCCAGCGCATGCCTGCAGGGTCAAGCACCCGCTCCGGCCGCTGACGTGTGTCATCTGGCAGCCGCTGGCTCACGTCCCGCGGCAGGGCCGGCGGCAGCGGGCAGGGCTTCAAATACCACAGCGGCAGAGGGTCAGACGTGACAGGGAGAGGTGAGGAAAGGTTACTGCACTGACACTTCCCGGCCTCCCAGCTGTCACTGCCAGCACATCGGAGGCCCAGGGTCCAGAGCGGCGGAGCTTCCCACGCACGTCACGTCACACCCTCCACGGAGCTCCAGAAAGTCCCAGGGGAACTGAAGTGTTGACAACCCATGCCCCAGAAAATGTGGTGAGGGGTGTGTGTGTGTGTGTGTGCATGTATGTGCACTTATACATGTGTGTGTGCATGACACATGTGTGTGTATGTGCATGTGTGCACACGTGTGGGTACACAGTGCACGGTGGGAGGTGGTGTTCTAAGGCACCACATGCGAGTCTCTCTGTAAGTACGTCTTGAGGCGTGGATGGTCTCACCCACGTCACTCACTTCACACGCAGTGTGTGACGTCCCAGCTGCAACAGGGTGGCTGCCCAGGGTCCTTTGTAGAAAAAGGCTGGATATGCATAAATAATAAGGTGCAAGTGTCTCATGTGTGACACGATGACCTCTCAGCGCCACACAGTCAGGGAACCCACATCCTTCTTCACCTTGGG
The DNA here is from genome assembly GCF_057802395.1 of Ceratotherium simum simum. Lineage (NCBI taxonomy): Eukaryota > Metazoa > Chordata > Mammalia > Perissodactyla > Rhinocerotidae > Ceratotherium > Ceratotherium simum. Next base: position 1,477,845 of record NC_141917.1, on the reverse strand, counting down.
AGGAAACTGAGGCAGAGTGTCAGGGAAGCCACGGGGCCAGGACCAGGTCTCAGGCACACTTGCCTGGCCCCAGCCACACATATGAAGAGGACATCCAGTGTCACACTCGGAGAAGACATGCCCCAAACACGCCCGTGCAGATATGAGGAGCCATGTCCTGCTTCCCCGGCTCTGTGCCTGTGCCACGTGGTCAGCGTGGCTGGGAGGGGAGGGGGGAGAGGAGAGAAGAGCGAGGGAAGGACCACAGTTCAGTCCTGAGGTCCTGGGCGCCCCTCCTCCCACCCCGTTCCTGCAGAGGGCAGCTCCTGGGAAAGGCCGCCCTGGGGCCTGGCTGTGGCTGAGCCCACCTGTTGCCCTGACCGGGTGTGCCTTGGGCTGATGACAGAATTCCTGCCCCGTAAGTCCCTCAGCAATGGACCCCCTGACCCTGCGAGGCCGGGACGGGTGCAGGCGGAGGCTGGAGGCTGCTGGGCACAGATGTGGACTCATTTGTTGGCGAGGAGGCCAGGCAGAACGTTCTAGCTCACGCTCTGTGTCCAAGCACCAAATCCTCTCTGACAACAAAGGGTCAGCCTCTAAACAGACCCAAGAATCAGACACCTGGTCAGCTGGTGACACACAAAGTACATGCACACACACATGTGCATATTCACACGTGCTCACGCTCCCACAGACGTGTGCACACCCACACATACACATACGTGCGCTCACACACTGTCATGCACAGACTCACACAGGGCACACTCACACACTTGCACGTATGCACTCACGCACACATAGTCATACATGCACACACATGCTCACACTCTCACCCCACAGTCCGTCTGAACAATAAAAGGGTTGGTGACTCAAGTGTTAAAAATTCTCAGCATCCAGACACCATGGGAGAGTCAGTGCCGGGGACACTGGTCAAATAATGCACCTCAGCGCACACCCGGCACCCACCCCGAGAAAACATTTGTGAAAAATAATGACGTTCACTCATGTTTGTTGATCAATTAGAAAGAGTTCAGTCTGCTTTTCACAGTGATGTCCATCCCTAGAGTCGGGGCAGTGCTGGGTGTGCCTGTGCGGGTCAGTGTGTGTGCAGGAGTGTGTGAGAGTCTGTGCATGTGTGAGAGTTTGTGAGTGAGTGTACACATGTGGGTGGGTGAGAGTGAGTGTGCATGTGTGGGTGTGTGAGAGTGTGTGTGCATGTGTGAGAGTGAGTGTGTGTATATGTGAGTGTGTGTGCTTGCACACACACTCACACTGTGGGGCCTGAACATGTACAGTCACTTGCTTCCTCATAGCCAGCAAGGGGGAGGGTCTCCTCACAAGACGATGCCATGATCTTAAGTCACGTAATCCAGGATATGTAATCACATGCATGTGATCATGTGCAAACAACAATGTGCATGTGATCACGCATGTGCAATTACCTACTTGTATTCACGCACCTGCAATCACATGCATGTAATTACATCCATATAATCATGTAGTCACCAACGTGATTGTGTGCATGTGACTGTGCACGATAAGGACACGCAGAGAATCATGCTCTCGTGACCATGCACATGTGACCACATGCATGCTATTGTGTGATGTATTCACATGCGTATGATCACATGCATTTAATCATGTGCAGTTAACAATACTAGGAGCCACGTGCATGTGGGGGTGCAGTGTGACTGTACACAAGTAATCATGCACGGGCCATCACGTTCGTGTAATTGTGCGCACACCATATTTGCCGTATTCCATGGGTTACAGGCGAGTCCCAGCTCCCACCCACACTGAGGGGCGAGGATTACACAGAGGTGGGAGCACAGGGGAGGGCTTGGGGACCACCTCGGTGTCTCTGCCACAGCCCTAGGTCAGCACACACTCCAGGTGGGGAGTGAGACACAGCATTGGTGTAACTGATTCAACAAAGACAGAAACTGAACGAAGAGGCCCCAAACCTCATGAGCATGCGCCTCTTCCCGCTAAACCCCTACCTGAGCCCAGACAGCCACACACAGCACCCCACAACGTGGTCCAACAGATCCACCACCCATGGGCCGCTGCGGCTGCTCGCTCAGCCCTTTGACTCCCCCAAGCCTCTGCAAGGCGGCCCTGCTGTCGTAAACCTGTCCGCATGGGCTTTTATGGGAGCACAGAGTCCACACAGAGCACGCGCTGCTCCCCGGCATGAGGCCATCCTCCTGAATTGTTGGCTTCTCCATCCGAGCACCTGGGGACCTCGGACAGGCCCTTCTGTGACCAAAACCCCAAGAAGTCGCCAACCACGAGGCGAGCAGCGCCAGACAAGCTCTTTCTCGTATCAGCATCAGCAGCACTGTGTTTCATCATGTGGGTGCGAGCAGACGCAGGTTAAATCAATCAAAAAGGTTATTCAAAAAAAACGATGGCAAAGAAGGTGGGGAAGCAGCTCTGGCCTTGGGTGCGGGGTGGGGTGGGAGGCTCCTTTCCTGACTAATCCCGCAATTCTGCAACTGGGGCTCCAGCACCACGGTGTACTGAGTCATTCACTAGCCAGCTGAGTCATCCCTTCTTTTGAGTCACTGAGAAAAACTAGACTCCTCTGAATCGAAACATGCAATCCACAGACGCGAAAGTGGACCTGGACACCACCTCGCCTCCTGGGATCAGGACAGCTCCCAAGTCCCCCTTACACAGGTGTCCCATAGCTGGGATGCCGAGTCACACACAGCATCCCACCTCCCATGGCCAAATTAGGTGGAAAGGGGCCTTGGTTGAGGATGTTGGTGAGCTGAAGAGCCAGGTGTGAGTCACCGAGGGCCCCCCAAGGGAACATGAAAACCCTGGAGACTCTAGAAGGCCTTGACCGTCCATCTTACTGAAGATTCGACATATTTCACAAATGGCGTCCAAAGAGAAAGCAGTTCCCAAATGTTAGGTTTTGGGGATAGCCTTCAGTCTCTAACCTGAACCCACCACTCGGCTCCTCATCAGGAAACAGCCACTGGACTTCGCCTCCCCCAGACACCGAGAGGGAGAGCCCCCAGGGTCACAGGCCGGTGCAGTCAAGGTCTTAACTCGTAAAGCCCCTTGGACTTTTGATGCAATTGGTTCCATTGGTTTATAAACCACCTTAAAGCTATACGCTATTGTAGGAATGATTGCAAAAAGATAGGTTGGAAAAGAGAGATTTTACACATATGGAAAGTGGAATTGCCAGGTCAATTAAGATATTATGGGATAACTATTAATAAACTGGAGCAATGCTACCGTTTTGTTGAGGAATCTGTTACCGTGGAATTAGTCTTTTCTGAGCTTAGAAAACCTTCCTTTTCAAGGAACACTCATGTTGAGCAGACAGCACGGAGAGAGGGGAAGTTTTCCCTGTTGATTAGTTTTTCCCTGTATTTCCAGAACATGTTCAGATCTGGTGTGCACAGCGCCAAGCGGATGAAGGAGTGTTGGTCATTTGTTTCAGAACCCTTCAGGGTTCTAACTGTGGATTTGGTGGTGACCCAGCATACGACACTGCACACCTGTGCAGCCACACCTACACTGCAAAGTCTAGTGCACCCATCACGCCTCCTGCTAGTATTTCACGTTCCTACCGTGACATTTGAAATATCTCCCCTCTGGTGCTTCGAATCCCCCAGGAAAGACATGCTGGGCCTTACTGCTTCTATCAGTTGAAGCCCAAGACTCCCGTTCTATGGGGGGAAGGAGCATGGGAGACAGATCCACAAGGGATGAGGGTCACAGCAGGGAGGGGCTGAAAATTTCCCCAAGTCCTACCATGTCCAGTCAGCTTCCCCAATGCCTTGTTTCCCTACTGAGAACTAGTCTTGAAAGCAAAGATTCTCAGAGAAAAGGGGCAAAAACAAAACACCATTTAAGAGCACATGGCATTGAGTTGGAACAGGCAGCCTCCAGAGAAAAGAAAGGAAGGGTTTCAACCTGAAATCCAGGACTTGGCAGTTGGCCGGGGGCCCCAGGCCCGGCCGTCGTCCAGTTTGAATTTGGCTCCTCAGCTCTGGGCCTGTTTCCCTCTCTTGTTCCCCCCACCCCATGTCACACCAGAAACTTCGGGTTTTATTTTTTACATTTCTCATGTTCCTATAATGAAGTACTGTATTCACACAACGGTTCCCATACTATCACAGGGACTGGTTGACCCAACCACTCTTTGACGTGCGAATAGCAAACACATCTCTTGGTTCACTGAAATTCAGTCTTTTTTTTGAGCAGAGTATATGGAATGTAATTTAAAGATTTATATTCGTTAAAAATACATCTTTCCCCCTCAGTTGCATATCAGGGTATCAGGTGTTTTATTTATTTTGATAAGTTTTTAAGCTAGAATGGAATTTATAATCCAGAAAACTTCTCTTTTAAAGATTGTAAATCACCCATCTTCTACCCTGAAAAATTATTTTTGCTTCGGCAACACATGTGTGAGGTATGAATAATAAAATGTACCTTATAAAATACCGGCAAGGTGCCTTCATAACGATATAAAAACCAGTTATAATTCCAAGGAGTAACATGAAGTCATTTTTATTGTTAAGTGGTATTCAAGAATTAATTACACCACACAGACACAGCTTGCGTAATAAAATACAGTCTGGCTTCAAAACGGCCTTGAATTCTAGGTAGGAAAACGTTTTTCCCGCCCACCACTGCAGCCCACCAAATGCTTTATTCAGTGGGAACATTAATGCGTGGAAATTCTCGGATACCGAGGTCTCCTCCGGAAAGCATCCTGCAGTACAATTACACTAGTGTCCTCCCCACTGTCCAATCAGCCACAGGGATTAGGAAGCGATGATTACAGGAAAAACCTTGTTCTCTGATTCTCCTCTACCCGTCAGATGAAGCAGGCAGGTTCTGTATCTGGGATTGGTGGGGCCGTTTGGTGTGAATAAATGGAGATTATTTTGAAGTCTTGCACACACAGGAGCCTGTTTATTTACAATGAACGCAGAACCCAGGGTAAAGGGAAATGCCTATTTTTTTTGAACAAAGAAGCCACGTTTGTCCATCGATATTCTTGGTGTTGCCTGGAAAAAGAAAGAACGTGATTTCACTAACCCCAGGCAGAAGCCTATTCGTGGATTGCTCTGCAACGTGGCTTCCTGTCTCCGTCACTGTTTTGAATGCCACATCTAAACAAAGCAGCTGATTGTCTTCTCCCCAGCGGCAGGCAGGCCTGGGCTCTGGGTCTGCTGGCGTGTTCGCAGGCCGCCTACTGGGTCCCCTCCCTCTGGCCTGGCTGCGTCTCCTGGAGCTCCTTCCAGAGGCAAATTCATGCGAGCACTCAAGCGTGCCCGCCCCCCCGGCAGGCCTGTCTGGGTGTCTGGGAGCCGGTGGTGCTGATGGTGCTGACAGCAGGTCAGGCCAGCGGGCTGTCTTCGCAGGGCCCTGCCTCTGACCACTCCGGCAGCCGGCCCGCCCCCCTCCCCTCGACCCTCCTGTGCCCTCTGGATGACAACACTCCCCTTTCAGCCTCTCCAAGGGTCAGCCAGATAACCTGCTTCCAGAGAGGCCTTATCTTCTTACTTCCTCCCCGCTGTCCCCTGAGAAGGGATAGAACACGGAGTGGCCCCCAAAGCAGAGCCCAGATAGCGGGGGTGGGTTGGGGACTGCCTAGGAGTCAGGGAGATGCATCCACGGGATCCTCTGTTCCTGATCACCGGGCCCAGCCAGCTGGGCCTGCCCTCCTCCTGTCCAGACGGAGCCAGCAGCATCATTAATTCACACTTCATGCTGGTCTTGAATTTTGCAGAACGACAGGAACAAGGCAGTGATTTCCCTGGAGACGGCAAAGGCCTGCTCAATGGGCCTCGGCCTCCATGGGGGTGCTCTCCCCAGCAGAGGGGACAACGCCCGCCTGTCCGAGGTTCTCTCCCACACTCCCAGTGGGGCCCGGCCTTGTGGCGTGCTCCCCCAGCAGAGGGGACAAGGGCAGGAGCATTCACCACCCACCCCTCCGCAGTTCTCTCCCCCACACCCCGCAGGCTGCATGGCTCCTGGCGCTGGCCCCCCTGTGGGACTCGGGCAGTGCATCTGGCTTTGCCTGGTCTGCACGGGAAATGCCAGCATGGACCCGCCTTCCCAGCAGTGGCAGCAGTATCCGGACCCTGCACTCTCAATGGGGCCTGGAGGGTGTACCCAGCCCGGTGACTGTCACCTGGTGGTCGGCCCAACTCTCAGCTCCTGTGTGTGACCTACAACCTCTGTGAGAGCTCGTGGTGCTGGGCACGACCACTGGGGATCCTGAGGGATGTGGGGGAGAGGGCTCCCTCCCACCTGCATTGCCATGAAGGCACCCTGGGGACCTCTCTGTTCTTTGGGTCCCGGATTAGCCTCCACAAAACCAGTGGCTTAAAATAACAGAAATCTGTTGTCTCACGGTTCTAGGGTCCAGAAGTGCAGAAGTCTGAGACCAAGGTGCCTGCAGGGTCGGTTCCTTCTGGAGGCGCTGGGGGAGGATCCGATCCAGGCCCCTCTCTGGTGTCAGGTGGCCCCTGGCAATCCTTGGTGAATCTTGGCTGCGGATGCCTCACTCCAGTGGCTGCCTCTGTCTTCACATGGTCTTCTCCCTGCGTGTCTCTGTGTTCAGATTTCCCTCTAATAAGGACACCAGTCATATTGGATTTAAGCCTGACCCTAATCCCCTGTGACCTCAACTTAACCTGATCACATCTGCCAAGACCCCATTTCCAAATAAGGTCACATTCGCAGGTTCCAGGTGGACATGAATTTGGGGGGACACTGTTCAACCCAGTACAGGCCCCAACCAACTTGTCTGAAGCTGTGATAAGCCCCTGAGCTCAGCCCGTCTTCAGGTCCCAGGGCCCTCCTCTCTTCATCCCAATGTCAGCACTGCCTCCTGCCCCCTCAGGAGGCCTTACCAGGGATGGGGGTGCACTCTGCCACCTGACACCTGGGGCAGGATGGGCTGGACTCAAATGGTCCCCAGGCTTCAGTGGGGACATATTCCGGATGCCACTGTGCAATGGGTGCCCGACCCTGGGACCCTGTGGGGGTTGGGGTTTATATACTTCGCTCCAGGAGCCTCTCAGAGTATGTTCACTGTTTGCAACTAGAGGCTACGTCTCTGCTCAGGGCAGCTTGGTCTCTTCTTGGACCGTCCTGCACGCTCGCCCCACCCCCCCACCATATAACACTCTTCCGCCCCATCTGCCCCGCAGAGGAGGCAACGCCGGGTCTCCATGAGGCTCGCGTGCCAGCACACATGGCTGGCCTCCCGACAGGGCCTTCTCTGCACAGGGCTTTCTGGCCTTAACCAGCGATTTTTTCCAACAACCCACAAGAAGACAGAGGTATTAAGTGCCCGTTGACGTGATTCTTCCGTGGCTCCAAACAAACCAGTTGGAGCCGGTCTCAGTGGCAAAGGAAATATGGAGCAAGGAAGACGGTTCCAGGAGGAACCAAGGACACGTGTTGCTGTGACATTAGAAGGGGTGAAGAAGATCGTGTATTAACAAAATAGGAAACTAAACAGGACAAACCTTTGAACAGGAGATGTAACATTTAAGAGTGAGATCAACATGGCGGGCTAAAGGTCGGAGAAGATCAGGTGAGGCGCGAATAGAGGTGCTTTTCTATTTCTCGTCGATCAATACTACATTGTTTCCAGGCTGAAATGCAGGCGCAGAGTTATGGCTGACCTTTCCCTCACCTCGCTGTTATGTGCGCAGTCCCAACACGAGGACAAATGACTTTGTAAGCCAAAGAATTTTTCTGACCCAAACCCCCAGGTGAGCTAAGATCTTCCTCAAAATCTATTTCATTTGAAAATAGGAAAAATGAGCTTCTCTGCTAATTAGACACTGGAAAACAGCCTCGCCTTTAAAAATAAATCACTCACTTAAAAATGGTTCTGTCGTCATCGCTGGGGGGCAGATAGGGCTGTTGTGCCCTCCTCCCTGACAGCTGATGGAGTGCCTCTCACGGACAGACGCACGTGAGCCCGCTGCCTCTGCGAGCAGGGATCAGGAGCCAATGCTCCGTTTATGACGGTTCATCAGAGCACGCCTTCTCCGTCGGAGAAGTGACTTAGGTCACCACCCAAAACACTTCTCATGAAGCGGAGAGGACAGCCCCACCTGGGGAGGAGCACCCCACAAGGTGTTCGCAAGAAAGCCGCTGTCTGGAGGGTGCCCCTACGACAGGCCCCCAGGGACAGGCTCAGGACCAAACCAATGCACAGACACCAGATCTGAGCTTTACGAAAGGTGCCCGTGTGTTTGCTGGTTTGTTCGGGGCCTGTGAGTTCCAGCAGCTTCACTGGAAACAGCACGTGGAACACCAACGCTGTATCACACAAGGAGAGCACAAGTGGATGAGAGGAAACCAGGGTTTAGATTCCAGAACCTAAAGCAGGACTTTGTCAGTTCCCTTACAGGCCGAGCTCCAGGACCCTCCCAGGGCACTGTCGGGATCCTGTGTCTGGGCCGTCTTATTTCCCAGGAGTGTTTGCACTGGTGGGTTTAGATTTTGAGTCCCAGGTCCATGCTCCGCATGGAAAGTCTCCCTGTTCTCGTGCTGCCTTTCCCAAAGCCTCCCTGGTGAAAATGACAAGGACGTCAACCTGAGATCTGGTTCTGACAGGCTCAGTAAAATTCACAGTAAAATAAAAATAAAGTAATTTCCCTGATATTAGAAAGACATGGATTTTCTGTAAATCTTGTGAGCGACAGCTGACCTAACATAAAAGCTCCACGGCATGTTACAGGAAACTTGCCAGACGTGGGTGGTGAGCCGTTGGATCAGCCTAACCTGTATCCACAGCAGGCTTCAGGGACGGCGAAGTACAAGGCACGTGTAAGATTGTACGGGTATCGTGTCCTTTAGATGGTGCTCAGTATCACTCTCAGATAAGTGACAAATTAACTTGATTCTCGTATATTAGAATCTGAGTCTTCGTAACACGGAGACTATTCCCGTTGAAACGGTCACTGTAGTGGTTTTTTTAGGAAGGCAGATTTGGTTTTATACTCTGCTCGTTAGGTTCTCCGGAAAACTAATGGACTTCCAGTGGCAGCTGATCTTAAATAGTTTTTTTAAATACGTACAGGTGGGCATAATGTACCAGGTAGATGTGGCTGTTCATTGAGACGTCCCTTCTCCTTTATTTGCACTTCAAAATTCAAGATTGAGTTAGAAGGGAAATTTTCTTAATGAAAATGGGTTAAATGTCCTGATGATGTTCGTAAAAAGTAATAAAGTTGGACCATCCATGTTACAATCACAAAATTAAAACCAGTATTTAAAAGTGGAAAATTATTAAGATATTATGGACAAAACTAATTGGGTGAAATGTGTTTGTTGCAGAGACTGTTAAGACTGTGGCCGGGCACTGGTCCGTCCAGTTCCCTGCAGAAATGTGGGGCTCGTGCAGCAGTTACGAGGCCCTGTGGGGCCCTGAGCCAACCTCGGGCCTTGTCCGGAGAGTAAAGGAGAATCATAAGCAGGTGTCAGGGCATCAACAGGCCACGGCCATGGGGCAGTCTCGGCCAGAACCCCCGAGGCTGGGAGGGGCGGCCAGGGGCAGGAGGAGAGGACCAGGTGGGAGTTAGCATGCAGAGGCCTGCACCACCTGGGCCCTGAGCTAAGCCGGGCACCTGGCCCTCTACCCCCTGAGGGTGGGCACAAAGAGCTGCACCGGGCAGAGAGAGAAGAGAGCTGCTTCCTAGCTGTCTGCGAGCTGGGTCCCCGCGTGGCTGCCTGCTCGTGTGGCTCCTGCAGTTGACCTTGAAAGAGCAGCTCTTTCTTCAGGGTTGGGCCCTCAGGCCTGAGTACAGGTGGGCAGACAGCCCCGTCTGGGCTGGAATCCCGTGGTCCAGCCATTCCGGGCCCCTGTGACCTGCGGCTCCCCTCCAGCCTCTACCTGCGAAAGGGAAAAGCAGGACGTGAGCCCTGGTGGTGGGGAGCAGAGCCCACGGAGCTTGCCCGAGCTCGGGCTCTCTGATGAAGAGCGACAGCGTGTGGGAGACGGGGGTCCATGGGGCAAAAGCGTGAAGTGACCGTGTTAGAGTGAGTGACGGGGCGGCAGGTCACCCAGCGAGGGAGGGTGGTCCCAAGGTGCGTTAGAAGGAGTCTTGGTAGCCAGAGACGTGGCATCAAGTAGGCTGCTCGCCCAGAGCTGGCTGCTCCGGCCTTAGTAAGAAGCGTGGAGCACTTCCATTTATAACTAGAGTATGGGCAGGATTGGGTTTTGGACTTCCAAATAAGGGCCCCCAAGTCTTTAATTACTTGGAATTCGGTGTGATATTTGTGAGTAAGGAAAAATACACCTATTGTTTCCCTTTCTTACAAATGATAGTTAGAGGACAAATTAAGCTTCATTCAGCAGAGCCAGGTGTGATCTTTGTGAAACTCTATTTCTTTTGGGACTTGAGGGTGGGACTGCATCTCACATGACAGCTCCTTGGCCGTCTCCCGTGGCTCCTGTGTCCGGCAGTGCAAGTTGTAACTGGGCAGAGCCTCAGGGCCGAGGTGGTCTCCTCAGGCCTGTCCAGGACGGCCGAGAAGCTGGGCAGCGAGCTCCGTTAGTTACAGATATGGTTCCAACCCTCTGAACCGCCACATGGACCCTGGGTCACCTGCTGTGTGGAAACTGTCCCCAGGGACGCCTGGCACGTTCATGGTGCCATGCGTCTGGGATGCAAAGCTGATGAAGACCCAGATGAGAGGACGGGATACGAAAGGGAAGGGACACTGGGTCCCCGCCCTGGGGACTCCCGCCAGGAACCCCGGGAGCCCCCAGGGAGTCCTGCACCGGGCAGAGTAGGGCAACAGAGGGACCTGATGGGGACAGCCAGGGGAGAGAAGAGGGACAGAGCACCCCAAACAGGGACACACAGGCCAGGGAGGAGGAGAGGGGGGGAGTGGAACCTGGCGGTTGGGACACGGAACAGCTGCCACGTGAGGACAGCCCAGGAGCAGAGTCTGCAGACAGGCGTTCCCCAAGAAAGCCCAGCCAGCACACGGATGCCCGGGGCCCAGCACGGCGGCCCCTCCGGGCGGAGGGGAGGGCTTTGTACAGAGCACTGAGTCACACCACGTCCTCTGTCACCTGCTGCCCCAAGGAAAGACGCAAAGTCCTAAAATAGGAAACGTGGGGTAGGGGTGTGGGAGGGGGCACGGATGACCTGTTTTCAGGGTAAGAAAAGTGGGTGTCAGCCTGTCAATCGGTAGCTTTGTGCAATATGGTTATCAAAGTCCATAGAGCGCCCTTCAGCACAAGACAAGTATTATTGGTGCAAAATCCATGGTTCAGTGGAACTAATCACGCACCCTAAGACAACGAAAATAATTGGAAAATTATGATTCATTTGTGTGGGTTTTTTTTTTAATGACAACAAAAAACATCTCTTGGCAGAGTTTGCCATCTTCTTCAAACTTTGCAGCTAATTTCACCCACTGGTTGAAGAAAACAAATTGCAAATAATAGGAGAAATGTTAAACAGAGCACTGCTTATTTTCAGTTAAAAATAAGACTGAATGCTGAAAATCCAAATTATGAAGAGAAATGCACAAGGAAATAACCACAATTTCTCTGGCACACTTGGGATTTAGTTGATGAGTATTTTTGTTAAAGCCAAAAAAAATCTACTTCAGTATTTCTTCTTTTTTAATCCTAAAATCTGGGTGAAAACTAATTGTTCTATCTACAAACTAAATGGGTCTCATGAAGAATTATGTCTACCAAGAAAATGTGCCTTAAAAAATGAAGATCTGGAATATCATGATCTTTTTTCTTTTAAGCAACAAAAACTACTTCATTGGAAGATGACGCTGGGTCTGTTGGCTCCTAACCCTGCATACGGGGGTTTCCGAGGAGACCCAGCCTGGTCTTTAGGACGCAGGCGGGACTTCGTGTGACCAAGTCTCGCACAAGACTAAGGCCATCACAGTGGGAAGGAGCCGCGACACGGCGCCAGTGCCCACGGTCCACACTCGACAGCCAGCCAACCAGCGGTGGGATCTGTATGCACAGTTATGGGAACATTGAATCAACGCTGAACCCCAGACACTTATTCACACGTGACTGAAATCCTGCCCTCCTCTGCAAAGCTGCACGTTAGCATTTGAAGAAAGTGCCTGCAAATATCTCAGTTGAGAGTGAAAAAAGGAAAAATATTACACAAATTAACACGATTCATATAAACGTCTGTGTTTTATTTCTAGACGTGACACTTCACCTTGGTTAACACCAACGCTGAGATTTCCCGATACCGAGTGAGTTCTCATCTTGCCTCCCTGGGGGGCCTGTCGTGAGATGGGCAGCGAGTGGCGTCATCTCTCAGCACAGTGGAGCAGCCAGCGGGTCCCCCGGCAGAACCGACAGTGCTCTGCAGCTCTGCTGCCGTTGCTGCCGTTGCTGCCGCCGCCGCCCTCATTTGGGAGGGACGGACGGGGCCGAGGCAGACCGGCCTCCTTGTTCCCTAGCATTTATCTTGTAATCAGTTCTGTGAATAAGCTCTCATGTTGGCAAAGGGGCGGCTCACAACCGTTTAGAACCTCAGTCACCAATGTCCCCCAGATCCCTCCGTGGGGTCGGACCCTCCACTCCCTCCCAACCTTGGGGGTCCCCACCCTCCTGCTGACCCACCTCCACCCGTGGGTTTGGCTGCGCTCCCTCAATTCACAAACCCAAGCCCACACTTGGCTGCATTTACCCTCCTCCTTTGACAACATCGTAGTATCTGAGAAAAGAGCTCCCTCGCCCTCGTTTCTAATGATGTCATGAAATCTCATTTTTAATTACCTGAACAAAAAGGTTGCGAGTCCGTCAGCCCGCCTCCCAGGGCCTGCAGAGGTGATCAGGCTCCAGAACCAATTACCTGCAGTTCCTCTTTACTTATTGCAAATGTGACCTTTTGTTGGAATCTGATTGTGAGTTTCCTGCTGTGAGTGGGTGACGGCGGCGTCTGCGCCTGTCTCCCCTCTCGTCAGGACGGCCGCTCATTTTAATTCCATCTGATGGCTGGAGGACGAGTGTCTGGACCCGGCGCCGAGTGCAGAGGGTAGAGATGTCCCCGCCGTAATGAGAGAGACCGGGCCGCGTGGCCATCCAGTGGCAATCCCTGCACCCACGACAGGATGGAGGAACACCACCTGCCGTCTGCCGGAGGGAAGGAAGGTGTGTTGTGTGTGTGGTGTGAGAACCATCGCCACCACTGCACTCATGTGGCTGGGGCGGAGTGGGTGCGGGGTGGAGACTCGAGAGACGGGGAGCCGGCAGCTGTCACAGACCTCTCAGTACCCGAGCCAGGAAAGCATCACCCAGGGGTGGAGACGCAGGAGTCTAGATGGGAGCCAGCCAGGGCAGGCCAGCCCTGAGCAATGGACGATCCCACACACGGGCGTGCTACCGTCACCTTCTTGCCTGACGTCACCTCCTCAACTTGCTGAGGCCCCCAGGGACCTGCTTGTGGTTCCTGGTGCCGTTCTAGCCGTCCCCAGCCCACCTCCCTTCTCCCAAGCGTGCATGGCAGGGAGGGGCTCATTTGGGGAAGTCGTGGGGGCAAGGCCTGGGGGCACCCTAGACTGGCACTGGCTCCTCAGGGAGAAGAACTATAACCGGAGACCAGGAGGGGCTGCAGGGCTTGGCAAGGAGAGCTTCTTGGTTCTGCGATGTCCTGGTGTCGGAGCATCACCGCAGCCCCGTCCAGGGCAAGATGAGCCCGACCAGCAAGGACAGGCCGGCCAGCCCTGGGGCAGGGTAGGGAAGGGCCTGAAGAGACCGAGGGCCCAACGGGGTGCTGACCACCAGGCTGCAGCACTGGACCGGCCTGCCTGTGGCTACTTAGCGACCCCAGGTCCCCCGTGACGTCCTTAGATGGCTGCGCAGAAGGCTCTGAGCTTGGGCCGGGGCCAACCTGGGCTCCTGAGTCTCCAGAGGCCAGGGGAGCCATGGGCTGTGGTTGCCGGGGTTCCAGGTGTGGTCACCTGTCCCTTCCCAGGGATGGAGGAACAGGCCAGGGCTGCCTTGTCAGCCCCCTCGCCCCCAGCCTGCCTCAGGCCTCAAGCTGTCGGAGGACAGAGGAGAAGCAGTGGACGCTCGGTGGCTGAAGGGAGACTCACCTGTGTCCCAGGGGTCAGGTGAGCCTAGGCCCCCTGAGGTCCCTCAGAGTGCTCGGATCCCCCTACGTTAGGAGGGCCGGGACTGTGGCTTTTTCACAGGATCTAATCTGAAGACAGCCCTGGGGGAGCCTCGGGGACCCAGCGTCCCTGGATTCATCCCAGTAGGGCTAGGGGACACTGCCAGCTGGGCGCCCCCTGAGAACGCAGGCCGGGAGCCCCCGTTGGCAAACTCTGGGACATGGTGCCCTCATCCCTCTAAGGAGGACTTCCCACGCACGGAGCATGGGATCCGCGTTCCATGGACACAGTACAGAAACAAACCAGACCCTCCTTCCTCCAGCAGGCTGGACACGTGCCCGCGGCTCCCTTGGGCTGCAGGAAACCCTCTAACAGGATCCAGGAGGAGGACTTGAGCGGCCTCGTCCCTGCATCCAAACGGCACAGTCAGCAGACAGACCCGTGCACAGGTGTGAGAGGCTTTCCTGAAATCGAATAAGAAGCCCCACTCCTGCATAGACACAGCGGGACAGCTGGTCCCTCCTCGGCACTGCCAGGGGCTCCGAGGCCCACGGTGAGGGCGAGTGGGGCTGCGGTTTCTTCAAACCTCCCGTCACCAGTGACCTGCAGAAAAGTGAACTTGAGGACGTGCGGCTGCTGGAGAAGAGGCAGAAGGAGCAGATGGGGAGGCGACGGGTCCCTATCCACCTGAGGACAAACAGACAGACCCGCCCCGGCCGCACACCCTGCTGGTGGCAGAGTTAAAGGCGGGCGCCCCACGGCAGGGCCCACGGTCACCACCCTATTCCTAGGGTGTGCTTAGTACAGGGCCCACGTGGCAGAGATGAGAAAACTGCAAGGGAGGGAGGGCAGGGATGCGCTGAAAGGCTGTCCTAGTCAGCTGGGGCCGTGACGAGCACTACAGATGGGGCTTAAACAGCAGACATTCGTTGTCTCACAGTCCTGGAGGCCGGAGGTCCCAGATCAAGGTGTAGCAGGGCTGGTTCCTCCTGAGGCCTCTTTCCTTGGCGTGTAGACGCCATCGTCTCCCTGTGTCCTCACATGGTCGTCCCTCTGTGCTTGTCTGTGTCCTGATCTCCTCTTCTTATAAGAACACTGGCCATATTCGATTAGGGTCCACCCACACGACCTCATTTTACCTTAATCACCTCTGTAAAGGCCCATCTCCAAACACAGTCACATTCTGAGGTGCTGGGCGTCAGGATGTCAACATATAAATTTGTGGGACACAGGTCAGCCCATAACAGAGACGGAAATGGAACACTGGGCACCACCATGTGGCCCTTTGCAAGCACTGTGAGGGGACAAGGGTCTCCCTCAGGTCACTTGGCCCCTAACAGGTGAGAAGGTGAAGGTGCCTGTCAGATCATATGATGACAGGGCTTAGAAGGACAGGCCATTCGTGAACCTTACAAACAAACCTGTGAGGGTCACTGACAACTCTCTCCAACCCCCAGCCTTTCCTGCCACATTGGGGGTTTCCAAGCCCATTATCCCAGCCCCTGAGTGAGAGATGGGAACGTGCTGTGGGCCCTGACCTACCTTCACACATCCCAGACACAGCCAGAGACCCCCGCTTCCCACTCTCTGGAATCATGGGAGGCTTGACCAAGGCTGAAGTCCACCCTGGGTCAGGGGTCACGTCCGATCCCACTTTAGGAAGGATGTCTCCAATATCACCATGGGATTGCTCCAAATGCAGCGGCCTCCCTTTGAACCAGGCAGTGATGGGTAGCCAGCCGAGGACGCGGTCACTTTTCCTTCTACGTCCCGAGTTTTTGACTCATGCAAATGGGCCCCTAGGGATGCCCACACCCAGCAGCTCTCAGCGCAGGGACCGGCCTCCATGCCCTGCCTCAGGGACCCCTGAGACACCCCCCGCAGCCAGCGGGCACAGGGGACACAGCCTGGGCAGCCCTCCCGCTGCCTCCTCCTTCACGGCCACGATCGGCAGGGGGCGGGGGCAAGCATGAGGGTCCTCCTGGGCCTTCGTCTGCCCCATACTTCATTAAGCGGAGACCAGAACACTCTGTCACCTGCTCAACTGCTGTGGGTCCAGCCCTCGCAGCAGGTCTCGCTATGGGAGGGTCCGCCTCTCGCTGGGGTCGGCCTGGTGCAGCCCCTTGTCCTGTGGGTCTGAGTGTCCTATCACTGTGACTGGCAGAGTTCAGGCGGGGTCCAGGTTTGTGCGTGCTTCTTCAGTCCCGTCATCCATGTGCGTGGCTTGCTTCTGAGATTCCCTCCGGGTCTGTGGCTCCCACAGGAACACGACAGTCAGGAACCTCGTGCGAAGAGGAGAGAATCCAAGTTAGATCTGAACTACTTAACCTGAACCAGAAGAAGTGACCCCAACCTCTTGTGTTGTTTTGTTCTTGGGGATCTGTTTCAAGCACTCATAATCACAGCTTTTTGAAGATTGTATTTCTCTTTTTACAGAAATCACTGATTTTGTGATCCACACCATACAGCAGTAGAGACACAGAAGTCTCTGCCCTCGGAGCAGCAGGCGCCTCGTTAGTGAAAGAAAAGAAAACAGCCCCCGGCGCCCCCGGATCTCTCGCCTCGGAATCACGCCCACCCGCCACGTGTGAGTCCCAGGATGCAGGCCTTTAGCGGAGCCCTGCTGACAGTCGCGGCAGGGCCGGAGCTCATGGTGTCCTAGGACAGGACGTTTCAACCTACCTCCTGAGACGGGCTCCTGGGGAGATGCGGGGGCAGCCGCACGGCTGCGCAGGAAGGAGCAAGAAGGACGCAGAGTGGGGGCGCCCACCCGGCGCCAGGCCCTGACTGCACCGACAGAGAAACGTGCCCTTAGGAAGGAAGCGACACCGGTGGCCAGGAGACCCAGGAGGGCCCCGAGTGCGGGCACAGAGATGGACTGTCCACACCGGAGAACCTGTCCCCGCTGTGGGCAGCCCCCCATCAGCCGAGGTCAGAGTGAGCACAGGCCGGGCAACCAGGCCTGCGGGGACGGTGCAAGCAGCTCACAGAGGAGCAGAGGGCACGGCCGAGAACTACCAGTGACCAACCCGCACTGCAGGGGGTGCCTCGTTAGGAAGCAGACAGGGTTAGATCACTGGGCAATGCCCACCGTGGGGTCTGCAAGCTCCCACTCACCCAACAGGTTGTGTCCTGAGGAGATGCGAGGCCAGGCCCTTCGGGAGAGTCCTGAGGCCAGGATGGCTGGGCGGCCCGGAGCCTCCTCCAGGAGGATGCAGGAGAGGAACAGGCACAGGCAGGAGGAGACCCCAGGGGGCTCCGGGTGGGTCAGCAGGGAGCAGGGAGGGAGGGGCGGTGGGAGGGGCCCAGGGAGGGTCTCCCCTCTGAAGCCCTTTCCTGAACCATCGGCCCCTGCCGCGCTTCAGTGTCGCTGAGCCCACGGGTCCATGTGGACCCCGGTTCATGCCCGCCGGGCCTCGGACCTGCCAGGATCTCTTCCTCCTCCTTTGGGGGAGCATGAGGCCCACTGCCATCGCAGCATTAGGGGAGATGCTTTTCTGGAATTTTCATGCGGACACGGGAGTGAGTTTCACCCCAGGAAACCATCTCGTGCAGGTTTCACTTGAAGTCGCTTGGTCCTATCTCGCCTGCATCTTCTTTTATTAGAAGCACACACCAGCGGCAAACCACCGACCAAGCGAACGAACTTTGGAATCACCCCACTCGGGGCACGTGATGGCCATTCTAGGCACAAAACAAGCTTCATCTATTAACACGGCTGCCATAACTCACTCTGAGTGTGCCAATGCACATGCAAAGGAAAGAGGCAGACCCGATAGTACATAATAAAACTAAATTAACAGAAGCATCAGCAATGTCGGGGGTTCTAATAAAGTGCCTCCCTCCCGCCCCTGTCGGGGGAGAGGCTCAGAGTGATTGAAACCAACAGCCCTCCGGTGCGCACATTAAAATGAAGAACTTCTTGGGAAAATGAAGACCGGGAGACGCGATCGCTGTGCTCGCACGACGACTGTGCTGGAAAGTGAACTGTTTCCAAAGTGAAAGTGCGTGACGTCAGAGGAGCAGGGCCGTGGAGGGGTCAGCGGGGGTTGAGCACCTGGGACGGGGAAAGGGCCGGCGTCCTGGGAGACGGGACTCCTGGACAGAAGGGGCCGCGGGAAATGCACACAGCGCAGACGCACATTGCTGCGCGTGTGGCCACCCGGTTTTTCCGTCAGCTCCCTGAACTCAGGGCCGCACTCTAGCAGGGGCTGCAGGAGCGGGGAGAGCAGCAGAGACACCTGCCCCTTGAGAGGTGGGACCATATTCTGAGTCCCACGGGCACTGGGAGGTGCTCACACCTGCTGGCCTCGGTCCCTCAACCTGCCCTGGGGAGAGGCCCAGGCCACGTGCTATTCTCAGGCCCATGTGCTGGGATGGAGGAACAGCTCTGTTAGATTAAACACCCTTTCTTAAAGCCCAGGAGGCCAGGCTCCCCTTAGCTCTCCCTGTGAGGGTGAGGGGGCCGGGCCTGTCCACCCTCGGATTCTGGCCTCTCTGCTGTCCTACACCGGCTGCCCTGGCAAGTGCTTTCCTACTGGAGGGTGGCGGGGAGAAGAGGCTATTTTCCCCCTCCCTGCTTGGGGCCTCCAGCAGGGGCCACATTACCTCCTTCCCCGCTTCTCCAGACGGGCCCAGGGTGGTGGACCCGCCTGGGCTGAGCACACCCCTCGCCCCGTGTTCCCGCAGCCTGGTAGGGGTGCGGCTCCCGGCCTGGTTTCTCAGCTCTCCCATCACCTGTCTAATCAGTTCTCAGCTTTGCATTTCTCCCTTCCAAATACTCAGGGTGTTGGGTTTTTCACTGGATCCTGGCTGGGACACGACCTTAGAATAAAGTATTTAAATCACGGCCTCCTACTGCCAACTGGCTGACTAACCTGCAGACACAGGAGGAGGATTTTAATCAGGGCAGGAGCAGATGGATGCGGGCAGGCCAGTCTCAGGAGCATGAGGCATGCGGCACAGGGCTGGGCCACCCAGTCACCCACAGAGGCCACCCTACATTGGCCAACAGCCCACTGGGGCACCCAGACCCAGCCAGGGCCAGCAGGACTGCCCGCTGAGCCCAGGGATGGCTGGCCCAGACACTAATAACACACTAGGTGCTTGCTGCCCCAAGACACTGAGTTTGGGGGTGCTTGTTATGCAGCATTATGGTGGGAATTGATAACGGATACTCCAGTTCAGGGGATTCTTCCTTTTGCTGGAGAAGACGCTGGCTCAGCTCACGCTCCAGCAGGGAAGGAGACTCCCCAGTGTGAGGAAGAAACGTGATGACAGCACAGCAGACAGAGGCTGGAGAGCCGAGGGTCCTACACTGACTTCCCGGCCCTGCATGCAGGTTCACCCTTCTTAGTCCTGGCACTTCAACCGGTCTTCCTTCACTAAATCCCGCACAGGTATTAGGATACCACAGCAAACACTGGCCACAGTAAGTAGAGTGTTCCAACATCAAGCAGAGTCGCTCAGAACCTACACCAGACCTGTGAAATCACAGCTGAAATATATGTGGGGGAAACAAATCAAAACCTTTATTATAATAACATTTACATTCAATAAATTAATGCATTGCTAATTGTTAACCAAATAAGCACAAGGTTAGTGAGAATGTATGAAAACCTAACAGAACGCCTTTGACTGCAGACACCAGCCCATGCGAGAACTACAAACCACGACAGTGCTCCTCGGGGGGTAAGTGGAGAGCGTGTCGAGTTTTCCTTTTCTTCTGTCGCATACAGGGGCTGTCACCAATGTGCTTCACGTGCTATTTTTAAAGAATTTCTTGGAGGAAAAAGGCACTTTCTGCTGGATGCCGTGAAACCCCATCGTCACCTGAGACAGGGGACAGAACTGACCTTCCTTTTTTGAGGGAATCATGTCTCGCTGGTTGTTACTATTTAACACACACTGTATCTCAGTCACTCAGGCCCCATGTTCCTCTAAGCACTTTATAGACGTGAACTCATTTAGGTTGTCAAATTCTTGAGTCAACAAAACAAAAACTCCTCACGGCACAAGCAGATCCTCACAGTAGCAGCTCTCAAATATTTTGGCCTCGGGACTCTATAGTCTTAAATACTATCAGGACCCCACAGAACTTTGGTTTGTGTATAAGGGTTATGTTTGTGTGGGCATATACCAGATTGAAGTTAGGACAGAGCACTTAAAACTATTTATTAATTCACTTAAATATAAAACCAAGAGGGCCGGCCCAGTGGCATAGTGGTTAAGTTCAGACGCTCCGCTTCGGCGGCCCAGGTTCAAGGGCTCAGATCCCAGGCGCAGACCTACACTGCTCATCAAGCCATGCTGTGGCAGCGTCCCACATATAAAATAGAGGAAGATGGGCACAGATGTTAGCTCAGGGACAATCTTCCTCACCAAAAAATAAATACAGCCAAATCTATCACACGTTAACATAAATAGCATATCTGTATTAAAAAATTATTTTTCAAGAAAAATAGTGAAAAGAACCAACCCTGATAGCCTAGTGGTTCAAGTTTGGCACTCACTGCTTCAGCGGCCCAGGTTCACTTCCTGGTCACGGAACCACGCCACCTGCCTGTCAGTTGCCACGCTGTGGCGGCAGCTCACGTAGAAGAAGCAGAACAACTTACAGCTAGGATATACAACCACGTACTGAGGCTTTGGGGAGCAAAAACAAAATAGTGAAAAGAGTGGCATTGTTTTATATTTTTGAAATCTCTTTAACGTCTGGCTTAACAGAAGACAGCTGAATTCTCACGTGTCTGCACTTCGCCTGTCGTGACATGTCATTCTGGTTGAACTGGATGAAGATCAGGCCCCACCAAGACACAGAGTTGGAGGAGAGGTGGATTTTAATAGTACTTTCAGATAATGTGGATTATTCTTCTTTGATACTATACCAAAACTCAACAAGTTAGAATTTCCTAAAGTTTAGTCACAAAATAAAATCTGGGGGCCGGCCCCATGGCGTAGCGGTTAAGTGGGCGCGCTCCACTGCTGGCAGCCCGGGTTCGGATCCTGGTCGCGCACCGATGCACTGCTTGTCGGGCCATGCTGTGGCAGCGTCTCATGTAAAGTGGAGGAAGATGGGCACAGATGTTAGCCCAGGGCCAGTCTTCCTCAGCAAAAAAGAGGAGGATTGGCATGGATGTTAGGTCAGGGCCAATCTTCCTCACAAATAAATAAAGAAAATAAAATCTGAAGTCATGTCAGTAAACTTATATTCCGTTACATTAAATCCATTGGTCAAGCCTGTACTTTGGGTGGATCTTTCACTCATGCATAATTTTGTAACAACCTGCATTGTTGTTAGCAAATTATTAGTTCATTTAGCTAACTGGGTCTTCCATATGTCAACATATTTCGTTGTACAATACAAATAAATCATATTCGTTAATGTCATTATTGATCTCATCAGAAAAGCCTGTAACTATTGGGAAACTGCCAAACTCACTGTGGCCAATACAAGTTTTCCTAAGTCCTAGTATTTGCCTGAAATCTCAGATGTTTTAATTGACAACAAGCACTGTTCATAGTTCTCCTTGAAGGGATAGGCTTACTTCATTTGGTTTCCAGAAAATGTCTGCATAACCAGAGTTTGTCAGTCATGTTTTTCTAGTGAAAATTGTGTCCCTTGAAAAAAGCAGCAAGATCAGCTCACGACTCAATAACACATCCTCGAGACGACCATCGCACCTCGGCTTGAAAAAGTGCTTCAGCAGGCTTCCCACTCCGTCACACAGATTATTAGAAAGACATGAGGTCACTGGTCAAGACTAAACAAAGCCGACAGTTGTTACACTTCATCAGGAACATTCTTAAGTGGAGCTGGCATTTTTGTCACAGTGAGTGCTAAATGGTGGAGAGTGTCACACACCCCAGTAAAGTTTGGTGTCCCTCCTAAGATGTCAGTGATTTTACCCACCATGACTTGATGCCCCATGACCTGACCTCTCATGACTTGACACACCATTGGCTTGACCCACCATGACTTGATCCCCCATGACTTGACCTACCATTGGCTTGACCCACCATGACTTGACCTCCCATGAGTTGACCCCCCATGACTTGCTCCATCTGTGCAGAAGTCAACACAGTGAAAAAGGTAAACACATCTGTGCTGGGTCAACAGTGTCCCCCAAAAGTCATGTGCACCTGGAACCTGTGGATGTGAACTTATTTAGAAATAGTCTTTGCAGATGTAGTCAAGTTAAGATGAGCCCTAAATCCAGTGACTGGCATCTTCATAAGGCGAGGGAGTTTTAGACATACAGACCCACAGGGAGAAGGCCACGTGAAGATAGAGGCAGAGATTGGGGTGATGCATCTACAAGCCGAGGAATGCTAAGGATTGCCGAGAACCACCAGAAGCTGGGAAAGGCCTGGAACAGATTCTCCCTCACAGCCTCAGAAAGAACCAACCCTGCTGACACCTTGGTCTCAAACTTCTAGACTCCAGAACTGTGAGAGAATAAATTCCTGTTGTTTTAAGCTGCTCAGTCTGTGGTATGTATTATGGCAGTCACAGAAAATTAATATAATGTCTTAGTATTATTATGAAAATATTCTGAACACATGGGCCTCTGAACATGTCTTGGGGCCACCAGCATCTGTGGACCACACTTGGAGAACTGTTGCTATGAGACAACTCCCCTATCTTTTCCTTAAGACTCTGGCCACACCAGAGCTGCTGTTCTCCAGGAAAGCTTGTTTGCATTTTGCTATCTGCAGGATTGTTTCTTTAGAGGATGTGGTTTGACCTGAGGCGGGTCTAAATCCTTGTCATCCCAGACAGGATGAGTCCTTAAGAAGGTCCACACTGATCAGTGTCAGATGTCGACCAACCTCTGATGATCTCGCTGCAAGTGTGGGGAGGGGGATCAAGACGCATTACGGGCATGATTATCTCCATGTGTCCTGTACCGAAGGGTGAATTTCCCTCCTCTGCTGAGCTGAAATGGGGCAAGACTTACTGCCACCAAATAAGCACTCCTAAGGTCACTTCGGAATCATTCATTCATTCACCCAAAAAGCATTTATTATGCCCCTGTTCCAGGCACTGGGGATATCACAGTGAATAAGAACTTGTGACTTCCAGGGGCTACAATGTGTTGGTGGAAGACAGATAGGAAACACAATAAATTATAGGATGTCTGGTGATGAAAAGTGGGATGGGAAGGAGCAGGTAAGGAGCAAGGGTATGCTGAGTGAGGTGGGCTTCACCAATATGGAGGCATGGAGCCTAGATTGCAGGAAGCAGGCACGTGGTTTCCTGCAGGAAGCACTCTTCTGGCTGGGAGACAGCAAAGGCAGAGGGTTTTAGGCAGGCAGAGAGGCCAGTGGACGGCTGTAGCTGAGCTATTGGAAGGGACGTATCAGGAATGACACTGAAATTGCATCCAACATAGAGCCCTGAAGAACCTCAAAGCCACCTGGCAGGAAGTCAGTATTCAGGGGAACGTAACATAAACTATTCCGCATGGTGTTTGGGGAGTAAAATATCCCCGGGTCTTTGACCCATTTCCTTAGCACCCCCAAGCAGTTCTGGGCACCCTCTTAGGTGATGGAGGCCAGATGTGCCCTCCAGGGCTGGGAGGAAGCAGTCTTGGTGAAATCAGCCTGGAAAGTAATTCTTCATTAATTTTTATATCACAAAACTGCAGGTAAAATATGCAATATGCAAATATGTATAAAGTGGATAAGCTCCCTTCCCCCTCCAAGCCCAGCATCCCTCAAGGAACCATATTAATATCCTTGCTCCGTTCTCCAGACTCCTACAAATGGGAAAACGTGTGTCTCAACCATCCATCATGGTGGCCAGAGCAGCAAGCAGCCTGGTTTTTTGTTTTTGGGTTTTTTGGTAAAAATGGAACCAGATTGGTCTCATTACACTTCATTTTTTTCTTTTTACTTTACAACTTATCATGGCTGTTCTTTCAAGCCAGTAGATATTCTAACTCATTTCTCTTAATAATGAGAATAAACCCAGCAATTTCTTCACAGAGAAAACAAACGAACAAGACAAGGCACCAGAGATGAGCGGGTCTGGCAGGGTCACGAGGGCTCTTGTTTGCGAGACCCACTGCATGCCTCTCTGTGCTGTGCGGCTGTCATGACAGCCCTGCGGGTGGTCACATGACCCAGATGCCCAGGAGAACCAGCCCAAGGTGTACGTCCCGCCCTGGGTCCAGCTGCATTTGTTCATATCCTCTAAACAAGCGCATTTGACCCGAAGAAGAAGAGCCCGGAGCACCGAGGTCTGAAGGTCCGGGCGCTGTCAGAGCTGCGGCCCGTCCCCTGTGCTGCAACGGTCGCCAGTCTCAGCAGCCAGCCACCTCCAGACCCCGTCTCCCGGGAATTTAACTACAGTCCAGGCCTTGAAAACGCCGCTCAGTTTCGGGGGCACATAGCAAATTCTGAGCCTCATAACAGGCTGAGAACTTCAAAGTTTGCACTATTTAAATTAATGATTCAGCCAAATCTAAGCTGATTTCTATCAATCAACTTCTATCATCTATTTATCTTCTATCTATCTATCATCTATTTATCAACTGTCCATCATCTATCTATCATCTATTTATCATCTATCTATCATCTATTTATCATCTATCTGTAAACTATCATCTATCTATGTGTCTATCAATCTATATCTATCTATCTATATCATCTATCATCCGTCTATCCACTCTCATCTATGGGGAAGGTTCTATCAGACTTCCCCCAGAAGGGGTAACTCTGACCATTGATTTCTTCTGCTCTGCCCTCTGAGAACAAGGGGCAGAGGTCCCCAGGACGAGTCGTTCTCTCCGCTCCCGTGGGCCCTGGCCTTGTGCTGGCAGACAGGTGCGCAGACGGGCGTGTTTCTCAGGCTTCAAGGCCTTGGTTACCGAGGAAACGCCCAGCTCAGCCTCACACACCACCCATGGCCTCCCAGAGCCCACCGCAGCACTGGTGGTTAACTCTCCCACTTCCCTTCCCTGGGTTTCCGTCCCCACTGCTGGTCTTAGCCGGACATCCGGACAAAGACCCAGACCCCATGAAAGATGGGAGACACGCCCACAGGCTTCACCGCTAGCATCTTCTTACAGCAGCTTCTGAAACGGAATCGCGTTTCCTCCGCGCAGTCTTCACGGTCGTGCACTCGTTCTCAGCTTGTTTTCTGTTTAGAGTGAGATTCAGAAATTCTGACTAGAGGAGGGGACACTCCCCAGAGGTGGGGAGGGGCGAAAGGATGGCGTGGGTCACAGCTCAGCCTTTGGGTTGTTTTGTTTGTTTTCTGATCAATTTGCAGATGCTGTTCACAAACCCTGGAATCCAGTTCTCTTTCTGGGGGTGGGGGGTCCCTCATGCTGAAGCTTCTGTGCCCCACCGCAGGAGGGACGTACACGGTGTGCCCCACCACCTTAAGTTACTGTGGAACCACCAGGCAACCAGAAGAAGGCACATTTCCCTTCAGAACTCACGAAGTCAGGAGAAGCCCCTGCCGTGCCCCACGGTTCTGAAGAACACTCAGCTTCACACTCACATTATCCTTTCACCCCGAGGGAAGCGTGTCCTCCATCCTTCCCGAGACGCCCTCCCCAAGCAAAGCTGTTTCCCAGCAGCCGGCAGCATTTGAAAACGGTGCCTGGGGACAGGGCGCGGCAGGCAGGCTCTGTGGCAGGCGGCTGGCTCGTACATAGAAGGACGCAGGGAAAAGTCCTGGTCTCCACTGCTTTTAATTCGTCCTGGTCTCCACTGCTTTTAATTCTTCTACCCGTTAAACCACTTCCTGCCCGAGGCTGGGCTTCGTGACGCACAGGCCCAGGCCCTGGCCCTGCCTCTGGGGTCCCCGTGTGATGGGAACAGACGGCCCTCCCTAGCCCCAAGCCCCATGCAGGGAGGGAGCCCGGGACCCAGCAAGGAGGAACACCAGGAGGCACATTTCTCCCCCACTCTGCACTGGCCCTGGGCTCCCCCCAGCCCTTTGGGGAGCACCAGAGCATTTCCCTCCTCTTGACAGTCTGACGAAGCTCCGAGAGCCGCAGATGCCGCCTCACAGTCCGCTGCCCTGCCCAGTTTCTCAAGCCTGTGTATGCAGAGCGTCCCTGGCCCCGGGAAGTGTAGGTCCTCCCACTGCCCCCACCTGACACTGGTCATCAGTTCCCGAGGTTCAGCCCTGAATGTCGAGAACCCGCCGGCACGGGGCTCAGATCCTTTGTCTGGATGCTCGGGGAAGGAACTGGGAAGATGCCAGGAGATGAGTAAATGGAGACTCACGTCTCAGGGAGGGTGAAGGGCTCAGAGGGGCGGGGGCTCCGCGGGCTGGCTGGGACCACCCAGAGGTGGGGCCAGAGCCAAGATGGAGGCCTTCCCGATGAAGCAGCAGCAGGGGCGCTTCCTCTGACAGCGGCTGCTCCAGGGGCACAGGTGAGGAGTCAGGAGGGGATCCCAGTGAGGGCCGGGCCAGGCCCCCTTGAGGAGGGCGGGTCCCATCCTAGGGCAAGGGGGAGCCACCTGCAGCAGGAGACAGGCGCTGTGTCTAGCCAGGGGAGGCGCCGGAAGCTCTGTGGGGCTGGGCTGCAGGGACAGGAGCAGGAAGGCCAGGAGGGCACCAGGGAGGGACGGCGACAGGCAGGCAGTGGGGGCACCGCTGCACAGAAGCAGGTGGGGCCGGGACCCACGGGAGAGGCTGAGCTGATGGACGTCTGCCCTTCCCCACTCTGGCCTAGCTGAGCCCCTCCTGACCAGGGGCCTGGGCGTGGGCATGGGGTTGGGAGGGTCAGTCACCTGTGTCCCCAGCCCTGACTTGCTGGGTGGGGCCCTTGCGAGGATCTGCACTCACTCATGGGTGTCCTCATACCCAAGGGAGCCTGACATTACATGACAAAAGAGGTTAAACATAGAACTACCCAATTCCACTTCTGGGTCTGCACTCAAAAGAATGCAAAACAAAAAAAACCCAGTGTCCATTGGCAGATGAACGAATAAACAAGTGTGGTCCATCCACACAATGGAATATTACTCAGCCTTAAAAAAGGAAGGAAGTTCTGACACATGCTACAGCATGGATGGACCTTGAGGACATGGTGAGTGCAATAAGCCAGTCATAGAAGAATAAATATTGTATGAACCACTTACATGAGGAGTCAAATTCATAAAGACGGAAAGTAGGATGGTGGTGCCAGGTTCCAGGGGGCAGGGGGAGTTAGTGTTTAATGGGGACAGAGTTCTAGTTTAGTAAGATAGAAAAGTTCTGGAAATGGAGAGTGGGGATGGTTGCACAACAGTGTGAATGTACTTAATACCACTGAACTGTACACAAAAAATGGTTAAGATGGCAAATTTTATGTATTTTACTATAATTAAAAAAAAATGTAATATACCAAAAGCCATTGAATTGTACACTTTAAATGAGTGAATTGTAATGGTATATGAATTAAAACTCAATAAGGCTGTTGCAAACCCCCCCACACACACACAGGTCTGGAGGGCGACTGGGAAGAAAGGCGAGAGCCTGTGGTCCTTTTGAACAAGGGGCCCACACCCCCATCTGACAGGAGTCAGGTAGCAGCCCACCTCCCTCCTTCCCTGCCCCGGTCCCTCTGTTCCACTCTCCTCCTCCCGCCCCGCCCACACCCCTCAGAGTGGGCGCAGGCTCACACCCCCATGTGGCCCTGGGCTGCCCCCACCCCAGCCTGCTCACACGGGGTCCAGGCACCCCCAGTGCTGCCTGGCCGTCGGGACCCCTGGGCACAGGTGTGTTGAAGGAGCGGCCGGGGGCAGGCAGAGGGGCCAGGAGTGCCCCCCCCCCCCCCCCCCGACCAGCGAGGACAGGTGAATAGAGTGAAGGGCCCTAAGGACTGAGAACAAGTTTTGCTTGTTTCTGTTTATTTAGGATTTTAACGGCAATTTAAACTGAGGTGATGTCATCTCTCAAAGACAGTTTTTCCTTCTGATCTTGAGTGTTTGTTTCATTTTCTCCTGGTCTTAAAGCTACACCTGACTGAATGTCAAGACGGTGCATCACTTCCTGAGCCCACCGGGACACCACAGACTCACTGCAGCTACTGTAAGGGGCTGTTTCAGCACCTCTGAGTGTGCAGAGACTGGAGGACTCACCCGGGTTTCCATGAGGCCAGATCCTCCCAAGTGTTGAAACTGTCACCCACTACGTGCCTTGAGAAACTCAAAGGTGGGTTTGGAAGCAATTAACTGTTTTTCCAAGTTGTTTCTTCTCCTTTTGTATGTTAAGGCAATGTAACCACCAGCCATCCTGAAACTGACCCAGCCTCCCGCAAGAGCTATGTCCATGACCTCTCCCTTATTGTTAATGCAAAGATCTCTCCAGGAGGAGCTGAGGCCTCATTACCATAACCTGCAGTGTGTGTGGAAGCATGTTTTCCAACTGAGCCTGCGCAAGGGAATACCCGCCTCTCCCTTTTGAATATTCATTCCCCATCTGAAGTAAAGGTCCCGCTTCCCTTTGCTGGGGGATGCCATGACTTTGGAAATGATCCCTCACGGCCTCCTATTTGCTGCAAATACACTGTACTTTGTGAGACAACTTCCACTGGTGTAGAGTCTTATTTAACTCATCAGGAGGCGAGCCCACTTTGTTCGGTAACAAAATGAACGTCCACTGATCACGCACTTCTTTGGAGAGAACTCAAGGCAGAGCGACGCCTCAGTGACCTGTGAAAACCAGCCCCAAATAAGAGCAAAAGCCAAGCTCTGCTGGGGCACGGCCACTGGAGCTTGCCTCCCACGAGCACAGCTGAGTTGAGCAGTCCTCCGGCAACTTCCATCCTCCGGCACCTTCCGTGGTGCTTCACTGACTTCTACTGACCAGCTCTGGGACCCTCTGCAGGGGCTGCCCTTCAGGCACTAGCCCAGTGGTCAGCAAGGTCAGCCAGGAGGAGTGATCCCCAGAGAGCCTTCCGGAAGGTTTCAGGAGGCGGCTTGTTCTTCTGGGGCTGTCAGCTCAGGTAGCAAAGGAGTTTTCAGTGTGGGCTGACGAAGGTGATACACAGCAGATCACTGGTGTGTGTAAGCGTGTGCACGTGCACATGTGTGTGCGTGTGGCTGTGTGGTGTGTGCATGTGAGACAGAGAGACAGAGACAGAATGAGAGAGAAATTTGACATCAGCCCTTCAAGCTGACGAGTACTATTCTAAATAAAATATTTACCGTATTTACACTCTGGCTGCTCTTGTGTGAGCCCCACGCACACGTGGGCACACGAGGCCTCCTGGAACTCACACTTGGCCGCGAGGTGGGGGCGGGCGGGCTGCAGCTGCTGGGGCACCTGCAGAAAGACCGCTGCTGGGACCCGTGGCGGGGACGCCGGGGCCTCCGATCAGCAGCTCGGGGACACGGTGGGGCCCTGGGGCCACGCCAGCCGGGTGTCTGAAACCTAACTCTGTAACGCGACACACCATGATTCTTTCGGCTGCAGTTCCCTCCTTTGTGAAATTAAGAGATTCAACTAGGCGATCTCTACAGTCACACAAGATCTTTATAAAAGTCACACTTGCATGGGAACCTGAGAAAAACACAGATAATAAAAATGAGACGGGACACTGTTTGGCTTTTTAAAAGGGCAGTGGTTATGATGGAAACTGTTCACTTCTGTTTTTTGTGGAACTCAGGTAAAATAAAACGTTACAAACAAGCAGCTCCCACAGATGTTCTGCTCAACACAGGGCTAAGAGGAGCATTTCGTGCATGTGAAATCACATTTGAGGCCAGAGCCCCAGGGAGGCCGAGGCAGAGGCCCCCTCCCCATCATCCCCACGTCAGAAGCGCTGGGGCTCAACTCAACCCACAAGCACACTCTCTCTTCTCCATATAAAGAATTTCCTTTGACTTCCACAGGAGCTCTGCCCTCAAGACGAGGGTGGAAGCCACAGTCTCTGGTCCATCGGGGTCTCCAGGGGCAGGACCAGGACGAGAGGGTGCATCCCGAGGCTGCGGTGAGTCAGGGTGGCCGGTGGGAAATGGGTGGAGGGAGTGCTCTGCCCCATTTTAATGCTGGAGGGGCACCAGTGGGGATGCCTCGACACACCCAGAATCAGTACCCACACCTCGAACAGAGGGGCACGGGAACATAACGAAAATACGTGTGGATCGTTCTTATCAAACTTTTCAGTGTCCTAAACGACGAGGGTGTCACCATTGGAGCTTCACTTAAGGAACACAGATGGGTCGGTAAGACCAAGATACAACCTGAGACGCTGGGCTGAAAGATCCCCATTTAACTGAAAACATGTCACCCCAAACTGAGAAATGCATTTGCCTAGGAGACTTTTCAGAAGGCTTTTAGCATCCGTTTTGTCCAGTGACGAAAAATGGGCTAACTCCAGGGACGCCGTGCTTTCTCCTGTCTTCTTGCCTTTAAAACAGCTCCCTGAATTGGCGACCTAAACTGTGTCATCACTCTCCAGGGTGGACCCCAGGATGGGCAGATGGCAGAGAGCCAGCTCCACAGTTCTGACCTATATCCCAACCCCAGGGCAATGCCTTCCACAGCAGGGAAGGAAAGTGTTGTCCCACGGCCCCATCATCCCATGTAGACTATCGTTCTCTCTGTCTCCGGGATCATATAAAATACGTAGTGGAGGTCTGGGTGAGACGCGACAATGGAGAGAGCTCCAGAGCTAATCAGGGGTGAGCCTGGGCCTGAGCCATTCAGGGAGGATGGGGACACAGGATGAGCCCACACCACGCCACAGTCACCTGCATCGTACCTGCAGGAAACAAAGGGAAGACCAAGGGGATGCCCCCCACCCACAGGGACTACACACTCCCAGCAGGAACCAGTACATATATATAAATGGGATAAAATTAACTAATGGTAAAAAACATCCGGTGATCCCCAAAAACGAGGTCTTATTTTCACCAGATTGCAAAAGATTAAAAAGAACAATAATGCCCAGTGTTGGCCAGGCTGCAGGTAAAAGCACACTTTATACACTGCTGATAAAAGTGTCAATTTGCAGACTATTCCTAGAGGAGATCTGGTGATGCCTTAACGTTCTTCTCAACGTACATGTGCTTCCAGCCAGCATTCCACACTCCGATTTGTTCTAAAGAAACGATCAGCTCTCGCAGCTCCAGCCGATGAGTAGCTGGTATCAGGCTACCTCGGGCTGCAAACAACCAGGAAGGTTGCGGACCCTGTGATGAGTCCCCTCGCAGGCGTGAGGAGCCCTGAGAGGCCTGGCTCCTGAGAGAAGAGGAGGAACAGACCGAGTCAGGCCGACTCCCCGGCAGGGGGCATGGAGGACGGTGGACAACGGGATGGCATCTCTAAAGCACCAAAGAAGAGACATGCTCTCCAGAAACTCGACCCCCAGTGAATACGTCTTACAGAAATCGGGGCAAATAAACCTGAGAAAAGTCATCACTATCAGCTATACCATAGGACATCTCTAAAATGAAGGAAAATGATCCCTGGTGGAAGCACAGAGGCCAAGAAGAAACTCACTACATCTGAAAGAGCAAACATAAAAACTCCTGACTAAAAAACCAACAATAACAACATCTTGCGAGGTTTATGACATGAAGAAGTAAAATATATAAGTTTAAAAGAATATCCGGGAGCGGGTACATTCCATTAGGCTGTTCTGTGTTCTTTTGATCACTGAATTGGTCAAGTACTAATTTAACCTTACAAAAATTAAGGATGCATTATATGATCCCCAGGGTAACCATTCAAGGGACTCCAAAAAGTAGAACCAAAACAGCTGACAGAGCAGACTACAGGGATTTTTAAAATATGTGATTAATACCAAACAGGCAGCAGAAGTGGAGCAGAGGTTCCAAGATCTGGTCAGACAGACGGGAAACATGGCAAGACGGTCAGAAAGCATCGAGGACAAACAGGCCACACCAGACACACCGGGCAAGTGTGCAAACGTGAAATAGAACAATGACGTCTTTACCCAGGGCCCAGCAATAGGAGGTTGTTTCCATGAACACACAGCCCACACGGAGCTCCAAGCAGCTCCTCCATGGGGCACAATGACAGGCCAGGCTGAGCCCCGAGGACAGACAGGAGGCGAGCCTGTGGGTGACGTCCCAGAGCCACTTGCTGTGGGCGGGGAGAGGCCCCCGGTGCTCAGCTGGGTGAGGGGAGCTCACCTGCTCCAGCCCAGGACCCCTTCCTCACTGTAGCTGCTCGGGCGGCCCCAACACATGCGAGAGTCAAGAGCGGTTAGAACGGGGCTGGGGGCACACGGCCAGCCCACCGCTCCCTTCCCTCTGCTGCCCCTTCCTTCTGGAGGCCTTCACAAGGGCTCACTCTCAACAGCCCAGGCCTCCATCATCTCTCAGGCTCTTCACGCCCTTCCATCTAGGGCCCCCTGGCCACGCTGCACATCGATGTTAAAACAAGTGCCTTCCACACTAAATCCCCTTGTCAGGAGCCCAGAAAGCGTGTGCATTGTGTCACATTCCTCACTGTGCATCGTCAGGCCAGACTGGGGCCAAAGAGGTCAACTCACAGGATCTGTACTCACAATCCTGCCTCCCACCAACATCACCACGACTGGTTTTTATTTTTTTAAGATCATCACTGTGGTGACAAAGAGGGAAACTCAAGGACTCAATTGAAAGGACTCGGCCAACCGTGGAGCAGGCAGATGGCGTGTTGGGAGAGCTTCTGCAAGACCTGGCTCTAAACAGCTCAACTCGAGGAGCACTGATCGGCCGAGTGGCAAAATTAGTCAGAGGACAGAAAAAATGACTGCTGTGTCTTCATGATGAGAGATAGTATTCTTTTGAAAGATGAGCAGAAAGTAGAATGAAAGTATTTAAGGTAGGGGGCAAAGGTGTGTGGGTTGGGGGCGGGTGGTGGAAGTGACTGACGCACGCAGGAGCAGGGAGCATGGCCCGGAGACACCCACCTGGGAGAGGCATCCCCCTATCAATAGCTTTGGGTTGAAGGACAGAATCCCTCACTCTGCTCACAGTCCCCAGACTCCCCAGTGGGACGTGAACTGTTCACCTGCCCTCCAGGGTTCAAAGACCAATGCAGACAATTAGAGACTATGAACTGTGTCATGCCACCTGGGTCCAAGGTCACGACACATCCCAGCATCCCTGAACCCAAGTTGGGCTGAATTGCCCTCAGGGTTGACCTCCATCGCTGTGGGCTGGCTGGATGTAGTGCCCAAATGTCCAGGAAGGCCCAGAAGCTGAGGAGGGGCTCCCAGGGGCACGGGCCGGGGACTAACCCAGGTAGGAGTGAGTAGCCCTGGGCAAGAGCATTCGTGAAGTCAACTGGGTGGTCTTTCCGACGTCAGGATGAAGACCGAGTGGGAGATGTGCTCCTTCGTGGGCTTGGGAGGGGATGAGAAGAGGGGATCTCACAGGGATCAGTCGAGGAGGTGGTTTCACTGGATGTGTGGGTGTCGCACAGCTGAGTTTGCCAGATTGCTGTCCCCAAGATGCATGTGAGCATGAACACATGAGACATTCCCACAGAGCTGAAGGAACCGGCACCACGCTTCCAGCCACAATCGTCCTAGGTGTACCGTTGGCTCCTCGCTTCCACATGGGCACCCACCCACCGTGTCCACACTGTGGAAGAGGGACCCTCTGAAAGGCACATCGAATCTCTCCCTGGCTTAGAGGGTTTCAATGGCTTCCCAGTGCATTCAGGCTGATGTTCCCACATGGTGTAGGGTCCTGTGTGAGCTGCTCGGTGCCCTCCATCCCCCACATGGTCACTCAGCCCCTCAGACATGGTGGTTCCTTCCAGTTCCTCAACGCTCCAGGCTCCCTCTGTCTGGGGACCCATCACATCCTGCTCTGGGCTCTGGAATCTCCTTCCTCTGGTCCCTATGGCTGACGCCCCCATCGCACAGGGCACAGGTGATGGGTCACCTCTGGATGAGGCTTCCGTGACCTCCCCATGTAAAAGAAGTGCTGGGGATGGATTTTCTCAGATGTTTGGTTGTGTAATGACTGTTCATCCCTTTTACCTCCCTGACTGCTGTCTCCCAGGGCAGGAGACACCCACCACCGAGTGTTTCCAGGACTAACACCCCCGTAGCTATTCACTGGAGATGTGGTGAGTTAATTCATTCTTGTCACTGTGTCGTTCAGGCCACCACATGTCCAGGGACCGACCGAGGATAAAGTCCCCTCCGTTTTGCTTGACTTAATCATCTCCTTCATCTGAATGTTGAGTTCAAGACTTGTTCTGATTACCACCAGTATTAATAATTTCCTTTTTTAGTTTTTATAAATAATAAAGGCAAAATGAAGTGTGAAATACAGCTTTCCAACTTACATTTAGTGGAGAAACTGTTTCTTCAAACCAGATCCTACCAAAAGATTCAGTCTGTATGAGAAGCCCAACTGAGGGCTCTGGCCCAAGTGGGATGCGGTGCCCAGACCCCCATTTTACTGCCCCCAGGGTAGCTGCCAAGGGTGATGGACCACAGTGCCAGGAAGCCTGGGGCTGCCCACACCCTGCGGGCAGGCGGAGGTGGCAGCCCCGGGGTCCCAGTGCCAGGCGGACAGCAGCTCCTCCCTCGGATGCAGCTGTGACACCTGGACGGTGACCTGGGCAGGCGGCGTGCTGTTTTCAGAAGCTCCGCTGTTGCAGAGCGAGCTCCCCACTCGGGGGCCCGGCACTCTGCCCTCGGACCTTGCAGCTCTGCCAGCCAAACCCAGACCCCCGTCTCTAGTGACCTGCCTAAAACCAGGGGCTACGATTCGTGGACACAGTAACGTCACAGGTCCACTAAAATGGCAATTACATGTCAACTCTAACACTGATTCTCCAAACGAGCCGCGAAGGGAAAAGATGAGAAGCAGCAGCTGGCGAGGCCCCAGAACTCAGGCTTCACCACAGCCCCTCCATGCTCTCCTCCCTCCGGGGTGGCCCTGCCCCTCCGCGCCCCCCTCCGGGGTGGCCCTGCCCCTCCACGCTCTCCTCCCTCCGGGGTGGCCCTGCCCCTGTCGCGTGGCTGATTTCCCAAAACCTTTCACTGATCGCAAAAGTTCCTTGAGTGTTTTGACCAAATGACTGTCCGGGGAGAGTGGACCAGCTACCTCTAACTCTGATGTTTCTAATTTTAAGGTTGAGGTTGTCCTACAGCCCCGTCGCATGATCTAACTTCGTCGGCCCCCACAACCTGACCTCAGCGGTCGTGGCTGCCTGCAGGTGGGGTGAGCAGGAGCACCCGTGTCCTGCCCCTCCGCTGGCAAGAGTCGGGTCCCCGTATCCACACCCGCCAGGCCCTGACCACTCTGCCGGCCTCTGGGCTCTGAGCTTCCAGACAACTTCACACCCACGGCCAACCAGAGAGGAAGTTTTATGATCCGCACATTACAGAGGCGGCAGCGGGGACTCATGTAGACAGCAACTACACCACTGGTCACCAGCAAGCTGGGACTCGAGTCCAGCTTGGACCCACTGCAGGAGCCAAGCTGTACAGTGGCGTAGCGTGGCGTCGGGGGTCCGGTTGGTGAGTTAGGGCGGTGCTCCTAGGCTGACCTCCCTGCCTGGTTGGACAAGGCAGGTTTTCAGCCACCAAGCCAGGAGCCACGTGTGCTGTGAGTGCTCCTGGAAAAGGAAGCACGCTGTCAGAGGTTAGCACTCCTCAGAGTCTACACTGCAAAATCAGCAGAGAGGCAGGGCTCCACGTGACGATGGTGACGGAGAAGGAGGCGCCAGGGCATGGGCTAGCTGCCCTCACAGGCCTCCCCAGATGGGGCACGTCTTTGCAAGCCTGCAAACAAGCTCTCTGTGCTGGAGTCTCTAAATTATGAAAATCCCAGAAATCCTCAAAGAGAGAGGTCAAATAAGAAAAACATAATTACAGTCACAAGCTGCATCACGATGTTTTGGTCAACAACAGACGGAGCATACAACAGTGGTCCCATCAGATTCATCCCATAGGTGCTACACCAGGGTTGTAGCAGGCTGTACCAACCAGGTGTGCGTAAGCACACTCTGTGATGTTCACACCACAACAAAATTGCCAATGACACATTTCTCAGAACGTGTCCCCGTGGTGAAGTGACGCACAACTGTATTGCAAAACAGAAGAAGGAATATAACATGCATGAAATTAGACGGTTGAGATAACCTTCAGAACTGGACCAGCCCAGCTCCCTCTTTTCTCTCCTAAGTTCTGCTTCATAATGTGACAACTCCAAAAGCAGATCACCTACACGGAGATTAAGTTGTTATAAGAGCGCTTAAGACTCTAATTCATATTTTATAAGACTTCGTGCATTTGGAGAGTGATCAGCTGAAATTTAATTGGGTTAGACATTATCACTTTAAATTTTAAATAACTGCTCAAAAATGAAATTTAAAATCTCCCCGTGTCTAATAAATTAGCACCGTGATACTGATATTGTCCTGGGAGGAATGAAGATTGCTTGAGCACGAGTAAAGAGGGCGGCCCGACAAGAGGCCGGGTCACCAGCCGTGGGGGACCCCGAGAGAGCCTCGACTCTTCCATCAGAGCACCGCCCGTCCCCTTGGACTCAGACACCGACGATTCGGAGCATCAGCGGCTCCCTTTTATGAGAAACGCCGGAAAGATACGCTGAATAGTCATCAAAGTCAGGCAGGTGAGCCAGCCGCCTCCTCGACCATCCAGTGGGAGAGCCCACCTTCATTTCGGGGGCTCCTGCCTGGCAAGGTCATTCCTAAGCCTGGCCAATCATCCCCAGGTAAGGAGGAGCCTTGCTGAGCATCTGCCCAGGACACAGCCTGACCTGTCGGAGGCTGTGCCCATGTGGAAACGGGGCACCCTCACGGCCGCAGAGCCACGTGGGCATCCCAGGGCGGTGCCGCACTGCAGGATCCCTCTGCAGCTGCCTCCTCCACCGAGGACACCGTCTCCCCGGTGCCCACGAGCTGGCCTGGATGCACCGCTCAGTTGGCCAGAGGAAACCTCTCTCATGGGTGGCAAGTCCTGCCAGACTCCCAACAGGGTGTCCGAGCTGAAGGACCCCCAGAGGAGCGGGATCAAGGACTCGGGCCTGCTGTAGGGTCAAGGCCAGGGCGGCTCCTGCACTGGCCTTCGGTTGTTCTATCCACCAAATGGAGCTACGACTCCACGGAGTGTCTCCAAACATCACCCCTGATCCCGGGCAGATCTGCAGGGAGCCTCATTTCCACATGGTCCTGGCCTCCCTACCACAAACGTGTCATGGTGTCGGCAGCTTAAAGGGCTCCCTCGGCCACAGCCCACGGCCCTACCCACTGGGACCCGGCAGTTATGCACCACTGCCCTCTGGTGGACAGGCCGGGGCTCACGGCGGCTGGGCAGGGGCTGGCCGTGCCCATCTCCCGCCCCGTCCAGGGAGCCTGTGCTGGCCCCAGGCCTGGGCCATGGAGCTAGGTGTCCCCGCGCAGTGGGGCCTCCCCTGTGCCTGCCTTTTTGGGTTAGGATCGGTTTGCATTTCTCTCTTCCTACTTTATCCTGACGATGGACATCTACAAAACTGCTCTGCCTGGTGGTGGGCGGTGTGCATCTTGGAGCCAAGAACAGGGCCCTTCGTGTTGAGCATCTCACCTGATTTTAAGTGAAATTCTTTCCTCCAGTCAATCCTCCAAGAGTGATTTCTGCCCCGTGGCTCAGATGCTCTCCCACTTTGAGTAGGTTTCCACTCCATTCCAGGTGGCTCTGGGAGCAGCTGAAGAGCTGTGAACATAACACCGCTGCTCCAGGCATGAAAGATCGATTCTCTGGTGGCTTTCAGGTTCTTTCTTCGTCTCTCTAGAAACCATAAAACCACAAATGGTTTTCATTTTTTTTTAAGTTTATTACAATGAAACTAATATCCGTTTCAAATAAAACTCTCAAGGATTACAGCATAAAGCAGAACGTTTCCAATGTTATGGACTTTCAGGGGACTGAGGGCAAAATGCCCTACACAACGTGGATCCAAGTGAAAATCTGAAATTAAAGAGTTTCTCCACGTATAAAATCTCTTCAGAGTCTAAGAAAACACAGTTGATTATTTCTGGGCCTCTCATTTCTGAGTCCATTGGGTGATGGAGAGGGAGAGAAGAGGCGGCCAAGCCAGGGTGGTCAGCTAATGCTGGGCAGGGTTTCTGGGAATGGGGTCTCACCATGCCCTCCTGCCCAAGCAGAGAAATGTGTGGAGCGGGGGCCAGGCCTGGCTTTCTGCGCCCCCACTGCCATGTGCCTCCAGGGTTTGGCCAGGGAAGGGGAGCCTGAGACCCAGCCCTCTCCGTCCTCCTCACCCCAGTGACCGCCTGCCTCCCTGTTGGAGAGGTTTCTCCTCAGGGGAGACGGGCTTTCCCTTCTCCCCGCTCCTGACGTCTTTTCTCACTGGGCGTCCTTCCTCTCGCTCGTCCTGTCCTCCTATCTCTGTGTCTGTCCCCAAAACGACTGGGGCATGCGTCCCTACCCTGGAATCGAGGACGGCTCCAGGCAGGCGCTCTCTGCACCCCACCCGGAAGGTCCTGAGGCTCCCGCACAGGGAGCGTCAGGTGGAGGGTCCGACCTCCAGGGCAGGCTTGTGCACCCCGGTTCTCTCGTGTCCACTCTGATGTTCCACGGGAGGCGTTACCTCCGCACTCTGTCCATTCGTGGGACTTAACGATGTCAGCACTCCATCCCCTGAAGAAAAATGAGAGGCAGTGCAAGCCCAAGGAAGTCAGGGCGCACCGTCCCCAAAGACAGGTGCCCAGGCTGAGGCTGGTGGTTCTAGCACTGGCACCTGGTGCGACATCGAGGCAAGCGGCTGTGGCCCAGGCTCTCGCCGAGACCCAGGAGCACGGGGAGCTGGGGACAGGGCTGGTCACGGCGTTTGCCGGGTGAGCAGAGACTCCCAAGGTCTCTGTCCTGCTTCCCAAGGGCTGCCACAGGCGACACTGGAAACACCCGGTGACCCGATGCCAGCCACCCTGAACAGAACTTGATTCTGAGACAGCGTCTGCTGCTGGCTGGTGTTGAGCACCCCTGTCCTCTCATGACACGATGCGCGTCCAGAGGACAGCGTTCCCGTCTTCAGAGCCAGGTGGCCACGAGTAACACTGCACTCCTTCCTCAGGCCCCCAAAGTCTGGAAACACCAGTCTCTGCATCTGGACGTAAAATGGGAGATGGTGACTGACTGTCAGGCCGTTAACACACTCTGGAATGACATCCCTCTCTCTCTTCATCCAGTGCACAGTATTGATTTCCTGAAGAAAATGACAATTAGGTGGGATAGAGATTCACTTTGCTAAAAGAACTCGATGTAAAAAAAGATACTTCAGCATGATCACGGGGTCAGGAAGCTCTCCTGCTATCTTGCATACATATTTTCTCAATGGCAGTGGTCCCTGAACATCCGAGAAGACACGGGCCATTGCGTCCCATTGCTGCCATCTTGCCCGGGAAGCCAGTGAGGGGACCGCTCCCACTTTTCCAGTTGGGCCCAGACAGGAACATTACTCTCTCCATTTCTCAAGTGTCACCTGACTTGTAGAGAGACAACTTGTGACTTGAGAGCAGGCATTTTCACGTAGGGCCATTTTTGCTTATGGGAAACTCATCAGAAGCTGCCATGGAATTTGTAGCCGGCAGAGCGGGGGCCTTGGCTCAGCCTCCTTCCCTGGGAGCAGCTGAGAGCACAGGTGCCGGACACAGGGGGTGGAGGAGAGGACAGAGGTGCCTTACAGCTTGGGCCGTTGTGGAGGCCACTGCACGTGGTCCCAGAAGCCCTTCTGAGAAGCCGGGTCGCCCCGCACCTGGGAGATGTCGCCCCCTGCACCCCATCGGCCCAGCGCAGGTTGCACAGGGTGAGCAGGTGAGTGCGGAGGGTTTCAGAGGGCAGTGCAGGCCCAGGCATGACAAGGCCCCAGAGCACTAAGCCGGAGCCCCCAGCGGTCACTCAAGGTCACCTATGAAAGCAGGGGACAGCGCAGAGTACCCTGGCTGGAGTCAGAGGTGGAGCTGTTGACAGAGCCAGCACTTGCCCCCTCAGCTTCCCATCCGCCCCGCCTCAGCTCAGCTCAGGCCAGAGTCCCCTCCAAGGCCTCGGCCAGCGGGCTCCACAAGGATCTAGTAGAGGGAAGTGAGGGAATGGTGACAGTCCTCACTGCTGCAGGTGACCGTTGGCTGTGACGGGCATGCCTCACTTCCCACCACACCCACTTCCATCCTCCTTGGCCACAGCCAACGCTCGGCCGGCCAGCCTGAGTCACTGGCCTGGTGGGACCAGGTTCCCCTGAGAAGTCTGAGGGCTCACTCGTCCATTGTTTCACTGGCCATTAATGATCACCACTGGGCATGGAGCACTGAATGAGGCCCCAGGGAGCCCTGGGTCCACACCTGGTCCCTTACCTGGCATTGACCTGGGTCCTTGTGGTCACAGGGGCTGGTGACTCCTTGTCCCATGTCCTCCCATCTTGCCTCTTCCAGGCCCCGACCCCCCAGCCAACCCATTCCCCATTTCCGAGAAGTCCAGTGCTCACCAATCCTGAATCCAGTTTCCCTCCTTTAAGAGTGAAAGGCGGTGGTCTCCGCTCGAGGAAGGCAGAGTCCACATACTTTCCCTGCTCCTCTCGCTAATGGCAACTGAAAACTTCAGACGTATTAAACAAAGGTACAAAGACCGAAGGGGGCGTGCTCAGCCCAAGGATCCACACGGCACTGAGTTCCTGGGTTTTCTCTTGGCCTCACGGACCCCAGACGCAGAGCTGAAGAAGCTGGTACATGGAGAGGCCACCACATGCAGAGGAAAAAGCCTGTTCTCTCCGTGAAGAGCCAGAAAGGGAGGGGTATGCACGACTGTCAAACTCTAAACCGTGCACAGGTCAGGCGCGAGCAGGGATCAGAGTCCACCCCTGCTGGCTGTGGCCATCACTGAGCCCTGATGGGGTGTCAGAGGCCAGGGGTAGAAACTGCCTGACACACGTCTAACAACACACCTGAGCGAGCACTGAGAGAGCCGGCCAAAGGGGTTCCCTTGAAAACCCTAGCGGGAAATAAAAACGGAACTCTGAATACGGTTCTGGTAACCCACAGGAAGGAAGGAAAAAGATAATAGAGAAATAAAAACAGAACAAAAATCAAACAAAAAAGGCAGTAAGCCCTAACATAACAATAATTACATTCAATGTAAATGGTCTAAATACATCAGTTAAAAGACAGCAGTTGGCAGAGTGGATTTAAAAAACTATACGCTGTGTACAGGAAACTCACCCGAAAGATGACCGTACAAGAGTTTGGAAGTAGAAGGGTGGGCATTAATCAGGGCACATGGGAGGGGCTATGTTAACATCAGGTCACGTAGATTCAGAGCAAGACAGCCCCTGAGGCAGAGAGGAAGGATCGTGTGGGGTTTCCAGTCCCCAGTGCCAGTGTCAGCTCAGAACTAACGCCTACAGTCCTAGAGAAGCCTGGTCTCCTCTCCCCATCCCCAGCGACTCCAGTGGAGGGTCAACGTCTCCTCGGGAAAGGGTCAGCGTGTTAACTACACGCACTGCACTGGCTCCTCGGCGCCCTCCTCAAGAGGCGCCAGCCTCTCCACCTCAGTCAGAGGCTGGAGGTCCTGGAGCTGCCTTCGACCTGGAAACGGGACGATGGCCTTTGAAGCAGCACAGCTCCGAGCCACAGCCACAGAGAGCTCCAGGTCAGAGGCTCATCACTGGGAATTGTACACGTGGCCTGACAATCTAGTGCTGTCCCCACTCTCCGGTATCCTGGAATCCTGTCATCCACTGACATGAGCCCCAGTGGCATGGTAGCCTTTCCTGATGCCAATCCTGGCCTACCAAGGACAGCTCTCACTGAGCAGTGGGGCGGCTCCTTCGCTGTGTGCTCCTCACAGCCCTGGGGAGAGGAGTGCCCTTGGGAATAGTCCTGGTGGGTTCTCACATCAGAGCATCTAGCAGGCCCTCCTCCCTGAACATTCCGGCTCCTCCTCAAGTCTGCTGGGCACTTCAAGCACCTCTGCCTCATCTCCTGCAATCCATCATCACGCCCACCCCCAGCTACGTGACACGGTCCTTGCCTGTGGACTACACCAGTCCTGGGTGAAGGAGTCGTGTCCCCCTGCAGCATTCCATCCGTCCTCCAGACCCTTGCAATGCCCTCTGGACCCACCCCCGCACCCCCCAACCCCAGCTAATGCTGCAGATGTCAGTGGGTCCTGGTCTTTTGCTTTGGGGGGAGGGAGGGGGTCTAAGGTATTTGCACCAGAATCAGGCACTGTATTTTCCCTTGTGGTCTGTGCTGAGAATTGACTGGTTTTCAGCCTGGAGGTAATGGGGGCAGGGACACATTTTGAGTAGAACAATGGCTATCTTACAAGACAACGCCTCAGTGAGATTGTGCAATCTACTGATAACGCCACTTCTGATTGCAGGCACGCTTCACGGGGTGACCATACAGCTGGGACTTCTCCCTTAAGTAAGGCATACAGACTTGCTTTTAACACAGGTAACATCTTTCCTCTTCATACGAGTCCAGTGGTGGTAATTTTCACTTTTGTTTTCAGGAACCTCAAGAGAGGAAAGTTAGTCCAAGTGTCCAGTGGGTGGAACAGGTCTGGGCCGAGAACCAGTTCCTTGGGGTCTGGAGGCGTGGGGACGAGGCCATGCTGTCCACAGAGGCTCCAGAGCTGCCCCTGGGCCAGGCCTGCCTATTCCCTCACCTGTACACGGGATTAAACGGAGTGGGGGGCTCGCGGGGAGTGGGGACAGTGACACACAGAAGCACCTGCCACGCAGTGTGTCAGGTCCTTTCCCTGCACCCACAGACTCTAACTGTCCCTCAGAGGTGCGTGATTATTTGGGTACCTGTAAACCACAAAGTAGGGCCGGTTACTCGTGAGACAAACAGCACTTCTGAGGGAGGCAGGAACTGCCTGAGATGAGGACTCCTACCTGAGGCTGAGGAGACTCTGTCCTCCTGGTAAAATACTGTATTCGAATGCTCCCATTTTAATAGGTTTTCATTTGGCTTCAGGAATAGTTATTTCCATATTTATGTCTCAAGATTAACTGGGAGACGACAACATAACTTTTTTATTTTCTTATGCAAATTACTCGTTTGTGTTTCTTCAGATTTTTTTCATAAAGGAGAAAATCCCTACTTCTTTTTGGCTCCTTGCCCGCGGAAAGTTGTCCTGCAGTGCACACACTCTATTGAGTCCTCGCAGAGGTGGTGGCAGTGACAGTCCATCTTAGTGTCAGCCCTGGGCCACGTCACCCCGGCTGAAGAGGTGACCCTGGCCCAGGTCCTCGGAGCCACCCTCGCTGCACACCTGACGGGTCCTCCCAAACAGGAGCCCCTCCCTGACTCTTCTGGAGAGCAGCCACATGATCCAGGCCTTTCTCCACCAACCTTTAGAAAGTTAAATTCAGGAAAGTCTAGTGAGAAGGGTGAATGAGTCCAAAGAAGTGAGGGTGCACCCAGTTTCCCTGTTCTGGGGTGAAGTGTCCTCCAAAAATAATGTCCACCCAGAACCACAGAAGGTGACCTCATTTGGAAATTGAGATTTTGCAGGTAGAAATTAAAGATGAGGTCACAACAGATTAG
Organism: Ceratotherium simum simum; assembly: GCF_057802395.1. Taxonomy (NCBI): domain Eukaryota; kingdom Metazoa; phylum Chordata; class Mammalia; order Perissodactyla; family Rhinocerotidae; genus Ceratotherium; species Ceratotherium simum. The sequence continues at coordinate 1,434,248 of NC_141917.1, read as the reverse complement.
GGTGGGACCAAACCAGTGACTGCTGTCATTCCAGGAAGGCCACGTGAAGACAGAGACAGGGAGAAGATGGCATGTGGGTCACATGAGCACCAAGACACAGGGAGAACACGGACACATGAGTCATGGGAAGCGAGAGACACAGGGAGACCATGGACATGTGGGTCATGGGAAGGTAGAGACAGAGGGAGAAGATGGACATGTGAAGATGGACGCAGAGATTGGATCGATGCTTCTACCAGCCAAGGACTGCCAGCAGCATGAGAACCTAGAGAAAGGCCTGGCCAGACTCTCCCTTAGTGCCTCCAGAGGGAGTTAGGCCCTGTGAGGCCCTGGGACCTCTTGCTTTCAGACTTGTGGCCTCTGTGGCAGAGTCACCTCTGTGTTTTCAGCGCCCTGTGGGGTGTGTGTCAGGACAGCCCTGGGAAACATTCCTCTTCTCCCTGGACTCCAGATGTCTGCAGTACCCACGTAAATGGCACTATAAGTCAACAAACTCCATGGGATGGAGAAACGCATTCCCCATAAAACGAGGTTAAGTGTAGCACACGTGCAAAGCCAAAACACAAGAGCCCACTCCACACGTGGGGCCCAGTGGGACCCCTGCCTGCCAGGCAGACATGGGGCTCAGGGGTGCACACGGGGGTGTCGTCCTCTGAGTGGACCCCAGGAGTGTCCCCCAGGAGTGCCCCCCTGGGTAGCTGGCCCCGGGCTGCACAACGCCCTTCAGGACAGGCCTGAGCACCGGCGGGCCTCAGTACCTGATCAGGGAACCCAGCGCAGCCTCGCCCGCCTCCCCGCGCTCAAGTGATGCCTGGGCGCACATCTGGCCTCAGCTGGTCTGCGGAAACTTCCATCATCATCTGTCTAGACACCCGCAGTCCACGGTGGAGGGGTGCAGCTGCAGGGCTGCATGACGTCAGGGGTGGATCTGTGAGGTCAGACAGGCCATTCATGATGTCAGGTGGGGGCATTCCCCAGGCCACAGAGCCCCTCCCGCCCCCACTGCGCCTGCCGTCAAAGCACAAAGGCGGGGGCTAGGGCTGGAGCCATTTCCCCCGGCAAGTGCATTTTGATGTCCTAAACAGCCTCAGGCACTGGAGATGGCACTGTAGAGAGGCCAGGACTCACCCCATCGACATGACATCATTGCAGACCACCCCCAACTGTGCCCGGAACGCTCAGCATGGAATGTTCAGCGTGAGAGGTGAGGGGTCACCGTGTCTGCACAGGCGCTGTGGAAACCCAGTCACAGGCAGTGGTTGTGAGAGCAGCTGCTGCCCGGTCACTTGTTTAGACCGCGTATCAGGGACACATCATTTCTACGAGGATCTGAGGACAGAGGTTAGAACGGTGAATTTGGGGCGACATAGGTGAACACAGCAGCTCCAGGTTCCGTCAACAACAGGAAGCCGAAACTGTACGCTGAATGGTACAGTTCTTTCTTCTCTGGTTCAGAGCTTTCTTCTCTGAAATCCCCAATCCATTCTGTTGATACTATTTCCCCATGAAAACTGCACATGGAAGTAGAATGTTTACAACTTAGGACATATTTACTACAATTGTAGAAAGTACACAAAAGATAGCAGAAATCACCCAACCTCACTCCCAGAAGGGCCTGTCAGGGTTTTGGCGAACACTCGTCAAGTTGGTTACACGGTGGTAACACTGGGATCCTGCAGAACCACCTGTTACTTGCTTTCTTAACTCACGATAGTCATGGACACGCTCCATGTCAGTCACTACTGATCCACTGCTTCATTTCTAACGGCCTCAACTCGCTCACCGAATCTACTCAGCCTAGAGTTTTGTATCACTTGCCTAGTATAGACATGATCGTCCTGCACATACCTTTTCCACATGTGGCAACCAACTGCTTAGGATAAATCTCCAGAGACGAGATGCTCCGCTTACATTCTGCTACATAACTCGTCTCCCCCGGGACCACGCGGCCTTGCCCGCTGGTCTGGACATTTATCACAGATTCATGGTATCTGTCTCTACACACACACGTTCACTGGTCTCTTGTATTTGTTTTGTTTGTTTGTTTGTGAGGACGACTAGCCCTGAGCTAACATCCAATGCCAATCCTCCCCTTTTTTCTTGAGGAAGACTGGCCCTGGGCTAACATCCGTGCCATCCTCCTCCACTTTATATGGGACGCCGCCACAGCATGGCTTGACAAGCGGTACGTCGGTGCGTGCCCGGGATGCGAACCTGTGAACCCTGGGCCACCGCAGCGGAGTGCACACACTTAACCGCTGCGCCACCGGGCCGGCCCCCTCTTGCGTTTCTTTTATAAAGTGTTTATGCTCTTCCCTTTTTCCCTCAAAGTTGGACGTCTTTTTTACACCAACCTGTATTTTGGTATATTAGGAAGTTTTTTTTATCACATGAGCTGCCAGTATTTTCCCCAGTTTTCATCGGACTTTTCTGTTTTGAAGAAAAATTAACTTGTATTAGAAGGAAAAGAGAATAAAGAAAGAAATTATTTAAGCAAAGGAAAAACAGAAACATGGAACAGTTGCAACGAGTAGGACAGAATAAGATGGTAGATTTAAACCTAAATATGTCAGCAATTACATTAACTAAAAATGGACTAAAATTGCCAGTTAGGAGACAAAGAATTTTAAATTGGATAGAAAAAATCCAACTACATTTTGTTTACAGGGAATACAATAAAACCATAAAGAGGGGCTGGCCCGTGGCCTAGTGGTTAAGTTCAGTGCACTCCACTTCAGCAGCCTGGGTCCATGGGTTCAAATTCCAGGCGCAGACCTACACCACTCGTCAGCCACGCTGTGGCAGTGTTCCACATATAAAGTGGAGGAAGATTGGCACACATATTAGCTCAGGGTGAATCTTCCTCAGCAAAAACATAAATAAATAAATAAATAAATAAACATTAATGTTGAAGATAAAAGGACGAAAACAATATAACATGCAAACACTAAACAAATGGGGTTGATGTACCAAATCCAGCACAGGCAAAACACACTTGAGAGAAAATGTTTTATTAGAGATGAAAATAATCACTTCATAATTATAAAAGGTTCAGTTCAGTGAAAAAGTATAGCCATTTTAAGTTGTAGGAAACTAACAGCAGAGCCTGAAATGCAGTTCTTTAAAAGAGAAACCACAAAGAAGAGAGAGAACTTTGAGAAGAAACACTCAAAACCACATCACGGCAGATCTCAACCCTCCTCTCAGATGCACTGCACCCAAAACCTGATGAAATCACGCTCCTTGTAAGCCCACGGAAGGCAGTTACAGAAATCAGCCATAGAGGATTAGAGCATAAGGCAAGTCGCAACAAAAAATTCAAATAACTGAAATCATACAGAGAACGTTCTCAGACTACAATACAAATTAGCAAAAAAGTAGAGCATTCCTGAGTGACGTCAGCATCATGGAGGAGTGAGCTTTCCCGTGAACTCTTCCCCCGATATACAACAAAAGGAACAGTCACAGACCAACAATGGAATCCCAGACAGTGAAAAGCAAGATCAGAAAGACCCACACTGCCGAACATCTGAGAGTGGAATGTGCTGGGCCCCCAGAGGAAGTGGGGAGAGGTAAGGAGAACTCCTCTCCCTCCCCATCAGATCAGCGATCCCCGTGGGCACGGCTCCCAGAGAGGGGGCGGCCCTCTGCGGGGAAACCGTAGCTCTTCAGGCTCTCTCAGCCAGTGGGAAACTCCCACACAGAGGACTCAGAACTGCTATGGGGTACCATCAACATCTGAGCACCCCAGAGAGCGGATAACGAGGGGCGAACGAGAAGCCCCCCATGCCAGGGACCCGGAGGAGAAAAGAGAGAGCAACCCGCCCCCTGCAAACCGGACCCTGCAGCTAAGCCGACCAGACCAGACCAAGCGATCAGTGGCAGACCAGACCAAGCAATCCGACCCGCAGATCGCAGCGGAAAAACCACGGCAGAGCGCAGGGGGCCAGGGGGCTCAGATTACACAGCCCTTTACCACCACACAGTGGCGGCGGGTGGAAATTGCAACCAGAGGTTTCCAGGATGAGGAAAAACAAAGACAACACAGGAACCACAATGCAAAGATACATGAAATCATCAGACCAGAAGGAAAATGACAAGCACCCAAAAACCAAACCTGAAGACACAGAAATCTATAACCTAAATGACAGAGATTTCAAAATAACTATCATAAAAGCACTCAGCGAAATACAAGACAACACAGACAAACAATTCAATGAGATTAGGAGTTTCTTCACAAAAGAGATTGAAATCATAAAAAACCAATCAGTGCTGATGGAGATGAAGAACACAATGGAGGAGATAAAGGAGAATCTGGAATCTTTAAAGAACGGAGCTGATAATATGGAGGAAAGAATTAGCATTATAGAGGACAGGAATACAGATACGCTCTAGAGGGAAGAGGAAAGAGAACTAAGACTAAAAAGAAATGAAGAAAGTCTCCAAGAAATATCTGACTCCATTAGGAAATGTTACATAAGAATTATAGGTATTGCTCAGGGAGAAAAGAGGGAAAGAGGAACAGAGAGTCTACTCAAGGAAATAATAGCTGAGAATTTCCCAAATCTGGGGAAGGAGCAGGAAATACCAGTAAGCGAAGCCAACAGGTCACCTAAACATCTCAACAAGCAAAGGCCCTCTCCACGACACCTAGTGGTAAGGCTAGCCAGAGTCAATGACAAAGAAACAATATTAAGGGCAGCTAGACAAAAACAAAAAATAACGTACAAAGGAACTCCCATCAGGCTCTCAGTGGATTTCTCAACAGAAACTTTATAGGCTAGGAGAGACTGGAATGATATATTCAAAATACTGAAAGACAAAAACTTTCAGCCAAGAATACTCTATCCAGCAAAAATATCCTTCAAATATGATGGAGAAACAGTAACCCTCCCACATAAACAAAAGCTAAGAGAGTTCATGGCCACGAGACCCCCACTACAAGAAATACTCAAGAAGGCCCTCAGGCCTGAAAAAAAGAAGAGAAAGGGAATACAAAGCTTGGAGCAAGGAGAAAAATAGGTAGACAAACTCAGAAAAATAGTAGGTCTTTACTAGAATAGGTTAGCAACCACTTAAATACTAAAATCAAAGATCAAAGGAAGGAATTCACCAAAAATAAATTTAACCTCATCACTGTAAACACACAGCCACAACACAAGATAGAATAAGGTATAACAAGAATCACTTAGAAGGGGAAGAGGAAAGTGATTGAATTGACTTAGTATAAGGAAATAGGCCAGGAGATAATGGACTATCTCATACACAAGATTTTTTACACAAACCTCAAGGTAACCACTAAACAAATAATCAAAACAAAATCACATATGATAAACAAAGAGAAAACTAGAAGAGTCATAAGACAGAACAACCAAACTGAATTGGCAGTCCAAAACAAATGGGACAAGAAACAAAGGAAACACAAAAGAACCAGAAAATAAGTGACAAAACAGCAACATTAAGCCCTCATATATCAATAATTACCCTAAATGTAAATGGATTGAACTCTCCAATCAAAAGATACAAGGTGGCAGGATGGATTAAAAAGCAAGACCCAACAATATGCTGCCTCCAGGAAACACATCTCAGCACTAAAGACAAGCACAGGCTCAGAGTGAAAGGATGGAAGACAATACTCCAAGCTAATGGCAAAAAAAAGAAAGCAGGTGTTGCCATACTCATATCAGACAAAGTAGACTTCAAGATAAAACAGGTTACGAAAGACAAAGAAGAGAAATATATAATGATAAAAGGGACACTGCACCAAGAAGACATATCACTTATAAATATATATGCACCCAACATAGGAGCACCAATGTACATAAAGCAACTATTAACAAACCTAAAAGGAGACAATAACAACACAATAATAGTAGGGGATCTTAACACCTCATTACAGCAATGGATAGATCATCCAGACAAAAAGTCAATAAAGAAATAGTAGACTTAAATGAAAAACTGGACGAGATGGACCTAGTAGACATATACAAAGCACTCCATCCAAAAACAGCTGACTACACACTCTTCTCAAGCACGCATGGAACATTCTCAAGGACAGACCATATGTTGGGAAACAAAGCAAGCCTCAATAAATTTAAGAAGACTGAAATCGTAACAAGCATCTTTTCAGACCATAATGCTATGAAACTGGAAATGAACCATGAAAAAAAAACTGGAAAAGTGACAAAAATGTGGAGATTAAACAACATGCTACTGAACAACCAATGGATCATTGATGAAATTAAAGGAGAAATCAAAAACTATCTGGAAACAAACGAAAATGAAAATATGCCATATCAAACCATATGGGATGCAGCAAAAGCGGTCCTGAGAGGGAAACTCATAGTGATACAAGCCCACCTTAACAAACAAGAAAAAGCCCAAATAGGCAACCTTAAATTACACCTAACAGAACTAGAAAAAGAAGAACAAACAAAGCCCAAAGCCAGCAGAAGGAGAGAAATAATAAAAATGAAAGCAGAAATAAATGAAATTGAGACAAAAAAAACAGTAGAAAGGATTAATGAAACAAAGAGTTGGTTCTTTGAGAAGATAAACAAAATCGACAAACCCTTAGCCAGGCTTACTAAGAAAAAAAGAGAAAAGGCTCAAGTAAATAAAATTAGAAATGAAAGAGGAGAAATTACAACGGATACCATGGAAATACAGAGGATTATAAGAGAATACTATGAGAAATTATATGCCAACAAATTGGACAATCTAGAAGAAATGGATAAATTCTTAGACTCGTATAACCTCCCAAAACTGAACCAAGAAGAAATGGAGAATCTGAATAGACCAATCACAAGTAAAGAGATTGAAATAGTAATCAAAAACCTCCCAAAAAATACAAGTCCAGGACCAGATGGCTTCTCCAGTGAATTTTACCAAACATTCAAAGAAGATTTAATACCCATCCTTCTCAAACTATTCCAAAAAATAGAGGAAGATGGAACACTTTCTGAATCATTCTACGAGGCCAACATCACCCTGATACCAAAGCCAGACAAAGACACTACAAAGAAAGAAAATTACAGGCTAATATCGCTGATGAACATAGACGCAAAAACCCTCAACAAAATATTGGCAAACCAAATACAGCAATACATTAAAAAGATCATACACCATGATCAAGTGGGATTTATACCTGGGACGCAGGGATGGTTCAACATCCGCAAATCAATCAACGTGATACATCACATCAACAAAACAAAGAATAAAAACCACATGGTCATCTCAATAGACGCAGAGAAGGCATTTGACAAGATACAACATCCATCTATGACAAAAACTCTCAACAAAATGGGAATAGAAGGAAAGTACCCCAACATAATAAAGCCTATTTATGACAAACCCACAGCCAACATCATACTCAACGGGGAAAGACTGAAAGCCATTCCTCTGAGAACAGGAACGAGGCAGGGCTGCCCACTCTCACCACTCCTGTTCAACATAGTACTGGAGGTTTTGGCCAGAGCAATTAGGCAAGAAAAAGGAATAAAAGGAATCCAGATAGGTAACGAAGAAGTGAAACTCTCACTATTTGCAGATAACATGATTTTATATATAGAAAACCCTAAAGAATCCATTGGAAAACTATTAGAAATAATCAACAACTACAGCAAACTTGCAGGGTACACAATCAATCTACAAAAATCAGTTGCATTTCTGTATGCTAATAATAAACTAACAGAAAGAGAGCTCAAAAAGATAATACCATTTACAATCGCATCAAAAAGAATAAAATACCTAGGAATAAATCTTACCAAGGAGGTGAACGACCTATACAATGAGAACTACAAGACATTATTGAAAGAAATCCATGATGACATAAAGAAATGGAAAGACATCCCACGCATGTGGACTGGAGGAATAAACATAGTTAAAATGTCTATATTACCTAAAGCAATCTACAGATTCAATGCAATCCCAATCAGAATCCCAATGACATTCTTCACGGAAATAGAAAAGAATACTAAAATTTATATGGGGCAACAAAAGACCCCAAATAGCTAAAGCAATCCTAAGAAAAAAGAACAAAGCAGGAGGCATCACAATCCCTGACTTCAAAACATACTACAAAGCTATTGTAATCAAAACAGCATGGTACTGGTACAAAAACAGACACACAGATCAATGGAACAGAATTGAAAGCCCAGAAATAAAACCACACATATATGGACAGCTAATTTTCGACAAAGGTGCTAAGAACACACAATGGAGAAAGGAAAGTCTCTTCAATAAATGGTGTTGGGAAAACTGGACAGCCACATGCAAAAGAATGAAAGTGGACCATGTGATATCGCCATTCACAAAAATTAACTCAAAATGGATCAAAGACCTGAAGGTGAGACCTGAAACTATAAAACTCATAGAAGAAAATATAGGCAACACACTATTTGACATTGGTCATAAAGGAATCTCTTCGGATGACATGCCTACCCAGACTAGGGAAACTAAAGAAAAAATAAACAAGTGGGACTTGATCAGATTAAAGAGCTTCTATAAGACAAACGAAACCAGAATCAAGATGAACAGACAACCCACCAGGTGGGAGAGAATATTTGCAAAACATACATCTGACAAGGGGTTGATCTCCATAATATATAAAGAACTCACACAGCTGAACAACAAAAAAACAAACAACTCGATCAAAAAATGGGCAGAGGAAATGAATAGACACTTCTCCAAAGAAGATATACAGATGGCCAATAGGCACATGAAAAGATGTTTAACATCACTAATCATCAGGGAAATGCAAATCAAAACAACACTAAGATATCACCTCACGCCTGTCAGAATGGCTATAATCACCAAGACAAAAAACAACAAATGTTGGAGAGGATGTGGAGAAACGGGAACCCTCATACACAGCTGGTGGGAATGCAAACTCGTGCAGCATCTATGGAAAACGGTATGGAGAATCCTCAAAGACTTAAAAATAGAGATGCCCTATGACCCAGCCATCCCACTACTGGGAATCTATCCAACAAACCTGAAATCAACAATCCAAAGAGGCTTATGCACCCCTATGTTCATTGCAGCATTATTCACCATAGCCAAGAAGTGGAAGCAATCTAAATGTCCCTCGACTGACGACTAGATCAAGAAAATGTGGTGTATATATACAATGGAATACTACTCAGCCATAAAAAAAAGACAAAATTGTCCCATTTGCAACAACATGGATGGGCCTGGAGGATATTATGTTAAGTGAGGAAAGCCAGAAGGAGAAAGACAAACACTGTATGATCTCACTCATATGTGGAATATAAACCAACACATGGACAGAGAAAACTGTATTGTGGTTACCAGGGGCTATGGGGGTGGGGGGTGGGCACAAGGGGTGAAGGGAGACATATATATGGTGATGGACAAACAAAAATGTACAACTCAAAATTTCACAATGTTAAAAACTATTAAAACATCAATAAAATAAAATAAAAAAGTAGAGTATTCCCACATATTTGGTCATTAATAATTACACTTTAATAATACATTTAAAACTGAACAGTAACAAAAATACAACCTATCAAAATTAGGGGGATGTGGCTAGAGCAGAATTAGAGTGAAATCTATAGCATTAAATACTTACGAAAAGAAGAAAAGCTGAAAATTAACACAATAAAACATCCACCTCAAGATATTAGAAAAAGAACAGCAAAACGAACAGCAAGAATGTAGAAACAGAAAGTATTGAGCAGAAATTAATCACACAGAAACCAACATACACCCAAGTGCATCAGTAAGCTGAAGATCACACACAAGAATAGTTGATGAACCTCTGGTGAAACGCAGCCAGAAAGAAAAAGCCACACAGAACCCTCAAGAAGGAGAGGAGAAATCACCGCAGACCCTAAAACACTGACAAGCTCTCAGGAAAACACTTGCAACGACTTTATGCCAGTAACTTCGAAAATCTAGGTAAAATAGTCAAATTTCTAGGGAAAAAATACAACCTGCCAAAACCAGCTGAAGAAAGGTGAACGTCCCGTAACCATCACAGAGGATGAAGTCTGCAGGCGCCTCTCCTCCCACAAGAGACCCAGGCCGAGGACCCTCCCCAGAGTCCTCTCGGGAAACACTACTCCAATCCTGTCCCTGCTGTTCCAGGGCACAGACAGTGTGGGGACCCCAGTCCAGGTGGGCAACACCCTCACCTACGACCCCAGGACAGATGAGAAAAGGAATATTTAAAAAGCCTCATTCCTAAACTCAGGTGTAGAAGTTCCAAACCACACACGAGGTGCGAACCTGACACCACAGCCTCTCCAAGTAAAGGCCTGGTTTCACTTTAGAAAAAGCAGTGTTAACTCACCATATCCAACACTTAATCGAAAAAAGCATGGATTCTAACAGACAAAGAAAAAGAATTTGGTGAAACTGAACATCCACATAATTTTAAAATCTTGGCAAATTAGAGATAGGAGGCCCATCTGCCACCTGTAGCTCTGCCTGGGGGCCTCGTCTCCCACCAGGCTGCCCTCCTCGGTGGTCCTGCCCACACTGGCGCTGGCTCTGAGAGCTCCTCGCCTGGGTACCTGGGCTGCCCGCCACCCCTCGTGTACGTGTATCCAGTCTCCGGGCCAGGGTTCTTTCCCGGGGCTGGCCCCTGCCCAGCTCAGCTGCAGCTCACACACGATTCTCCAGTTACCTGAAATTAAGGTAGCATCTATTCCCCTCAAGTTTACCTGCTCACTCCACTCCGACGGGAGCTTGGGACTCCTTTCACCTCTCCACCCACCCTATCTGAGACCTCAGGATCCCTGGCCTCCTCCCCCCGCCCACTCCTCACTCCCACCCTTGCTCAAACCTAGTGCCCAGGTCCCTCATCTGACTGCCCCTGACGTGTAGTTTCTACTTGACGAGCCTTCCTGATAACCCACCGTGCGCCTGAGCCGCACCCATTTGGTGTGAACTGGTCACACAAACCACACGCCCTGACTCACGGCCCCCCAGGACTGGGCTGGGTCCGCTGGGTAAGGCCCCCTCCCCGACAGGTCCAGGAGCGGCCCTCTGGATCCTCCACACCATAGAGCAGTCGTCTTGGGAAGGGTGAGTTTACTCTGCTTGTGCACAGGACTCCAGACTATTCTAAACTATGGCCCTATCTCACCGTCTTCCAGTATTGAGGATAGAAAGCTGGACACCCTTCTGGTAACTTTCCCTTTATCATTACTTGTTCTTTGTCGGGAAGCTTAAACAGTTTTCTTTTCTCTAGACTCTAAAGTTTGGAGCTTAATTAATTTATTTTTTATAATCACAATACATCTAGTTGTGTCTTTTCTCACCAATTTTGCTGAGAACTTGGTGTGCCCTTGTGATGTGTAGGTTTTCCTTTAGCTCTGGAAATTGTCTTCCTCCATTTACTTACTGCCTTACTTTGCATCGGTTCCCTCACTGCCCCTCCTGGAATCCCCATTACTCACATACCAGGACTCACAGATCATTCTAACAAGCCTCCTTTCTCCTCCCTCATAATTCCTTTTTTTATTTGTGTGTTAAAATACAAAATAATCATGACTCTTTTAAACATGCAGATTCTTAATTTGGCCCATATGTGACTGTTACTACCTTCAAATGGATACTTAAATTCTTGGATTTTAAAACACTGTATTTCAACCCAAAGTTCAGGATGGAAGGAAAGTGTAACTCTGCAGTAAGTGACAGGAGGGAGCACACGTTTCCAGTCAGAGCTGAGGCCAAGTCCAGCGCCAGCCCCCGTGGAAGCCCCCTAGGCTCTCTGAACCTCCATTTTGTCTGCAAAACAAGTGAAGTCACTATCTCTTCTCTTCCCTTCATTTCTGTCAGCTGCCGGGTGTGGTCACATGGATAAGGGATGTGCTACAGAAGCGTGTGGCACACGCCCCACAGGGACGCTGCTGTAGTCCACATCTCTAAGTGAACGTTCATGAAAGACACAAACCGTGAAGCACCATCCCTGATAACAACGCCCTTTATTCGGCACTAGGAACGCCCGGTGCACAGCACCAGGGTCTTCACCTGTTTTATTTACCAGGGAAACGCTCACACGCACCACCTCCCAGGACTGTACACGATCGCTCAGTGATGGTGCTGCTTGAACTGGAGTCCACAATAGCCACATGTCCCGGTTTTTGTTTCTTTGTCCTGAAAAAATTCAAAAGGAGAAATGTCATATTTCCATGTTCTACTTCAAATCTACACACACTTAGACGTTAGACACTGAAAGTGGGCACAAAGCCTGAAATACACTGTCAACTAGAAACGCCTTAAAAAGTCTGAGGTTCCTACTGACCAGGAACTGTGACTGTGCCAAAGGCCTGGGGTCCAGTTCTGGTCCCACCTCGCCTCACCAGGAGCCTCAGGCTCCTGCCCTGGGACACGCAAGAACACAAACTGTCAGCACAGCAGTCACCACTGGCCCCTCGTTCAATCCCCATCTGCTCTCCCAGCACGGGAGAGCCAAGGTCCACCCTGAGCACAGACCCCAGTGGACTGGCGTGGGGGGTTGCAGAGCAGAGCTCCCCCATGGGGCTGCGGTCCAGGCACGCTCATGCCACAAGCAGAAGGAGCCACAGTGGGTCCTGCCAACTCCCTTCCTTTCCTACACGCCACATGCACACCGGAGCTTCATCCCGTGGCCTCCTCCTCGGCTCTAACGTCTCGTGAACTTTCCTTCTTCTCTAAGGCTCTGGGTGTGTGTCATCAATGGACGTGAAAGTGACAGAAGCACCAAAACGATGGCTCCGGGGAAGGACAGACGCCCACGTGTTTGAGAGGAAAGTGGACTAGGTGCATTGTGCGGCACGTCACAGTTGGAAAGGCGCCCTGGATACGCCACTTTACTCAGTCCCTGTCGTATGGTTTGTAGGCGACATCAAGGGGAGAACGTGCAGTCAAAGTGAGCATGGCAGGGCCACCTTGAGGGCAGGGTCAGAACCGGGCAGACATGCGTGGGCCGGGGCTGGCAGGCACATTACCAGGTTGATGTACACTCTGGGGTGGCCGAGAGCCCCCCCGCCGCCATCGCAGGCTATCACGCGGCTCTCCACTTCACTCACGGGCTGCTCTGCTATCAGATCAATGGCGAAGTTCTCGTTCACCTGAACAAGACAAGAAAACTCATACCGACAAGGACAAAAACCTGGTGATTTCATGACATTTAAATTTATGGAGACAACCCCCGACACACCCGTGCACTGCCAGCACAGGCACGTTCTATACGCTGTCATTTAAATATTGTCATTGTAGAACTTCAACACACACAAATAATTTAACTTAATTCATGTGAACACACACACACGTAGCTTCTCATGTGGATACAACTTCAAACTTACAGAAATGTTGCAAGAATGAGAATAGTACAAACAATTCTCATTTGTCCTTACCTGGGTTCCCCGAATGTTACCATTCTGCGCGTTTATCATTTGCCGTCTCCTCTCCCTGCCCCCTCTCTCCTCTCCACACACACTTTCCTAGCTCTGTCCGCTGGCGCCTCAGCACACCTGAATGGTCTTAGCATGCATCTGCATCACGGGCGAGAACAGCTGAGCCAGGTCAGTCCCAGCAGACCAGGCCACGAGGCGTCCAGCCCCGCGTGCCCAGAATCCCCCCCGCCCCGGAGAGGCCTACTGCCTGAGGGAAGGCAAGGAAACAGATGAGGCACAGATAAACCTTCGCAAATAAGGGGGGGCCATTTAATTTTGGTAAAACTTGAAAATAAGTTAAAAAGCACCATTGACCTCAGCTAACTGCTTTTCTAAAGCCAGCTGACTGTCCAGAAGACACAATCCAGCATGACTGAGCCCGTCACACTCTCCCAGAGAGAAGGCTTAGTCTGCTATCACCAGAATCTGATGCCCTGACCCCACGGAACGTGGATGACATCTGAAAAGGTTTAACTATTTTTAAAAAGCTTTGCCAGTTGCAGATGATGATTTTGCAAAGCTTTCCCTTAAAGTTCTACTTCCAGAAGCTGTGCAGTGCGGCCGCGCCATCTCACAGGCTCCTGTAGGTGCACACGAGGTGCTGCATGGAGCCGGGCTCGCCGCCCCCCGACAGCAGGACCTGACAGCAGGACCTCACAGCAGCCGCAGTGAGGGCGGGCCTCTCCCCTCTGCTGCAGATGAGCTGGCGCCAGACAAATGAAGCCGCGTGTGTAAATAAGACGGTGTCTGCCCAAGTGACAAACGTGTCACAAAGCCACACTAACCAACCCCCAGGCCCCGTCACGCAGTCAGAGACCGGCCCTCTCCTGTGGGAAGGGCAGCTGACGCCTGAGACCGAGACTGAGACTGACACGGGACTGCCCCGCCACTCACAGCATCAGCTCCCACGACTATCGCCTCCCTCCCGGGACCAGGGTCACCCGCAGGAACAGAGAGCCCAGGAGGGAGCCTGCCGCTCACAACACCCAAGCTCGTGCCCGCCTTCCAATTCCAGGTTAAAACTCGGGCTCCACGTGCTGCCCTCACCAGGGAAAGGACAGGAGAAGGAGCCAGCTCTGCTGGACTTTACGAGGGAGTGAATGCAGAAAAGCGTCCACTGTCCCACGCACTCCCGTGAGCCGTAAATGTGGTATTCTCTTAAGCACACGGGTGTCATACACCCTGAATTGTCCAACCGCTGTCAAAATCATTTCTTCACACGTCACTAACAGAAAAAATGTGAAAACACCTTTTTATTTACCTCTTGATCAACTGATCTGGGCATAAAGATATTTAGGTTTAAATTTATTTGTCAGTAAGCTGTTCTTACTTTTCTTTTAACTTATGTTTTTGGGAGTGACAGTTCCTTATGGAAAGTTTACTCCCTTATGTCAAACTGAGATTAAACCCATTAAATATAAAATATATGATTCTACGAAATAATATTAAAACTAGTAAAAAAGGAAATAGTAACCCAGTTGAATAATAATGTTCTGTAAAATATTGACCCTGTTAAAGGAAATTTACAAGTTTAAAATAACTAAAAGCCTCAGGTCAATTATTTAGACTATCAGGTATTTTTAACACTAATACTAATTATATTTAGCCAAACATACATGTGTACACACACGTATATAATTTTTAAATCACAGTAAAAACTGAAGTTTTCATCCAAAGTAATTTTTAAACTAAGTTTGTAGAAAATGCTCAAAAACAGCACGTGGGCTCTTTGAGGTGTTCAGAGCCCTTTGGGGTGATGGAGTCCAGGGGCAAACCAGCCAGTGCTGAGGAGGAGAATGCGCTCAGACCTGGGGACAGGCGGGGGACGGGTGGGAAGTCGCATGGGCCCATGAGGGAGGGATCAAAGTGCACGCCCCACAGCTCCTTGTCCCGCCACCAGTGCCTGCACCTTGGGGTCTGTGAACTAGGTCTCAAGTATGTCCCTCTGGGTCTGGGGGTAAACCTCTCTCTCTCACAGTCCACACCCTTCTAAAGGAGGCAAAGACCTGCAGTTCCCATTCATCCCAAAGCTTTATTCTACAGCCTGAATGGTTCCCCACCTCTCAGGACAGAGAGGACACACCTGGGAAGGGACAGTGGGAAGGTGAGCGTGAAGAAGCAGGGAGCCATGGAATTGCTTCAGAAGAGCCGGCAACCGGGCAACCACAACCCCCAAGTCTCCACACATGCCCTACCCGGCCCAGCATGCTTCTTCAAGGAGACAGCCCGACAGTCCCGGGCAACCTTCTCCTTGAACGCTTCACAGAGCGGCGTCAAGACGGATCCTGAAAAGAAATCGCATGCAGAACTCTGCTGATGGAGTTCTCGTGCCCACGTCACCAAGATCCACAAACACAGGATGGGCTGTGACCACAGAAGTGGAGTCTCGCTGGAGGGAGCAGTCGCCCCGAGGTCAACTTCCCTCTCTAAGGAGGACGACTCACCCTGACGGACGGCTGGGGCCTCGCAGCACTAAGCCCACCCGAGTACACTGCCTTCCGTCTGGAGCTCTCGGCACCAGCCAGCACACCACGCAGGGACCTTCTTTCAGGCTCTTCATCCTGGTGACCCTCCCTCCCCTGGTTCTGGGTGGTGACCACTTCCCACAACTATCAACCCCTGGGTCCCGCCCCATCCCTTGGGCTCTATCAGCTTCCTTACACCTTGTGAGCATGCGTGTGTGTGTGCACGTACATGTGTGCACACTAAAGCCAACACGATTCAGACAGCGACACGCTGACGTGCCAGTGTCAGAGTGGTCAACATGACGGAACTTGGCTGAAGTCTGGCTCTGCTCCCGATCCTGAGTGATGACCAACAGGATCTCCCCAAGCCTCTGCACGCACAGTGTGGGCCTCAGCCTCAGTGGAGAAGTCACTTCACTACACGAGTGTGGTCTGCCTTGCTGTCTCCCAGCAGAAACAAGGCCGGATCGCGATGGCTCCAAAGCCCTCAGAGAAGAGCCAGGGTTAGCCCCGTGCCTGGGCCGGTGGGCACTTCATAGTCATCACACTCAGTTTATTCCTCCCATTCACAAAGTCTGCCACTCTTCTCAAAGTGACACGTTTCATGTTATCCTAACAAACGAGCAGGTAAGGTGACATCAGCACCACGGGAAATCACTCCACAAGCCGATGGAGGTTTGCACCTTAAAGTTGCTACTAAAGAAGAGGGGCCCAGGAGGTGACGTTGCAGGGTCACAACCGGACTCACCTACCAGCCCGGGTCTGAGGCATGCAGACTCTGCAGGACACCCTCCCCTCTGACTGATGCCTGGGTCTTGGGCCTGGGTCTTGGGTCAGGGAGCGAGCCTTCGCTGCTCCCACAGCAGAGGCCTGGTGGTCAGAGTCCTGAGGGACAGGGACGTGGAGGGCAGCACAGAGCCACGCTCAACGGGTCTTGGCCTCCTGGTGTTTGGGGCTGTCTGCCCAATCGTTTATCTTCAAAAACCACAAATGAAGCCTGCCCCAGTAACAGTGACGCTGGGAGCCGAAGAGTAACAACAAATGCTCACTGGCGGCTCCCCTGGGACATGTGCTGCTCTAAACGCCTTCCCTGTCTACACTGACTCGGCACCCATGGCCCTACGAGGCAGGCAGCAGCCAGGGGCTGATCAGATCTGGACACAGCCAGGCAGGCGACCCGGAGCCCCGCTTGTTAACCACAGACGTCTCGCAGGTGCTGGCAATACACCCCAGCTCTGAGGGTACGCAGAGCATTACTATTATTGTTGTCGCTGTTATTACCACCATGACTGCCACTCCTCACTGTGCTCACTTGTCTACACCACCCATCCATCAGAGGACAGGAAACACTGGCTTTTAATTTTACTTGTATGACCACAAAGGAATGAAAATATTCCTACCGCCTGTGGAGGGGTATCCAGTCAGTTCTGGCCGCTCCCTCCCTCAGGTGGCTCAGGACCGCAGCAGGTCTGACTTCCGTCCCCTGCTTGAGGGGAGGGGCTGGGTGGCATGTTCTTCCGCACGTGAGCATCTCCTCGGGAAGGCCCGTCACAGGCCCAGGGGCCACAGAGTTCTTTGCAGACATGCTGCAAACCACGTCAGGCACCTCTGGTCAAAACTGGCCAAGAGCCACGTGTAGAAACTTCCCATTTTTCCTGCAGAGGCCGGCTCAACTATCTAGCTTCCTGCTATCCTTGTTCTTCAGATTAAGTTCAGATTCCATTTACTTCTTAAAATACAACTCAACCAAACGACATGGACAGTAAGATCAGTGGCTGTTGGGGTCTGGATGGGGGAGGGATGAACAAGCAGGGCACAGGGATTGTCAGGGCACTGAAACGGTGAAACTCTTCTGTCTGATACTATAATGGTGGACGAACACCATCCATTTGTCAAAACCCACACAATGTACAATACAAAGAGTGACCTCTCATGTAACTACGGACTTGCATTAACAATAATGTATCAATACTCATCAAGTGTTCAAATTGATCAATTGCAACAAATATAGCACACTCTGGCAAGAGTTAATAATAGGGGAACTGTGCTACTGGGAGAGAGAACTCTTTGTACTTTCTGTGCAATTTTTCGGTATACTTAAAAGTTTTCTAAAACAACGTCTCAGAAACCAAAAAAATTTAAATACTACTAGACGCTAAATTTCAGTTGAAAGAATGAAAACCAGAGCAGGCTGCCACCTGATCATTACAGACATGCTGCACACCCTTACAACGTGAAGATGTGCCCCCAGGCGCTCATGAACTAGCCCCAGGGGCCCCGGGCCGGCATGGGGGTTAAGGTTAAGGATCATGGCCCGACAGGACCCAGGTGAGCTGACGGTCAGAGAGAGGCGACACTGTCAGCACTGCCTCCTCGTTCCTTTTGTTGGCTCCGCTGACTCTGTTTGTTTGATTCTGTTTTGAAGTTGTCCCCTACCATGGCAATCAGAAACCAGGCACCACAGGGAGAATTTCCAGCAAAGAGGGGTTTATGACAGACCCAGGTGTTTGCTAAGGCACCAGAGCTGAGCTAGGGAGCTGGGGGCAGGCTGCAGGGACGACCCCAGGGCTCCATCCAGGCACTGAACTCTGTGTCCACCGCCCTGCCCCACGACACCCTCAAAGAGAGAATGTGACATCCAGCCTCAGGTGCCGTGGACACGGCACCTCTGCTGGGAGAAACCGTCCCGTTGCCACGATCATGGGGCCTGCTCACGCTCACTAATCAATCACTCAGGGCGCTCTTTCCCACTGAACCTGGAGCAGGTTCTCAACCCAACAGTAAAGCAGCCAGTCAACTGGCAAAACACAAACTTACTGCCACCCATTCATCAGACCAACCAGCAGTGAAGGGGCTGAATTTAGAGGACATGAATTTATAAGGAGCCAATTCACGAGGTAAGCTGCTCTACAAATGCCCTGTAGCTTGGGAACAGAAGTAGAAAATCAGAAACTGGGAATGGACAATGTCACCAAGATCAAAGGGGAGAGGAGACAAGATTTAGGGTCAGCGGAGTCATAACGAGAAGAATCGACGGACTGAAGGGAAGGAGCAACTCAAGGAGGCTACGAGGAATGTCTGACCCACGTGCATGAGACTCAGGAGCAGCAGGTACGGGTGAGAGTAGCTAGGAAGAAAACGGGCTTCCGCAGGCAGCCTGTCGACCTTCTGTTTCCCGCAGTCACACTCACGCTGCTTGAACTAACTGGTCTTTAAACCCACTCGGGGAAGAATAATGCTCTGCATTTTCAGTTTATCAGTGTAAGTCCCTGTAGGAACGCAAGCTCATCTACTTGGCGAGAAGTATGAACGGCATACCCCAAAAGGTGACTGAAAGAGTAATTTAAAAAAGTTGACAGGACTTATTTAATCTGAGGGTCTCAGGAGTACAGGGCACAGAGATGAAGGAAAAGACCACTCCCACTTACTTATAAACCAGAACGACGCATGCGAGTTAGTTATCTCAGAGGAATAACAAGACAAACCAGAAATAGACACCTTTAGAAGTAATGCAGAATTCCCGAGCTTCTAGGGTGCTCACGATTTGGGGAGAATTCTCTTAAATCTTAAGTATTCACGTTTATTTCTTGTTAGTTACCTGAAGGTCCCATGAAAGCTGGCCCGTCTTGCACTCACCTCCTTCTGACGCCCCACAAAACGAATCCTCCTGTAGTCTTGCTCATCGTAAACCTGAAAAGACAGGACCACGCGACTTCACAGCCCGGTTCTGGAGCCGGCCAACAGTACCGACCGCAGACGTCACGGGGACGCGCTTTCCTGACGTCTGGGCCGCTCGGGAGGGACACACGAGGGCAGGGGACCCTGAGCGGACGCCCGTGAGGACCGGACAGGTTCGGGGAGCCGCCCGGCCGCCCCAGGTGGGCGCGTTCTCCGCCCGGGGGGTTACCTGGCCGGTGTGCGTGACCTTCTCCCCGGTCGGCGAGGTCCGCACCCCGAAGCACCTGGTGCCCCCGGGCAGGCTCAGCGCCGCCCCTCCGCCACGGCGCAGCAGCCGGAGGAAGGTCACTGCCGCCGCCATCTTGCGGGCTGACCCTTGACCCGACGCGCCGAGCGCCCACGCATGCGCACAGCTTCCGCAGGGCCCCGCGCGGCCGTGACCTATCTCGCGCCGGGGAGACGCGCACGCGCGCTGCGGTCGGGCAGGTGCGGCGGCAGGTTCCGGCTCAGCTGGGATAACGGGAAAAATGGCACTCAATTTTAGCGCTTAGGGGCTGCTCTGTCATCCTTACCAGAGGGAGGGCGGGAGAGGATGGAAAGTGAAAATGAATTCTTTACACTCGATAGTAATCGATAGTCATGGGGGTCTCATAGCGAATGTTTTTATTGCGGAAGGGCCCTTAATCAGAGAGGAAACTGGCAGTACATTCACGTTGCGGGGTGCGCATTTCTGTGTGGCGCGGGGACAGCGGGTTTGGGGACTTCTGCAGCAGAGCCCAATGAAGCTAGCTAATTGTAGAGCGCACTCGATGTCACCTCATCCCCCCCGCAGACTAGCCCCCAAAGGCCCGCTGCCCTACAGCTCACCTGGGCAGGACGCGGCTCGCGGTCCCGGCGTCCCCATCTCCTGCCTCCTCTAAACTGCCTGTGCAGAGACCCATCGGGAGGGTCAGCTCACGCGGCGCCAGCCCCCGGATGGGCGGTGGGCGCGGGGGGCAGGCTCAGAGCTCAGAGCTGGTGGCGGCGCGTACCCACAGCCTGGACTCCGGGGAGGTGGAGGCAGGCGAGGTGATGAGAGGCGCCATGCACTGAAAACCTCTCGAAACGTAAAGGTGCCCACGGACGGGTGCTCAGAGGCGGCCCGGAGCTCACCTGGGCAGGTGCAAGAGCGAGCTGCAGTGTCGGCGGGCGCGCGGGTGTCCCGTCTGCAGCTTGCCTTCGTGTGCACGGATGGCAGATTGGGGGGGGGGGGGTCGCGGACACATCCACGGAAAGGCAGGCGTAGCGAGTTAATTGTGGAATCTGGGTGGTGGGTATATATGGATGTTCGCCGTAAACGTCTTCCAACTTTTCTCTCCGTTTGAAAATTTTCATAATAGAATTTTGGAAGGGAAACAAAAAAAAAGAGTAACTGGAACCAGTTAGGTCCGCTGTCCATTTCCACTTGTTTCCCTGAGCCTCGTCACATTTCTCCAGGGTGTCCGTTAATGCAAGCATGCGTTTTTTCTAGATTTTGTTTGGACGTTGGTATTTGTCCGTTTTTAAAAATGTCTAATTGGTCGTGATTTCTTTTTCATTCTAGATATCCATTTTCGTTTCCATTTTCCCATCCCCTCCTAGAAGGACCCCCCAAACCGTAGGCGCCCCGTGGCGGGGAGCGTCCCTGGCTGGGGGCGCGGTAGCCCCGGGAGAGGAAGACTGCGGGTGGGGAGGGGGCCAGGCGCCCTCGGACTCCCGCGGCCACGTGGTTCCACTTCTGCGCCGGGCACCCCGACGCCGTCACGTGACCCTGCCGCCATATTCCTTTCTGGCAGACACTCGGAGTACCTGCCCCATGGCGTCTCCGCCACACGGCGCAGGCGCGGGCGCAGGCGCAGGCGCGAGGTGAAGCGCGCTGCCGGCCGCCCCGGCGGCTTCTTCCCAGGTCGGGGGTCCCGGGAGTCCCCAGAAGCTGAGGCCCGGGAGGTGGTGGGGCGCGGGGCCTTTGGACTCCCCTGAAGCTGCTGGCCCGGTCGGGGCTGCAGGAGGGGCGGCCGAGGACCCTCGGCTTCAGTTTCCCCGAGTGGGCCGGGTCGGAGGTCGCGGGCGAGGGTTGGGGGTCTCGGGCACTGAGGGGGACGGGGGCGGTCGGTCCTTCGGCCCGGGCTGCGGGTCTGTCCGGCGGGCGCCCTGACCTCGCGGGCGGTGGGCCGGCCGGGCGACCCTCGGGGTGGGGGGTCGGCGGGGTCACCTCGCTGCCCGGTCCTCCCGGTGGGGCTGACCCGGCGCCCCCGCGCGCAGTGGCCCCTCCGGAAGCGCGGCCGCCCGCGTTCTGAAGGCGGCTCCCCAGGGGCCGTCGGTCCGTGTCGGGCACTCCCGGGGCCCCGTGCTCTCTGCTCCCAGACCAGGCGGCTGCCCCGCGTCCTGTCCTGCATGAAGCCCGAAAGGGGTCGGGGCGCACGGAGGGCCGGGGTCTGCTGCTCGCGGCTGGTGCGGCGACCGCACGTGTGAGGATGGGGACCACCCCCCGTCCACACGGGGCCCAGGGCAGGGGGCCGGGCTTAGCCGCTGCCTTCTTCTTACCGCGCAGGGCGGGTCAGCTAACCCCCGACCGGGTGTAATGAGTTCAGAGGGAGGGCCGTGGGCGCGGTTGGGGCCTCGCGTCCTCGTTCGCGCCTCCACGAGGGGCGGTGAGTGCAGCGCCTCCCTGATCCTCCTGTTCTGGCACAGGGGGCTGAGGACTGCGGTCGTGAACCCAGGGGGTTGACTCTGCGGCTGGTAAGCGGGAGCCCCCGAGCCCACTGCCCTGTGTTCCTCAGCCACAGTGAAGGAGGGAGAAGGAAGTTGGAGATAGTGGGCAGACGTGCAGAAGAAGCTATAACGCTTTTCTTTCCTCCGTAGATTCAGCCACAACATGGCAGGTGTCTTTATGAGGAGGATGGTGGTCTCCGCCGTGTGCCCTCTCCTGCGTCTGAGCCCCTGCACAGCGGAACCGCGCGCGCTCTCCACGCTCCTGCTGGGACCCCTTGGCGCTGCAGTCCCGGTTGGGGCGAAGCCCAGAGCAGCCGTGGCCTCGCTTCTGTCCAGTCGCCTCGCGCCGATCCTGCCCCCTGCTCTGGGGTTCAAGACCAAGGGCGTCATTAAGAAGCGCTGCAAGGACTGTTACAAGGTGAAGAGGCGCGGGCGGTGGTTCATCTACTGCAAAACCAACCCGAAGCACAAGCAGAGGCAGATGTAGCTCCTTTGGCTGCGAATAATGTGCAAAAGTGTATTATTTGCTTGGGAGACAGTGTTACCTTACTGAAAGAAAAATAAAGTGTAAAAGTTCTGTGGTCTAATGTGTTGACCTTCAGGTTCTGTTGGCCCTGCCCAGGCACCTCAGCTCTGTAGAGCAGCCCAGATCCAGGCCAGCCAGAGCCCAACGGGGAAACGAATCATTTTTATCTTCTGTGCAATGTGTTTGTGCCCGAGCCGGAGAACAGAAGATAGGATGGAGGGAAAGCTGGTTTTGTCCCCAACATCAGAGTGCAAGTTCTTTAGAAAGAACTAGATTCTATCTGAAAGGCCATCCTGTGGGTGCCTCTCAGCCCCGTGTCTGCATTCGCCCATACTGCTTCGATTACCTGGATGAAACTTGTCTCAACATTCTTGAGGATGAGCACGAAGGGCCTTGATAGCAATCTTTAAATCAAGGAAAGTTGAATTGTTTATGTATAAAGGTATTTTGGTTATCAATTAAATATGTTTGTCATCCTTGGTCTGCAGCATCAGTGCAGATGTATGTGCACACATGTGCATACATGTGTACATGTGTTCATGTATGTATTTGTGATGGGTGCATGTGTGTGTACATGTGTGATGTGTGTGCGTGTGCACATGCCCCCACCCAAGGGTGTGTACTGAGTCAGCAGAGCAGCCATGGTGACCCTCTGCAGACTGGCCTGGAGCCAGTGGCCCTCGGTGTCCTGTGTCTGCCGTCACAGGTGGTCGCCTCACCCACCTGGTTTGAGCACCACACCATGCCCAGATGGCCCTCCCACCAAGGTCACATACTGACACTTGCTGAGTGCCCGATGGAGCCAGGCCCTGCCATGCAGAGAAAAGAAGAGTGTGGAGCCTGCCCTGGCACCCTTCCTGTCCAGGCTGTGGCCGGAGCGGGTTAAACCGGGAAGGATGGTAGAGGGTGGTGAGTGTTAGTGAGCAGGATGTGCAGGGAAGGCCGGGCAGAGGGACCCAGCCTCCTCGGGCCGGGCTGCTCCCTGGGGAGGTTGCATTGAGGCTGAGGGCTGAAGGACGAGAGGATAAGGTGCAGGGGTGGCACACGGGCTGGAGGAGCCGAGTGACCCCCAGCACCAGGAGACCTGGGCGATTCCCCAGCACATAAGGTGGCTCAGTGTGCTACTCAGGCACCGTGCGCACCAGCACGCACCCCAGTCCTGGCCTCAGGGAGCCTGACCAGGACCTGCACAAGCACAACCACACTGTAGAGCACAGGGTCAGCTAAGGGGGAAAGATGGAAAGGCCCCTTCGTGGAGCACTGTATCTCGGGAAGAGGTGGCACTCGGCTAGTCCTGCTGGAGACCTTTCTTCCCCTTCACAGCTTAGGGACGCCTAGGCCACCCTGCCCTTTCAGTACAGCCAGGCCTCGTGGAAGCCACAGTGCATAGTAGATTTGCAACAAAATGTGTTTTATTTGAATTGAACTGTGTGAATGGGATTCAGATGTTCTGAGGGTAGTAATTTCGTATCTAGGTTTCGGTCCCAGAACTGAAATAGTTCTGTGCCATTAGGAGAAAGTCTCTCCCCCTCAGCCCTGCGGACATTCTGGGCTGGTCGTTCTCTCTCGGGGGCCGTCTTGGGCACTGTGGGGTGTTGAGCAGCATCCCTGGCCCCACCCACTCGATGCCAGGAGCACCTCTACCCCGGGCTGTGACAACCACAGCTGTCTCCAGACACCAACAGATACCCCCAGGGGGCCCATCCGCCAGGTGAGAACCACCATATTAGGCAGATCGCTCACCTCCTCTGGCCTAGGATTTTCCCAAGGACATGGGACTAGTGTTGCCTGTGTTGTTGTCCTGAGGTGGCAAGGACTGGGATGCAGGTGGTCCATTTGGGAGGTGATTCAGAGCCCAGGTGGGGGAGTGGGGAAGCTGGGACAGAGGAGAGGGGTGAGGTGTGCAGACAAGAGGGCACCTCGGGGCACCAGGCTCCATCATGCCGGGTCCTCTGAGCACCCATGTGGAATGGGCCCCACCTGTCCTGCCAGGGGAGGGGACAGTTGGGCTGTTTATCCACAGATTCCTGTTACTCATGGTCTAAGGTCACCCTGTTGGGGGCCACATCCCCAGCACTTACAAGCTGCCCAGAGGCGGGGTGAGCAAGCCCCCAGGGCCCAGAGAAAGCCCTGTGCAGAGAGCAGAGGGACACAGGGGCTTTAGGGGCAAGCTCATCCAGCTCAGGAGCTGTCCTCTGCAGCTGCTGACCTAGAGGTAGGCAAGGGCTTGGGCGGGGCCCACATCACCTGCCACATGTCCCCCCTGTCTCCTGACACAGTGAGCAATGGATAGAAAATACTGTGGAAAGCAAGAAGCACTGTTTCAGCCCACGTTACTACGATTGTCCGCTCAAGGGGCATGGACTGCAGTCAGCTGGGGACAGCAGTGTGAACAAAGGAAAATAGTCACCACAGGCAGACATCAGAGCATACCGTATTTCCAAGCCTGTCTGCTGAGACATGACAGGATGATGAGGGAATGGGAACAGACCCTCTCCTGGGTGACAGGAGTCACGTGTGCACACAGGTGCATCTTTTCACGAGAAAGCAGGGGTGTGTGTGACTTGAGTCTGACTTGATAGGCCCTCTGTGTCAGGTCTGACGTGATGATGTCATCAGAACTTACAGGGCAACTCTAACCCGCAGAGAAGAAGAGTGGACGTTACAGGCCTCACAGCGTTTCCAGCTCTCCTTCCTCCGGACCTGTGAGGGATTACACTTGCCTGCCCCCTTGAAGTGGGTCATGGCTCTGTGACTTGCTTTACACTATAGAATGTGAGCAGAAGGGATGTTGTTTTTCAGCAGAGACTTAAGATTTGGGGCACGGTTCTCTTTGTCGCTCTCATTCCACGATCACGGGAAGCAATCTTGAGGTGGAGGTGTCCGAAGACCCAAACAGGCTGCAGTGCCAAGCAGCCACTTGGGGACAGTTTCCCTGGCAGCTACCCAGACACACCGTGGGCTGTGTGATCAAGAGGCCCCTTCCGTGGTGTTTAGACAGACCTTAGAGGTGTCGTCACAGCAGTGTGGCTGGCCCATGCTGACCCATGCAAGGGGAGCCGTGGGGAAAGCAGGGAGGCCCCACGCCCGGTCTGGCTCCCGGTTCTGCTTGTTCCTCGGAGTTGGGCCTTGCACCAGAAACTTCCCTGAAGCCTCCTGTTTAAAGGGGGCTGATAGTACCCGCCTCCCCTCCAGGTTCTGAGAACCCCAAGGCCAGGTTAGGCAGCCCTGCTTCCTCAGTCATGCTCTGCCCTTAGCGTCTGTCTGCCACAGGGCCTGGTGCATAGAAGGCACTCAGCAAATGATGTGGAACCAATGACGACGCCTCCTGTGAGCAGGCAGCCCCTTATCCTCTCCACCCGCTCAGAGCCCACTCATCCTACAAGGCCACGCCCAGGACATTGCTCCGAAGAACTGGCTGACTGGTCCTGTCCCAGGGACCGAACACCTCCAGTACGGATGGAGAAGTTTGACGCTGGTCTTGTCTAGGTCTCTAGTGGTTTCACACATGAATGAACATGCACACACACGCATGTACACACACATACACTACACACATGTGCCTCTTCTTGTCAGGTAAGTGTGACCGTTTTGCTCGCCTTGAGCTCCTGGCTCTGCACGGGGCACATAGCACCTTGTCACACATCCGCGTGAGTGAGTCTATGGAGACATTCGAGGTACAGGAGTCAGGGGTGTACTGAAGCAATGACTCCACGGAACCTGTGGTTACAGCTGACAAGCTGGAATCCTAACAGGGCGTTGATGAACTCCCACCGTCCCTCTTCCCTGGGATTATCAGTCTCCGTTTGATCTGAGGTCACAGCAAGTGTGTTGATCAAACCCTCTTACATCGACTTCCCAAAATCCAGATGGACCAGCATTTATAGCCCAAGATTCCAGCATCACAGAAAAATGTGTTTAGGTCAGGATGCAGCAAACTACAGCCCAGAGGCCAAACCTAGCCCCCTACCCATGTTTGTAAATAAAGTTTTATTGTAAAACAGCCATGCTCATTCATTTATGTGTTGTCAGTGCCTCCACAATAGCCATCGTAGTAGTGGGGTAGTTGCAACAAAGACTGTATGGCCTGAAAAACCTGAAATATTTACTACCTGGACTATATTTGTAGAAAAAGTGTGCCACTCCCTTCTTTAGATCATCCAATAAGTCCCTTATCTTATCCTGGGATTTGACTTCACCATGACCATAAGCTACCATAAACAGTCCGTGGTTTCTCCACCACCCACACAGAGAGAGGGATCTTTGTGTTTGTCTGCACTAGCTACGAACGATAGAAATTGAGATAAAAAGTACTACTTATAGGGGCTGGCCCTGTGGCTTGGCGGTTAAGTGCACGCGCTCTGCTACTGGCGGCCTGGGTTTGGATCCCGGGCGCGCACCGATGCACCGCTTGTCCGGCCATGCTGAGGCCGCGTCCCACATACAGCAACTAGAAGGACGTGCAGCTATGACACAGAACTATCTACTGGGACTTTGGGGGGAAAAAAGGAGGAGGATTGGCAATAGATGTTAGCTCAGAGCCAGTCTTCCTCAGCAAAAAAGAGGAGGATTAGCACGGATGTTAGCTCAGGGCCGATCTTCCTCACAAAAAAAAAAAAGTACTACTTACAACAGCACTAAAACCATGAAATATTTACACGTCAATCTGACAAAGCTTATGCACGTTCTGTGTACTGAAAATTGCAAAACATGCTGAAAGAATTTTAATAAGATCTAATAAATATTGAGATACACCATGTTTATCGATTAGAAGACTTGATATTATTGTCAATTTCTCTCCAAAATTGTCTATAGACTCAATACAATCTCAGTGAAAAGCCCAGCAGGAATTTTTGTAGAAAGATGCTATAGTTATTCAAAATTTTATATGGGAAGGCAAAGAGAGTAAATGGCCAGAAGACTTCTGAAAATGAAGGAAGATGTTGGAGGACTCGCAGTCCTGATTTCAGGGCTGACCGTAAAACCACAGCAGTGAAAACACTGCGGCACTGGGGCAGCAGACACACAGCACACACGGGTCAGTAGGAGAGAACGGAGAGTTCGGAAATAGACCCACACCTACGTGGTTCAAGAATTTTCAAAACAGGATTAAAGGCAATTCAGTGAAGAAAGGATAGACTATTTTACATATGGAGCTAGGAAAGCAGATTTCCGTATGCACAAAACAAACTTCAACCCATACCTCTTACCGTGCACAAACATTAACTAAAGTTGGATCATAGACCTAAATGTAAAGCCTAATACTATAAAAACTTCTCAAGAAAACATAGAAGGAAATACTTGTGAATTTGGGTTATGAAAGATGTATTAGATATAACACCAAAAGCAAAATCCATAAAAGAAAACATCTGTAAACTAGATTTCATCAAAGTTAATATCTTTTGCTTTTCAAAAGACACTGTTAAGTAAACGAAAAGACAAGCTGAAAACTAGGAGAAAATATTTGCAAAACACTTTTCTGATAAAGGAATGGATCTAGAATATATAAAGAAATCCCAAAACTCAATAATTAGAAAAGAAACAACCCAATTAAAAATGGGCAAAAGACTTGAAGAGACAGTTCACAGGAGGAAATATACTGATGGAAAATAAGCACGTAAAAAAGATGCTCTGCACTAGATTTTGGTGAAAAGCAAACTAAAACCACAATGAGACAGCACTACATACCTTTTAGAATGGTTAAAAAATGCACAAAATCAGGTTCTGGTGAGAATGTGTAGCCATTGTAACTCTCAATGAAAAATAATACAGCCATGTTGGAAAGAGTTTGGCCATTTCTCATCAAGTTAAGTATTCAATTACTTAGCAATCCTACTCCTGGATGTTTGTCCAACAACAAGGACAACTTATGTTCACAGTAAAACCTTTATGGAAATGTTTACAGTGGCTTTATGTATAATTGAAGGAAAAAACCCTCCAACATACTGGAAACAATCCACGTGTACTTCAAGTGGTGAATGGATAAACTAATGGTGGTACATTCTTACAATGGAATACTCAGCAGTAAAAAGGAAAGAACTACTGATACAAATAAAAACATGGATGAACGTCAAATCAATTATGCTGACTGATAGAAGCCTGGACTCAGAGTGCTACATACTTTATGATTCCAATTACATGATGTTATGGAAAAGCCAAAATTGCAGGGACAGACAAGAGATCTGTTGCCAGGAGGTGGGAGTGCGGAGAAGGGGTTGACTATAAAGGGACATGAAGGAATGATTTTGGGTTATAGAATTGTTCTGCATTTTGATTATGGAAGTGGTTTCATGATTATAAAACTCATAGAACTCTACACTAAAAGTGAGAGTTTTACTTTAAGCAAATTGTACCTCAATAAACCTTGCAAAAATACCCAAACAGAATTTCTAGAGCAAATGAAGCTTCAATAAATAAGACCAAAAAAAAAAACCAGAACTCAGTCAGTGAACTGTGGGACAATAGCATTTTAAAAAACCCCTATGAATAGCAGTGGAGCATTGTCTGTCATAGCGCCGGAAGGTGAGAAGGTGGCACAGACAGACTGGGCAAGGTTCTGCTCTGCTGGACACAGGGTGGCTAGGAGTCGCAATCAACTCAATGGCATTAACAACAACAAGCATAAATGGCATTGTAGTCCAAGGGGAGGATGGACAAAACAGTTGAAGAAATCATTATCAAATTGCTAAAAATCAGATAAAGAGAAAAACCTCTTAAATGCAGACAGAGAAAAAAAGACTCATTCCTCATAGAGGGACAAAAGCAAGAATATTAGCAGATTTCTCACAGAGACCATGCAGGCCAGAAGAAAATAAAACCTCTCTAAAGTGCTGGGGAGAACTGTCCATCTAGAAATCTACATCCAGTGAAAATATCTTTCAAAAATGAAGGTGAAAGGCAAAACTCTTTCTGATAAGCAAAACCTGAGAGAATTCAGACAGAAACACAGATTTATACAAAGAGGTGAAGACAGCCGGAAATAGTAACCATTTGGGTAAATGTAAAAGACATTTTTGCCTCATTTAAAAATCCCTTTGAGAGAACTGTTTAGAGAAAAAACAATAGCAATGTACTGTGGTGTTTATAACATATGTGGGACTGAAATAGCACAAAGGATGGGAGTATACTGTTGTAAGGTTCTTACACTAAACATGAAGTCATAAATAGTATTTGAAGGCGGACTGTGATGGTACAGTTGTATACTGTGAACACTAGAGCAACCACTAAGAAAATAAAACACAAAGATATGTAATAGGCCAATAATGAAGAAAATATGAAATATCAAAATCTCCAATTAATTTAAAATAAGGAAACCAAAAGATAAAAAGGAGTAATGTCTTGATGTGATAAATAGAAAATAAAGGTCAAGATTGTAAGTTTAAATTCAACTTTATCAATAATCATGATAAATGATCCAAGCAGCCCAATCAAACAGCAGAGACTGTCAGATGGTATAAAAGAAAAGACTTAAGTATATGCTGTCTATAAGAAATCCATTATTAATGTAAGTCACGGATAAGTTAAAGGATAGAACATGTATCATGCAGGCAATAATCAAAAGAAGCTGTAATGGTTATACTACTGTTGTCAAAGTAGACTTTTGATCGCAACTACTACCAGGTATAATGATAGAGCAGTTAGTTAATCAAGAACAGATAACAATCCTAAATGTCTATGCAACTAATAACAGAGCTTCAAAATACATAAAGCAAATATTTATAGAACTGCAAGGAGAAATAGACAAATCCAAAATTGTGGTTAAAGAAATCAACACTCCTCTCTCAATAATTGATAGAACAAGTAGACAGAAAAATATTAAGGATGCAGAAGACTTGAACAACACCATCACCAACTTAATCTAATTTATATTTATAGAACACTCCCCTTAATGTCAGCAGAATAAGCGTTTTTTTAGGTTCACGTGGAACATGCACCAAAACCGACCATATTCTGAGCCCTGCCACCAGGGAAATGCAAATGAACCTAGATGAGGTACTACAGCAAACCCACCAGAACGTCTAAAATTAACACACCTGTAGTTGGATCTCCGATCCCTCCCCTCCCCCACTCCTGCTTGCTGGAATCACATCCCCAGTAAACTCATTGCACCCTCTTCCGTGACTCAGGCTCCACTCTCGAGGGAACCCAAGCAGAGACACTCGCTCACTGATCTCTAACGCACAGCCACCAAAATCCCAGCAAGAGTGATGATGGAACCTGACAAGCCGCTTCCACATTTGTTCAGAAGATGAAATGTAAACAGATGGCCAAGAGACCTCCTTTATGATGACAATTGGAAGGGGGTCCCTACCAGGTATAAAAACATACTGTACAGGGATAACAGTAAAACAGACAGAGGGACCAGTAGAACTGCATAGATTCAGAAAGAAACCACTCCTTAGATGATCTCTTGGAATGGGATAAAGGCAGCATTTCAAATCAATGGAGAAAGCATAAAGCACGCAATAAATGACAATTATACATCTGTGGGAAAGCTGGCATTCCTCCCATTCCTTCCATACATCAAACGCTGAGGTAAATTTCATACATGTCCAAAAAATAAGCCAAAAAAGTGGTATGAATTATGAGGAGAATTATGGGAAATTATTTGCACAACCTTGGGGTGGGAAGACCTCCTCTGAAGCAGGAACGGACTCCAGAAGTCAGAAAGGAAGAAACCAACAGGCTGACTTTATCGGGTAAAACTCCGCCCTCCTGGGCCATGAGGGCGCCAGCCACAGACTCGGCCCGTTGGCCCCCGATGGCGTGTGGTGCGTCAGAGGGCAGCTCTGGTTGCTCCCACGCTGCTTCCCCGACATACCTCCCATGGGGGCTCTGTCTGCTGCATCACTTCCAGGGGTCAAATCACTAACTCATTAAAACTTGTACCAGCACTTCCTTCTCACTGTGTGGCCTCTGCTGGTCAGGGATGGAAGGAAGACCCAATCCCCCCCTAGACTGTTGTGGGTGACTCCCTTCCTGCCATGGAGAGGCCACCCCACGGTCTTGTCCCTCAGTCTCCCCAGGTCAATCAGGCACCGGGCCTGGGCTTCTCAAGTCTGGGACACGTGGTCACACACCTCCGAAGCCACTCCCTCTGTGCTGGGCCTCAGGGTCCTGTCCACCCTCCTGCTACCCTCTTCAAGAATCGCAGCCTTGGGGGTCCCGTGGGCCAGTGCCGAATGTCGGGGTCTATAATCTCTCCTTAGGAGGTGTGGACACTCCCTCTCACCGCCCTCCACTTGGGGCCTCAGCAGGCTCTCCAGGACGAGGGGAGAGGGTATCATTCACCACATTCTACAAAACAAGACACAGACCGGGAGGAACCCACTCGAGGACGGACTGTTCCCATCTGTGGCTGGTGGTACCACTTGAGACCAAACCAGCAACTTGTTACACATAAAATCTGTGCTCTTCTGGACCCACTTCTGGGCATTATCTCAGTGAAATACTTGCAGACCAAGAGGACTCTATACGGCTGTTCTTAGAAGCCATGTTTGTCATGGAGAAAAACTGGAAACGAGTTGAACGTCCCGTAGCCAGTAGATGGTTAAGTCAACTATCTCGCATCCCAGGGGAGGGCAAGCAGCTTTGGACAAACGCCACGGCTCTGTGAATGTCACGGAGCGCAAGCCGAGACATAGTTCTGAATATTAAATACAAAAATGAAGCTGTACAATAGTGTGCAAAGCCTGTTTCCGTTTACACAAAATTAAGCTCTTACAAATCTAACCACATGTCTTTCCAAGTAAAAATATTTAAGTAACAGTGAAAGAAAAGTTCTGGGCCAACACACGCCAAAAGAGCAGTTATTTGTACTTGCGAAGGGGAGAATGGGATGAGTGGGAAGGAACTGAAACGTACACTTTTTTGGTGTAGTTTTATCTGTTTTTGAGGAGTTAGGCTCATATCTTACTTTTGTAATTGATACTGAGAAGAAAAATGTAAAAATTCATGAACAATGTGCTTATTGAAAAGAATCTGAGCAATGTAAACACTGTCAAGTGAGATGTGCCCCCTGCACTCACCCTCCTCTCCCCTCCCGTAGGGCCCACGGGTCCCCAGGCAGCGCTCCTGCACCGCTGGCTGCATTTATTCAGACTCGCGTGTGCGAACTATCCCGAGTCTGAGCTGGTTTGGGGCCTTGGAGAAGAGGGGCGGGCAGGCGGCCCTGCTCTCCATGCCTCAGCCGCGTGCTCCCTTCCCCTGACGCGTCTCACCAGGAGGCTCCCAGCTTTCCGTGTTCAACAGGAATTCTGACGGCTGCTCTGCCACAAAGCCTCGGGCCTCCCCTCCAAAGGGCTGGCGTCGCCTTTCCCGCACCCTCCCCGCTGTTTTCATTCTCCTTTTTCCTTTTGGGGACTGTGGGGTCACCAGGTCATGAGCCACAGAATCCACTAAATATCTGAATCCAGTATAACCCATTTTAAGCATTTTTTTTAATTGAGATATAATGGACATACAACATTATATTAGTTTCAGGTGTAACAAATGATTCTATATTTGTATATATTGCGAAATGATCACCACGATAAGTGTAGTTAACATCCATCACCATACATAGTTACAGAATTTTTTTTATTGTGATGAGAACTTTTAAGATCTACTCTCTTAGCAACTCTCAAGTATGCAATACAGTACTATTAACTATAGCCACCATGCTGTACATAACATCCCCAGGACTTATTTATCTTATAACTGGACGTTTGTACCTTTTGACCCCCTTCACCCATTTTGTCCACCCCCCACCCCCATCTCTGGCAAGCACCAATCTGTTCTCTGTGTCTATGTTTGAGGTTTCGTTTTGTTTTTTAAGATTCTGCATATAAGTGAGATCATACAGTATTTGTCTTTCTCTGTCTGACTTATTTCACTTAGTATAATGTCCTTGAGGTCCATCCATGTTGTTGCAAATGGGAAGATTTCCTGCTTTTTTATGGCTGAGTAGTATTCCATTGATTCCATTGATATATATATATATATATATATATATATATATATATATATATATATATATATCTCACATCTTCTTCATCCGCTTATCCACCAGTGGACACTTAGGCTGTTTCTGTGTCTTGGCTATTGTGAATAATGCTGCAATGAACAGGACGGTGCAGATCTTTTTTAGATAGTGTTTTCATTTTCTTTGGACAAATACCCAGAAGTGGAATAGCTGGATCATATGGCAGTTTTATTTTTAATTTCTTGGGGAACCTCCATGCTGTTGTCCCATACTGCATTTCTTTAATCTTTAACCATGAAGTGCAGAAGACAGATGCATTGTACTATAACAGCTAGACCTTAGGTTAGCATGAAGGAAGCCATCTTAGGGAAAGGAAGCAGTATTGTAACTGTGGTCCTGACTCACTAGTCTCTGAGATTGCACTCTGGCCTGCACGTAGCCTAGATGATTAAGCACCTCTCACTTCTGCAATGTACGTGACCTGCTAGTTCTAGGACTCTTGCTCACGTATATCTCCCAACTGTGGTAAGACGATAACTTTGTTCTCTAAATTCCCCCAGGAACATGATGACCTCCAGAGACAAAAACTCTGTGTTGATACCTGTCACAGATGACAGAAGAAAGAGACAATGAGGCGCCTTGAAGTTCATCACACCAGACGGTTGACATCCCTAAACCCCCATTTCCCCTATATAACTGCCTCAAGGTTCTGTATGACTTCAAGATGGTTCTTTAGGACACTAGTCCACCATCTTCCGATTGTGCTAGCTAATCGTATAACCTTTCCTTTCTCAACCACTGACTTGTTTGCAATTGATTGGCACTGGATTGCACCAGGCAGAACTGGCCCCTTTTTGCTCAGTTACACTACTTCTGTGTCCTTCTCACTTTGGTGTGTTTCAGCTTCAGTGTCGTCAACTTCCCCAGACAACCGTCTCCTGCTTGTCTCAGCCACAGGTGGCCCAGCCCCCCATCACAGCCTATTCTTGTCAATAAAGTTTTATTGGGACACAGCCCACTCGTTCATTCCTGTATCATCTGTGGACGCTTTCACGCTGCAGAGTTGAGCGGTTGCCTCGGAGAATCTAAAATGTGTGCTCTCTGGCCTTTTACAAAAAATGTTTGCCAACTCTGTTCTATAACATTCTCTACAGCAAGCACGGTCTCTGACCGTCAGAGCTCATGTTGTGTGTGAGGGTACATGATGGCCAGTCAGTTTGGCAAGCAGTGTGCAAAGGGGATTTCAGGTGCCTGGGATTTTCATTTTGGGTCTGAAGACCTTCGAACAACACTTATTCGTTTTAAAAAGTCAGAAAGTGAGAATAAACCAAAAGAAGATCTAAGGAAAATGTTGTGACCTCCCCTCCCCTCCAGGATTTGCTTTCCTCTAAACCCCACTGAACACGTGTATTTTTAAATCACATCACACCAGGCTTGAAACATTCCTCCCATTGTCTGGATATTATCCCGAAGTAGGGGCCAAGCCTTCCTTCCTGCGGTCACTTAGGCTGTTTTTGACTTTTTGTTGTTGCAAAATTTAAATCTTGAAATGATATGCTTTCCTTAAATTTAGAATTTAAAGCCTTAAGAACTCATTGAACCAGTTTTCTCATCGTGATAAAAGAGTTTATTCTTTGAGAAGAATGTGAAAGAGACATCAGTATTGTGTTTAAAAAAAAATCCTTTCTCTACTATAGCATCTCTCTGTGGCTTTTGTTGTGCTTCTGAGTGGCTGAGTGGGCAATAAATTGAATTAGATTTTAATTACTGTGCGTTGTGTGCCTATTGGCTTTAGAAAGAGTCTTCCTTTGCTCACTCCAAATGGGTACAAATTTAAGACAGAAAGTAAGGAAGAAATAACTTACTTCACTAATTGTATTTCAAGTGTACTTTTTTACTAGAGGCCAAGATGATTTAGAACAAAAAGTGGCATGTTAGTTTCTTGTGACAGCCATGACAAATGACCAGACTCGGTGGCTTAAAGCAACAGGAACTGACTCTTCCTCCCTGATCCAGGATGGCCTCATCTCAGGATTCTTAACCTAGTTGCATCTGCAAAGACCTTATCTTCAAATAAGGCCATATTCTGAGGTTTGCGGGAGACGTAAATTTTGGGGGGATGCTATCCAATCCACTACAAGTGGTACAGACATTTTTGAAAATAATTTTAATTTAAATTATGAATAGATAATGTATTCACATTGTTCACAAAGCAAAAGAAACTCGAGGGTGCGGTGTAAATCTTTCTCTTGAAGCCCAGACCCAGTTTCTCTCCCCAGAACCAGGCAGGATCCTCAGATCAGCTCCTGCGATATCCTTTCAGTCACGCCCCATGAATCCCCAAGCCAGTCCCCGGGACTCCCATTCCGCCCCCGTAGTGCACACCTGTCCTAAACCCGAGGACGCATCTGGGCTCGTCCCAGCAACCCCGGGGCGTCCTCATCCTTTTCCCAGGTGCCTCTGGCCCCTGATGGCTCCAACAAGTTGGTATAGGATATTGTAAGCCTTATTTTTTATTTACAGCATTTTTCTGCACTCATGCAAATTTTTTATTTTCTCTTTCTTTTTTTGATTTATAAAGCATTTTGTCCTATTTTGTAATTAGTGGCTGTGATTCCAATTAGAGGTCAGTTATTTTTTTCTCCGTATTCCTCCTTGTCATTTTTCTGTTTAAAAAGCACGGAAAAAATGGGAAATTTGCAGAACAAAGAGCTGCTTTGCATTGCATGAGAATTGACTCTGGCCGTGTCAATATTCAGAAAGAGAGCTGTCAGGAAGCTGGCCCTGGCTGGCCTGAGCCTCGGGGATCCAGCCAAGCGGCTCCCACAGTGCGGTTCAGACAGATTCCTCTCCAGCCGCCCCCATGAAAGATTCATTGTCTTTCCCTGAGACAGCAATGCATGTTTTTCCTTCCACAGCGATGCCATTATACCAAACATAAGATGAATTACTGTGCGGAAATCCTCGCAGGTCACCCGCAGTCTTTTAGGAGGTCCGGTGTGTGGCTGTCTCCTGAGATTTCTGTCTAAATGTATAATCGTTCTATCGGTGGTTAATAACGTGCAATCACCTATTCTAAAATGAAGCCATAGCTTTTCACTTATAACTTTTATCAGTTTAATTACCCAAGGCGTTGTTTGAGATAGGATAAAGTCTTCTCTGGTAAGTGAATCAGACTTTGTGATTCTTTACTATTTATCCATTCACCCAAGTATTTATTAAGCTTTTATTTTGCGCCACGTACTCTGCTAAACACAAGGTACAGATATGGATTCATGCATTGAAATCTCCTGCCTGATCACGTGAAGATACACAAGCAGCAATGCACTGTGTCCAACGTGAGAGATAGGGGCTGGAGATTATTGCCCAGTGACATCGAGGAAGGCCATCAGAAGGCACTCTCCGTGGTTGGGTTTCCCAGTCTCTTCCTGTCCTCACACTCACTGGCAATTCTTGGTGCTTGGTTTCCATTCTCATGGCAACTTCATTGTGTAAGATGGTGGCTGGAGCCCCAGCTATTTTGTCCAACATTCCAGGCAATCAGACAGGGAAGGACTGGGGGACAAACCAAAAGCCAGCTGCCTCCAACCTCCTCATCTTTTTAAGCAGCTCTCCCAGATTCATCCAATGATTTTACTTACTTGCCAGTGGCTGCCCCTAGCTGTGAAGGAAGGAGGAGAGATACTGCCTTTTGGCTGTGTGCAGGGCTGGACGGGGCTCTGCTGCTCAGGTGGGAGGAGAGAAAGGAAACTGATGTCCAACTCACAGCGGCTCACAAAGCTCACGTCTGCTTCCAGAACCTTCCATGCCTTCCCGTCAAAATCCGTGGGATGGGATCCTCTCTGTAAGGAAAGGTTTCGTCCCTTCTCCAAGAACTTTCAGTAAAACTTGCTTATTGATGAAGAATTGCATGTGACGGGATTCCTATGATTATTTTTGGTGTGATGTTCTAACACTTTTTATTGGAAGAGCTTTATATGGCTTTCCAGTTCTTGTATTTTCAGAATTTGACTTGGCTTCTTTACTTTTACTATTTTGAAATGCAGACTTTGCTATTTGCTTTAGTGTTTAGCGTAGTAATTGACTGATTTCAGGGGTGTTATCCAGGCTCTGCCAAAGTAGGCTTTTTAAAAAAATGTTTCCAATTTGAACTCTGGCTCAACTCCGCTGAGAAATCAGCCCCCATTGTTGCTGCCAGATGCAGATGGCGCAGTCACGGGCTGGGGCGTGGTTATGCACGAAGGGGCGATGGGGGCTGAAATCATTCCATTTCCCCCAAGTCCCAGCTGCAGGAAATATCTGGCCAATATTTTTAAAAAATGATCTTTCTGAACTTCCAGATTTGCAGAGCTCCACCGCATGGGGAGCCGGTCTCCAGAAGGATGACCCTGTTCACCTCTCTCTCTCTCTCTCTCTGTCTCCCCGCTCCTTTCCCTCGCTCTCCCCTTCACTCCCCCCCACTTCAATGTGTAAACTTGGCCCTGGGTTCTTCTCTCTCTGTGTATTAGGTTACTTTTCCCGGCCATGGCTCCCCTGCCGTGTGGTCATTTGCTCAGATTGAGCAGAGGTGAGCTCACCTGTGAGTTGGAGCTAGTAACAGCCGTGCCATGGAGGGGTGGGGAGGATTCAACACGATCCCTCACCCTCAGCCCTGGGTGAGTGTGCCTGTCCCCTCCGCACGGCTGGAGCGGCCTCGCTGCGTCAGTGGCAGTGAGGATCCACTCAGCATTGGGGTCTTCCGGGTGGGAAGGTGGCAGACGGTGGGAGACGGCCTTGGGAAACCACGAGGGAGAGAAACACTG
Organism: Ceratotherium simum simum; assembly: GCF_057802395.1. NCBI lineage: Eukaryota > Metazoa > Chordata > Mammalia > Perissodactyla > Rhinocerotidae > Ceratotherium > Ceratotherium simum. The sequence goes on along the minus strand of NC_141917.1, from coordinate 1,395,675 downwards.
GGGAGGCAGTGGAGGGAGAACCGGGAGGGTGCTGGCCAGGGCTGGTGGCAGAGGCTGGGGGCCTGGGCTGGCGGCCATCACGCGGGAGGGGCCAGGTCCCAAGGTGTTTGGACAGATGGTGAGTATAGGCTCGTGGGATGGTCCCAGAACGAAAGAAGTGGAGGGTGGTCCAGAGGGTCCTCCTGTCACGCAGCTGTGAGACAGTGGGGACTCAGCCCAGACCGGGCCAAGGAGGAGGGGACAGACCAGAGAGCCAGGTACCAGCTCCCAGTGTGGGGCAAGGCGAGGAGCACTGCAGGTGAGGCCGGGACTGTGGAGAGGTGACAGGCGGACGGCCCGCCGCATCAGTCCGGGAAGGAGGTGTGGCTGGCCACCTGCTCCATCAAGTGCTCCCGGATCACTGGCCCCAAGGCCAGTAGGTCCTGTCAGGAGCGTTTTCACTTACAAAGAGACCTAGACTGGCCACAAGTCGGTCGCCAAAGACAAAAGCAGAGACTTTGGAGACGTGGGGACAGCCCAACCTGGCCACACCGTGTCTGGGCTGTGCCTGGGGGTGGAGATGAGCGCAGAGAGCACCCTCACACCCGGGCTGTGCTCGCAGGAGTGATGTTCACGTTATGAGCCACAGAGGATCAATCAAAACAAACACCATGTCAGGACTCGGTGACAAATCCAGAAAAATACCATCTCTGCAGCCTGGGGACACATGTTGTAAAACTGGGGTCCCAGACAGCCCGTTAGAAAGAGAGAAGGAACTGTGACAGGCCCCCTGGCACCATGAGCCTGCCCGGGGCTGATTTCTCTCCCCTTCAAGTGAGCACGGGAGACTCCAGCCACGCAGCTGCCAATCATGAGACCCGCACGTCCCAACGTGGTTCCACTGCCCACGTGCCCTGTCTCGTCGTGTGGTTGTCTCTCATCCTTGACTTGGGACGGGGCATCTGGGTTTGCCTTCAGCTTGATCTTTACGTTACCCCTCCACCTCTCCCTACCTGGCCATGTCCCTGGTCACCTCCACCCCCAGCCTTCATTTGATTCTTCTGTGGCCGTCACAGAAAAGAACTTCTGGGCCCTAAATGTTCTCCCCCTTCCATCCGTGCGGCCACACTTGGGACACAACTGTGCCGATCTGCTGCCTGGCCCGGGGACCAGGTGGACAGTCCTGCTCAGGCCAGCACGGGCCAGTGGGGCGTCCCTGGGACACATGAGGGGAGCGTGTGCCCTCACTGCCTGTGGCCTCGCTCTCCTGCGCCTGCCCCACTGGAGCCTTCGACAGTTTGCCAACGGGCCCTTGTCTTTTGAACTGGTGAGAGGTTTTTTGCCTATTCTCAATGTTAACTTTAATTTTTCTATAAATAAATGCTATTTCAGCTGCCAGAAGCTAGAATCTGAGCCCATGGTGGCAGGTGACCACCTCTGAGATCTGAGGACTGCCACTGCCACCTCGGGGGCTGGGAGGGGGCTTCATCAGTCCCCCGGCCAACACGCAGCTGCACCCCACCTGGCGAGCTTGGTTGGGGGCTTCACCTGCATTACCAGGGCTGCTGGGTCACCCCTCAGTCCCAAGGGCAACACCTCCACATCCTGCCCTCACTCCCCACTTCCTGGCCATCTTCCAGGCAGTGGAAATACTCGGCTGCTCCTCCCAGCGTTGGAGGACTGAGCCGCCCTGGGTCAGGTGGATGCTGGTCAGCACTAGGCACTCGGGAACTCCGGGAATCTCCCCCCGGTCCTGCAGCCAGGCCAGCCAGCATCCTGCAGGAATGGCCTCGTCCCTCCACCTCACTCTGATTGGACCCCTGCTTCCTTGAAGACCAAAGGAAGATCCACAAACCCAAGAAGCCCACCCGTCCCCATCACCCACCTTCTCTGGGTCCTCTGGCACTTTCCAGAAGCAGCTCCACCTTTGGGCATGCACGGTCTTGCTTTGCCCGGCCGTGTCGTGCAATTAGAGTTCATGCTCCCGGGGCATCACTCCCTCTAGCTCTGCCGTGTTTGCCTCAGCTGCTCGCTCAACACAGGGGCGTGGGGCTCTTGCAGACGCTACTTGTGTCTGCATGGGAGAGTCCCATCCGCATCCCAATCAGGGTGGGGAGGCCGCTCTTCCAGGACAGGAGTAAAGAGATCAATGAAAAATGAGCCCCGGGGGGGCCAGGGGAGTGACAGGTGCTGTCAGAGGCCTGTACAGATGTCTCCTTCAATTTTGCCCCAGGACCCCTGTCTCCCCAGTCCCACCCTGTACGGCAGCCTTGTTGTTAGTGTGGTCCAGTCGATTCTGAGTCTGAGTGCCCCTGTGTACAGCAGAGCAGAACCCTGCCTGGTCTTTCTGCGCCATCCTCTCCCCTTCTGGTGCTGTATCAGACAACGCTCTGCTGCTATCCACAGGGTTTTCATGGCCCATGTTTTTAGAAGTGGGTGGCCAAGGCCATCTTCCTCGTCTGTCTCGGTCTGGAAGCTCCACTGAAACCTGTCCACCGTAGGTGACCCTGCGGGTATTTGAAATCCTTGAGGCATAGCTTTCAGCATCACAGCAATACACAGCCGCCACAGTGTAACAACCAACAGAGGGTGGTGTGGTTCCCTGACCAGGACACAAACCCAGGTCGTGGCAGTGAGAGCGCTGGGTCTTTACCACCAGACCCCCAGGGCCAGCTGCACGGCAGCCTAGGAACATGGAAATCCACACTGCTGGATTTCCATGGATTTGCTGGAAGCTTCCCTGCCGGGGACGAGCTGGTGACAAGGCCCCGAGCTGACGTTAAGTCTGCTCAGGCCCCCAAGGGCCTAGTGTGACCCCAAATGAAGGCCACTGCCTGGAGGGACCCAGGATCAAATCAGGCAGCATCCAAGGCTCTCTTCCCTGGCAGGGCCTGGGTGGCCTTTCCTCAGGGCCCATACTGAGCAGATCCATCTAACCCAGCAATGCTCTGAGTGGACGGTGGCGAGATGCTCAGGAAAATCAAGGAGCTGAGCTCCCCACCTGAGACCACTGAGCTGAAAGAAGGGTGGACACAGGTGAGACCTGCAGGCAGGCCCAGGACTTCCCTGTGGAGACGGAGCAAGGCCACCTCGTCGTAGGAACAAGAGGCCAGTCAGGGCCTCACATTAGCCAAGAAAAATGCTCCAAGCTGGAGCATCTCCACCGTGGCCACAGAAAATCCCCGGTAACGTGTCCAGGGAGCATCTCGCTTTAAGTGGCGTCACTGCCCCAGCCAACCTGTCAGGACGCATCAGCCGCCAACACCCCGAGAGCAGAGTGGCAGACCACCCCTCAGAAAGGGGACGCCCGCCCATTCCGGATGGGAGATGTCCGCCAGAAATGCCACCTCTGGTTTCAGAGGAACTGATCTCCCCCCACGGTTTCTCTGACTCAGTTACTGGTAAATGACAGACAAGTGTTTCCAATTTCCAACCTCGTCTTGCGCTTCTCTTCCTCCGCTCCAGGATCGCTCTTCAAGCTCAGGACAGCTGGGTCATGGCCCCAGACCCACCGGGGTTTGGGGGCCCAGAGACGCTGCAGCCCTGCCTCAGGAGCAAGGGGTGAAGGTGTCGGGGCGTCATCTTCATTTCTGGGGGAAATGTTAGCAATCCTAGCCTGAGGAACACGCGTTTTGAGGAAAGTTTTCTGGAAATGGGTGAAGGGCTGAGCCCGCTGTGGATGCCATTGTCATTCTCACTGTCGTCACAGTGGCCACTGTGTATCGAGTCCTCGGTTTACCAGGTGCGTTACGAACATTACCACCACTTAATAGGTGAGTAAATGGCAGTTTGGAGACATTAAGTGGAGAGGCCTCCTCATGCAGCGTTTTCTCAGGTCCCAACAGCAGCCTCCATGGCTTCCGGCCTTTGGAGAGCTCCAGCCCCCGTGTCTGTGGGGTCCCGGCCCCCAGAAAAGCTGATGGGACCAGGGGAGCCTGTGTGCCCACCTGGACACCCAGAGCCCCTTGCCTACGAGTTGGGCACTGGGGAGAGCGCCAGTCTGCCCGCGGGTCTGCAAAACGCAAACCCAGGCACTACGGTTGAGGTGTGCCGTCAGGAGGAGCAGAGGGCGAGAAGGCCGCCTGCAGAGAGGGAAGCCGAGTGGACGCGGAGGAGCACAGACGAGGCTGGAGGGAGCGCACTGCCCGGGGCGAGGACTTCCTGTCCCACTCAAAGGAACCATGGGGGCTCACGGTCAGCATGACCATGGGCGGGGAGGACCAGGAGGGCGCTTTCGCCCCACGCTGTGAGCTGTCGTGTCCTGCCTGGGACACAGGCCTTCGGTCTGGGCGGGGGCCTTAGGGGACCTGACAGCAGGACTAGGGGATGTCAGAGGGGGCTGTTGGCTCTCGGGATCTTTACTAAGAGCAACGCACATCGAGCTCGAGCTTCCGGTGCCAGGCCGTACGGGAGGCTGGGCAGAAGGTAGACACTGATCAAGACACTAAGCGAGCACCTCGAGTCATGGCAGCAGCCGAATCGTTGCTGCATCCCCTTGTGGGCATAGAGTCTGGGGGCAAAGAAAGAATCAAAGTCTCAACAGTTGGAAAGAAGGGATCTGTGAGGTGTCATCCACGTAGAGGCACCAGTCAGCAGGGCTGCCCCGAACACTTGCCGTTGTGCATCCCCATGGGTCGGGGTGAAGCCCGTGGGGTGTGCGGCTCACCTGAGTGCTTGTTGACTCACCACTGGGTGTAGGGCCCTGCCAAAGGCACAGCAGAGCAGGAAAGGTGAGAGTAATTTCTAGTCTGTGGCCTCAAGGAGCTTACAGCAGGGAGGGGGAGAAGGAGACCCAGCATCTCATGCGTATAGTGAGATAAGTACACATGAGCCAGAAGGTGATCAGTAGGAAAAGCAAGTGACGGGTCCTCCCAGAAGGTGAGACTCTCTGGTTGTGTGGATCAGGGGACGTTTGTGCTGCCCATTCGTGAAATGACCCTCTCGATGGGCAGGACTCAAGTGAAGACAGTGGGCGTCTCAGACACAGAGCAGCCTGTGCTTAAGCAAGGGGGTGTGGACGTGTCAGGTGGGTGCAGAGGGAAGCCCGTCCTCAGGCAGGACCACAGCGGAGGGGCATGGGGGACAGGGACCCGGGCAAAGGGCCTGGGGCCCCGGGAGGAGGAGCTCAGGTGGAGTGGTGCCACTTAACGTTCTGCAGGCTCCGGTGGCTGGGGAGACTTCAGAGCCAGAGGGTCACGGCCATGGCCCGGGTGTTTTCAGGAGAGCAGGTGGAGCGAAGCGCCCTCAGCTGGCTCTGCTGCAGGGGCAGCGCACGCGACCGTGAGCACACACGCGCATCCTATGGGTGAGACAGGGAATGCATCACCGTGGCCCGGCACCCAGTCATGGGTCAAACACAGGCCTATGCAAAATGCCTGTGCAGGCATTTTGTGGACGTGGTTAACCCTTAACCTTTACAGTCAGTAGACTGGGAGTGAAGCAGCAAGCCCCGGTGGTGTGGGGGCCTCACCTGCTCCGTGGAAGCCGTGAGAGCAAAGACTGAGGCATCCCAGAGAAGCAGCCACTCAGCCTCGGGGTGGCAACGTGGGAATTCCGCCTGAGTTTCCAGCCTGCATGCCCTAGAGGTATCAGACTTGCCAGCCCCACAATCACAAGCCAGTTCCTATAGCCTGTAGGTTCTGTTTCTCTGGAGACCCCTGTCTTAGTCCGTTCGGGCTGCTGTAATGAAGAACCACAGGCTGGGTGACTTATAAACAACAGACATTTATTTCTCGCAGTTCTGGAGGCTGGAGTCCAAGATCAGGGCACCTGCCTGGCTGGGTTCTGACAAGAGCCTCTTCCTGACTGGCAGACGGCCCACAGCTTCTGCAGGTTTCACTTGGGGCACGTGCCCTGGGAGCCTTCAGCGGCCGTGTACGAAGTTCGGCAACACTGAGGCCACCACATGGAGAAGCCATTTAGAGGGAGAGCTGCCCAAGGAGCCCAGGTTTGAGTCTCTCCAGCCAGGTGCCAGGTGTGAGGGGAAGAGGCCTCTGAGATGACCCTGGCCACAACACCATCTGATGGCCACTGTGTGAAAGACCCCAACAGGAGCGACCCTGCTGAGCCCAGCCAACCCTGGATGTGAGAACCAAGTGAGAGCTAAGAGCCTAGGAAGATTCGTTGCATGCACAGTGCTCTGGACTGGATGTTTATGTCCCCCAAAGTCACACGCTGAAGCTATAACCCCCAGTGTGATGGCATTTGGAGGTGGGGCCTTCGAGAGGTGATTAAGTTTACATGAGGTCATGAGGGTGGGGCCCTGGTCCAATGTGATTAGTGCCATTATCTGGAGAGACACTGAGAACTCACTCTCTCCGCCCTGTGAGGACATGGGAGGAGGCGGCCGTCTGCAGCACAGAAGTGGGCTCTCACCAGAAACTGAATCCACCAGCACATTGATCTTGGACTTCCAGCCTCCAGAACTGTAAGGGATAAATGTGTTGTTTAAGCCCCCAGCCTATGGTATCTTGTTACAGCAGCCTGAGCTAAGAGACACAAACAGGTTACCAGGAATTATCTGAGTAAATTCAGACACCCCTTGGGGTGTCAGCTGTGGGTGCCACCTCCCGCCGCCTCTGCACACAGACCAGCACTGGAGGGTCAGCGAGTGAGTCCATCTCCATTCACTCCGGAGGTGAGGAGGGCCCCATGCCCTGCCCTCCCTATGGCAGGGTCAGGTACGCACACCCCCGGACGTGGACAGAGGCTGACCTGCTTCCTGCAGACCGCTTTCCTCCTTCTGTTCATGCCTGACCCTCAGGCCCTGGGCCTGCCCAGCCTTCTCCTCCAGCCGACCCGGGAGCAAACCCACCTGGCCCTGTCCTCAGACTGAGGTGCAGAGAAGACTCTCTCTAAGGTTTGTTACAAAATGCACACAGGTTTTAAGGCAAAATGCTCCTCTGTCTACTTGGGATGCAAAAACAATGGATTTGGGCTGTCTAGTCAACCAGGGAGGTTAAAAGTGAGTAGATCAGCATTCCAGGAAAACTCCTGATGGGTTTTTTAATTTCTTCTCCTTTTAAAGGTTTTCCTGTCGAGTGTTCATTCTATGTGTGTGCAGGCAATATTTAGCCAGACTCCCCAATCTCGCCTCTTTTTTAATAAACCAGCATAAAGTAGAATTTATTTACATAATGCAATGATCCATGAAGGTTACCATAACACCAAGGGACCATATTAACCGCTTGAGTGGAATTCATTAGAAATTAACTACCACTTAAATTAATTTTCCCACAGTCACAAGGCTATAATGGCGGGAGAAGGGACCGTCCATCAGAGGATGCTGACAGGGGACCTGTCACAGCCGTTATTTATAGGTGAGAGTGTTAACCCGTCGAGCAGGCGCACTGGGCCAAACTCGGGGCCTCTAGACTCATAAAAGGCCACTTCAGAGGTCCTAAATTCCCCTTGTTAATAAGTAATCTGGCCTCACTAACCCCACCCTTCCCAACACCAGGAGAGGGGCAACTCTGGTCATCGTGACCTATAAGCAGAAGGGGGACTCTGTTTTAAAAACCTCGTCATAAAACATGTGCTCTTACGAGCAGAGCTGGTAAGAGTCGTTGCGGGCTCATCCAAGAGCCTTTAGGGGCACTGGGTGCAGGGTCCAGTTTCTCCTAGTCGCCCCGCAGGGACTTCTGGGGATGTGATCACCCCACAGAGTGGGCCAACCTCCGATGAAGAATTCGAGCTGGCAGGGATCTGCTGGGTCTCTTTGAGAAGGGCAGAGTGTGCGTGGGTGTGTGCACACGTGTGCATGTGCTGTGCTGTGGGTGCAAGTATGTGCATTCATGTGCTTGTGGTGTGTGTATGTGCACACACGTGTGGTGTACATGTGTATGGTGTGTTTAAATGTGTGGTGTGTTTGCATGTGTGTATATGGTGTGCGCATGCATGTGCTAATGTATGATGTCTGTGTGCACAGTGTGGTGTGTGCATGTGTGTATGTGTGTGCACATGTGTGGGTGTGCATTGTGTGTGCACACGTGCGGTGTACATGCTGTGGGTGCCAATCTGAATTGCAAAGCAGAGGGAAACTGCCGGTGCCCGGGGCTGCTGACTTTGGAGTATTCAGGGGAAGTGAGGAAGAATCTGGCAGTGAGGGCCTCCGTGGACAGGTCCCAGAGGACGCTGTCCGTCATTGGGACGTTGTTGGCCTGCCTGCAGTGTCCCCCGAGGGCATTTCTGAGCTGAGGATCAGACGCCCCACCTGGATGGAGTTTAGTGTGGCTCTCCTGGGGCTGAGGACAGAGCACCCCATCCTGTCCTCCCCAGACCAGAAAGCTGAGTGGAGACTGGGCCACAGCCTGGAGGGGGAAAGGGCTGCAGAGCCACCACTTGGCTGGACCCAACTGTCACAGCGTGAGTGTGTGTGAACACGTGTGTGAGTGTGTGTGAGAGACAGACGGGGAGAGACAGAGAGAGAGGGAGAGACCTCATCCCTATGGGGGCCAGTGCAGACCCGTGCGTGCTGGGACATCCACGGTCACTGGGCGGGGGTGGGAGTAGGAGGTAGTTAACAGGCCCACAGCCTGGGAAAGAAGAAAGGAGGGGAGGGCAGGGATCTAGAATGTTCCTGTGGGAAAGTCTCTGCGCCACATTTTCTGGGTCCTCCTGAGGGAGCAGGGGTGCAGACCCTGACACACTCCCAGCTGCGGTCCCCCCAAACCAGCGCTGCCACACAGAATCTGGGAGGACTGCAAAGACCCTTGCTGGGAGGCCCACTGGCAGAGGATGAGGAGGAGCAGGGTGCCCTGCCTGGTCCCCCTCAGCCTCCGATGCCCCCATGGGACTGGTGCACGCAGTGGGGGCTCCCCCATGACGGGGTCGGGGGTACCCGTCTGTGCTCTGTGAGCTGGACCCTGGCCCCCGAAAAGATAGGCTCCAGGCCACCTTCCCATCCCAGATTGGGGGGGCTGGAGGCCAGTGGGGACCAGGGCCAGAAGGACCTCTTGCTGGACCCACATCAGGAAGGAGTAGTCACAGTGTGTGCAGTTGTGGGTAACTGTGACCCTGCCATTTCAGGCTGCTGCAGCCCCCGCCCATCCCTCCCTGACTCCCCCGGGCACCCAGGCCCCTTCCTCTCCGGCAGCGTCTGATTTCCACGTGGTTATGATTAACCTGCACTGTGTGTTCCTCTTACTGCAGAGCTGTTTTCTTCTCCTCCGATTCTGCAAACTGGAAAACAGCATGTAGCCCGAGGCCACACGGAATAATGCTGGTGTCACGCATTAAAAAACATATTTGTTTTGTGTCCTCCAAGGACAAATGATAGACATGTAAAAATGGGAATACTTAGTTTGGAATTAACTTCTGTCAGAGGAAACACGGTTTCCTGCGCCCGCTCAGTGTTATTTTCCACCACTTCTGTTTCAGAGGGAAAATTCTGTGCGGTGTTTGACACGTGTGATTACAAGCTCACAGAACCTGCTTACCTTCCTGCTGTTATTACTGATTCTCTTTAGGAAAAGCTACTCATTAGAACCAAACAGATGCTTTCTTTCAGGAGAAACAAATGAAGGCGGGAATTGTTTACCCCCAACGGAGCCAGCCTAATTTGTTGTTGTGTCTGGGGAAAACGGGTACCCCTGGGGCTTAGGGGACGGGAGACAATGCCCCCACTCCCAGACCCAAGAGGAGTCTGGCCCCTGGGAACAGGGGGACGAGAGCTGGGATCTCCTTTCCTCCTGGGAAAATGCACACAGACACCCCCCCACAATGCACGTGTATATGTGTCATACACATACACGCAAGCATGCAGACACACCTACACATAGATACACAGGCATATGCACACATCACATACACATGCATGCATGCATGCATGCACACACTCATACCTGCACACACACCTGTGCATAGGTACGCACACCTGCACTCTGCCCTGTCAGGGACAAAGGGCTTGCTTGGGACAGACAGCAGTGGACAGACATTGGTCTTCAGTGCTGTTGGTGCTGTCCCTCATGATGACCACCCGTGCCCATGGTCATTGCAGGCTGTGATTACCCAGCAGGCAGAGGTGTTTCTGGCTGGTGGCTAGCAGGAGCCCGTGGGCAGCTCAGGAAAGTGCAGCCCCAGTCCAGCCTGGTCTTCAAGCCCACGTGCATGCTCACAGGTCTTTGCCAACATCCCGAGCTACGAAGAGACCCCTGGTGCATCACCTTCCTGGTTGCAGTAGCTGACGCTCCTTGGTGCCCCTTTCCACCGCTTGGTGGTCACCTTTGCTTCTACAGCGGCTCCCAGGGCAGCAGGCATAGTCACCACATCAGTGGTGTGTTTCGTGGCACTTACTTTTTGGTGACCAGAGATGCAGAGGCTTTGATGCTGGAGGGTCGTCTCCCTTATTGCCCACCATCGAGATGAGGAAATGGAGACTCAGACACCTGCAGACTCTCTTACTGCCTCCCACCTAGGCTAGAAGCTGGATCTTCTGACACCAAGGCTCCTCTGGCTGCCCCCAAGATCCCACACAGATCACAAGTCTTTCTTGGTCATCGTCTGTCTTGTTAGCTCGGGCTGCCATAACAAAGTACCACAGACAGAGTGGCTTGAACAATAGACATCTGTCTTCTCACAGTCTTGGAGGCTGGAAGTTTGATGCCACAGAGGTGGCAGGGCTGGTTTTTCTTGAGGCCTCTCTCCTGGACATGTGGACACTGTCATCTCCTTGTGTCCTCACAGGGCCCTCCCTCTGTGTGTGTCTGCGTCCTGATCTCCTCTTCTTATAAGGATACCAGTCCTATTGGATCAGGGCCCACCCTAGTGACCTCATTTAACCTCAGCTCCTCCTTACTGGCCCCATCTACAAATACAGTCACATCAGGGATTAGGACCTCAACCTATGAATTTGGGGGCACACAATTCAGCCCATAACACCCTCCTTTCCATTTCAGCAGAGTGGCCCATCCACCACAACAGACATAGCGTGACAGTTACAGAGGTTCTGATTGAAGAAAGGATGTGCACCCCTCCTGGTTGAGCTCAGGCCCCAAATAACCATGTGTCCAGTCAGGGCTCCAGATGTCCTCCATCTCCTGCTTGACAAGGTCTATGCTTGCAGTGGGCTCCACGTCCATGGCTCTCCAGGAGGGACCTGAGGAGATGGGTTCCATGTGCTCAGAGGCTCCAGGGGAAAGGTCCTGACAGATGCCATCACCTGCCTTGTCCTGCCCCAGAGCGTCCAAAAGTGGGGTCAGAGGGAGAGAAGGCACTGAGAGGGAAGGGGACTGACACAAGCTTGCCCTGTTTGGGCACATGGAGCAACCAGGAGCTAGTCTTTTTTTATCTTGTTCTTGTCTTATTGCAGTGGCTAGGACCTCTTGTACAATATTGTATAGAAGTGGTAAGAGCCCTTTAGCAAACTGAGACATCTACTACCTTTTCTCATTCGTTAAGCATTCTAAAAATTATAGATAGGTGTTGTATTTTGTCAAATATTTTGTTTGCATCTATTGACACGGCCATATAATTTTTCTCCTTTAATCTCTTAATGTGGTGAACTACAGTGATTGATTTTCTTATGTTAAACTAACTTTGCATTCCTAAGATACACTCGACTTGATCACAGTATATTATTCTTGTTATATGTTGCTGAATTTGATATACTCATGTCTTGTTAATGATTTTTGCATCTCTGTTCATGAAGGATATTTTTCTGTAAACTTCTTTTCTTATAATGTCTTTGGAATCCTGGTTATAGAGGACTCATAAAATATTTTGGGAAGTATCTCCTCTTCTAATTTCTAAGAGGTTATGCAGGATTGATATTATTTCTCCCTCACATGCTTGATAGAATTCACCAGTGAAGTCATTTGGACCTGGAATTTTCTTGGTAAGAAGTTGTTTAATTATGAATTTGATGTCTTTAACAAAATACAGGCCTATTTAAATTTTCTAGTTTTTCTTGAGTTTTGGTAATTTATATTTTTCAAGGAATGTGTCCATTTCATCTAAGTTGTTAAATGTCTTAGTACACCGTTGTTCATAACATCTCCCATTATCCTTTCGATGTCTGCAGGATCTGTTGTGGTGTCTCCTGTTTCATTCCTCACACTGGTGATTTGTTTTCTTTCTTTTCTTCATCTGTCTTGTTAAAGGCTTATCAATTTTATTAAGCTTTACAAAGAACAAATTCTGGCTTTGTGGATTTTCTCTGTTGTTTGTTTTATATTTCATTGATTTTCCCACCTATTTTTATTATTTCCTTTTTTTCCTACTTACTTGACCTTAATATTCTTCTTTTCTAGCTTCTCAAGGAGGAAGCAGAGGTAACCAATGTTAGACTTTTCTTCACGTCTGATTTTGGTGTTACAGTTACAAGTGTCCCTGTACATGCTGCTTTAGCTGCATCCCACCAGTTTTATGTTTGATTTTAATGTTCCAAGTCCATTTTCTTGGGCGCATGGTAGCATCTTTCAAAATACAGAACTGGATTTTCTTCTATTTCTTAAATTGTAGTTTAAATACGAGCTCTGTTCCCTCATGTTTGCTCGCTCCTCAGACACCCCAATTACACGTGTGTTGTATAGTCTTCGACCGGCTTTTATGCCTATTGTTTTCTCACTTTTTTGTCTCCTTTATTTCAGTTTAAATTTCAGAGGAGGGTCTTGTTATATCTGTCCTCTGAGTCTCTTGCCATAAGAGGTGTTTTGGCGTTATATGTTTTCCCTTGTGCACCTTATAATTTATCCTTTCTTTCTTTCATAATTTGTGTCTTCTTCTTTGCTGTCTCACTTGAACCCTGTTGGCTGCTATTTTACACCTTCCTGAGCGTGTCCATTCATGTTCTGAGTCTTGAACCTCCAGTTTGTTATGTCCTTTCTTATCTGAAGCTGCTTTTTTAATTACGTTCACCTCACACTGGAGTGTCGTGTCACACTTCCCATTTGCTTTGAGGATCTTTTGAGGTAGAGTTTTCTTCTTAAATGTCTTTATTCCCAATTTCTGCTTTCTTCTTGTTACTAGGTAAGTCTTACAGTTTAATAATGTCATCTTATGGTTTTTTGTTCAGAATTATTTGTGGATTTTCCTGGACTAGCCCTAGTTTATGACTTATAGAGAGAATGTGGTAGAGGTCTGGATGGCTTGCTCAATTTCTTAGTTCAAGAACACCCACCTATTGCTATAGTGAAGTTCAGTTTGTTTAATAAATGGCAACTTTGGGGGTCTATTTTGTTCTGATTCTTGGATAATATCTTGGCTCGGTAGTGCCCTTATCATCAGCTACTTCCTTCCTTCCTTTCAACATCAAGTGTTTAAGGGACACCGCCCCTTCCAGGGCACCTGCCTCTCGCTGGAACAGCCCAGGAGACGATTCTGCATCCTGGGACTCTGCGCACTTTTCAAGCATCTTCCTTTTAACTCCCCATCAGTTCTCTGCTCTACCAGACCTTAGACCTGTTCTTCGTGTTCATCACGCAGCGTGCAGATTTCTCCTCTGGTTAATGTCAAAGGTTTCCTTCACCGGGGGGACACTGCTGTGCTCTCCACTCTTCCAAGCAATTTCCAACCAACTCTGCTCTGCTGTGAGCTCCCTTACCAACTATGCTGGTTCCAGATGTTTACTTCACTATTTATGTGTGAATTGAAGTCTGTGCTGTTTATTCTCTGTATTCTGTTTCATTATGGGTGGTTTTATTGGTTTTCTTTGTTGATGGCCATGCTTTCATATAGCATATGCACACAGATTTGGATTTCAGTGACAGGCATTACCAAGTAGGTACCAGAAGCCACCCTTTCCCTTCCTTTCTTCCTTTCTTAGTTCCTCTCACCATGTTGAGCATTTGTCCCGTGGAATGCCTGAAGCTGAGCTTCCAACACTTCACGTAAGTGACACATGAGACACAAATAGAGAAATAAATGCCCAGGGCAACTGCTAATTTGACAAAGAAGTTAAGAGTCCAGGTCTCATGTCTGATGGCACTTACTTGGCAAGCTCGGTGAATGCTGTGGACTGAATGTTTGTGCCCCTCCCAACCACCCCCATTCCTATGTTGAAGCCCCAACCCCCAGTGTGGCTGTATTTGGAGATGAGGCTCTAAGGAACTAATTAAGGTTAAGTGACATCATAAAAGTGAGGCTCTAATTGGATAGGATTGATGGTCTTATATGAAGAGATACCAGAGAGCTCCCTCTCTCTCTCTCTCTCTCTCTCTCTCTGCACATGCACCAGGAAAAGGCCAAGGTGGCCATCTGCAAGCCAGGAAGAGCCTCACCAGAAGCCACGTCAGCCGGCACCTTGATCTTGGACTCCAGCCTTCAAGGCTGTGAGAAATGAATGTCTGATGTGTAAGCCCCAGTCTGTGGTGTTTGTTACAGCAGCCCAAGCTGACTGAGACAGTGAGCTACGGGGTAGTTTCTGCTCTACCTCCCTGTGCATATTTTGATAAACAGAAACCGTCGAACCTTTTTGTCAAAATGAATGAACTGCACACATGAAGTGGTCTGCCAGTCTCCCCGCCCCCCTGAACCCCAAACCTAGCAGCTTCATGTGCTCAACCTGCAGCAGCACATTCACGTCTGACCCACACTCTGGACAAAATTCTGGCCGAGGTGGGAGTTCACCACGCGCACGGAGCATAGGTCCTGCAGCCGTCCTGCTCCAACCCTGGGGCTGTGTCACATTTCTCTGCACTGTGCTCCTGCCCGGCCCTTTGGAGCCCTGAGAGCTGAGCCATCAGGTCGCCAAGCTCTGAGCTGGGATCTTGCCTTGGAACACGCCCCATGTTGCTTTTCTGATCCTGACATGCCTGCCTTCTGACAGGGCCCCCAACCCTGCCAACGGGGCCTCCTCAGTCCCGCTCCTGCTTTCCTACCTAGGTGGATGTGTCCCAGGTGGAGTAATGTTGGCCGGTCGTGCCTCTACAGCTGCAGCCACACCTCTCGTGTAAAGGTGTGTGGCACTGTGTTTCCACGTGCAGGGAGACACAGAACTAAGTGTTCGGGTTTGATGGGCCACAGCACACGCACTGGAGTGTTAGGACCCTCACCGTTGCTCCGTGATCTCACGTCATCCTTACAAGACACCATGATACGGGAATGATGATCCCAATGTCACAGACAAGGAAACTGCAGCTCGAGGAGTTTGAACCTTGTGCCCAAGGTTAAAATCCTGTAAGTGCAGAGAAAGTGTCAACGTCATAGAACAGATACCATCCAGACTGGTGATAGGTTTCATAAGAGAATTCTTTCTTTTTCACAAAAGAATGAGTGTAATTAAGTACTAAAGTCCCCGTCACTTAATATATAAATCTACATATAAAATATTTTCTACAAAACGTTTCAGAAACCAGTACTACGTACAGCGAAGGGAACTTTGTTCAAAGGACAGGCATCCCTTAGCACTGCAGGAAGGAGGGCTTGCTGGATGCGCATCAGGACCCAGCGAACATCCCTTTTAACACCTTCACCCTTCTTCACGCAGCCGTCAGCGTTTCCTCCTCCACATATGCTGTTGGAGTGGCTGGATTTCACCCCTGTGATGCAGGGATTAAGTGAATTCAGATGTCCAATACTTCTGAGTGCTTGTTAGAAAAATCAAATTACATACCTCAAAATTAAAGAAAAACGAAACCGGCAGGAAGAGTCTCGGTCCATGGGTCCATACCTAACCACCAAATATTTTCCTATAAAATGAAACGAATAAATTAAAAGTGTCTGGAAAACCCCCCACGGAGGAGGCTCCAGATGACGGCGAGTCGGCCCTGCCTTCGGGTCCTGCGCCCTCACGGCAGGCGGGGGCTGCAGGGCTGAGCCCCTTGCTCAGGAGCACTTCACATCGCAGAGTGCGGGACCTGTCACCGCCAGTGCACCGAGGCTCCGTCAGAGCCCCGTCATTTGTCACGGACAAATGGAAGACTTCTGTTCCTGTCTTTCATTTTAAAATGGCTAACAACCACTGCTCTCTGGACACACCTGGGGATATGGGTGTTCACACAGTGTCGAGCCACCCGCACGAGTCCGGGGGCCTGGCCACCTCTGGCTCTGGCCCGGGCACCGAGGCAGGAGGGAGATGGCGTGGAGATAGGTGGTCACGATGGCCTCAGGTGGGGGTATTCTTCTTTCTTTTTTGAATTGAGGTGAAATTCACATAGCACAAAATTAACTGTTGTAAAGTGAGTAATTCAGTGGCATTTAGTGCATTCACAATGCTGTGCAACCACCACCTCTGTCCGGTTCCAGAACATTTTCATCCCCCAGAAGAAACCTGGCCCCCATTCACGGTCATTCTCCATCCCTCTCGGCCCCCTACCAGCAACCACTGATTTGCACTCTGTCACCATGAGTGTACTTAGTATGGACATTTCACGTTAAAGGAATCAAACATATGACATTGAGTGTCTGGCTTCTCTCACTCAGCATGATGTTTTCTTGGTTCATCCATGTTGTAGCCTGTGTCAGACCTTCATTCCTTTTATAGCTGAATAATATTCCATTTATACATATGATACATATTATATACAGTGTATCTACAGCTAGATGATGGACAGATGGACAGACACCATAACATGTCTATCCATCCATCTGCTGCTGTGCACTGGGGCTGTCTCCACCTCTTGCCTTCTATGAATAGGGACGTACCATCCAGGCCCTTGTTCCAGTCCCTGTACTCAATTCTCTTGGTCTAGACCTCCAAGTACACGTGCTGGGTCACATGGTCATTCTGTTTAAACTTCTGAGGACCCACCAGACTGTTTTCTTCAGTGGCTGCCCCTTTTTACATTCCCACCCACAATGCACAGGGCTCCGTCTTCTCCACGTCCTAGGCAGGGTCTTCTTGCTTGGAGCTGGCCGTGCTCCAAAGAGACAATTCAGGAGGACGGAGGACTGAGGCCCCCCGGAGGCCGTCCCTTTGGGTCCAGCCCCAGTGGCGGTGAGAGCTCTGCCGCCACCTCTGCATCAATGGCAGGACTGGCCAAGCCCAGGCGCCCACGTCCTCCGTCTCTCTCACAGGCTCGGCTGTGGGAACGGGACCAGAACTGTGTCCATGTCGGGACTGAACCGCCCCATCCATGCCTGGGCCATGCATGGCTGTGGAGCCACATGGTGGCCGATGGACACGAGCTCATGGCCCCACTTGTTAAGAATGGACCTGCGGAGTAACTCCAGGAGGTGACAGCTCGCCCACATCTTGTTACAATCGTGGTGGCTGGATCTCATCTCCGTCCTTTCTCTCAACCGGAGACCTCAAGAATCTTGTAGGAAGTCGGGTGCCCTTGCTGAGAGGTTGTCACCAAGGCCTTGGGCAGCAAAGGGACAGCAGAGTCACCCCCCCACCCAGCACGTCAGGACCAAGGCGGCTGCTGCTTTCTGCGGAGCCCTTTATTCAACCTCCGCCCGTCCTCTCAGTCCTGTCAGCAGCCCTCGCCTCGTTTTTGCACCAGCCCCAGTGCACACGAGTTTCCAAGCCTCGCAGGGGAGCCCCCAGAACTGCAGCTCCACCTTGCAACAGTGAGCTCAGTGACCCCTGAGTCAAGGGGGCCCAGCTCCGGCCTGGACACCTTGCTGGTGCAGGTGTCCTGCACCTCGTCCTGTCCTCCTTCCCCAGACAAACAGGGCTTTCTGGGACCTGCAGTTTCTCGGGCAGCCCTCCGAGTGTCCGAGCCGATCCTGGACGACCACCGGGCGGGGTCCGGACTCACCCTCGACGCCCTAAACCCAGACGTGGGCACAGCTCCTGATCCCATAGGCGTGCCTCCCTCCCTCCCTGGCTCTGTTGCCCCTCCTCCGGGGGCCGGATGGGGCCCCCTGCACCCACAGCGGGGGTCCCCTTCCGTCTGGGTGGGCCGCGGGAGCTCAGACTACCACCCTTTCGAGACGCTGCTGCCACCGCCCAGCCCCCACAGGTCAGGGGCCAGCCCTGGGCACCGCCTGAGACACAGGAGGTGCCTGCAAACAGTTAAAAATGCAGCTGTGCTTTCACACCTAAGGGCACCTTCCCTGGTCCCTGGGGGTCTCTGTGTGCCGCCCCACCTGAGGGCCTTCCCTCACCTGAAGCCTGAGCCCCCGCATCTCCAGTAGCTCAGAGTGGACCCTTTTGATTTTGCATGAAACCAAGTGAATTAGCCTCCGTTAGGAGGAGCTTTGTGCACAACCGTAGGCGAAAATATCTGTTGGTTCTCGAGCTGTTAGTCCAGATGTGGCTTTCATTTTCACAAGATTTAATTTACATTAGTTTTGCGGCTTTTTAATAAGGAACCTTTTTCATCTCTTTCTCTCACTCCCAACCAAAATAACATCTTAGCCAAACTGAGATACCTGTTTTTCTGCTTCAGAAGAAAAACAAGTAAAGCTGCCTTTTTAAGCCGTCTGATGTTTCAGAATCGTATTTAACAGCTTCTGCGAGTAGAACACGAGGCCTGTTTTGAAAAAGACCATATTTTCTACACGTTTAGAGCTCCGGCATTTTCTGTTGATCAGCGATACCATGCTGAATTACCCTTGCTTTTCTACCTACCAGTATATTTTATTTCATTTATATGAATAAATGGTTTATGTATCTAGAAACATCACAGATTTAATTAAGAATTAGTCTCCAGTTCAATCAAGAAGGGTTTCCTGGCTACACAGAAGGGAAGCGACGACCATGAGCAAAAGATTTTAAAACTGTGTCATCCTCATTCCTTGTGAGGTCGTGTGTATGTAGTTCAACAAAAATTGAATTTTAGAGATGGATGAATCATGGAAAAGCTTGCTTTTACCCCAGTTATCTGAGCACTCTGAAAACAACCCAACTCAACACAGCTCGGGGGAAGACTTCCAGGTCTGTGAGTTGGGCTCCAATGGTCACCTTTGTTTCTCTGGACCACGTGTCACAGAGCAGGGGGGGACAGTTAGGACCTTCTGGTTCTCTGTAACAGCACCACATCTGGATTGCAGACCGTGGGAGAGAACACAGTGGACCCCCCCCTTCCCCCTCCACCTCCAAGGCAGGACAGGTGAGACCCCCAATTTCCCAACCTGCATGGGGCTAGGAGTGGCCACCTGACATGGCTCTGGCCCCCTGGGTGAGGACAGAAGTGTGTTCAGGGCTGTTTGAACCAGACTTCTCCAGAGAGCTGGACCAGTAGTGTGGAGATTGGCTCTTATGCATGCACACACACACAGAGAAGGATGTTAAGGAATTGGCTCATGCAACTCTGGGGGCTGGTTTGGCGTCTGTAGAGCAGGCCAGGAACTCGGGCAGGATTTCTATGTTACTATCTTAAGGAGAAACCTGTCTTTTCTCTTAAGGGCTTCAACTGATTGAATGAGACCCACCCACATTATGGAAAGTAAGTCTACTGGTTTAAGAGTTAATCACTTCTAAAAAAATACCTTCACAGCAACATCTGGACTGATGTTTGACCCAATAACTAGGCACTATGGCCCAGCCAAGTTGACTCATAAAATTAACCACCACAGGGGCTCTGATAAAAGGGAGATGTAGCCCACATTCGGGGTTCCCGAAGCCATTTTGCAACCATAAAGAACCGAGCATGAGGGAAAGGCTGAGAGACAGAGAGTAGTGGCCTTTAACTCACTGAGCCTGAGTGTGTGTTGGGGGGAACAGACCCCTGTGTGAACAAGACACACTGCTTGATTAGTCACTGGGGGTCTTTCACACCATTGAAGTCAACAAAAGATGTTTGAAACATTAACCTTCCCAAAGATCATGAGATGATGGAAGTAACAGGCTATGGCAAGAGCGCTGTGATGAGATTTGCTGATCCCTCTTGTCGACCTGTTGACGCGAGGCGCTGCCCAGAGGTTAGCCGTTGAACTGGCAGCATCTACCTGAGCTGCACCCCCGGACCTGGTCAGAGCCAAAGAGAACGTTTCTACTACACGCGGATGCATGTCACACTTGTGTGAGGAGCGAGAGGGGCCGGACCTCGGCCTCGCTGAGCGTGACTGTTACTTTGTGTCACTTCCTCCCTTGTAAAGGGAGCTAGAGACAGAGGCGGCCACTTGTGAAGAATGTCGAAAGAGTATTCCTCCATTTCATAATTTATTCTTTCCTTTGTAAACCAAACAGGTGGGCGCCGAGTTTCTGTTACACTTTGGGCACTAGTTGGATGCTGAGACCATGTGAGCCGAGCACCTGTCTTAAGGAGCACAGAGCTTGTGGGGGAAGAAAGACATGTGGATACATCATTCATCACGTACAAAGGACCCAGAAGTGCCTGCAGGAGGGAGCCCTTAGGAAGCCTCTTTGCTTTGTTAGTGCCGTGGAGTGGATCCCAACTCCTAGCACCCTTGTGAGCAGAACCTTGCCCCGTCTTTCTGCGCCATCCTCTCACCTTCCGGCGCCGTATCAGCCAATGTTCTCCTGTTATTCACAGGGTTTTCGTGGCTGCTGTTTTTGGAAGTGGGTGGCCAGGTGCTTCTTCCCAGTCTGTCTTAGTCTGGAAGCTCTGCTGAAACCTGTCCACCATGGGTCACCCTGCTGGTGTTTGAAATCCCAGTGGCATAGCTTTCAGCATCACAGCAACACTCAGCTGCCACAGTCTGACAACCGACAGATGAGTGGTGTGGTTCCCTGACCGGAAATGAACACGGGGCGCCTGATCTTAGCCACTAGGCCACCAGGACTGCCTCATTTTAGAGGATTAAGTAAAGTGATTCATGCACACTAGTTGGCCAGGGACCAGCGCAGAGCAAGTAGCCAACAATCTCAGCTGCGCTTGTTATTTTGGAACAGAATTTGATCTGATAATGAATGAGGATTTGGCCCTGATGTTGGCACTCATCCAGAGGAAGGACGGTCAGGACCCACCCAGTTGGAGCTGAGGGAGGTGGAGAAGTCAAGGATGACCAAGGATTCCCACTCGGGCAGCCCAGGGAGAGCTCGAGGAAGAACGCTGGCGACACATTAGGACACAGCACACGATGCCAAAAGAAATCACGAAGTTAAATGTACAACACCTGAGACGACAGTCCCAGGGCTGCCCATGACAGCGTTCTCCAGGAAAAGAGACAGAACTCTGACGGTGCTGCCCCGAGAAGGCAGCCCAGGTGCCTTGCAGATGCCCAACTAGGAGCATATCCTTTCCCTTTTCTCATAATTTGTCGTTCACACATCAACTTCCTCTGAAAGACTAGCTCACACAGTGGGTCTAACGCGGATTCTCCACTCAAAGGTCTGCCCCACTGAAGCCGCAGAGGTATCTACCCTCACGAGACCTGCATCTGTGGTCAGGTCACATGTAAACTTGTAGAGCCCCCCTGCAGGCACACTCAGCCTGGGGGGCCTTCCGTGGCCGCAGTGGTGGAGGTGGCGGCAGCATCAGGGATGAGCGGCTTCCTCCCGAGGCTGAGGGGGAGAGGGCTGGCCCTGTTACCCCCCGCTCCCCGACGGGGGGCCCTCCCACTGCGTCTGTGTCTGCAGACAGGGGATGCACTCTTCCCGTCAGGAAATCAGGGGAGGGGGACACAGCTGTTTCTCCATTTTCTTCTATGTCGGGTCTGCTACACTCAGTGTTTTCTCACCATCCAGGAATGTTCAACTTTTCAGCTACTCGGTTTCATTTCAAACCAACACATGCTCTTTCTGCGGCCAAGAGGGAGTGTGTTTGTTCTAAAAGGAACAACGTACGCAGCTGTGACATAAACACAAATAATTGGCTCTGTGACATTCTTAATAAAAAAGACACGTTGGTTTTGTTGTAATGGCAAATTTATAGCGTATTTTTCCTCTAAGTGAGAACAAAAGCAATCCTGGGTCGCAGCCTCGGTTCGGCATACCAAGACTGCCCTCTATGGACACCCGGGCTTGACCACGGCCCCGTGTCCCGCTCTCCCTCCAGCTTCCGTGAACCTGAAGAACTAAAGCGGCTTCCTATAGTAAACAGCCCCCAGCTGAGAAGGGGCGACGTTCCTCTCATCTCCCAGCCTCACAGCAGCTCTTGGCGGGATTGTTCTCCATCCATTCCCATTAGAGCTGGACTCCGAGATTTAGGCCCCTCTTCCATGGCCCCGACACTTTGTAACTCTGAGACCTCCATGGAAATTCTCAGCCTGAAGGCCTACAGACTCTCGAGAAGCAGCCGAATTTGGAAAGGCTACAATGCGAGAAAGAGCTGTCTGTGAGTTGTCTCTACGTGTGGGGGAAGCTGGCCTCAGCCGCCTGTGTCCAGAGAGAAGATCCCCACGGTGAGGGAGAGCCCACAAAAAAGTGGAGCCACGGGGCAAGGACAGGCAGCTTCTCAGAGGGGCCGAGAGGCTGCCGGCTCACAGCGCTCAGGTTGCGGAGGCCGGAATGGGACAGACGGGTAGATGGAGATCTGTCTGTCTACCATGAAGTGGGCTAGAAAGCAGTGCTTCCTGCAGGCCGGCTGACTCGACCTTAACCACAGTGCTGGGAAGCAAAGACCACAGGCTTCCTGGCCCAAACACCAGCCACGGCCGCTGCTTCCTCCTGAAATCAAGGGAGAGGCGCTTGCTGCCGTGGAGGACAAATCCAAACCCACCAGCAGGGCCCAGCAGGCGACTCTCCAGGGAGACGACACGAGAGGCCACGACAAGGTGTTGAGTCCGTACTGGGTCACAAACTGCCCCCACAGTTAGGGGCGGTCGGCACTGGCCCGGCCGACCCTGCCGGGCTGGGAGCGTGACCTTCATGCACACCAGCTCACATCAACCTCCCGGAGCCACCAAATCCCTGAGCAGAGCCTGTTCCCCAAGATTCACAGCTGGTCGGTTGCAAGGCCGAGCCAAACCCGCCCAATAATGCCACGTGCTGGCTGTGGGTGGGTTCAGTGCCGCCCTGGACCCAGGCGAAGCTGATGGTCAGCTGTGCCCACCACCTGCCACTCTGAGACGACCTGGTTGGTGATCTGATAAGGAAACTGGGAATTGCTTTTAGAATTCCTCAGCAGGAAAGGTCCTGGTGAACACTTACCTGAATCTATAATTGTGCAGGAAATAAACACACGTGAGGCCAGGTCTCTGCTCTGCCTCAGTTCATAATCTTCAGGGGTACAGACATTTAAACAGGAGCCATTATGACCAACAGGGCTGGCTCTGCGTGCTTCCAGCTTCCATGGTGACCCCTCGGCTATGGTGACACCCCTTCCTGCACTCTGGGGCTTCCTGCTGCTCTGACCCCCGGAACCGCCCAGTGCCCCTGTGTCTGCACCAGAGGCTGCAGGAGCCTGGGGGAACAGCACCTCTGGGCAGGGAAAGTGCAGCAAGAGTGTAATTTAAGAAGACTGCCCTGTGTGCTGCCTGAAGCCAGGCCAGACCAGGTGGACAGCCTTCCTGGCTGGTGCTGATCTGGGGTTCAGGGCATAGGCCACAGCGTGGAGAGTTCTAAGGCCTCTGAGGTCCACATGATGCACAGGATCCAGAGGGAGCTGGGAGTGAGCTCCCCAGAGGCCCAGAGCAGGAGGGGAAGGTGTGGAAAATGGAGGGTGAACGACTCCCGCCAGCCCCACCCCCACAGCAGCCAGAGGGGTCACTGCCCCACCCGGGGCTGCCACACAGGACAGCACAGGAAGCGTGCCCCCGTGGGCCCCCGGGGCTGCATTGTCCCCATTTCCACAATAATGTAGCCGTCTGCACCAGCTCTCAGTGCTCAGCACCTCTGCCACTCCTGCTGTCTTAAAACCTTGAAGATAGAATTCCAGTTTCTGAAGTGGGAACATCTTGAGACGGGCCTGGCTTCAGTCCCTGATGCATTGGCTAAAAAGGGCGACGGAAATGGAGAGGGAACTGAAGGATGAGCCCAAAATGCGAAAAGAGGAAGCATCTTTTTCTTTCCCCTTCCATTAATTCTCGATGGCAGAAGATTCTAGAAATCCAGGTCACTCTTCTTAAAAGTAAAAGCTAAGTCATCCTCGCACAGGTTCTCTTCAGCAAGCTGCCCCTTTCACTAAAGCCGTGGGAACAAGGACACTGTTTCAAGGCGCACACTGTGTGTAGAACGGATGGTAACACTGTCCTGCAGGAGTGTCTCTAGGGAGAGGCTGTGAGCTCAGTGGCATTGCCACCAGAGAGTCACGTGTAGGAGAGAGGGCCTTGGGTGGGTTCTGGCCCCAGGTGGGGTAGGCTGCACGTTGCCCCAGGGAGAGGCCTATGGCATGATCCACCTTGCAGGGACCCGGTGTTGGCCTGGCCTCCCCTGTCCCTGCGCCCTACCTAACAGCCTGAGAGGGTGACACGTCCAGCCCAGGTATCTCCGAGGGAGGCCTCGGCTGAGACAGAGCGGGACCTTCCCTGCTGCCAGCCCAGCCCCGAGGATGCCTTCACCCGGAGAAGTGTGTCCAGGGTAGCACTCCGTCTTGGAAAAGCAGACTGTGTTGGCGCACAAGTACTGACTCTGTGGGTTTCCCAGGCGATGCGATGCTGTGCCCACAGACACACCTGAGTAGCGGGCCTGGCATTCAATCATACCAGGGATTGCCTGCCCCGAGGTCCAAAGGAGTAAGCCTGGTGAGCTTCGGGCCTGGGGAGGCCACAGCACTCCGTCCCTGCATTTGTAAATGGGACAACGAGAGCGTCCTGGCTGCTGTGTGAATCCCCGTGCCTTGTGAGCCCTTCAGGTGAGCCTTTGAGGGCAGAGGGCTGGGGGCACCCCCAAAGTGTCTGTGACTCGCAGAACTCCGAATGGGACCCCCGCTGCCCGGGAGAGCCAGGATGGACACCCAGGCAGTGACACAAGCCCTCCCTTGCCTCCGGGCCTGGCAAGGCTAGATGAGGGGCTCTTCCCCAAATCCCAGTCTCCTGACTTAGCGAACAACAGAGCGGCAGCCAGAAACTTGAAGATGACTGTGTACCCCTGACTTGCACCCAGAGGGAGGTCCCAGGGTGTTACTCGAACACTTGCATGCAGACAGACAGACAGACAGAGAGCGAACAACAGAACAGGGCCCTTGACCAGACACCTGCGGGCGCCTGGGGCTGGCCTCAGACGTCCCCAGGACTTGGTCCCGCAGGGGTCACCCTGTGGCCACACATGTGTCACGTCCTCCTTGTTTTCACACTAAGTTACCTTTACAAATTAGTCTTACTTTTTCCAAACCACCTTACTGGTTCGTTTTGGCTCTATTTTAAGCCAGCGGAGTATTGCGGGCCTGGAAGTCCACGAGGAGTCGGCGTTCAGGTCTCCGTGTCAGCGTGTCCTGAATTTGAAACGCATGGGGTTGGGTTTCTCTCCTCCTAAGTTAAACCAAATGCGGCTCTCCTCCACCACAGCCCCGTCGGCTGTGCAGGCTTCTCGTTAGGGAACTGAACACAGTAAAACTTTTAATTTGGATTGGATTTCATTTTGTTCTGTTGCCAAACCCTACACAAGAGGGGACTTTTTCAACTTAAAAAACACAACATTCTGTCAAGAGTTAGAGCTCTGTTTGTATTCTGGAGGAAAAATGTATTTGGAAATGAGAGAGACGCTCAAGAGTTCCAGTAATATGGGATTTATTGAGCACGTGCCACAATCATTCTCAGATTTGAACTTAAATATTAATTTTTAATACTTTTCACAAGGACTTTGCACTTCTCAAAATAAACACTCTCGGCTTAGGATGGGCTGGCCATGCCGTCAGCCTGTGTCCAGAATGTGGGCTCCACCACTTTTCCAGAATGGTTGGATGTGTACTGTATCACGCTCGTCACATAAAACAGCATCCAGTCCCTTCTCTCTGCAGAAGTTTCCACTCCTGGAGAGCTGGAGGCCTTCCTCCCAGGCTCCCCTGGCACAGGGCAGGGTGCGGGAGCAGCACAGGGCAGGGGTGCAGAGAATGGGAGCAAACTTTTTCTTAAAGGACCAGATCACAAATATTTTTGGCTTTGTGGGCCTCACGGGCTCTGTCACAACCGCTCCCACTCGCCGCCGTAGCTCGAAAGAAGTCGCAGACAATTCGTGAACGAACGAGCGCAGACGCGTTCCAATGAAACGTTGTTTACAAAAACAGGCGAGATTCTGAAACCCTGCGACACGGGCCCTGCCTCTCCCCAGAACCTGTGAGGTGCTGGGTCACAGGGCCAGCCCTGACTCCCCCATGAGGGCTTGGGAGCAGAGCCAGGCTCACTTCCCCCTGCGCACGCCTGGGGTCACAGGAAGTGCCGGGCTCAGGCCTCCCTGATCAGGTCCACCAGACGCCCAGCAGTGTGCTCGGGATTCCGGCCCTCAGGGGGTTCTAATGAGAATCGAGGTGGAGACCGCTGGTGAGAGGACTAGCATTCGTGAGTGCACGGGCACACACACATGGGAACACACACACGGGCACACACATGCATGGCACACACATACACCACACAGACACACATACATGCACACACAGCTACACACGTGTTCACAGACACAAATATACATGCCAGCACACACAGAGACACATGCATGTGCACAGACAGGTACACCCGTGCACACGTGTACCACACATAGACACCCACCCCCTCCCTCACATGCTCACGCCACACATACATATGCACATATGCACACACATAGACACACGTGGGCACATGGGAACTAGGAAAACAGAAGACTGGGAACACTCTTGGGCACGTGGGGTCACCAGGCCCACAGGCAGGAATGAGCGTCTAAACTTCTAACGCGAGTGAGACACACAACATCAGTGGCCACAGCTTGGCTTTGGGGGCCCGGAGAGGACCCAGCTTCCCCGTGGACTCCCAGACCTGCCGACCGGGGCCATGCGGGGCGGCCGGGGGCTGCTGTCTCACGTCGCCTCAGATGTCAGAGGACGTACACATTCTTCTCAGTCTCAGCCTTCAGAGATTTTAAAAAAATTATTACTAGGTTATTTTTTTCAGAGCATAAAATTTGAATGATGTAGAATTTATCAAATAAAAACTGAGAATACATCTCTACCCCCTGCCCCAGCAAATCCCTGGGGTCCCTCGGAAGTGATCTCTAGTGACAGTTTTGTGTTTATTCTTCTTGTGTGTGCGTGTGTGAGTGTGTTTGTGCATGCACATGTGTGTGCATGTGTGAGTGTATATCAAAATACATTTTTACTATAAATGGGATCTTACTATTCCGTAATCACTTATTTACTGTCTCGACAATCCCTCCACATCAGTACATACAATTGTATTTATCCTTTAAATGACTACCTGGTACTCCATCATACAGATTTAGCAAAATTTATTTAACTTTCCCCATTCATGGATATTTGTGTTCTAGTTTTTCGCTCATATAAATACTCTTTCTAAGAGCATCCTTGTACACGTCCTTTTGTGCCCATGTGTGAGTATACCGCTAAGAAATTTGTATAAAACTGTTGGGACAAAAGATGAGATTTATTTAATTCTAGTCAACACTGAACTTGCCCCTCAAAAGCCCTATGACTATTTCTCCGGCATGCAGTGTCACTGACGAGAAGTCGGATGTGAATTTGGTTTTCCTCCTCTCGTAGGTAAGCTGCTTGTTCCCTCGGAAAGAGGCCGGGGTTTCCTCTTTGTCTTTGGTGTTCTAAGCTTTAGGTGGAAGATGGACCCGGAGGTGGTCTGTAGAGTGCCTGGGCTGCTTCTTCCTTCTTAACCTTTTTACTCCCCGTTGTGACAAAGCTGAGGGTTTGTATCTCTTCAGCTCTGAGAACTTATATGATTTATCTGATTGTTCCTCTCTCCACTCTTCTCTCCTGGAAATCCTGGAGAAATGCCCGGCACCTTGGGCTGAGCATCCAAGTCTTCTTTTTATGTCTCTCTGTTCTCAGGGATCCTCAGACGGCAGCTTCGTGTTCACTAACCTGACCGTGAGCCATGACCACACTACTCATTTGCGGCATTCTTGCGTCTCTTGTTGGGGGCAATCATATTTTTAATTTCAAATAGGGTTTTTTTTATTATTCTCTGTTTCTTTTTTTGCTTTCTTTTTTTTTTTTGTGAGGAGGACTAGCCCTAAGCTAACATCCAATGCCAATCCTCCTCTTTTTGCTGAGGAAGACTGGCCCTGGGCTAACATTCGTGCCCTTCTTTCTCTACTTCATATGGGACGCTGCCACAGCGTGGCTTGACAAGCGGCGCGCCCGGGATCCGAACCTGTGAACCCCGGGCCGTCGAAGCAGAGCATGTGCACTTAACCGCTGCGCCACCGGGCCGGCCCCCTGTTCTCTGTTTCTTTTTGGTGGGAACTTTAAAAAAAGTATGAATGTATTAGACTCTCAGATACACTGAAGATACTAATTAAAATATTTGTAATATTTTTTGGACCCTGAATTATTGTTCCATACAGTTGTCTGCTCTGCATGTTAAGCTCACTCCTGCCCTCAGTGCCACTCTTTCTACTGAGAACCTGGAGACACCGAGGCTGTGTTTGCGCTGCTGGAAGCAGGGCCGAGTGGATCAGCCACACTAGCTGACTTGGGGTCCACTGCAACAGGAGAATCTGTTTCTCCATCACCTTAGGCCTCTGGGGCCTGAGCAGACAGGACACTAGCAGGCTGTCTGAGGGGCAGCAGAGTGTGGACCACGCTGTGCTCTGTGGGGTCGGTCTCTGGGGTAAGAGGTGGACTCTGCGAGGGCCTTCATCTTATTCCCTCCCGGGAACCACTGTCTTTACTGTACTGATGTGTTTAGGGTCATGGAGACCCCAGTGGAGGTGAGAGGGACCCCTGCAGCTTTCTCACTGGGGGGCACACTTCTGTGCACCTGTTAGCAAAGCCCCCTTCTCTTCACTCTTCACAGATACCGCCTGAGGGGTCTTCACTCCCGCCCAGCTCCAGCCCTCCCATTGGAGTCTCCTGCCATGTTCTGGGCTGTAAGCTCCTCTCTCAGCTGGATCAGATTCCATTTTCTCCTCAGTTTTTGGGAATGTGTCACAACTCCTGGACAGAACATGTCACTCTGTTTTCCAGTGTTGTTAAGGATTTATTACTTTTTAAATATATTTTCTGTTTTTGGAGGAATTTTGGGTGGGAAGGACCATATGCACACACACAGTCCTCCTGTTTGATTTGGATCAAGAATAAACGAGGGCTAATCAGGTTGGGTGTGCAGACCTATGAGGGGGTGACTGGGTGCTGAGCCCTGAGGGATGATCAACAAAACATTGCAGGTAAGACACAGAGAGGCCACGTGCCTGCTGAGTGCGAGGGCCAGCCAGTCGTGTTCCATCTGAGAGGGAACAGGTGCGGGCCTGCCCCTCACTCTACAGAATAAGATGCAATGGCTTAAAAATTCACTAGATTACAGATAAAACAAGAAAATCACCAGAAGGAAATTTTAAGATAATATTTTTATAACCTAGAAGTTGGGAGGGCTTTTCTTAATCAAAACAGAAAACCCAGAGCCTTAAAGGAAAATTAGATGCCTTTTACTTTATCGAGTTCTGTACTTTTATACGGCAAAGACGCATTACAGAAATACAAGAAGAAAAATGTTTGCGTATCATATGACAGACAGAGGGTTAATCTCCTTAGTATACAAAATTCTCTTACTTTTTATTTAGAAAAAGACAAGCAGTCCAATGGGAAATTAGCAAAGAAGAGGAGCCGACCACTCGCCAAAGAGGGTGTGCAAGCAGCAAATACAGACTCAGAAGATGCACGGTCCCCCAGGGGTCCGGGGTGTGCGAGGAGCAGGAACAGCCGCCGACCCCGGGAACCACACACTCAGCACCGCACATCTGGTGCTGAGGACGGTGTGAGGTCAGCGCTCAGTGACATTTCTGGCCAGAGTGTGAGTTGAAACGACCTCTTGAGAAGGCCCTCAAAAATTGACGGTGAATATGTTTTACCCTGCGATCACGTGTTGGGGGAATTCATCATACAGAAATATTAGTGCCTGTAAATGATATTGTGCGTTTAAGGGGTTTATTGGATCAGTGTTTATATTGGTAAAAACTTGAGACCCCTGCCTATCGCCCCTTGGCGGATGTGGAGCAGAACATGGTGCCCCCGCCGTGGCGTAGTGATTGAGTTGGGGGTTCACGGGTTCAGATCTCGGGCGCAGACCTACACACCACCCATCAAGCCAGGCTGTGGCAATGTCCCACATACGAAATAGAGGAAGATGGGCACAGATGTTAGCTCAAGGACAATCTTCCTCACCGAAAACAAAAACAAAAAATGGTTCTGGCACAGAGTAGCATGCCAGATATCAGGTTAAACCACATGAAATTGCTCGTTTTCACATTTTTGATATACAAAACAGGCACTTTCCAAAGTTCCTCCAGATACACTAACTATCAGCCAAAGGCATTGACTCAGAAGCAGCCTGAGATGTGTTTTAAGAGAAAAAAGAAATATTCTGAGCAACAGGTGTGGTATGAGTTCTGGTTTTGTTTAAAAATAACAAGACAGAAAAAAAGTCCACTTGTGCAATTTAGATTGTGTAGATGTTTGCACGCATGTAGAGAGATGTATGGGGAGATAATAACCCAATTTTTAGCGTCATACTTCAGAGGGATGGGTTTGAAGGCTGGGAGGGAGATGGCTAAGTTTTTCATTATACTTTTTGACTTGCTACAATGAGCATACCCTGCTTTGGTAATTAAAACATCGAATAAAACACAACAAAACAAAAATTAAATGGAGTGAGAAAACCATCATAATGATTTAGATTGCTAAGTCTGAAGTTAGGGTCTCAAAACCAAGAGTAGAGTGCAGAATTTTTTTTTTTTTTTTTTTAAGGGAAACAAAGTCCTTCCTCTCTGAGGGATACTAGTTTGAGCTGGGCCCAAACCTTCGAACCATGAGAAAGTGGCATTTCAGGAGAGAGGAGGGTGGTCTGGTGCCTGGAGAGGTGATGAATCAGCAGCCAAGACCAGCTGGGAAAACTGCCAGACTGGGAGGCTCTGCAGGTGACATGCAAATGTGTGTTCAAAAGAGACCGGGTGCCGTGTTGCTAGTGAAGTGGCCGTCCAGAGGACCATACAGCGCAAGGACAAGTGACCGGGAGAAGCAAGGGGCATCTGTGACAATGCCACCCCCCGATTTCCCAGATGGCCTGGTGCCGAGAGCTACCCCAGGAAGGAGTGAGCACGTGGCCTCGTCTGCTGAACCCCGTGTAACACGTGTGCCCAGGCATGTGGCCCCTCCCATTTGCACCCAGCAGAAGGCTCTGCAGACCGCATCCCCAGTGCCCAAGTGCCAGAGAGGGTTCACGGACCATGGGACTCAGCATGGCCTCACTGGTGAGATCCCACAGTCCAGGGCGAGGGAGGCGCACAAGACTTGCCCATCACTGCTGGCTTCTTTCATGACCAGCCCTCAGGAAAAGGCGACATTCTCACCACTCAGGTCCTTCCGGCTGTCGGGATCTTGATGACGGTGTCCCTGTGCTGTCCTATTCCTCTGTCCCTGTACTTTCTATAAACCAGGTAGCTTTCCAGAGTTGAGAATGCTTCTTCGTCGTTTTTATTGAGAAAATACACACGTATGCACACTGAGAGTTCCCATTCAAACTTGATTTTTACCGAAGCGCATGTGTCTTCCCGTCTTTGTTCTCCCGTGCTGAAAATCCTGGTTCTCGACAAAAGCGTCCTAACGAGGCAGCTCTTTCTCCCGCGTTCACACCCAGAGGCTTGGAATGCGGAATACGTCCGCTGGAAACAGCTGGACACCAGTGGTGTTTTGTTCTGTGTTTTCCTTAGCTTCCATCCCACCCGGGCATTCCAGTCACATCAGAGTTTCATTGTCTCTTGAAATGGTACCTGTTAGCGTGGTTGCACCCTTAACTTGATACGTGGTGAAAGTATAGTCTGTTTTTGCTTCCTATTTTAAGAGGTTGAATTTTTAAAACTTCCTTATAATTATGCAAAATATTTACAAGGTGTCAAAAATACATCTAAACAAAGCAAGGAATGCTCAGGGCATGTGGCTCCTATCTCATTCCCTCCACCCATTCCCCACCCCACCAAAGGTAAAAAATTAAAACATTTTGCAGTCCACTCTCTCATTCATAAAACACGAGCTTATGCACAGTGCACGTGCGTGCATATCAATATCCAAAAAAAGGGGCACCTGCTACAGGGGGCCGAAGCTGCGAAGGGTCCAGCCTGGCCTCCTCCGGGCACTGGGGTCCGGCTGGCAATCAAAGGAAAGTGCACCTCCCCCCAGCCACGTCCTGCGATGGACAAAGGAAACGTGGGGGCGGATGGTGGCAGCTCCGCTGTTCAGGGAAAGGCCCTCGGAGACCCGCTAAACCAGCTCTGCGTGGCCTGAGGTCCGGGGCTCAGGATGGAAATGGTGGTTTGCTCCAGTTGGCACTCAAACCGGGACCTCTGATTTCATACCACAGGCTGCACAGCATCACAGCGTCTCTGGTCCCCTAACCTCACTGTTTCCTGGAATTGGTTCATCTCCTTGAGAGATGATTTTGCTTCCTGTTTCCTAATCTTGTCCTCTCCTTAGTCTTTTTGCTCATCCTCTTCCTGCTCTCTCATTTTCCCAAAGAACCTTCATAAAAACCTCATTTACCCATGGCACTGAAGACGCGGTAATTTGTTTCATGGTAAGATTGATTTGAAAACCGCCAGCCCGGCAGGAGCAGGCAGCCAAAGTCCAGAGTGGTGCGGCCACACTGCCAAGGAAAGCAACATCCTTGAAGAAGAAACGCTTCTCTTAAAGATTAGAGCTGCAGAGCGCTGTTAGTCTATGTTAAAATGGATTTAAAACCCTGGGCTTTCATTCTGCACGATGTGGCGCCTTTTCCATTGCAAGAAAAAGTACTTGTAGTAACTTCATCATAATGAACTGGAGCCGCAGCCCAATTTGGCAGGACACTGGACGAATGATGCACTGCTGGGTGGCCCCCGCAGGACTGACCTGCTCCCTCCCGGCGGGTCGTCAGAGGACACTCAGAGCCCCTAAGGACTCAGGGCAGGGACCGCAGTGGAGGAGGACGTGTCACTTTCTCATCAGTCCTCGGTGCCCCTCTGTGCCCTTGCTTATTTTATGGGGAAACCTAGGAGGGCAGGAGTCTTGGGGGAATGAGACGGGACAGGCAGGAAGAGCAGGACCCTTTGTGTAGTCACCACATGGCTGGCTTGTGTCGAAGCTTCAGTCCCCTGGGGGTGCTGTTGTGGAAGTGCTAACGGGATACTGGCCTGCCAGCTGGTCCTGCTGTCTGATGGGGGTCCCCACAGTCTGGTGGGGGGAGGTCCCAGCTGTGTGATGGGGATCCCAGCTGTGTGATGGGGGGATCCAGCTGTCTGATGGGGAATCTCAGCTGTCTGGTGGGGGGGTCCAGCTGTCTGATGGGGGTCACAGCAGTCTGGTGGGGTTTTCCCAGCTGTCTGATGGCGGGATCCAGCTGTCTGGTGGCGGGGTCCAGCTGTCTCATGGGGATTCCCAGCTGTCTGATGGGGGGATCCCAGCAGCCCAGGGGGCTCGCATCTGTTTAGTCCCTCCTGTAGTCTCCTCCATGTCCCACCAGGGCCAAATCTTGGTGCTTCGACATCCAGACTCCAGACACAGTCCTCTGCCCTCTCAGGGCTCCATTTCCACTGGTGAGAGACAGAGAAACAAAATAAAGAGTCAGTCCAGCCAAGTTGGGGATGATCACCGTGTGGGAGCAAAGGGAGGAAGGAGCTGGGTTCCCCTTATATTCTCAATAGGGTGTCAGGAGGGGCACCTGAGAGGTGACCCTGAGGGAAGACGTGGGAGGAGAAGGGGGCTGTAGTCACCTGGACAGAACGTCCACACAGGGGGAGCAGCAAGGGCAAGGCCGGGCCTGGGGTCTGGGGGGGCCGGGGGGCGGGGCGAGACGGCGGAGAGGCAGATGCTATCAGGCTGCAGAGTGTGCTCTGAACTTTTAAAGGAGTCGGCGCCTCTGGAGGCTTGGAGTGGAAAAGAGAACCACAGGGAGGGACAGAAGGCAGGGGACCATGACAGGGGCCTCTGCAGGGCTCCAGGGCGGAGGAGAAGGCGTGGAGAAGTGAGAGGATGCTGCAGGGAGCCGTGGAGGGCTGCCCATAGGTCAGGCCCGTGCTGCAGAGACCTGGAAGCACACCTGAGGCCGGCAGGTTGGCGAGAGATGGCCGCGCATCACCCTGGGCTTCCTGCTGGGTGGTCCCTTTGGAGGGATGCTCCCAGGGCCCGTCTTTCCCCGCCACGTCAGCGCTGGCCCAGAACGTCGGGCTCTCCTTCTCTCTCTTTGTCTCTCCCTCTGTCTCTCTCTCTCTCCGTCTCTGTCTGGTCTCTGTTTCCCTCTGCCTCCGCAACCCTGCTTCTCTCCCCAATGTCTGAGGGGTCTGGCTGTCTCCCTGGCTCCCACCCTCGGGATACTCTCCTTGTACTATTTCCCCCGAGGAGGGACAGTGGAGCGCTGAGCTCTCCAGTCGCGGGAATCATGCCTTCCTCCCGGGGGTTTTGTCACCAACTTGATATATAACTAGGTTCTTTTGTTTTCAATTTTCGGATTACATTTTCTTCTTTTTGCTTTAATTTTATTCTTTGTTTGTACAAAACATAAATGACTCCAGAGCCAACCACGTAACAGGACATATTAGGAGAGTTCTTCCTTCCAACCACGCACGCCCAGGAGCCCGCTGTTGATTTTTGTGCTAACCTCCCAATGCTTCCTTCTGTAGTACATGCACGCATGCATTCATGCAGCGTCGAGGTCGTAACTCGGGTCTTCCACTGACTCCCAGTGCCCTGCTGAAGTGACGACGTTTAGCTGGGCTCGGGAGCGTGTGGTGTGGACCGACACGGGTGGGGACTGAACATCCCTGCCCCACTGGGAGGCAGCTGGGTGGCTGTGTCCCGAGTGCTAGGAAGCAGGGCACCCCAGTGCTCAAGGGGGCTGTGCCAGAGCCCCCCAACCCTCCTCGGTCTTCCCATGTGGCTGCTTGGCCTCTTCCCAACACGGTGGCTCAGTTCCAAGACGAATGTCCCAGATGGATGGTCTCTGGTGACCTAGCTTTGAAAAGTCACCCAGTGTCACTTCTGCCCAATCAGGGACCTGCCCCGACACAGAGGCTGGGACATAGATCCCCCGTTGGTGGGATGTGCAGCATCCTAAGGAGAGCGTGTGGGATGGGGATGTGGACGTAGCTTCTCAGGAAAATGCATCATATGCCCCACTTTCACGCACAAGAGGGAGGATTACAGAAATGGCTCTGTCCCTATCTTTTTTCTCTTTCCACACATGTGAACCAGAGACTTCTCCCTGTCAGGGCGTCTTCACCACCCCATGTTTGGTGCACACACTTTCAAACCGTGCAAGCGAATAACCCCGGACATGGGTCATTGGGGCTTTTCCCAGCGTATCTTTAAAATGGAGTTTTAAGAGTGGCATTGCCAGGCCAAAAGGGAAATGCCCGTGTAACTTGGTTCTGCCTGTTGTAAGTGGGATCGTCCTGCGTGCATTGCTCTGCGTCCGACTTCTTTTGCTCCACATTTAGGCGTGAGATTCACCCACAGCATGGCCTGTGGCTCCAACTGGTGCGTTTCTATCGCCACGTGGTAACTGTACCAGGCTTCATTTACACATTCCACCATCGACGGGCATCTGAGCTGCTTCCACCGTGGGGCCATCACACACAGTCCCCTGTGGGCCTCCTCGTCCACAAGCACAAAACCCTCTAGGAGGAGAGCCGGGGGGTGGATCTGCTGTGCTCACCCTGGGCAGCATCAGCGTGTTCTTATCACCCCACATCCTCGCCAACGTTTGCATCTTGTGGGACTTCTGCCTGTGTGGGTGGGAATGCATTTCCTTGTGATATGGATTTGCATTTCCTGAGGGCTCTCACCCTTCTGCGTGTTTATTTTCCATTTGAATCTCTCCCGCCTGGAAGTGCCCCGTAAGTCTTTTGCACGTCCTCCTATTGGGTTGCCCATCTTTTTCTTACAGGTTCTGAACACAAGGCCCTTTTAAGTTGTTTATGTTGCATATGCGTCCTCTGGCTCTCCTGTTCTCGCTCCCGTATAAGCCCTAGGTAATAACAAGGCCAAGCTGGGCCTTGTCTCTACACAAATGATGAGTGTGGGGTATGAAATATGGAGGTGCCGGCATGAAGCCAAGTGTTGGCCTAATTCTAGCCTTTCCGTGGTGTCACAGCAAAGCGATGTGCCCCGTGCTGGAAAGAAGCAGGCCTCTCTTTGGCTTTAACTGTGAAGCTGAGCGGCTCCTGAGCGAGCATCGGGCCGAGTGCCTTGGGACGTGCATGACTTATAGATGCCTTGTTCGCGGCAGAGCATAAATACTGCACTAAAGCCTCCATTTGTCATTCGTGCTGAACACGTCTGAACTTATGCAATATGAATCACGTTTTGTAATGGCCCTCGCGTCAGGGTCTTTGGGGAAAATATTGTTTTCAGCAAGACAAAGCAAATTGCAGGTGCTCCTAAAGGGGCCTGTCTCTAGTTCAGGGAAATACATTTAATCTGACACGGTTGCTCTAATGATCTCTCGTGTTGTCTTTTATTGAACACAGAATGAGGTCTGCCTGTCAAAGTCGTGTGCATGGCAGAAGGTCCTCACTTGGAGCAGCCAGAGGTTCCAGGAGAAGATCCTGGAACCTGGTGTCTGAGGAAGCGGGCGGGTCTAGCTGACCACACACAGCACACCCCGTATGCAGGGGGATGGCGGGCGGACTCTCCCAGGAGCCTGATCCTCTCCCAGGACAGCGCACGTGGAGACCAGGATGCCTGGGGCCCTCAGGGCCAGCCAGATGCCCTGGTGGCCCCCACGTGCCCGTGAGCTCAGGAGAGGGGTGATTCAGTTCCCTCAGTTGAAGCCTGGACCCCCAGGCACTCCAGGACTGATCTTCCTCCCTCCCCAACCCACTCGAGGGCTTGAGGCCACAGCCCCCATCTCAGTTCCTTATGTGCAAAACGAGGGATAAGGATGGATCCGGAGGGCATTCTGGCCTGGTGACTGATTCTGCGTCATCCGACCTTGTCCTGGCTAAGACTGCTGCCAGGTGGGCTGTCCCATTCCCCTGGCCCTGTCTGCGTGTCCCCTGCCTCTGTGCGAGGCCCCGAAGAGGCCAGGAGCAGCATCGAGTGTGTGCTGGGAATGAGGAGGCTGAGAAGGGCCACTGCGTTTGTGCCCTGATGGAGCTGTGCCCACATGGTGACGTATGCGGTGACACATGTGGTGATGTGCCCAGGTGGCCCCAAGGGTGGAGAAGCCTGTTGGTGAGATGGGGAAAGCGAGGGGGAATGGAGGCCCTGCTGAGGGGAGACTACATGACAGGACAGAGAGGGGGCGGCAGGAGAGGAAGAGGCTGGACCGGGAGGAGAGGACCCGTCCTGAGGGGCTTGGCTCCAGGGGCAGGCAAGGGAGGACAGAGATGGGCGTGTGGAGGGCCCTGGTCAGAGACACTCTAACGGAGATACAGAGGTCAGGAGTCGGGAAAGACACCAACACCATAATCCCCATCCTCTCCTCAGTGCAGATATTGACCTGGCCAGGTGGCCCTCGCATGGGCCATGGCTGGTGTCCCTTGGGGTGTGGACTGGTGTCCCTCGGAGTGTGGCCCTGGCTGGCTGCCATGCATTCCCAGAGCTGGTGCCCAGGAGACCCTCGATCAGGGATGGCTAAACGGTGAGCAGCAGGGAGGGTGGACCAGGTGCGTGTGTGTGTGTGTGTGTATGCATATGCATGTGTGTGGTGTGTGTGCATGCACGTGGTGTGTGTGTGGAGGGGTGGTGTGTGTGTGTGTGCAGGGGTGGTGTGTATGTGTGTGCACATGTGTGTTTACGCACATGGTGTGTATGGTGTATGTGCATGCATGTGTGGTGTATGTGTCTGCATGTATGTGGTGTGTATATCTGTGCGTGTGTGTATGTGCATGCATATGGTGTGTGCGTGTGTGTGGTGTATGTGTGTGCACATGTGTGTACCCATGTGGTGTGTGTGGTATATGCACATGCATATGCGTGATGTGTATGTGTGTGTGCATGCATGTGGTGTGTGCATGTGTGGTGTGGACATGTGTGTGTGTAGTTTGTATGCATGTGTGGTGTATGTGTGTGCATGTGTGTGGTGTGTATGTGTGGGCATACAAGTATACGGTGTATGTGTGTGCATGCATGTGGTGTGTGTGCACATGTGTGTACGCATGTGGTGTATGTGGAGTATGTGCGTGCATGTGTGTGGTGTGTATATGTGTGTGCATGCGCATGTGTGGTTCAGAATGGCCATTAGGGCAGAAGATGGGAAGAGTCCAGGAAAATGGCAGCATTTGAAGCAGCCTGGATTTCCATGAGGGGAACAAAATAGCCTGGTTTGATGAGGTCTCCAGACACCAAGGCAAGGTCCAAAGATGGGAATGGGGCTGAAAGGGACGCCGCAGAGGGGGCAGGAGGGAGGACCTGGGTGGGTGTCTCACGTCTGTGTGGATCGTGTGTGAGAGTCATGTACATGGATCACGTGTGAACTGTGTTCACAGTATGTCACATATGTGAATTGTGTGTGAGTCATGGGTGAATGCTGTGTGTGAGAAGTGTGAGTATGAATCGGTGTTTTCGTGGCCTGTCTGTCCATCTAGGGCTCTGACCCTTCCTTACTGGACAGTGCAATTGTCTTGAACACTTCCAGGGACGGGGACAGATCAGCACTGTCTGTCCCGAGGGCCGAGGGCTGCTCCCTCTGGGGTGGCATCATCCACGTCCTCCAGAGGAGACCACCAAGGTGAGAGAGCCTCAATTTCCAACGTGCAACAAATCCAGACCCCCCACCTGGCCACAGAGACCCCCAGGCCATCAGCCGGGGGGGCGCCATCCAGGGTGGGCCAGGAGAACCGGCGCTCAGAGAACCCGCTGCGCCCCCGAGGTCACGCACACTTCCCTCCCTCGGGCACGGAGGCCACGGGACCACGATTTGTGTCCAGCCTATGAGTCCTGCGACGGACAGAGATCGTTAATAACCCGACACGTTCCCCTCAGTAGGGCTGGGAGGGCGACCCCGGTGAGGCGGGGTGTGAATTCACGCAGGAGACAGGGAAGACCCGCACTGGGTGCTGTGTGGCTCGTGACTGATCCTGCAGAAGAAGACGCCTCGAGGCGACGTGACGGTCCAGTTACCTACTGCTGCCCAGCAGGTCTCTCCAGAACCCACTGGCCCCCGACAGGCTGCAGCTTCTGCAGGTCAGGAAGTGGTGTGGCTTCACTGGGTCCTCCGGCCCGGGGTCCCCAAGGGCTGCAGGAGGAGTGGGCCAGGGCCATGACCTCGCGAGGTTCTGTGGGGGCAGGAGCCGCTCCCAGCCTCGCTCCGTGGCTGTTGTGGCATTCACATCCATGTGGCAGATGGACGAGGCTGCCCTCTGGTCCTCACCCTGTGACCGCTCACGGGGCAGCTAGAATGTGGGGAAGAGAGAGAGCCAGCAGGACCAGCGCGGTCTTTGCAGCCTCTTGGGGTTGGGGGGGCTCCTATCACTTGGCCACAGTCCACCTCAGAAGAGAGTTGCTGGGCCCAGCCCACACCCAGGGCATGAGCCAGGGGGTGGGGACAGTTGGGGCCACGTGGGAGGGCTCTGCCACACACAGCAACTGTCCTGAAAGGCAGTGCTCAGAACCTGCATACTTGCCTCCCCCACAGAAACTTCTAGAAGCAGAGGTCTTCAGCACAGAGATTTCCCAGTCACAGACCTCAGGACCCACTTCAGTGACCCATATCCAAGCTGTGGTGGAAGCTTCCAGAACTCTGGTTTAATGTGAAAAAGCATGAGGCATCTATTTAGCTTGTAACTTAACAATAAGAACCACTTTTAGTTCTCATGAGGTGGACGCTCGAGGCCGGCGGTTTCCAAGTGGGCCAAGACCGTGATCTACACCCCTGATGCCAATATGGGACTGGTGACACTTGGCCTGTGTGCCCGAGCCTCAGCAGCCCCCGCTGGACGCCCGCATCGTCCCAGGACTGTCAGAGGCGTCGCTTTGCTCTTTAACTGCAGCAAACTCGCCCGGGCTCTTCCTGCCCTTTCCCCATTTTCTCTCGCAGGAGTCGCACCCAATTGAGGGGACACCCAAGCACACGGCTTGGTGGTGTCCCTAAATCCTTCCCTTCAAACACGCAGATGCGATTTGGCAGGAAATTCGTAGAACCCCAAGGAAGAATGTGGTATTTGAAATGAGACGTCGCACGCGGAACCGGGAAGCGGGGCTGAGAGCGGAGCTGCCTTCCCGCAGGGTCCACACAGCCCCCAGGCCCCGGCACCTGGGCCGTGGCGGAGCAGGGAGCCTGCTCCCCAAAGCTGACATCCTAGGGAGCTGGTGGTGTCACCAGGCAGACGGCAATCTCTGAGACACGTGAGCAGCGGGACTTAGACCCAAGAGCTGCAAACAGAAACAGCGATGGAGGCGAGGGGCTGGGACGGGCTCCCACGCCTGAGCTGAAGCCCGAGAGGAAACACTGAGGGCCCCCAGAGGCCAGGGAAGATGCACCCACTCGGAGAGGATGCTGATGTCCAGGGCCGGGGATGGGCAATGACTCGGCGTGGTCAAGGGTTGGGAAGGAGAAGGGGCCAGTGACGGTGGACTGGGTGGACAACAGAGCGAGGACAGAAGAGGCCAGCCCGGGGATCCTTGGGGCACGGCCTGCAGCCCCCTCACGGCTGCTTCACTGGTCTGTGCGCGCCTCACTTCGCTTTGCCAGAGTGTAAACCTGCTGTTTTAAACCACCAAAGGGGTCGTCACAGGCCGACAGGAACCACGGCTGACATCAGACACACAGAGGCCAGCGCCACCCTAATGCACTGCAGTGGCCTGACCTGTGTCCCCCACAAAGACATGTTCCAGTCCCGACCCCAGTGAGTGCGGCTCTATTTGGAAGTAGGGTTTTTAGATATGTAATGAAGGTGAGGATTTAGGAATGAGATCATCCTGGATTAGGGTGGGTCCTAAATCCAACGATGGTGTCCTTCTAGGGTGCAGAAAAGGAGAAGACGCACAGACACACATTGAGGGGAGGGGGCCACGTGATGAGGGCAGCAGAGACTGGAGGGACGTGGCCACAAGCCCAGGAGCGCCCAGGACTTCCTGCTGACACCACAATCTGGGGAGGAGAGGGTGGCCTGGAACAGATCCCCCCACAGCATCCGGAGAACCAACCTGCCGGCACCTTGGCCTCCAGACTGAGAGACAATAAATTCCCTCTGTTTTAAGCCGCCCCGTCTGTGGTGCTGTGTGACGCAGCCCAGGACGCTGATACGTCACTAGACCGCATCCTCCCTGTGTTTGGGGAGCCAGGGAGCAGCCCCAGGAGCCAAGTCCTCGCCTATGCTGCCTGCCTGCGGTCCCTCGGCTCTGACTTGACTGCCCGTCCGCCACCCGGCTCCGTTCTGCTCCCTTCCCTCTCCGTCAGCTCCCTTCCTCTCCAGCTCTCGGGATGCAGCTCAGCCGTCAGCTCCTCCCCATCACGTGGACGCAGAACACGCCACTGCTCTGTGGTTCTTCGGCATCTGACGCAGTCACACATGAGCTTCCTTGACGGACGCCGTCCCTCGCGGGCTCTGTGCTTCCTGCGTCATGGGAAAGCCCCCAGGGGCCACGGGAGGGAGCGCTGACCATGTCAGATGCAGGCGGACTGGGGCAGCAGGCAGTGACAGCTCTTTACGGCCCCCAGGCCTGAGGTGGCCACGTGTGGAGGCCCCGACAGCTGCCCTCAGCAGCCACGAAGGGGCTGCAAGAGGAGCCCACCCGGGCTGGCACGGCCCTCTGGTGACCTGCCAGGACCCTCGATGGCCAGAGGGGTCAGATTTCACTGACCGCCCACCTCACAGTCAGCGACACAGAGCAGAGTGTAGGCTCTGCAGATGGAAACATCCAGAAATACCACGGATTCCTAACAAAAAGTGGAGACTGCCATAGGAGAAATATGGGAGCACCGGCTGCTCCCAGGCCTGTGTCACTTTGCTGCCTCGGCTCCCTGGACCGGCCCTCTGGCCATCTGCACTTGACGTCCGGCGGCCTGGGAGATCCAGCTCTCTGGACTTTTCCACACGTCTTCCCTGACGGTGGGCCGGAGGCTCACACAACCCACGGAAAGGTCACAGATCTGCTTCTCGGACCCTGTGGGTTGACAGCCACTGTCTCGGGGATGGTGCAGATTTCTGACCAGCCAGTGGTCCGACAAAGGTGTCTGTGTGTGCCCAGCTCAGGGCGCTGGATGCTGCCCCATTATCTCACCATAGAGAAATATGCTTCCCAGCCCACAGCCCCCGAAGCCCCCACGGGCATCAGAGTGACCGTCCTTGCCATGGTGGTTCATCAGCCACGCTTCCCCTCCCATGGCCTCTGCTCCCACCTCCCTCAATCCTTGCTCCTTTCCCCTGACCCCCAGGAGCGGGCCCTTCTCCTGCCTGGGACCCTGGGAGGAGCCGGATGCTGGGGTCAGGGCTGCAGGGAGACAGAGCTGGACTCCAGGGCGATAAACGGCTTATCCAGAGCGAGATGTCGCAAGGAGCTGGTCTGTCCCCACGCCCCCGGCTGAGAAACGCCAGGGATGGATCACACTACATGACGGTGCCGAATGCCACAGCCAGGATGGATGCTCCCCGACCCCCACAGGGAGGTACAGCTCCCGTGATGGATACCCCACTAATGGGTTAAGAGAAGGATCGAGCCCCTGCAGGGAGCTCACAGCATTCATACATCTTGTGAGGAGCTGGAGATCCTAATCTCTGAGCACCCTGCTCGTGTCATTCGTCTTTCTACCCTCCCCCTGCTGCCAGCCTCCCAGCCCTGCCAGCTCCTTGGGGTGGGGGCGGCTTCGTGGAGACGCAGGTGCGAGGGGCGCAGAGAGCTGTTTGCTGCCTGTGGCTGGACCAGCCTGGAGTTCTCGGGCCAGTCTGGAGAATTGGTCCACACTGCTCTGGACGTCGCCCAGTGGGGCTTCTTCCTGGATAAAGGAAGGGCTCTGGGATTCCTTTCACATCCTGCCCCCACTGCACCCCAAGGCGGTGGTGTCCAGTGGGAGAGGCAGTGAGACCCTCTCCTCCTCAAGTCTGCTGAGAGGTTTCTCTCCGTGAGGCTCTTCCTTCAGGGAAAGCCTGGGAAGATCTGTGCAGCTGCCCTCCATGTGGGCTCCTCTTCAAGGGGAGACAGGCGGCCGCAGAGTCCCAGCCCGGTCTCTAGAGTCCTCTGAGCCAGATGGTCTCCTCCGGGGATGTGGGAGCTGGCCGGGGCTAGCAGAGGAACAGCTCGAGTGCCTCACACGTCACCCCAGCTCTGCTACCTGGAGGAAATGCATTTTCCGACCTGTCATGAGCCGCATCCGGTCTTCGAGGGCAGGTTCGTGAGAAGTGGCAGGGACCCCTGTGCAGGGCAGTGAAGGTGGGACCCTGTCACCCCAGCCGTGGGGGCCTGGCTCCCGGTGGGGTCCAGGTTTGGTGCTGGGAGTCAGTGGCTGGGGGCGGCATTTCTAGGTTTAGCAAACTTTGACTAATGAAGTTCCCAGAGCTTCACCTCACTGGGCCCCACTGTACTGCACGGGACACACAGACAGGCATCGCGCTGGGAGCCAGGCCTCAGCCAGAACACAAAACCAGGTGGGGACTTTACAGGGACTCTGGCTCCACTGTCAGCCACCTCCAAAAGGACAGCAAAGAGACATCAACTCGTTTCCTAGAATTTCGATAACGAACATTCAAACTTCATGTCAGGCTTCTCCAGCAGATCCACGGAGAGCTTCAGCAGATGAAGTATTTTCCACTTTTCACAGACTCTGTGTTAGTCTGCTCAGGCTGCCGGAACAAGTACCACAGACGGGGCGGCTTCAACAACAGAAGTTTATCCTCTCCCGGTTCTGGAGG
The DNA here is from genome assembly GCF_057802395.1 of Ceratotherium simum simum. NCBI lineage: Eukaryota > Metazoa > Chordata > Mammalia > Perissodactyla > Rhinocerotidae > Ceratotherium > Ceratotherium simum. The sequence goes on along the minus strand of NC_141917.1, from coordinate 1,352,051 downwards.
CTGCAGGTCCCAGGTCAAGGTATCGGCAGGGCTGGCCCCGTCTGAGGCTGTGAGGGAGAGCAGTCAGGGTCTCTCCAGCTTCTGTAGTCTGCTGGCGTCCTGGGCTTGTGGAAGCACCATCCCATCTCTGCCTCCGTCTTCACATGGCGTCTCCCTGTGTGCGTGTCTGTGTCCACACTTCCTCTTCTCATAAAGTCACCTGTCCTGTCGGATCAGAGCCCACCTACTCCAGGAGCGACCTCCTCTTCAATTACTCCTGCATCCAACTTGTTTCCAAATGAAGTCACATTCCGAGGTCCTGGGAGTTAGGATTCCAACACGCACATTTTGGGGAACACAGTTCAGCCCCCAACACTGTGTCTGGAAGCTAACCATCGGCTTTCTTGAAGATGGAGGGTCTCAGCCCCTACCACTCTAGGTAGGAGATCACGGCCAACTGCCTGAGCTGTTTCTATTTCCACCTTGTTTCTGTCACCACCGATTCCTCCACTGGCCACCAGGGACATTTTGGAAACTCCTGGGCACCCAGGAACTGTCTTGTGGCTGGGGTTCCACTGAGAGGCCCTGAGTTCCCTGTCCTTGTCTACTGGCCCCCTGCCCCTTGGACAAGCTCAGATCGTTAACTCCCTGGGGCAGGCCCCTCACAGCCCTGTCTACCACACACCTTGACTGCCGTATAGACAAGCCTGATAGGTGCTCAGGTTAGGAATCTTTGTTGGATGAAGTAGCCGATGCTCAGTCAATGAACCATCTGCCATATCTCGCGTTGATGATTCTGGTAAGATTCCAGCTCAACACAGACACGGTGAATCTGCAAACACTTAGAAGCTTCTGAAGACAGTACATGTCTTGATTTCAGAATCAAGTTGTTCGTAAACCCAGAGAACTAGGTCACTGTGACAGGATGGAACCCACGGTAGCTCAGGCCCCTGGGCTGTTTGAAGACAGACTCCTGGGGCTGACCACGGGGAGGGGGCACAGTGAGCCCTGCCTCACAGCATCAGGCCGGGAGGGACTCGGGAACCAGGAGAGGGAACGCAGCATTGTGCCCCCCTGTCAATTCCAGGACAGACGGAACAGATCGCAGGGGACGGGCCCCAGCTGGCCAGCACTGGGTACAGCCCAGTGGCCACTTCCCTGAGGGAAGAAGAAGTGGACAATTTCCTGAGGGCCTGGTGCCCATCCCTGGCCAGATGGTGGATTTCTGGCAGTGCTGCCAACACCAGGGGCTTATTCCGGACGTGGGGCAGAGGATCTTCTCTGCACCTCCCCACATCTGGTCAGGCCGGCCCGAGGTCGGACACCCCCACCAAACCCTCTGGCGACTTCCACGTTGCTGGCTCCCAGGAAACCTTGTCGGGACGAGGCACTCCACCACTGCTCTTGCTTGTCCTTGGGGAGAAGCGCAGAGTCCTCCTGAAGTGATCGAGGCCCAGGCCCAGAGGAGAAGAAAGGGACGGCGTGTGTGGGTCCCGCACTGTTGCCTGTCTTTCGAATTTCTCAGGAAGAAAGGGATCACAGTGGCCTTCTCACGGGACCCGTTGTCTTGAGGATGAGGGGTAGTTCCCTCAGGGTGGCTGACAGGGAATCTTGACCGTCGGGGTGACCACCATCTACCAGGGAGGCTCTCTGTGTCCCCACGCACGACCTAGAAACACAACTGAACGGAGAGCACTGAGCGGCCCCTCAGGCGGGGAGGTAGGCTTGTCTGCCCAGAACTCCCCGAGATGGGACAAGCGTGGGCATCAAGGCGCCAGTGCCCACCAACCCAGACATCCCGGGACTGCACCCCATGGGCGTGTGAGTGTCCTGGGGCACCACAGGAAGTGCCCCACACCAGGTGGCTTAAAGAGAAAATGAGTTCTCCCACAGCTCTGGAGGCCGGATCCGAGATCAAGGTGTCGCAGGGCTGGTCCCTCTGAGGCTGCAGGGGAGAGTCTGTCCCAGGCCTCACCCAGCCTCTGGTGGTTCCCGGTGATCCCAGGCATTCCTGGGCTTGTAGATGCGTCACCCCATCTCTGCCTCTGTCTTCCCCCTGTGTTAGTCCTTGTTTTAACTTTACCTCTGTAAAGACCCCCCTCCAAATAAGGTCACTTTCAGGGTACTGGAGGTTAGCACTTCAACACGTCTTTTTAGGGGGACACAACTCAGCCTGTAACAGGGGCTCCACTACCGCAGGGCTTGATGCTAATCCGGGCTTGAACACGGCGAAGCCGACAGGGTCTGGGCGGCAGGAGCATCCTGAGGCCTCGCCCCCACTGCTCACCCTTCAGACCCCAAACCCTGCCAACCTCAGGAACCTGCAGCAGCTTGGCCTGGATGCAGCCCTCCTGCTGCCTGCAGAAAAGCTAAGTGAGAAGTCTTTAGATACTAGGTGGAAACTCTTGTTTCTGGAAAATAAGGGAAGCACACATCAGTGTCAGTTTTTTCTAACCAACCTCATGTTTATATTATAGAGGAAAGTGTTCCTGGTGCAAAATCACACATCTGCCACAGAATGAAAGCATGGATGCAGGGAACCAAGTCACGACCCCAATCCCCAGAATAAGTGAGAAATGTGAGTTATCCCCACTCTGCTCGGATATTGAACACTACAGAACAATGTAGCCAGATGCAGAATACGAGTATCATAAGGACCGGAAATGTAGTAAGGAAAAAAAACACTAAACAAACTAGAATCACTTTTGTCCACGGGAAAACAAAATAACAGTGAAATAAAGGCATTCCAGCCTGTTTGGTTCCCGTTAGTACATCGCCATTTCTCTACGTAGCGCTCAAATGGAAACTATCTTCCACAGAAGACTGTAGAGCAAGGAGAGATGTTAAAGATCACAATCGACCTCCCCTTCTCGGATGAGACTCGGAGCCCAGGGAGGACCCAGGCGGAGGTCCTGGAGCGAGTGTGGGCACCACTGGTGTGGGGACCTCATGCTTGTTCCATGGTCCCAGCAGCCAACCGTGTGTTCAGGGAAGCACACAAAGGCCAGCCTGGAGAGGGCCGAGGGGCCTGGCCTCACAACTCCAGGGCAGGGCTGTCTAGTGGACCCTGGGCCTTCTTGAAAGCTGTCCTAAAGTGTCAGACACGTGCTCTGAGGGGATGCCTGTGCACCTCTGAGATACGGCCTCCTCTCACTGCTGAATTTTCCACAGCGGGGCTTCCCAGAACTTGAAGGAAGTCTCGCGGACCCACACAGGCTGCCCCTCCATTGTGATCCGGACGGTTGCCAGGTGGAGCAAAAACAGACAAGAGCGGCAGCAAGGAGATGGGACCCCCAGATAAACAACAAGTGACTGTGTAGCATAAGTGTGTCCTAAATATTGCAGGAAGATTGTTCTGTAAACAGCAAAAAAATTGTTTGCTGTTTAATTGAAATTCAAATGTAGCTGGGTGTTCTGTATGTTACCCAGCAATCCCAGATCAGATGGGCCCTCGAAGATTGAGGAATGAGAAGGAAGTAACTGCTTGTGAACACTTCTGGTCTCTCAGCACCCCTTTCCCCGTGAGGCCACAACTCATAGCCCCAAAATGCGGGAGGGGGTGTCGGCTCTGCCTGCCGTGAGCTCCTGACGGAGCAGAAGGCACCTGCATGCACCTGGCCATCATCCCGAGCTGTCCTGCACGAAGGGTCAGGGAGGAAGGTGCCATCTGGTGTGTCAGGGTGCACCCTGTCCAGCTCCCAAGCTCTCAGGGAGAGATACTCTGGGTACAGAATCGACTCTCACTTCTTTGCCTTCTTTGTACCCCAGTACAGAGCTTTTTAAAGTTTTCTTCAGACTCAGGAAGAATAGTTCACGGGATGCAGAAGTGCTTCACCGTGATTTAGAGACAGTGCCCGATGGTGCACGGGTGGTTGGTGGGTGTTTCAGGTATCTGCAGTGTAACAAATTATCCAAAACTTAGCCACTTAAATCAACACTAAACATTTAACTATCTGACACCGTCTCTGTGGGTCAGGATCTGGGGGCAGCTCGGCTGGCTGGTTCTGTCTCCAGGTCCTTCATGAGGCTGCAGACAAGATATAGGTGTGCCTGCCATCTCATCTGAAGGCTTGACTGGGGCTGGAGGACCCACTTCAAAGGGCATCCAACTCATATGCCTGGAAAGTTGATGCTGGTTGTTGGCTGGAGGCCTCCATTCCTGCCTGTGGCCCTCTCCACAGGGCTGTTTGAATGTCCTCATGACATGGCAGCCAACCCGCCTCAGAGAGGAACCCCTGGGCTCTAAAAGAGTGAGCAGACACTCCAAGACCCCTCTCCAGAAGGCAAGTGAGCAAGCCCAGACAGACCCACCTCTCAATAAAAGGCCACGTGCACCAGGGCCAAGTCAGCAGGGTATCCCAGCCAGGGCCCCAGACCCACAAGAGAGCTCAGCCAAGACCAGAAACTCCAACCCACACCATACACCAGGGGCGCCACTGAGCCCAGACCACTCAGCTGGGTCCAGACCAGACTGTCAACCACAGAATCAGGATGGATGAATGGCTGTGGTTTTGCAGCTTTACGGAGGTGTAATTGACAAATAAAAATCGCATCTATTTGAGTATATAACATGAAGATTTGATCTATGTGTATATTGTGAAATGACTACCACAATCAAGTTAAAATAACGCATCCATCACCTCACCTAGTTTCCACTGTGTGTGTGGTGAGAACACTCAAGATTTACTGTCTTAGTAAATTTCAAGTGTACTATACAGTATTATTAACTGTAATCACCATGCTGCACACTAGATCCTCAGCACTTATTCATCTTACAACTGGAGGTTGGACCTTTTAACCAACATCTCCCCATTTACCCACCCTGGCGAGCACCATTCTACTCTCTGTTTCTGTGAGTTCAACTTTATTAGATTCCCCATCTAAGTGAGATCATGCAGTATTTGTCTCTCTGTGTCTGGCTTATTTCACTTAACATAATATCCTCCAGGTTCATCCATGTTGTCATTGTATATATATGCACCACAGATCCTTTCTCCATCAACAGACACTCAGGTTGTTTCCATGTCTTGGCTATTGTGAATAATGCTGCAACAAGTGTGGGAGTGCAGATGTCTCTTTGAGATGCTGTTTTCATTTCCTTTGTATATATGTCAAGAAGTGAGATTGCTGGATCATATGGTAGATCTATTTTTAATTTTTTGAGTAACTTCCATACTGTTTTCCACAGTGGCTGCACCAGTTTACATTCCCACCAACAGTGCACAAGAGTGGTTTCCTTTTCTCCACACCCTCACTAGCACTTGTTACCACTTATCTTTTTGATAATAGCCATCCTAACAGGTGTGAAGTGATATCTCATTGTGGTTTTGATTTGCATTTCCCTGATGATTAGTGATGTTGAACACCTTTTCATGTACCAGTTGGCCCTCTGAATGTCTTCTTTGGAAAAATGTCTATTAAGATTCTTTACTCATTTTTTAATCAGGTTATTTGTTTGTTTGCTTTGCTATGGAGATGTAAGAGTTCCTTATATATTTTGCATATTATCTCCTTATCAGCTATATGGTTTGCAAATATTTTCTCCCATTCTGTATGTTGTCTTTTCGTTTTGTTGAATGTTTCCTTTGCTGTGTAGAAGCTTTTTAGTTACATATAGTCCTGTCTATTTTTGTTTTTGTTGCCTCTGCTTTTGGTGTCATATCCAAAAAATCATTGCCAAAACCAAGGTCAAGGAGCATTTTCCCTAAGTTTTCTTCTAGGAATTTTATGATTTCAGGTCTTATATTTAAGGTTTTAATCCATTTTGAGTTAATTTTTGTGAGTGATGTAAGATAAAGATCCAATTTCATTCTGTTGTGTGTGGATGTCCAGTTTTCCCAACACCATTTATTAATGAGACTATCCCTTCCCCACTGAGTGTTCTTGGCTCCCTTGTCAAAGATCAGTCGGCTGTACACATGTGGATTTATTTCTGGTCTCTCAGTTCTGTTCCATTGGTTTATATGGTTGTTTTTATGCCAGTACCATACTGTTTTGATTACTATAGATTTGTAACATAGTTTGAAATCAGGAAGTGTGATTCCTTCAGCTTTGTTCTTCTTCCTCAAGATTGCTTTGGCTATTTTGGGTCTTTTGTAGTTTCATACAAATTTTAGGATTTTTTCCCCTATTTCTGTGAAAAATGCCATTGGAATTTTGATAGGGATTGCACTGAATCTGCAGATTGCTTTGGGTAGTATGGACGTTTTAACAACATTAATTCTTCCCATCATGGACATGGGATATCTTTGCATTTATTTGTGTCTTCTTCCATTTCTTTCATCAATGTCTTATAGTTTTCAGAGTACTGAACTTTCATCTCCTTGTTTAAATTTGTTCCCAAGTATTTTGTTCATTTTCATGCAATTGTAAATGGGATTGTTTTCTTAATTTCTTTTGCAGGCAGTTTGTTGTTAGTGTACAGAAACACGCTGATTTTTGGATGTCAATTTTGTATCCCGCAACTTTACTGAATTGGTTTATTAGTTCTAATAGTTTTTTGGTGGAGTCTTTAGGATTTTCCATGTGTAAGATTATGTCATCTGCAAACAGAGACAATTTAACTTCTTCCCTTCCAACTTTTTTTCTTTTATTTCTTTTTCCTGCCCGATTGCTCTGGTTAGGACTTGCAGTGCTGTGTTGAATAGAAGTGGTGAGAGTGGGCACCTTTGTCTTGTTCCTCATCTTAGAGGAAAGGCTTTCAGCTTTTTATCATTGATATGATATTAGCTGCGGGCTTGTCTACACGGCCTTTGTTACGTTGAGGTACATTCTTTATACACCCAATTTGTTGAGAGTTTTTGTCATGAATAGATATTGAATTTTGTCAAATGCTTTTTCTGCATCCATTGAAATGATCATATAATTTTTATTCTTTGTTCTGTCAATGTGATGTATCACATTGATTGATTTGCCGATGTTGAACCATCCTTGTATCCCAGGAATGAATCCCACTTGATCATGGGTTGTGATCCTTTTAATGTCCTGTTGGATTTGGTTTGCTGGTATTTAGTAGAGGATTTCTGCATCTATGTTCATCAAGGATATTGGTCTGTAATTTTCTTGTAGTGCCCTTGTCTGGCTTTTGTATGAGGGTAACGCTGATCTCATAAAATGAGTTCAAAAGTGTTCCCTCCTCTCCAATTGTTTGGACGAGCTTGAGAATGACTGGCATTAATTCTTCTTCAAATGTTTGGTAGAATTCACCTGTGAAGCCATCCAGTCCTGGGCTTTCCTTGCTGGGAGGTTTTTGATTACTGCTTCAATCTCCTTACCCATTATTTGTTCAAATTTTCTGTTTCTTCATGATTCAGTCTTGGTAGGTTGTATGTTTCTAGGAATTTAACCATTTCTTCTAAGTTATCCAATTTGTTGGCATAGAGTTGTTCATAGTAGTCTCTCAGAATCCTTTGTATTTCTGCAGTATCACTTGTAATGTCTTCTCTTCCACGTCTGTTACCAAGGACTAGGGCAGGAGGGGATCCTGTTTGGTCCCAGGGTGAGCAGGACTACCCCTAGGTGCTTGGTCAGTGGAGCTGGTACTAGGACAAGAGTCCTCTTTAATCTCCACAGTTCAGTCCACAAATGGCAGGTCTGCTACCAGGTGCATGGATGGGAGTGGCTCCCACCTGGTCCCTTGGAGGGCTCCTGCCGGGTGAATGGGCAGGTCCCTGGCATGCATGATTGCTCTGGGACCACAGCTGAGAGGATCTGCTTCAATATCCTCAGCAGAGCTGAGGTCTGTATGTCAGCCTCCGGGATACAGGCGGGAATGTCTCACAGCAGGTCCCTGGGTAGGCAGGACTGCTCCTGGACTGTGACCGGAAGGTCTGGAACCAGGCTACAGGGCTGCTTGAAGAGCTACAGGTGGAACAAGGTCTGCAGGCTGGCCTTTGGGGGTGGACAGGTGTGACTCCTCCCAGGTCTCTGGAGAATGACGCTGGCGTCAGGACCAAGGCCAAGTGGGGCTGTAGCTGAGCTCACAAGGGAAGGGTCTATTTCTGGGTTTGTAGCCGGGATCTTGGTCAGTGAGCTTACCATCTGGGTGTGGACCCGCCTTCTCAAAAAGCTCTCTTCAGTCTTGGGCTTCATTGGGGTTTCACAAGTACCCTCCTGGATCCCAAAGCTCCCACAAAGCCCTTCTGTCCATGCATGGCTGCCACATTAGTGTTGCTGTGGGGGGACACAAGCGAGGGACCTCCTACTTCACCATCCTGCTGATGTCTTGATCTAAACGGCGGCTGTTTGGAGCCCCTGAATCTGGCGGTTTCTTACACAGCAGCAGCAAGCAAACACTTTGTCCTTGTGGTTGACGTTGTCTCCTCCCTGAATAGACGCACTGCGTTCTGCTCACCTCTGAGTCCCCAGTCCCGGACTCGCCTCCGACACACAGTAGGTACCACACATCAGAGACCACGCTGAATCGTCGTCTGAGCCTGTCAGGTGCTCCCGCCCCAAACACCCACGAGCGTGCAGAGCTGAGAGCCCTGAGCAGTGTGCGAGCTCACACCCACAGCCATGAGCCTACAAGAGGGCATAGACTGCGGGAGGCTGTGCTGAGGCTGTCGTCCCATCACACAGGGAACAAAACTTGGAAGTACTGGGCTTGTGAAAGTGATGATAAATATCTCAATATGGGCAGCACGGGGTGGGGACTTCTCTCTCACTCCTCAACTCCCCCATCTCTACGTGCCCGACACACTTCCCCACGGGGCCTGTGGCCTCCTCAGGTGTCGAATGTGGCAGCTTCCTTGTACCACCAAGGGGCTAGCCACGGCTAAAGACACAGCTCACCCTGAGCCTACAGCGGCATGGAGGGGTTTATCAACTTTCCCCCCAGCCAGCCTCCATCCCAGGGCCACCAGCCCTAGGGCCCCCAGCCCAGTGCCCCCACCCCTGGCGTCCCTGTCCCCAGGGCCCCCAACCCCAGAGCCCCTAGGCCCTCACTTCCAGCCCCACTGCCCCCAACCACAGCACCCCCATCCCCAGAACCCCAAGCTCCAGAGCCCCCACCCCAAGGTCCTCACACCCAGGGCTTCCAGCCCAGTGCCCCCAGCCCCAATGTCCCTACCGCAGGGTGCCCACCCCTGGCGTCCCCATCCCCAGAGCCCCCACTCCCAGGGCCCCCAGCCCCTCACCCCCAGCCCCTCACCCCTGCCCCAGGGCCCGGGTGTGGCAGGACCTCCAAGTCACATGGAGAACATCACCTCTCAGGAATGTACAGTTCAGGAGGATCTCCACGTCCCTGGGACGTAGCCCAGGGTCCGGAGGCACAAGACCGGCAGATCCCTCCCAGACCCCGTGCTCCCTCAGCACCTCCTCCTGCGGGTAACGCCCGACTCTCAGGAAGCCCCGTTGGGAGCACACCTGTGGATCCCCACACATGTCCCAGGGAAAAGCCAGTGTGCGGGCTCTGCTGCAAGAGGGCCTGGGCGTCCTGGACCGTTTCACCCAGGTCAGCTGGGCTGGCGAACTCCCGCTGTGGGGTCCCGGAGTGAGAGCCCCTCCCGAGACACGGTCATTCACTCAGTGGGTGCAGCTCTGTGGGGACACAGCAGTGAGCTGGTGGACGAGCTCCTGCTCACCCCAGGTGCAGACACAAGAGGAGTGGTGGGCATGTAAAGAGCTGTTTGGTCAACAGTGGTGAGGAGCTGCTCCAGGGCCGAGTGTCCCTCCACAGGGAGCACACTTGGGGCGGATACCTGGGCCAGAGGAGGGATCGGGAGAGAGGACGGGCTGGGCGTGCTGGTCTGGGCAGGACAGCACAGCAGGCAGTGGCCAAGCAAAGGCCCTGGAGCTGCCAAGGGGGCAGCAGACAGAGCAGGGAAGGGACAGACGGCGACAGGGGTCAGCAGGGCCTGAGGGACCTCGTGGGCTGGGGCGAGGAACGTGGATTTTGTCCCAGGTGCTGTGGGAGTCACTGGAGCACTCAGCAAGCAAGTAACAAGTTCTGCGGTGAGATTTCCACTTCCTTGTAGCGGCTGGGTGGGGGGAATTGGTGGGAGGGTGGAAGGTTAGAGTATAAACAGGAGGTGAGTTGGGAGGGGCTCTACAGGGGGGCTGCGGAGGTGACACAGAGGGGACCCTGTAACGGCGGGGCCACCTGCAGGTTTTGGGCAAGACCAGGCAGTAGTGGGCAGTGGTGCCGCACCCACAAGAAGGGCAGTGGGGGAGCAGCGGTGCGGGGTCTGGGAGAACCAGAGCCACGGGCAGTGGTCCAGCAGGCCAGGGAAGCAAGCACTGCCACCCCAGCCCAGCAGGAGGTGCTGGGGACACAGGAACCCCGACAACTCCCCTCCAGAGCCTCTCATGGGCCAAACTCACCTGGAGGCCGGAGGGACACAGGTGACCAGGTCAGCACAGAGTGGAGCCTGGATCTGGCTGGAGGCTGACGGGCAGAGTCTGGGTGGTCCAGGGCAGGGATGCTGGTAGCTGGGCTGTGTGGAGGCACAGAGGGCAGGACGAGCTTCTCCTCTGGGCATGACCGGTTCACTCAACACGTGCTGCAAGCGTGTCATCACGCCGGCACACGGACGGACATCTGGATGAGAGGCTCTGTCCTAAGGACGGTCAGCTCGTGGGAACCCGGACACGAAAGCAGGAGCGAGATAGGAAGGAGGTGCAGGGAATAGGGGGCAGGGAGGGGGGTAGCAGTGCGGACTCTCCCTCCAGAGGGTGCTGAGCCCCCTCTGGGGGGGCTCCAGGGTCCTGGAGAAAGGGGCCTCCACCTCCTCCGTGCTCCCGGTGTGAGAGCGCCCTGCGGGGGCTGGCGCCCTGGAAGAGAGCGGGCCTGTGCTCACCCAGCCCTCCGTGGGCACGTCCCACCTCCATTCACAGTCTCAGGACCCTCCTCTCTCCACTCCCACTCCCATCTCGTCTTCGCTGGTAAAAGGCGCCCCCACACAACGGCACCTCCAGCCAGCTGGCTCCTGTCCCCTTGCCTGGACCAGCGCTCCCAGCTGACCCGCGTGGCTGGAGAGCAGAGTTCTCACAGCCGCCTTCCAGAAGCCCAGCACAGCCATTGTCACGGAGGACGCACAGCGCTGAGGAGTACAATGGGGTGGAGCTGAGAGTGCACCCCACTCTGTGCGAGTCCATGAAATCACCAAGGGAGCAGAGTGAGCCCTGGCTGGCGACTGGACAGGCACCAGCCAGATAGATGAGGGAGTGCTGAGAAAGAGCGAGAAGCTCCCCTCCACCCCTGCACCCCTTCACCCTCCACCCCTGCACCCCTCCATCCCCACAGTCCTGCACCCTCCACCCCTGCACCCTTTCTCCCCCACACCCCTCCACCCATGTACCCCTGCACTCCTTCACTCTTGTACCCCTCCATCCCTGCACCTCCCCAGCCGTAAACCCCTGCACCCCTCCAGCCCTCACCCCCGCACTCCTCCAACCGTAAACTCCTGCACCCCTGCGCCTCCATTCCTCCACTCCAGAACCCCTCCACCAAGCACCCCTGCACCTATTCTCCCCTGCACCCCTCCACCTCTCACTCCTGCATCCCTCCACTCCTGCACCCCTGCATCTTTCCACCCCTCCACGCTTGCACCCCTGCACCCCTGAACCCTTGCACCCCTGAATCCCTCCACCCCTGAACCCCTGCACCCCTCCACTGATGGCCTCAGGGTGTCTCCCTTTGCAAGGTGTTTTTGAGATGCCTTTGACATCTGTTGCTTTTAAAGCCCACACGTTTACTGGAAATAGATGTTATCAACCCCATTTTACATCTGAGAAAATGGAAAATTAGAGAAATTAAGTAACTTGCTTGGGGTCCCGACCCAGTAATTCACATGCAATGAAACTATAACCAGGTCTCGATATGTTAAGGCACAACTGTGGGTGACGAAGCTCGAACACTTACTCGGGGCTGTGGGGTTGCAGGAAGTAGCCTGCACCCGAGCTGGGCAGTGAGCAGGTCACCCAGGCCCCCTCCAGCGGGCACAGCGCTGCAGCGCCTGGCTCTGCCTGGACACTCCAAAGTCGGTTGTCAGGGTCCCGTGAGCCTGGTCCAGCTGCACACGGGCTTGGCCTGGAGGGTGCTGCCTCCATCCAGGCTGGATGGGGGGCTTCAACACCCCACCCTCGTCCAGGCCTCTTTCTGGGCTCCTGCTGGCTCAGGCCTGCCCCCAAGCTTCATCTGTAATACAGCCCGAAAAACCCGCACGGCCCACATCTGTCTTCCCTAGCTTTATTTTTTCTAAGAGAGAGAATGGAAAGGAATTAAAAAAAAGGAAAGAGAGACTAAGAAGGAGATGCAGGAGATAAAAGGCACATGTGGGTGACAAAGACTATGACATAGTCAGATTTTATTAATGGCTCGCCCATCTGCATTCCGAGGATAATTAACTATTCACAGGTGAAATTAGCTGATAGGAGCACTGTCTTGAGCAAATCGAATGAGCTCCGATTATATCAATAGTTTTCAACCAGTGTCCCTGGTTATCAAACCATCAAATAAATTTGTCCACTCTCTTCCTTTAGGGGGAAAAACTTTAATTATCCAGCCCCAGCACATGGCAGGTCATTAATAAAACCTAGTTATCGGGCTGCAGGTTCCAGAGCTTTACTGTTATCTATCTTTTATCTAAATAAACATATGGAAAATGTCCTTAAAATTATTATAGGTACTTTGCCCCTGCCCCACAATAGGAATTTCTAAATGGAACCTGGCTGCATTTGACTGCGCAATATGAAGCGCCCCGTCCACCAGCCGGGCCTGCCGTGGACGGGGATCCCGGAGCTGGGCTGCGTCTGCAGTGATGGATCTGGCCGACCTGCAAATGCAGATAAGGGGGACGCTGTGCGGCCAGCTCTCCTTAATGTATATTTACGCAGCCTTTATGTTATGCATGCATTCCTTATTTTCATGCCACATATATCAATGACAAATGGGAGAATTGAACGGCCGGTACTAACATAGAGCAGGCCCCCGGTCTTCGTACCCGAGGTGCAATATCCAGACAGTCTTCCTTTATGAAAAAAAAGAATGCTTTAAAAATCATTTATTATTCCATTTCCAACAAGTAATGGTCATTCTAGAGAGACCTTCAAGGCTGGTCTATTTGTGTTATTACACATAAAAGTACGTTACAATTGTGGTGTGTGTCTACTCTTGGAGATTTACTGCTCCAGACTGGATTGATAGAACCCAAAGCAGGCAAGGAAATGGAACAATAACACTGATGGTGGAAACAGAACAGGAACACAGGGCACACGCCGCGACCTGGCACTGCATTGATAGCATTTCCCTTTGTGGTTTTCATGGGTTCTCCCAGGAGTACATGGAGGCACCCCGCTTCCCAGCGCCACATGCAAAGATTTTGCTGGACCTGGGGCCTGTGAAGCACATGGACTCACAGACAGCAACGTTCCAGGAGCACAGATTGAATGCAACAAACTGTGAGAAAAGCCGAATTCCACTTGGTATTGAGGAATGCCTGAAGGAAGGAAATTAGGAAACTGCGGGTTGGATTTCCTTCCTTCCGTCCCTCTCCCTACTTCTCTCAAGTTTTCTGCATCAACGCAAAAGAAGTGGAAAACATGGTTGCTGGGACATTTACCCACAGGGGCATGTTCCGGATCGCCCAGGCTGGAGATTTTCAAGTCTTTCACAGCTCAAACCACAAAGGCAGGCTCACTCTGAAGTCGACCCCACCTAGAGTGGGACAGAACAATCCAGGGGCACTTTCTTTTTCTTTCCTTCACACAAACACTAAAGGTGACAGCAGATTCTTGGCACAGCCTTTACACCACGCTGAGTCTCCAACAGGAAACAGACTTTCAGGCGAGTCCTGCTGCCCCACACACCCGCGAGCAGGAAGGAACCGTGCCCAGCAGGGATGCCATCAGAGTCTGCGTCTGAGACCCTGCCCAAGTGGCCCCGAGTCAGGCGTGCAGGTTGGGGCGACCAACTGCTTAGCAAATCAAAGCAAGGGGCTCAGTCCAAGACCCGGGGAGGGACAGGCACCCCAAGATGACTGTGGGTGAGGGCCCAAGCACGGGTGGTTCCTCAGCTGGGCATGGAGCGCGGGTTCTCATTTCCTCCTCCAGGCTGTGGGCCGTCGGGATCCATCGCTCCCTTTGGCTGCTGGTGGGTGCTCAGATTATAAACTGTCCAGACAAATTACCAAGGAGCAAAATGTTAAATCGTTACGCATATGACATAGAGTTTACAATGTGTATCTAAGAATCATTTTCATTTTTTTTTACCCCACGTTGGTAGTTTTTTGCTCCACAAAGATGTAAACTCTCGCCATAGTTACTTCCTGCTGCTGTAAAGGTACCTGATGTGGAATCATTGCTGGCCCTCCAGACCAGGATAGACGTGGAGCGCTCTCTGAATCTCAGGTCCACAGCACTGCAGACCTGTGTGAGGCCGAGATCTCTGGAGCACCCGGCTGCACCGTAGTGGCCTGTCGGGTCAGGTGTCTGGGATCCCTGTGCCCTGTCTGCTTCAGAGAAGAGCTCTAGACCCTGAGAGAGGCCCTCAGAGCAGGGCGGGGGCGCTGGACCCAGGATCCAGGACTGGAGTCTCGCCTGGCCCCCTCAGCACTGAGACCATGGGCAGCTCCCTTCGCTAGTGTGTCAGGCATGTGCAGTCCCCACCCCACAAGCCGGCGGTGAGGAGATCCAGAGGTGATGCAGGGGAGACCTTATCCTAATATAAATCGCTCTTCTCGTGGGAAGTGTTTGCTTTTGAAGGAAAAACTCAGCTATGGGTCCAGAGAATTTCATTTTCCTTCCCTTGAGGCTGAATCCCAAGACTTACCCAGCTCAAGCCTAAATATACCCAAATATCTTATTGCATCTCCTGATTCACTGATCAATTCTTAGCTAACTCGTCAGCTCGGGCTGCCAAAACCGAGCACCGCGGACCGGAGTCTTCCACGACAGAAGCTGGTTTCTCACAGTTCTGGAGGCTGGAAGTCCAAGGTCACAGGGTCAAGATGGTCAAGATCCAGTCCTGTTTCTGGGCACACAGCAGTCATGCTTAAACATTCTCACTCAAAACCTCAGACTCCCCATCTCCCCCGACCAAGCCAAGAGAGGGCTCGGGGAGCCAGGGGACTCAGCGTAGGGGGCCAATGATCTCAGACTGTTGGGCTTGATTTGGGGCTGATTTCCCCCACACACCACGCCAGCCCTAATGTCCTGTGGCTCTGATCACCAGGGGACTCCTAACAGCCCATTTATCTCTCCACCATCCATTAAACAAACACTTAACACTTAGGAACTATGAAAAATTAAAAAGGAAAGCGATGGTTAGGGAGCAGGCATCCATTCCTGCGAGGACTCCCCCTCCCTAGTTTCTGGGACCTTCACTTGCTGCTGTTGGGGCAGCAGAACTTGCATCCCAACTCTCCCCTTCAGGGCTCTTGGCTCCACGACCAGATCTGAGCAGGGGAGGAGGGGACCAGAGGAACAGGACGTTCTGGCAAGGTGTGTGCACATCCCTGCAGGGCCTGCCACGTGGAGGACCCTCTGGGTCTTGAGCAGAACCAGGCGGGAGGGCCAGCAGCCAAGCTTGGGGCGAAGTCAGAGAGGAGCGAACCCTAAGGGACCCTAAACCCAAAACAAGGTGGGAGCGAGGCTGAGAGTAGCTGAGAGACGGAAGCCGCACTCAAAACGCTCTCTGGGGACCCACAGAGAGGAGGGGTTTGCACGGTCTTGTCCATCTGCCGGAAAGTTCTTCCCTTGCCCCTTTTCCATGGGGCAAACCTGCGTCTCCCACCCCCTTCTCCAGGTCCTTGCTCAGTCACTCATTCAGGGTCAGACCAAGGTAGAGGTAGGTCAGAAACCAGCCCAGACGGATTCGGGGGGCATGCAGATTGAGAAGGAGGGGTCTCCATCAGGACCGGAACAGACCAGTCCTGACCACTCCTTCAGAGACCCCCACCTGGACCCTTACATGCGTGGCTGCTGTGGTTCACACCTCAACCGCGGCCTGAGGGCCTGTCTGTGTCACTGGGAAATGGCTGTGGATGGCTTATTTAAGGGATCGTTTACTAAACCAGCTAGGATTGGCTTTAGTCTGAAGCACCTGCCACTCCAGGTTCTAGAACTGCGCCCTCAATACGGGAGCAGGAGCCCCGTGTGCCCTCGAGCGTGTGAAGTGTGCCTGTTCTGAACAAAGAGGTGCTAGGTACCAAGGACGCTGTGCAGACAAAATAACATAAAATAGCTCAGTACTAACCACCTACTAAATACACGCTGAACAATAGTATTTTGGATATACTGGTTTAAATAAAAATATCATTGAAAGGATCTTCATCTGTCTCTTCTCACTGAAATTTCACGTGTGGTTCATATTAAATTTCTAATGGACACCAGGGTCTATAAATTCTGGAACAGAGGAATGCCTTTCACTCAGTAAGGAGAGGTAGTAGACCCCAGTCGCCACAGGGAACCACCATGGAGAACCAAGCCTGGTACCCAGTGGGCAAACTAGGCCTGCTAAGTGTTTTCCAGAATGGTGCCTATTACTGCACTTAGGACTGGGGACAGGTGGAGGACACAGGTGGTCCTCCCCCTCACTGCGCTCAGGTCTGGGGACAGGTGGAGGACACAGGTGAGCATCCTCATCACTGCACTCAGGTCTAGGGACAGGTGGAGGACACAGGTGGTCCTCCCTGCCACTGCAGTCAGGTCTGGGGATAGGTGGAGGACACAGATGATCCTCCCCATCACTGCCCTCAGGTCTGGGGACAGGAGGAGGACACAGGTGGTCCTCCCCTCACTGCACTCAGCTCTGGCATGTCACCGCACCCCGGATGCTCATACAAGGCTGAGCGCAAGATGTGTGAGCACTTTCTTTATCTACCAACAGAAATAATTACCCATGCCCTTTGGATACAGCTCTTTTCGATTAGAGGATGCTACTGTATTTCCACCTCTTCTATAATGCCATCTTCCTAATGATGCTTTCTTTTTTAATCAATTTGACTTAAAATAACAGCTGCTTGTGCATCTAGAGTATGTATCTTTCTGCTCTGGGCTTTACCTGCTATCTCCTGGCATTTACATGTTTACGTTTAAAGTCTTGGCTATGCTCTTAGCCCCATCATTCCTTATTTTGCAACTATATCTGCTCTGCTCTCTGCATGCTGTCTTTGGTAGTTATGTAATTAAAGAGCTGAGATTTTTTTTTTCCCTTGGCTGCACAAGGTGAAAAATGTTAGCTGTGTCCACACTTCAGAGACCCAGCTGATACAAGCATTAAAAATTACTTAAAACATAAATTTATGGCATTGTGATCACAATGGATTGTGTTGTTGTAAACGAATTGTGCTGTAAACTGCTGTTTTAAATTAAAGTACAGCTTATTAGGAATGGCAGGAGAGTAGTACAGAAGGAAGGAAGCCTTTATATAATTGTCCCCAAAAGCCTGTCCCTTTTGGGGGATGGCAAAGGATGTGTCACAGCAGCTACTACTTCCTAGCTGCATTGGGGTTTGCTGTTGGACCCTGGGGCTCACTTCTCTCTTTTTCCCTCCCTCTAGCTCTCCTTCCCTCCCATCTGTCCTCAAGACTTATTTAGGGTCTATGCTGTGCGCTGCTCTGAGGCGGGCAGTGCACCTACAAAGATGAGTAAGATGACACCTTTCCCTCAGACGACACAGGGTCCACTGGAGGAGCAGGCGCCATGTGGGTAGACAGTGGGGGAGGGGCAGTAATGAAGATGTAAATGGGGTGTTCTTTGAGCAACAGAGAAGGTGCAAGAATATTCAAGGACACACAGAAGAGATGGGAAACTGAGTGATTAATCTAAGCCTGCAGGTATTGAATCTGACAGGAATTCAGAATCTTGGCATTAGGAGGGGCATCCATGAGGTGAAATACACCCTTTTCTCAGGTACCTATGGAAAGCAGTCGCCTCTTCTCTCCTTGGACACTCCCAGTGGTGGAGAACTTGCCACTTTGTGAAATACGCCTTCCATTTGGGGACACAGATTCAAGTCTTCTCCCAGCTAAACAGCCTGAAAATCACGTCTTCAGTTTGGACACTTCAACCTGGAAATCTCTCAATGACTTCCAGGAGGAGACTCATAGTAGATGGGGCAGCATGGGCTGGGTGCTGGGGCACATCTTGGACATGATCAGAATGGTCAGGGCATGTGGGCATGAGACAGGAGGAGACCAGGACAGGACTTGTTATGTGTAAATAACGGGAACAAGGTTGATCCAATGGAGGGCATTTATAAAATCAGCGCTTGAGTAAAAAGGCAATGCAGCCCTTTTGGAGGTTTGAAAGCAATGGAGTGAAGTGATGCTGGAAACATGTTAGGAAGATTCATTTGATCTCATGTTGGATGGAGACCTTAGAAGTCATCTAACCCACCATTTGCAGGCTAACAGCTCCTGAGAAGATGCCTACCATGAGACTGCACAAAAACTTCCCACACAGGGGGTTCGCCCAACACCTGAGCATGGCTGGCTGGCCATCTCAAGGTTTCTTCAGCCTAAACAGTCCCAGCACCTCATCCCCCTTTGATGGAGTCTCCTGGTCCTTCCATATCCTGCCACACCCAGCTCCAGGTGCTTCATCACACATCAGTCCAGAAATTTAGATGTAATAGAGAGGGCAATGCTCATTATTTATTCACACATTCCCCAGACATCTACTTAGTAACTAATCAATGCCAGATGTTGTATGAGGCACTGAAGGTGCAGAGGAAAACAAGTAGTTCTGACCCAAAGGAAGCCTCAGTTGGGTGAAGGGATAGACAAGTGAATACATGCATGCATAAACAGAGCATAGGCCATGACCCAGGTCTGTGTGGGGGGCAGTGGGTCAACAGTGGAAACACCTCCGCAGTATAAGGAGAGGTGTTCCAAAACCTTAATAGAGAAAAGGACCCTTAGATGTAGTCTTGAAAGATGTGTAATGCTTGACCTGGAATATAGGAGCAGGAGAGTCTTTACCCACAGAGGGAGAAGTGGGCCTTCTGTAATGAGAAAGAGATTAGAAACACAGGAGATGAGAGTAACATTGTCCAGAGGAAAGGAGGCACCAGCCTCAAATACACATTGTGATTCTTTCTCTGAATCTGGAAGAAAAGAAGGAGAGGAAACAGAGGTGGAACACAATTTAGGTGTGTCTAACACACTTGTGGGGGGAGGGCATAAGAGAGTTCCTGTAGTATAACCTCAGTTTTCTCTGGAAAAAATTTTTTTCCCTGAGAAACAGAAGTAGTGAGGTAGAGGGTTTAGGAAGAACACTCAACATACTCTAGCTCATTCTGGAAATTATTCTCTCTCTGTATTCTTTACTCACAAATAATGCAAGTGAGATACACCAGTGAGTTATAAATGACAAGGTATCTGGGGTACACTGTATTAGGAAAGAAGAAAAAATATATTCTAAACAGCACTTGTAGGTTGAAGAACAACATAGCAATGGTGAATTTTGAGAGGGTGGGAAAATCATTTCAAAGAAGGAAACTTTGGCCTCATTATTTGCATTTGTCGGAAATTTTTTTCACCCTTAAGATGAAACTTGAAATCTGCTTGAAAGATCGTTTTTCTAGGTATACACAAAAGGTTGATAGTTATTTAGTCTCAGCACTTTGAGGATGTAATTCCATTGTCCCCTGGCTCCCATATTCACTACAGAGAAGTCATATGTCAGTCTAGTTCTGGTTCTTTGGTTTATAATCTGTCTTTTCTCCAGGTATTTTAAAGATCTTCTGTTTGTCCTTAAATCTCACTATATTGCATTAGGTGCAGATTTCTTTTTATATGTCTTGCTTTGGGTTTGTGCTTCTGATTCTGATTTTATGTTTTTCACCAATTTTAGATAATTCTCAGCTATTGACTCTCCCCCATCCTCTTAATTATCTCCTTTGTGAATTCCAACTAGATAACATATTAGGCCTTCTTACTCCATATTTAATATCTGTCAAACTCTACTTCATATTTTTTTATTTATTTGGCTCTGTGTTGCATTCTGGGTAATGTTTTTCAGATTTATCTTCTAGTCCGCTTACTCTATCTTCGTGTGTGTCATCTCTGCTATTTAACGCATCTATCAAGGTTTTACGTCTATTGTTACGTCTATTGTTTCAATTTATAGACATATATATAACTACTCTGTTTCCAGTATATATGGTTGTTTTCAGTTTTTGTCTATAAAAATAAGCTTTGTATTATAGTGCTGTATTTTGTAACAGCTTTATTGAAGTATAATTGACACACAATAAACTGCACATATCTAAGTGTGTGAAGATGCATACAGTCACATTTTGTCAGATGCATACTGTCATGAAATCATTACCACAATCAAGATAATGAACAGACACTCAGTTTGCTTGTGCTTTCACTTATTGATGGACATTTGGTTTGTTCCCAGTTTGAACTATTACATATAAATTTGCTCCAAACACATATATACAAGTTTTTGTGTGGACCTATGCTCTCGTTTCTCTTGGATAAATATCCAGCAGTGAAACAGTTGGATCATTTGGTAGGTACATGTTTAATTTTTTAATAAACTTCCATACTGTCTTCCAGAGCGGCTTCATTGGTGAATTCTACCAAATCTTTGAGGAAGAAATTATACTATTGCTTCACGAATTCTTCCAGAAAATTGAAGAGGAGAAAATTTTTTTCCCAACTCATTTCTTAAGGTCAGCATTAGCCTTATACCAAAACCACACAAAGTCTTACAAGAAAAGAAAACTACACACAAAAAAATCTCTCATTAGTATGGATGTTAAAATTCCAAACAAAATTCTCGCAAGTTAAACCCAACAATATATACAAAAGATAATACATTGTGACCAAGTTTGTGCCAGTATTGCAAATTAGTTTAACATTAAAAATCCACCAAAGTAATTCACCATATTAACAAATCTTTTATTTACGTAACACATTAAGCCTACACATTCTGTCTGATAATTCCAATATCTGAACTATCTGCTTATCTAATTCTGCTGTTTCTCACTCACGATGCCTCATTTTATTACGTGCTTTCTGACTTTTTCTTATGATCACATGATGAATAGAGCTTCTTCTGTGGAAATTCTTTGAGACTTGAGCTGAAGTTGCATTCCTCCAGAGAGCATTTTCCTTTGTATCTACCAGGCTTCTGGGGGTGCTAACAACCTATGACCACTTTAAGTTCCTAGCTTGCAGTTTTCAGAACACACAGGTATGAGAACTCAAGTCACAAACTCACACAACTATTAGCCTCTGGGTTTGAATTCCCTGGGTGTGTTATCCTCCTACCATCAAGGTCAAATCCAGCACATTGCCTTGTGGGGCAACTTTTCTATCTCATTCATCCTCTTATTCGGATGTAACCCTTCTACGTTCTAACTTCCGACCCCCTCACTTTACATGGTCATTAAAATGGAAGTTTAAGACCATCCAAGACCCACAGATGGCCTCAGGGCACGTGCTAAATCAGACGAGCTCACCTCGCAGGGGACTGATTCATCTCACATTTGGCTTCAGAGGATTTTCCTTATTTCTTGCCAGCCTAGTAAGTTGGTTGGTTGCGGATTGGTTGGCTGAAAGTAGGGGGGTTTCAATTTACCTCGTCTCCCACACTATGGGAAATAGAATCTCCAGAACTTATCTTCACAGCCAGCCGAGAGCCTGCCCTTGAAATCATAGGTCTCTCCATCTTCCGCTCCTTCTTTAGGGGAAACATGGGAGCAAGAACAAACAAATGTCAATCGGGGACTTTTATCAGAAAATGAACTACTGTGATCACTTGGCCATTTCATGCCATTTTTGCCCCCGTGGCTACAGTTAACACTTTGCCACCCTCTAAACACCTCGATATTTGAAGCCTACAGTGTTTCCTCAGAAACATTTCAAAACCTATTTGTTTAGTAGGGCAGTACATAGTAAAAAGACATGTTATAAAACCATCCATTCAAAGAAAGAGAGAAGTTAATTTTTAGTCACATGGGATATTTATTTGTGCAGAACGATTCATTTTCCAGGGTCTTTGTAACTAAGTCATTACTGTATTTACTCAACCGTTAAAATGCTTTTTGAAATACTGTCTAGTAGTAAATAGAATAAGTGGATGAAAGTAGGGAGGACACTAACCCAACAAGACACAACTAGGCCCCCGCCATTCCTTCGACCACACGTGAGATTTGGTGCCAGTTTCACAGCTGTCTCTGGAGCACTTTCCTCTTACCTGAGATCAGCGAAAAGGAATTCTGTTCCCAGTCCATCTGACAATGGCACAGACATGGCAAGTGTGGCCACTGTGCACCTGTGCAGGGTAACTGGCTGGTGAAATGAAGAAAGGAAGGTAGACCCCCTTCCGGTAAGTGAACTGCTCCGTGGACACGGCCGGGCCCAGGGGTCGACCTGTTCTGTCAGTTCCCAGGGGGTTACCACCCAGATAGACGACTCCAGACTGCAGCATATCCTTGGGCTCTCATGGCCTCGCCAAGGGACCAGAAGGCCCTCTCCGCTGGGAGCCCCAAATGTGAATCCCAGAGGACAGCAGTGCTGCTTCAGTCACAGGCTTGAGGAAGAGGAATCATGACACATGAGCACCTTATGGGTAACGGGGTGATGCTTTAAGGGGCATTTTCTGAAGTGGGAGTGCCCAAGATGGTACCGTTCCTGAGGATGAGGAGCATTTGGGGAAGAAGCCCCTTCCTCCTTCCCATCTGTGGGTACCACCAGCGCTGACTGCGGAGGACAGACAGGTTTCCACCGGCGGTCCTCGTCTGGCTTTTGGCAGAGGCAATTCTGAGCATGATGCAAGGTCACCCCCGCTGCCCCACTGTCCTCTGGTCATCCTTGAGTGCCTGGTCCCCTGCCTGTCTGAGATGCAGCCACCCCTGGATGGGGCTCAGAGGAGGAGGGGCTGGAGCTGACGTGCACGGATGGATGGCAGCAATTCCACCTGACTCAGCCTTTTGCTTCTTACAGATGAGAATCAGCCTGTTCAGATAACCTACTCGAGTGCAGACTAAACTCTTCTGACCAGAGCCAGGGACGAGCAATTAGGTTAGAACAATGGAAAGGGATTCTACAAGGGGATGAGCGTCTCGCTGAGTTTGAGTTTCTTGCCTGACATCCTCAGCAGAAACCACACGCGTCCTCGTCTCACAGTC
This sequence comes from Ceratotherium simum simum, assembly GCF_057802395.1. Taxonomy (NCBI): domain Eukaryota; kingdom Metazoa; phylum Chordata; class Mammalia; order Perissodactyla; family Rhinocerotidae; genus Ceratotherium; species Ceratotherium simum. The sequence goes on along the minus strand of NC_141917.1, from coordinate 1,328,983 downwards.
ACGTCCCTGTGGCTTTGCCTCTCATGACGCCGATTAACCCAGGCTTCCCTGAACATGAGGCCCAGCCCCACCGTCTTCTTGTACACATTGGCCCCATCAATGGCCAGTACCTAGGCAGCTCTCCCAGAGTCCCCTAGTCCATGAGGCACTGCAATAAAAACCAGTGTTCCCAACACTTGTGTTCTGAAGCCCCCAGAGCATCTTCCTTTGCCAGCATCTTCAATTACGTCCCATAACAGTAGAGCAACATTTGGTTTTGCAAATGCACACCTCCGAGTGTGAGGGTGAGCAATTTCCTGGACAATTCAGTGTCAGAAAAAGAGTCCACGACGATGGTGGCAAGTTTTACTGACAACGATTAAAGAACACTAGGATTATGAAAATGATTAGCTCTGCACTGCACAGCACAGGGGTGCAAATGGGGATGATTGTGCATTGTTTTAAATGAATTACCAGGAATATGCAATGAAAACCTACTAAAACTGTTCACAGGGCAAGGAAGGTGTGGGGAAGTAGAACACGCACCCAAAATCACCAATTAAACACACTGACCATTGATAAACGTCGCTTCCCTGGGAGATGCTAGAAAGAGCTACAGAAGAGAAAGCTTGCTTATTGGCCATCTTCTCAACATGCACAAGTCAAGCCGACAACGCCGAGAGAAGGGGCACGTGCACGAGTCTGGCTGCCATGTGGTGGATTTCCCGGATAGAGAGAACTGGCCCTTGATAGTGACGTGCCTTAGCTTGTAGCCAGCTCTCGCTGGTTCACTTCATTTCGGCAGGTTTTGAGGGGGGTGTTCAGGGTTACTTGTCGTGCTGGTGTCTTCAACACCACTCTCCTTGTGAAGTTCATGTCAGACGCCCGTGCACCCCCTACCTAAGCTAGAAAATCGGCGTGACGTTGGGCGCCCTTGTCATCCACACTCTCACCACCTGCGCATGCATCTCTGAAAAATACATCATTTAATTTTGAAGCACCGAGGAGCAAGCAGGCAGCCAGCTGATCACAGCCAGGGCAATGCTGTCGCTGTGAGATGAGGCCTGGGGAAGGGCAGCTGACCGCCAGGGTCTGTGCACCCTGCTACACCTCAGCTTCCCCGAGAACACAGGCAGGGCCAGGACTTGTGGGCCCTGAACTCACAATTTGGCTTTCTTTCTTTCGGAAAGCATACAAAAATATCTCCCTTTTGTAATTGTTACAAGAATACACAACCACGTGCACCTGCTCCCAGGGTCTGGAAGGGGCCTACGCCAGCTTGAGTTTCTCAGCCCCACGACAACACACCTGGGGATCACCATGGTCAGCGTGTTTGGCCGGGAGCTTGTGTGAACCAGGTCGTGGGTACCTGGCAGCACTGTGGTCAGATGGCCTCGCTGAGCCCTCAGGCACTGGGTGGAGTGAGATGAGTATCCCCCGCCACCCAAAGTGGGGAGTGGAGGGCTGTGTGGGGACTGCGTCAGCTCAGTCTTCAGGCTCACCTGGGCTTCTGTCCCCAGGTGAACAAACTGTTCAGTAGCAATGGGGCTCTCTCTAGAGTCACACTCCTCTATCTGGACTGGTTGTCACACCCCTGGGGACATTCATCCCAAGATCAGCCTCCTCCCTTCCCTAGGGGGGGATCCTTCGCCCCCTCTGACTTGTCGTGCTCACTTGCTCTTTCTTGGCGGACTCTCTTCTTTCTATGGCCCACATCCTGCAGGGGCTGTTTGGGAAGGAGAGTGTGGATGATAAATGTTGTGAGACGGTGCATAGTGGGAATGTCCTGACTCCTTCCTGACACCTGAATGATAGTTGGGCTGGTATAGAATTTCCTTCAGAATTTTGAAGGCATTTCTCCATGTTATTTTTGTTTCTGATGGTGCATGAAAATGTTCTGAAACCATTCTGATTCTTAGTCTTTCTTGTACAGAAGCCTCTCCTTGTTCCCAGGGTTCTGAAATTGACAGTGATGTGCCTTGATCTGAATCTATTTTACCCATTGTTCTGGGCACCAAATGTTCTAGGATTTTCTTAAGTTACTTCATTGATGATTTCCTCCCCTCTGTTTTCTCTCTCTTTCTCTCATTTTTCTCTGTTTGGAACTCGTATTATTTAAATGTTGGTCCTATTTTCTATCATTTTGTCTTTGTTTTGCTCTATTTTCTGTGAGATTCCTCAACTTTATCTTCTAATTATTCTTTTGTCCATTTCTGTAGTTTTGAGTTTTCTCCAGTTTTCTCTTGCTGAATGTTCCTTTTCTTAGCATCCCATTTTGTTTCATGGGTACAATATCTTCCCTATCTCACTGAGAATATTAGTGATAGTTTTTTGTGGTTTCCCTCTCCTTAAATGATCTCTTTCCTTAAGTTGCTATTTTAAGTTTGTTTCTTTTGATCTTTTCTCAGACCTTTGGTAAAATCTGCTCATGATTTAGAGTGAGGGCTAGGCATCTGAATGGAAGCTCTTGGCAAATGAGTGAATATCCGTTGGCAACACTGGACGTTAGTATCTTCAAGACTCCTCCTGGGCTGGCAAGATTCTCCAGGGAAGAATGACTCCATCTGTAGTGGGATGAACAGGCCCCAAAAAGATATGTCTACACCCTAATCCCCAGAACCTGTGGATATTACCTTATTTGGAAAAATGGTCTTTTCAGACATAAAGAAGTTAGGGATGAAGCAATTATTCTGGATTATTTGGGTGAGCCCTGAATGCCATCACAGTGTTTTTATAAGAGAGAGAAACACAGAGAGAGAGAGAGAGAACGCCATGTGAACACGGAGCAGAGAGAGACGTGGCCACAAGCCCAGGCATGCCAGGAGCCACCAGAAGCTGGAAAAAGCAAAGACTAGGTTCGTCCCCAGAGTCTCAGAGGGAGCACAGCCCTGCTGACACCTTAAATTCAGACTTCTGGCCTCCAGATCAGTGAGAGAGTAAAGTTCTGTTGTTTTAAACCACTCAGTTCATGGTAATTTGTTACAGCAGCTGCAGGAACACACTGCTGCTTACTGGTGCCCTCAGCGCCCAGGGAGACCCCTTCAGGAGCCAGTGGGGTGGATTCTGCTCCTCCAGAACGGAGGCTCTCTGCTTACTCCCTGCACAGAGTGAACAACGTCCCCTAGGCGTGTGCGGTGTCACTGGTGGGACAGAGTGTGAGGATCTGCGCCTCCAGACTGCCCCCACCCTCGTCCTTGCGTTTTAGCACCTTCAATCCTGTTTCCAGAGACATCTGGTGCTGCTAGTTTGCGAGCCTCCTGGGGATGGTGTACAGGGCGTAAATTGGGTTGGTTCTCAGCTTTCTCTCTCCCAACTTGGGATTCCATTTCCTCGATCTGCTCAGTGAATTCCCCTGTCCTCCTGCCCTCCAGCTCCTAAAACCGGGTTGCTCTTTTTCTACGCTCCCATTCTCTCCACTGAAGTGGGTCTAGGTCTTTTCATAAAAACCCCCTTTGCTGCAGTGTTAGTGGTGTCTCAGAGGGAAGGAGATTAGAGAGACCTGCTCAGTCTTCTCCTTAAAACTGAAACCCAGTGTAACTTCTCACAGGTCAGACTTCAGGGTTTATCAAACCCGGGGCTGGAGAGGTAGGAAGCTGGTTTTCTCTGAAAATAACGGAGCTAGTACAAGGTGATGGTAAACAGCACACGGCCACCCAGATGACTCATACAGATCACCATGATCATTGTTATGATATTAAAATTCTTCTCTATGGCCAACGAAACCACACAGGAAATCTGAAATACGCATGCTGGTCCAACAGCTGACCTGGATCTGAAAGGTCGCTCTTCTATGCCCAGAAGTACCAGAAAAGGTACTTCTCTGTGACTATGTTTAGGCCAGTTGACAACCAGAAGCCGCCATCTTTAGATGCCACAGTGTGGCTAAGGCTGTTCCAGCTTCCCCGTGGCAGGGTCCTTGGGGAGCTGTCCAGTGAACTCCAAGGGGCCTGTTGCACTGAGGGCCTCCTCGAGGGCAGGGTCATGGGCAGAGGCGTTTCTCCTGTCCCACTCGAAGGAACGGCCCCAAATCCACTGTGGACGGGAGGAAGTGTGTGTTGGGGAAAGGCACCCGCCAGTAACCCACGAGCCAGGGCTGTGACCTGCAATACACAAGGATTTGTGGGGACTCTGAGAAAGGTCGTGGCACCTTGGAGACCAGGGCAGGGGAGCGGGGGCGTAGGGCCATCAGGTTTTCTGAAGAGGTTCACTGCTCCTCCATTTCCCTGGTTGCCTGGCTGCCTGGAGATACATGAGAGGGGAGGTGTGTGACTGAGCCATTAGGAAGAGTTTTTAGAATGCTGCACTGGCCGGAAGCCTGTGTACTCACCAGGAGCAAACGTGGAGGTGACAGCAGAAGACAGCAATGGAGGACTTTGACTTCCCTTCCTGCTTCTTCACAAAGGCCCTTACAAAATGGTATTCAGCCTGAAGAATACTCCTGCGCAGGCTAAACCTCGTCCACCAACACATAATTGGTCTCTTTCTCTGTGGGGACTGGCGGGAAGTGTTGCATCGGAGTGGAGCTCAGATCGGGTCTGCCCAAGGTCCCAGGGTCCAGGCAGAGTGAGCAGCCGCCGGGGAGAGAGGATCAGAAGGTCAGCAGGGCTCTCCTCACACCCTGCTGCAGCTGGCCGCAAAAGGGGTCCTGGCCGATGGGAGCATCAGGGGAAGAGGCACCTGGGGTTACATTTCCTCAGAGCAAATGCGCTTGGAGGGGCTTCCCTGTCTGTTTCTTCTCCAGTGACAACCGGGGAAGGGGATTCATGGAAACGAGAGGAGCATTCCTCTCCCTTTTCTTCCTAGCTGCACTGGCACAAATAGGACAAATCTACTCTTCATGATAATAATAGTAACAGTTGCTGTTGTTGCTTCTCCCAAGTGTCCATTTCGGGTCCACTGGTCACAGCTCAACTCACTCCTTCTATAGGAAGCAACAGGCCCAGTTTTCCAAAGCTTTGGTTCTACTTGACTAAGGGAAAGGCCACAATTCTGAAAGTTCGGATGCCGTCTTTGGCATCCAGGATGCTGTCCCAGGTGCTGAATTGTGGTGTGGCAGGCCCAGATCACCGTGTTCCCTGCTGTCAGACTCAGGCCGGGCAGACACACACAAGGTTGCCGGCCCCTCAGCGCTCACTAAGGTCAGAGTTCGTGATTGTTCATGGTGCTTTTGCCTGTTAGTGTCATTGTTTCTGAACAGACTGAACGTGAAGGTCCCTGGGTACTGGGGCAGCCTAGCATGCAGCAATGGCTCAAATGGGGAGACCCCTTGGCCATCTGCACTGTCTGCCACCTGTTCATGTGTCCAGGCAAGATCCTGGAGCCAGGGTGTGTCCAGCCCCTCTCACAGAATTGGGCCACACTCGGGGGCCCTTTGTCCCTCAAGTTGTGGAGAGCCTGAGTCAGTGCCCAGCTGAAGACCCAGGGAGAGGGCCCCCTGGGGGCTCATGGAGCTCAGAGACCATGCTAAGTCTGGGGGCCACTGCAGAACCTTGACAAGAGGGAGGCCACACCGCTGGGTCCTGTCTCTGCTCCAGGTGACAGCCAGTAGAGCATGGTGCCATGAGGATAAGAGACAGCTTTGATTACAGATGGTGACAAGATAGAGCAGGTGATGAGAAATTGGAGCCAATGATAATGTGGTTTCAAAGAAGAAGCAGAGTCACATCAGTTCTGTTGATGGACGTGGAAAGTGAGGCTTTCTGATTGAAACAGTAACATTCATGGAGGTCATTTAGCAGTAATTTTGGCCAGGGGACAATTATAAATCTAGACACTTTTATGGTACTTTCTTAGTTAACCTTATACGTAGCGTGTAAACGTCATTAGAATATGAATCCTCAGTCTCTGAGGAGGTCACCTGCCCACCAAAATTCTCCTTCCATAATTTAGATGGAGTCTCCAGTAATAAAAATTATATCTTTGCCCTAAATTCCCATTTCCTCAAAGGGTCCTCTCATGTTACACTTGAAAGCAAAGAGGAATCCAGGCATCTAATCTGATGTCTGCACTAGCTGGTGCAATGAAGAAAAGTTGTCAGATACAGCAATCGAGTTGGTTTGCAGTGGCATCAGTTTTCTGCACCAAGTGGTGGGACCATCTGCTCTATTATTAGTTTGCACCTCTGGGAGGACTTAAGTTTATTTAGAGGTTCCATAAATCTGTGCAATAGTGGTCAGTATAATCATGGGATTTGATTGCATTCTGTTTACTATTGCAAGTTAAAGACCCAGTCTATGCACAGTCAGTCATTATTAGATGATGCTAATTAAGGCCCCTGGAGGAAGCTTGGTTTCTATGGCAAACCCACACACTGCTGGGGAGATCCAAGGATGGGAGCTCTTCAAGATGCTCCTGTGACGAAACAGAACAATGCCCAAATGGGAGATTACTCAAGCTAGAAACACCTGCTGGTTTCCAGTGAACAAAACCTCCACTGTTTGGTTCACAAATTCCCAGCGAGAGGGTGGGAAGCAGTCAAGGGGTCTGGCACATGAAAAGTGAAAAGCTGCGAAGGGAGCTATGCTGCCCCTGCCGAAGGTGAGTCAGGGAATTACAGCCACACTCAACAACCGAGTGATCCAACTGGGCTTCTCAGATGGGTCACTTTGTTTTTAAATGCACATCTCTCTGCAGAGGGACAGAGACAGATTCCTAAACACCACGTGGGCTCCAGACTGCAGACACGGCCCCCACCTGGTCCCCTCTGATTTTTCCTGGCCACTGCGGGTCTGTGTGGAGCTAGGGGCTCTCTGCTTTTCCCCTGCTGCTGTGTGAGCCTTTGTTTCCCACAGCTTTGCTCAACATTCCACTCTCCAGAGGCTCTGACACACCCTTGGGATCAATGAAATCAATTAACTCTGTTGTCCAATCCCGGGCATTTGATGTGATTTTAAATGATGCAACAGCACTCTGGATAGGCTTCTCATTAGGCCCCAGCCTTTGGAGCTCAGAGCCTCAATGCCAGCTTGCCTCACCCAGGAAAGTCTTCAGCGTGGCAGCCAGGGCTGGGAATAGCCACATTCTTCCGTTCCTAAGGAGTTTGAGCCTGCCCTTCTGCAGGAATCTTTGAATGGCCATGGACTGGTTTCAGCTGATTCAGGAGTCACACAGCCTACTGGATGGCCTAATCGCGGGACCCTATGGCAGATACTAATAGCAGCAGGCTATTTCCATTTCTCAAGTCCATTTCAAATTAATAAGAATGTCCCCCTTCTGTTTTTCATCCACAAAGAGACTCCCTTTGCATATTCATTTAATGTTAAATTGATGGATTAAATTATACCAAGCTCGAAATCAATCCCACAGGTATCCATTAGAATCGACTGAATTCCCCAGTGGGGACAGAGCACAGAAAATGCATTCAGAGACACTGATAAGTCCAGGCCCACTATATGTCATTTCAAACCAAAAGCAAAAAAAGTCCTTTGGAGACACTCTATCAGCTATTAAACAGAGACACCACATGCACAGGGAGATTGATGGTTAGCACTTCCATCCTCCAAATGGCTCTCCCTGGGCTGACAATTGCAGGGAAATGCTTCTCCATGTCTCTGTCACAGTTCACAGGCAAACAGATGCCTCTGCACGGAGATTTCCCTTTGTCTTACCCGAGGTGCTGTCAGTTAACAAGTGCCAGGTGGGGACCTCCCACTCCATGCCAGCTTAGCAAGAATAGGCACATGGTGTTTGCAGGAATCTTGTCTTTCCATCTCCTAAGCATCACGAGGTTAATATGAGTGTAGATCAGTGGCTGACTTCCCTTTAATGGCGGGACCCTGGAGCACAGAACGGGCATGCCAAGGCTGCGGGCAGGGGAGAAGACCAAAGTCACTGCTGCAGTGGGGTGGCTCTCAGGACCTCAGACAGAGGGAGAGGCCAGAGGACATTCTGGATTCTCTTTGGAGATGTTAATTCTGAGTCTAGTTCTTGGGGTGAAAATGCTCCAGAGCAGGCTTCCATCACATTACCTTCTCTCTCCCCTTACAAATTATACTACCATGTCCTCGTTGAGAATTTCACTCCATATACCTTCCCAGGCCTTCTCCCCACCCACAGCTGAACATGATGGAAGAGAGCCGAGAACACAGTCAGGACTGGGACATGTCAAAGTGGCTTGGAGGAAGGAGAGCAGAACCTCACCAGGACATTTTCTGTTTCTCCCACATTGTGTCTCTCCTATGCAGCCTCCATAAAACTCCAAGGCCTCTCCAGGAACACAAGGGTTTTACTTATAAAATTATTCCACTAATTGGCTTCAAGTGACTTTCTTCATCAATGGCAGTTCAATATATAATAAGGTGTATTTAAAAAAAACATTTCAAGTAAGATGTAATAGATATCAGCAGGGTACACATCACTGTAAAATCTAGGAAAAAAACTGAACTGAATGAGAAAAATCATAGTTTTAAAGACTTTAGAGAGCAGTGACAGCAATGAGAGTTAGAGGAACCAAAACTCCAGGGCTGGGCCAGAAAGGCAAAGTAAAATTTCCTGTAGTCTCACAGTGTTTAAGAGACAAATTTCCACTAAAGTGAGGGGCCTGTGACAAACATGACAGCTGTCCTTATCAGGATGTTTGCCAGATTTTGAAATCCAAGGAATACGGACAACTCAAGAGGGCATAATGACAACCCAAATCCAACCCAGTTTAATTCGCAGGTGGGTTGATGTAATCAGATCTTCCCCTATCTACCTGACAGAAGAGTGGATGAGCCACCTCCAGGGTGAAATAACATCACCTTTAGACTTGGTCCTTCTGTTAATCATACTATCCAGCATACAATCAAATTTTGTGAGAAATGCATAGAGGCGGAAAAATTGATAGATAGTTAATAGAAAGATAACAGAAAATAGAAACATATTTACAGATAATCCAGATTTGGGAGTTATCAAACAAGCATTTAAAACAGCTCTTATAAATATAATAAAGAAAATAGCCAAATTATAAAATAGATTAAAGACAGGAAACTTCAATAAAGAATAGGAGTCTATACAAAAGAATCTAGTTGGCATTCTACAAATGAAAAATACAATATTTAAATTCATCAGGAGGATTTCATAATAGACTAGATATAGTTGAAAACAAGATTAATTAACTGAAAGACAGATCAATAAAAATACTTTAACTAAAACCCAGAGAGAAGAAATAATGAAAACAAAAAGATAATAGTCTATGAAAGACATGTGGAGCATGTTTAAAAAGGCTAATTATCAAGTAATCCCATCGCACAAGGAGAAAGGGATGGGATGGAACTATATTTGAAGATATAATGGCTGAGATTTTTTCAAAATGAAATACATCAACACACAGATACAAGAAACTCCTTGAACATAAAAATAATTTAAAAACAACAGCTGGACACATTACAGTCAAACTGTTGAAAACCAAATACAAAGAAAAAATTCTAAAAATTAGAGAAAAATGACATGGTGCTTTCAAAGAAGAAAGAATAAGACTAAGGAATGACTTCTCAACAGAAACTACGGAAGTCACAGGACAACGGAATGTGATCTTTAAGACCTGAAAGAAAAGGGAAAAACTACCAACCTGGAATTCCATACCCAACAAGATAGTCTCTAAATCATGGATGCAAAGCAAAGATATATTCATCCAAAACAAAAGTTGAGAAAATTCATCTCCAACAGACTTGCATTACAAGGCATAATAAAGCAAAATTTGGAGCTGAAGGAAAGAAAAACATGACAATACATGAAGCAGTAAAGAGCACCAGAAAGGATAAGTTCCAGGGGCAGCATGGATTGTGTAAAGCAATATAACAAGGACATCTGGCAGTATTTCTAACAAAGATAGAAGTAAAATATGACACCAATGGCACAAAAAGCAGGAGTGAGTACATGACAAACACCTCTCATGAGATTCATCAATTTTCCAGGAAGTGGTAAAAGTACTCACCTGCGATGGATTTCTATAAATCCAGCATGCATGTTTCACACTATAGGCAAATGAAAAATGTATGACTATGACACCACTAGAGGAGCGGGAACGCGTTAATACAAATAGTTGGTGAATCCAAAAGAAGGAAAGGAGGAATAAAGGATAAGGGACAGACGCAATGAACAGAAAACAAGTCACAAGCTGTCAGATTCACCACCTAACTATGAATGTAATTAAATTAAGTGTAAGTGGACCAAACACTTCAATTATGACAAAGTTTGTCAAATTAGTTTTTAAAAAAGAAAAGAAAAAATTCCAAGTACGTGCTCCATATAAGAGGCATACTTTAAACACAACAACATAGATCGGTTGGAGTAAAAATATGGGGACCAAGCAAACACTCACCAAAGAAAGGCAGTAAGGCTCAATTACATAAGACAGGATATAAATTGAGGTGAAAGTTATTGCTCTAGGCAAAGAGAGACATTTCATAATAATAAATGAGGCATATAACAGGAAGATATTAAAATTTAAACTTCTATGCATAGCTTAAAAATAGAAAAAGAAAATTTGGAAATAAAGAAATAGGCCAATCTATGATCATAGGTGGAGATTTATGGTGCCTTTCTCAAAAGCTGATTGAAAAAAAGACCAAAGATCAGTAAAAATGGAGATTATAACCACACAACTAGCCAACAGCAGAGTGGGCATAGGTTGAACATTCCACCCCATGACTGCCCAATACACGTCTTCTAAAAGAGCAAATGGGACAATTGTTCAGTGACCACATTTTGGCCATAAAGAAATTCTCGAGCTATCTCTAAGAACTGAATCCATACAGAGTATGTTCTCTGCTTGGTGTAAGTAAACCAGGAATCAACAACAGAAACACATGGGTCAACGAAGAAATCACAGTGAAAATTAGAATATGTTTTCAATTGAAAGATAATTGAAATAAGACATATTGACACTTGTGAGATGCAGCTAAAGTATTACATGAAAGGTATATTTGTAGTTTCAAAGGCATATACTAAAAAAGAGGAAAAAATAAGATTCAAGTGTCTAAGCTTCTCCCTAATAAAACTGGAAAAAAACACCTGAAAATAAACTCTAAGAAAACAGCAGAAGAAAGCAAATAGCAAAATTAGTAGTACAAATCAATAACATAGAAAACAGATATGCAACAGCAAAAATTAAGCAAAAGTCAAAAATTGGTCTTATGAAAAGATTTATAAAATTGATATCAATTTCAATCAAGAATCAGTTCAATCAAGAATGGACAAGCAACGAGAAATCACAAATTAGAAAGCATGGAAAGAAAAGACAGGCATATCACTGCAGACTTTTAAAAGTTAGTAAAAAGATACTATGAGCAGGTTTATGCCACTAACTGTGCAACTTAGAATTACACGGATTGCTTCAAGTCACTTACCAAAAGAGACACCAAAATAGAAAATGTGAATGGACTTCTCTGCTAAAGATATTAAATACCTAATTATTTTTTTAACAAAATTACTCCAGATCCAGATAACTTCACTGGTAAATTCTTCCAAACAATCAAAACAGAAATAATAACCACAATATACAAACGCTTTCACAGGATATAGAAAAAGGAAACACTTCCAACTCATTTTATGAAGCAGGATAACTCTAATAGCACAAGCTGACAGGAGTATTATAGGAAAGAGAAACTACAGACCAGTATCTCTCATGAACATAGACACAAAAATCCCAAATCAAATCCACCCAAGTGCAAAGTGTACACAAAGTGGGGTTTATTTAACAGCAGCATTAACAGTAACACGTCATGGTCAAGAGACTTTATACCGGAAATGCAAGATGTTTAACACTCAAGATTCAAATAATTCAATTCACCATATTAACACTCTACAAAAGGAAACACAGTGTTGCTTCAGTAGTAAAATAAAAGGCGTTTGATAAAACTCTCCCCAGCTAAGATCAGAAAGAAGGCAAAGATGTTCACCCTCACCATTTCTATTCAACGTTGTATTATTCTTCAAACAACCATTAGAAATTATAGGTGAATTTATTAAGTTTGTAGGATACAAGGTCAATATACAAAAATCAACTATGTTTTTATATGCAAGCAGCAAACAGTTGGAAAATAATATTTAAAATTTTCCAGCCACAATAGCATCAAAAACATGAAATACTAGGAATATGGGTTTTTTTTAATGTACAAGACTTCCACATTGAAAATCAAAAACCATTTCTGAGAAAAATTCAAGAAGACTTAAATAAATGGACAGATATAGCATGCTCTGGATCAGAAAATTCAACATAATTAAGATGGCTATTAAAATTCGAATACAATCCTTTCAAAATTACAGCAGGCCTTTCCTGTAGAAATTGACATGCTAATTACAAAATGTATATTTAAAAAAGCAAAAGACCTAGAATAGCCAAAGTAATGAAAAAGAAGAGCTAAGTTCAAGGACTACACTACCTGACTTTGGCACTTAGTGAAGCCTGTGGAGATCAAGAGAGTCTGGTGGGCAGAGAACCACAAACCACTCAGTGGAGTAGAGGAGAGCACACAGAAGGAGACCCACGTTTCCACGTACACTGACTTTCAACAAAGGACCGGTGCAATCTGAAGGGGAAATAAAACTCTTTCAACACATGGTTCTGGAGCACCCGGATAGCCACACAAACAAAATGAACCTCAGCCTGACCCCACATCATACACAAAAATTAACTCGAGATGGACCATAGACCTAAACATAAAAATGAAAGCCACAAAGCTTCTGGAAGAAAGCAGAGCAGAACACCTTCCCCACCCAGGGGTAGGCAAAGTTCCTGAGATAGAGCACAGGAAGCAGTAACCATTAGAAAGGGATAATTAGAGATCATCAAAATTTAAAACTTTCAATTGAATAGTCAAACAATATTGTGGGAAAAAATACTCACAAACGTGTATTTGGCAACAAATTGATACTCAGAATATATAAAGAATGAACTCCTCTTGCAACTTAATAATATAAAGACAAAGACCCCAATAAAAATGGGCAAACAGCTGAACATATATTTCCCTAGAGAATGTATGAATAGATGATGGGGACATGAAATAATTCCCAATATCGTTACTCCTCAGGATGTGCAAATTCCAACCTCAGCTAGTCACCCTTCAGAATTAAAACAGGAATGATTAGAAACACCAAATGCTCATGAGGATTTGGAGCAAAGGGAATTGGCAGGGATGTAAAACGAAACAACCGTTTTGGAAGTGTCAGACCATATCTTATAAAAATGAACATTAGAACCACCCTATGACCCAGGAATCTACTGCTAGGTCATAGAGAACAATGACAGCATATATTCAGAAAAAGAGGTGTCCAAGAATGTCCACAGTAGCTTCATTCATAATAGGAAATAGCCTTGGTGTCTGTCAACAGGAGAACTGATAAATGACATATTCAGACAAGGAATACTACTCAGCAACAAAAAAGAATAAATCACTAATAACCACAACTACACAGATAAATCTAGAAAACATTATCTCAAGTAAGAGCAGCCAAACACAAAACGTACACGCTATAACGCTATTGAAGCGAAGGGCTAGAACACGCTGAACTATTCTATGGAGAAAATAAATCTGAACACTGGTCAGCTGGGGAGGGGTGCATATTGACCAGAAGGGAGCACGAGAGAATTTTCTGCGGTGGTGGTGGTATTTTGTCTCTCGGTAGAGGTTTGCACCATGCAGGTACACACATCTGTTGAAACCTATCAAATGGTGCATTTTGTTTAAAACAAAGCCAGATGTGCCTAAATACTGAACTCTACTTAGTGATACACACTGAGATGTTTAAGAATCATGTGTGCTGATGTCAGCCTACTTTGAAATATATCAATATTTGCAATAAATTGATAGACAGGATAGAGATGTGGATATACATGTGAATCACCAAATATAGAAAAATAATCTAGCGAGTGTTCACCATACAATTCTTTCCATTTTTTCATGTTTGAAAATTTTCGTAATAAAATGTTAAAAATATAAACAAAAATTATTCATATTAACAAAGTAAAGGAGGAAAACCATATAAGCACGTCAGGAGATGCAGAAAGAAAAAACTCAATACCAGTTCATGTTCAAATCCCTAGCAAACTAGGAATAGAAGGCACTTCATTAATTAAAGAGTACCTTACACACACACACACACACACACACACACACACACACACACACCCGAGCAGCTAACATCAAACTTAATGGTGGAATATTGAACACTTTCCCCCTGGGGTCAGGAACAGACAAGAATGTCTGCTCTCACCACTGCCACTAGAAACTGTTCTCTGGATCCTATCCAGGATAATAAGACAGTGCAAATTTAAATAAAGAAATACATATGTAAATGACATAAAGTTGGAAAGTAGCAAAACTGCCATTATTCACATACAATATGTTTATGTACATAAAAATCTAAAATAGTCTACAAAATATTAGAATCAAACAAATTTGCAAGGCCAAAATACAAAATTCTTTTAATAATATTTCTATGTGCTACCAACAAAGTAATTGGAAAATGGAAATAAAACAATACCAGTAGCATCAAAACATATCACCTATGTGCAAAACCTACACATTTAAAATAACAAAACATTGCTGAGAGGCATTAAGCAGCCCTAAACAGGTGAACACGATGCAGTCCATACAGAGTCGAAATATAATGATGTACACTTGAAATTTATATAATGTTATAAATCAATGTGACCTCTATAAAATAATAATAATAAAAAAGACTTGTAAGTATATATAGTCCAGAACAAAAGGGCAGTTGGTGCCTTTGTTTGCAAAGCATCCAGAAACGCAGCAGACCCACAGAAAATCATCTCTCAGCGTGAATCCTCCCAACAGTTTTAATTATTTGCCTTTAGAATCTCTTAGATTTTCTAGGTAAACCGTTAGACGATCTATAAATATATAACAGCCTTTTTGTTTCTTCCTTTCCAGTGGTCTATATAATTTATTTCTTTTTCTTTTTCTTATTGCACAGGCTAGGAAATCCAGCACATCTTTGAAGGTAAACATGGATAGTGAACATACTTTTCAGGCTTCTGACTTTAAAGGGAATGCTTTTAACTTGTTACTGTAAGTGGAACGGGTGCTGTAGGTTTTAGAAAGATACCCTTTATCATGTATCACATTAAGGAAGTTCTCTCCTATTCCTAGTTTGCCAAGAATTTTTGTAAACTACTTAATTTTATCAAATGCTTTTTTCTGTCTGTTTTATATGATCACAGGATTTTGATGACTTTTAATCTGTTAATGTTGAGACAAAATAACAATTTTCTAATGCTGAAATATTCTTGCATCCCTGGAATATACTCAACTTGAGCATTAAAAAAAAAGACCTAAATAAATGGAACAATATAACAGGTTTATGGATTAGAGAACTAAAAAAGAAGTTAAGATGTTAACTTTTCCCTAAATTTCTCTATAAATTTAATGAAATTTCGATCAAAATTCCAACAAGTTCTTCTGCAGAAGTTGACAAGCTGATTCTATAATTTATGTGGAAATGCAAACCACCCAGAAAAGCAAGACCATCTTAGAGAAGATAACAAAGTTGGAGGTCTTAAACTGCTTGATTTGGAGACTTACCATAAATTGACAATAATCAATTCAGTGTGGTATTGGCATGAAGACGGGTAAATAGTTCCTTTGGACTAAAGGAACATTGGAGAGAGTTTACAAATAGAGTTGTTCACAGTTTTCCCTTATCCCAATAGTATTCGTAGGCTTTGTAGCGATGTCACCTGTCTCCTTCCTGATATTGGTAATCTGTGTCTTCTCTCTTCCAATCAGTCTTAGCCCAAGCTCTTTTCACCAGTTATCTCAATGGGTTGACAGTCTATTGATCTATGAATTGGATACTGGATTGATAAGAGTTAGTGATCTCTTTTCTGCATACCCAATGATTTCAAGAGAGACACTGAGGGTTCCATCTTGACTGCTAAGCACTCTTCTCAGAGGGTTTAGGATATGCTAATTTTCAGGTGTCTTTGAGGAGTTAAATAGGCAGTTAGATATATGTGCCAAGGACTCAGTATAAAGGTATGGGCTGGAGATGGACACTTATGAGTCATCTATGAGGCTAGGGAGGGATTATGGAGGAGAGAGGAGAAAGACTAGGACCACAACTCGCAGCCTATGTTTCATGAGAGTAGAGGATGCCCAGCCTCACAGCAGTCAGAGGGAGCCTGTGGTCTTTAGGGCAGCGGGGGAGCCAGGGTCCTGGTGAACATCACTGGCATCTGTGAAGCACCAGTTTAAAAGCTGAAACAGAGCACGGCTCATGGTGGGAGGTGTGATGCTGTGATCTCAACCTCTTTGCCTTGAGGAGCTCTTGGTCCAGGGGTGGGCCCAAGTTTCTCAGGGCCTGAAGCTTATGCATTTTGGGGGCCCTCTTTAGATAAAGCATTGAAAACTTGAATAGAACATTTTAGGAACTGGCCTTGGAAGGGGCCGTGCAAATGGGAGTCCCGAAGCTGGAGCTTGATTTGCTGCAAATCCACCTGCAGTTAGAACAAGGCGGTGCCCTCTCCCTCCCTGGCCTTGATGCACACAAACACACACACACTCAGTGGCTGAAAGTCACACCGGGCTTAGAGTGAGGGAGAGCAAAGCTGATGTCACTGTCTACACGACAAGAAGTAGTGGTCATATCCCACAGCTGGGGATGTTTTCACCTTTTTGTGCAGCCCTGAGGGAAATAAATATGTGAGGACCTGACGTCTTTAGGGAGATCTGGCCCATGGAGACGCCATTTCCACCCGCCCGCTCCATTCTCACATGAGGCCCTAAGCACGTTAGATAACTGCCCCTCTGTGTTTGGTAAAAAGTTAACAGGAGAAAGAAAATATGCAAGAAGGCATGCACCCCCGGGAGTCTTGGGAAGGGCTGACTCACTTTCCAGAAGTCTTGCAATGCTTCACCTCGGAAGGAAGAACGGGAGGAACATGACTTGGGCATCCTTGGGGGGGGGGCTCCTGTGAAATGCGTGGCTGGCGGGCTGAGCGGGTGTGTGTGTGGAGGGAGGGAGAGGGGCCTCGACAGGAGGTGGGAACCTGAGAACTGAGGACCCGCCTCCCTGAAGGCCCCAGAAAGCCCTGGAATGGTCGACCCCCTGGAGCGACGGCCTGTGCAACCCCAGGTCACCGTGGCCTTTAGGCCTGTGATGCTGACACAGCTGGTTTGAGAAGTCTGAGGGAGCACATCCACACCCCAAACTGGATGGATCTCCAGGTTAGGATGCAGGCTCCTCCTACAGCAAAATCTCTTGTCAGCTTTGTTCTGAGAGAAGTGTTCAGGGAGTCAAGAATGGAAAGCACCCAGAGGACAACGATAGCCAGGGGCAATGAGGAGCGTCCTTCACGGAGCCCAGAAGTCATCCGCTTCATTCAGTCTGCCCCAAATGCAAGGACGCAGCGGGGACTGTGTGGACCCAGGCGTGCTTCCGAGGCCATTTGTAATCAAAACGAGTGAATGTCCGACGGTTTCCAGCCAACTATGTGCTTGAGACCCCAAACCTCTCCAGAGCCACGTCGTGCTTTCTCTGGCTGGTGAATCTTCACAAAGTTTCAGAAATTCTCTCTAAGAGACAGTCTCAAAGCAGTGAGCTGTGGCCATGTGACAACTGGGGGAGGGGACCCTTGGGGGATATTAGTCACATTCAAGGGCTGGGCTTGGTCCCCCTAAAGTGTGATATATGGAGGTGAATAAACCACACTGTGAGCCTGGGGAGGAAAAATCCTTGTCATGATTTACGGCATGCAAAGCGTGGCTCCACGATGGTGTCACCTGGAGAACCCTGAAGGAATGCAGGTCCCCAGGCCCCTTCCAGCTCTGGGGCGGACCCCAGAACCTGGACTCTAAAAGCTTCCCCGTGTGGCCTGTTGGGTTGTTTGCGTCTGATTAAACTCCTCTCCTCTTAGAAACTTCCCCTCTCTGTTTGTGGCTGGAGTGATGAAGCAGAAGAGACGGTTGGTGGATTATTTATAAGACACTAGCTTCACCTCAAGACCGTCTGAGAGAATGCCATCAGAGTCGGGGTCCCCGGAGGGCGGGCCCAGGCCTGGAAATGGCACACACTGTTCATCACGCCGGATCAGCCAGCACCGCTCCCCTGCGAGCTTCGCCTCCCTCCCCGCCGCACATATTGACCAGTTAGAGTGCTTTGGGTCCAAGGGAGAAAGAAAAGCCAGCAGGGCAGAGGTGTCCACCGTGAACGTGGAGTGTGGGGCCAGGGGAGAGACCTGGAACTCGGGGCCAGTGTGGGCTCACCCCACCTTGGTGGGGGCAGCACAAGCGGCTGAACCGCCGACTGAGGACCCTCACAGTCTCCCCCGCCCCACCCCCGACCCCAGACCCCTGGGGTCCATGAGCCTTGCGGCACCCCCACCCTGTCCCAGAAAAACAGCTCTGGGGCCTGTTTCCCAGCTGGAGCATCTTCAGATCGGTCGTGGGGCCTCACAATCCGTGTCATCGGGAAGATCTTGCCACAGTCGGCTCACCTGCAGGACAGCCTCCCCCCTTTCACCTGAGTGCAGGGAAGACGGCCTCTCACACCCTTGGATCATGTGCCAACAGCCACACTCCACAGCTCTGACATCAATCTCTCCCTCCAGACCCTGCTTCCTCAGGGAGGCTGAGCCCTCGGTGCTCCTCCACACGCCTCCCTGGTCCCTGGAGAGTGAGGAGCAGCTGCCCGAGGCTGTTCCACACTCCGGAAGGCTGCCCCAGGGCCTGGCTGCTCACCACCTGCTCACTGCTGCTCGAGGGAGCTTTCCAGATCAGCGGCGGGGCTGTCCCCACCTCTCCAGTCCATGCCATCACCTGCTCCCACCTCAACAAGGAGGCAGCAGAAGGGCTTGGCTGTGCAGCCACAGGCAAACCCAGGTGATCTCTGGAAGCTGGGCGTGCTCAGGGATTCCACTGGAGTGACACTGTGGAGACGAACCATGCCTCCTCACAAACAGCCTGTGGGCTGTGTGGACGTGGGCTGACAGCGTGACAATTGTGGCATCTATTGGTGTCATGTGTATCTCGACACCCACAACTTTTTCTGATGGAGAAAATAACTTACATAATTGAATTGCTTATTTCTGGTTATGCACTGAGACTGGCACATAACGTGCAACACTCCACTCGTGCGTGCACATGCACGCACACACACACATATGCTCACACACGAGCACTCGGGCTAGAAGGTCTGTATATTTGCTACAATATTCTATTTATTGCAGCCCACATTTCTTTCTATCTGACATTCTCTTAATTGTGGTCATTTGTATGCAGGGTTTAAGGAAAACAGAGTGTTCAGGATGTGAAGTGTCACAGCCAAGAGCCTGCTTCAACAAAGCTTGTCTGAAGAGGTCCTAGAAGCATCCAGAGCTTAAAAGAGGTATTGCTAATGAAGTCTGACAGGCTAGCCTTCCTGTGGAACGTCCAGGGTGTCCCCCCAGGAAAGCTGTGTGCAAAGTCACTGTCCTCCAGGGAGCTGCAGCACACGGCTCCCTCTGCCCTTCAGAGATTCGTAAAATCAACAGAAAACACCTTTGCAAATGGTAAAGAAAAAGAGCAAACAGTGAAGTAAACTATTAGGACAGAATGGGGATGTCCCAAGGCACTCACCTGCAAACTTTGTGAAGCTTGGGATAAGAGGAACACTCTCCCGCGAGGGGCCCTGGACATGTGTTCGTTGCATTTGCACCTGGGTTTCTGCAGACTGGATTAATGACCCGCACAGGTGAACTCTCTCCTTCCACTTTCCCGTTGTCAACAAGAGGATGTCCCTCTGCGGTATCCTGCTGTGCCCCCTAGGCCTTTGTCAGGTTTTAAGAGGGTTGTGGTAAATGGATCAAAGAAGTCTTCAGTGCTACTGTAAATTTCCCTGGCTGTTCCTGAGGCCAAGATGCCCTCAGGGCAAAAGTCAGAGTGCTGGGAATGTAACTTGGCTTTGTTTCATTTACCTGGACACCCCTGGAAGTTAATTTTTAAGATCTCTGACATCTGATCCTGGGAAGAGAGAATGACATTTTTGTTTAATCCGACACTGTTAGAAAGAGTAAATTTTCATGGGGTACCGCTGCAGATCTATAAACTTGGGCCTAAATTTAAGCCAAGATTCATACAAATGGGAAAATCTGAAACAAGAGAGGATGGGTCTGAATTTAAGCATATGCCGAAGGAATCATGGCCAAGATTATTATTGCTATCCTGAGAAACAGGAGAGGACTGAAAATTACAGATGAAAAGAAAAACCCCTGGAAAATGCACGCATACACGTCTTTTTTTTCCCTTCTGCTAAAGAGCTGCAGGAGTATTTAGATTTTCTTTTCCTCCTTGTGTCAGTTTTAGTCGTTTGTTCCTTGCTTTTGGTCATTTGTTTCTTGCAGTAAATTTGTCCATTTCACCTAAGTTGTTGAATTTATTGTCTTAATTTTTCATGATGTTTCCTTACTATCAACTTAATTCGTGTAAGATCTGTAGTGATGGCCCCTGTTTTGTACCTGACAGTGGTAACTTGTGTTTTCCATCTTTTTTTTCTTGATCAGTTTATCTAGAGCTTTAACATTTTATTGACCTTTTCAAAGAACCAACTTTTATTCCCAGTGACTTTCTCTGTTTTCTATGTTACTGATTTCTGATTTTATCTTTATTATTTCCTTTCTTCTACTTACTTTCAGTTCAATTTGTTTCCTGTACTCGATTCTTCAGGTGGAAGCTTAGATCACTGATTTCAAACCTTTCTCTTTTTTCTAATATCAGTATTTAATGTTATAAATGTTCCTCTAAGCACAGCTTTGTTGCAACCCATGAATTTTGATATGTTGCCCCCTCATTATCACTCAATTCAAAATATTTCCTAATGTCCCTTGTGATTTCTTCACTGAAACAATGGTTACTTAGAAATGTGTTATTTAATTGTCAAATATTTGGGGATTTCCCAATGTCTACTTGTTGTTGATTTCTAATTTAATTATTTTGTGGTCAGAGCACACACACTGTATAACTTCAATCCATTTAAATGTATTGACACCTGTTTCAGGGCCCAGCACATAGTCTACTTGGGTAAATGTTCATGAGGACCTGAAAAGAATTCTGCCCTTGTTTGGTGTAACGTTCTATAAATGTCCATTAGATCAAGTTGGTCGCTAGTCTTGTTCCAGTCTTCTATTTTTACTGATTTTCAGCCTACTTGATCTGTCAATTACTGAGAGAATAGTGTTGAATCTTCAACTACGACTGTGTATTTCTCTATTCTCTTTTTGTTTCCATAAGTTCATGTTTTATGTATTTTGAGACCCCGTTATTAGGTACATCAATACTTATGATTGTCATGTCTTTTTACTGAAATGTCCTTCATTGTCCTGATATTAATATTGTTACTCTGGCTTGCTTATAAGGTATTTGGACAATATAATATTTTCTATCCTTTTAATCTTATATTCAAAAATTGTTTCTTATAGGCAGCATTATTTTATCCAGTCTGACAATATCTTCATTTAAATGGATGTGTTTAGTTTGGCTAATTTAGTTTATTTAATTAATTACTCACATGGTTGGATTTAAGTCCATTATCTTGCTATGAGTTTTATATTTTTCCCATCTGTTGTTTGTTCCTTCACTTCTCTGTAATCTCGTGGATTGAGTATTTTTTAGTGTTTCATTTCATGTCTTCTGTTGATTTGGTGTACTCTTCATCTTATTTTCACAGTGTTTGCTCTATGGTTTCAATATATCTTTATTGTGGTTTACCTTTACAAAACATTATACCACTGCACATATAAAAATATTGTAATGATATATTTCCATTTCTCCTTTTCTATCTTTTGTACTAATATTGGTATACATTATATGTCCACATATGCTGTATATTACACAATAATTTGTCATTATTTTTGCTCTAAATTGTCAGTCATTGTTTTGATAAATTGAAAAATGAAAAATATTTTTCATTTACTCAAATATTTGCTGTTCCTCGTGGTCTTCATTCCTTCGTGTAGATGTGAGTTTCAATTTGATACCATTTTTCTTTACCTTGAAGAAATGACTTTAACAATTTTTTTATTACCACTTCAGCTTGTAATAAAAGCTGGTCTCAGCTTGAATTGGCTTTATTTGGCCTCATTTCTATAAGGAAATTTTAGCTGGACATAGAATTCTATGATGATTTTTTTAATTAGCACTTCAAAGTTAGTATTCCATTGTCTTCTGTCTTGCATTGTTTCTGGTGAGAAGTTAGCCATGATTTTTGTCTTTGTCAATCTATACGTAATAGGTTCCCCTACCCTTGGCTACATTTAAGATTTTTTCTCTTTGTAATTCATTGTCATTAATTTAATTAAAACATGCCTTGGTGTGATTTTATTTGTTCTTTGAGTTCTGTGGGTTTATATTTTTCACTAAGTTTGGAGAAATTTCAGTCATTATTTATTCAAATATTTTTTTGCCCTTCCTCTTTTTCTGGTATTCTAGTGACACATATTTTATGCCTCTTGATATTAACCCACAAGCCAACGATGAGCTGCTCTTTTTTTCAGCCTTTCTATTGATCAGGCTTCAAGTTCACTTTTTTCCTGCAATTTCTAGTCTATTCTCAAACCCATCCAGTGATTTTTTTCAATTTCAGATATTGTGTTTTTCAGCTCTAGAATATTAATTTGGTTGTTTTTACAGTTTCTATGTCTCTGTTCATTATGTGCAGTTTTCTTTAACTCCCTTGGACATATTTATAAGAGCTGTTTTAAAATGCTTGTTAGCTATTGTCATCATTTCTGTCATTTCTGGATTTTATTCTCCTGAGTCAAATTTCCCTGATCCATTGCCTGTCCAAAAGTTTTTTATTGGGTGCTGGGGATTGTGATTATTATGTCACTGAGCGGCTGGATCATGTTGTCTTCCTTTAGTGAGTGTTGCGAATTTTTCTCCAGAAGGAACTTCATTTATTGTGGACCAGGTTGATCCTTTGAAGGTTGATTTTAGGCTTTGCAGAGTTGGGTAGAGATCAGCCTTTACCCTAGATCTAGTGCAGCCCTGCTCCTAAGGTGTGCCTTTCTGGGATCTTTATTGAAAGTCCCAAGCATTTAAGATGGTATTTCTACTCTGCCTTGTCACAACTTGAGTTTGTGCCAGCCCAGTGCTATCTCGACACTTGTCCTCACAGTTGTTCTTTGCAACAGACCCAGAAATGCCAAGGATGATGGAATCAGCGGACAATCACTCAAAAACAGCTTTTATAAATGTGTTCAAGGACTCAAAGAACACTGAACATAATGAAGTGTTTATTTTTTCTGATTGCTTCTAGTGCTCCTCAGTCTTTGTGGCTTTTGCAGCTTCATTATGATGCGCCTAAGAACAGATTTGCTCTTGCTTGAATGTTGCTTGAGGTTAACTGAGATTCTTAAACTTCTAGATTGCTGTCTCCACTCAATTCTGGGAAATCCCCACCCAGCATCTCTTCACATATTTTCTCTGCTCCATTTTCTCTTCGCCCCCTTGAGAAACTTTGATTAAACAAATTGGTTCTTTTCTAAACCACCCTGTGAAACTTATCTATTCTTCTCTAGTTGCATTTTGTAATCTTTCTGTTTGGGGAATATTTGGGGCCTATTTTACATTTCACTAGTTCTCTTTTCAGCTGTTAAGTTTCTGTTAAACCCATCAATTGAGAGTTTTTTTCAGGTTTTTAATATTTTATTTCTGGAAATTCTATTTCTTTTACCAATTAGCTATGTCATTTTTTAACCTTTCCTGATCCCTGCAAATATTTCCATGCTTGTTCTTAATTTGTCATTTTATAATCCACATTTAATAATTCCGATTTCTGAATTCTTTATGGGCCTTTTTCTATAAAGTTTGGTTGTACAGAGGTCTGTATTTCCAGGTTAGTCAGAGTATAATGAGAGTAGGATTGAGAAAGGACATTTTTCCCTAGTTAGTTCAGGAGAATTTATTTTAAAATAGGTGGGGGGAGATTCCTGGCTCTGTTTTTATGGTGTAAAATGACGGTATTGATAGTAATTAAGATTTATATTGCACTTTTACATTTATATGTACATTTTTTATTTTAGTTTCTGCAAAAACTCCCGGTGACTTAGAGATTGTACTCTCTCTCTCTTTCATAAACGAAGAAGCTGAGATTTGGATAAGATGACGTCTTGCTAATTCCTCCAGGGGGAAGTGACAAAGCCAGAACTCATGCAGCTGTTCTGACCACAAGTACTGTGTTGGAGGACGTTTAGAAGAGTGGACTGAGAGATAGGAAACAACTCCCTTAAAGTTACAGCAGTAATGGGCAAGCTTGTAGAGGAGAAATGAAAACAAATGGGTGGAAATACCCAAGCCTTAGAAGGAGAAACCCAGATGTGGTTCCCTACACAGAGGGAGGTAACGGGGAGGAGCCCGTGTCAGCAGCAGGCAGAGATGGATTATCGGTGTCCCCGAAGAGAGGTGTGATGGAATCTGGAACACACTGGGCACCTGTTTCCTTGACCCACTGTCAGTGCTCAGGCTGGGCTGCCACCTATCGCTGATCTCACACGACAGGATGTCGTAGTGTTTGAAGTGGTGAAAATTACATCTTAGAAAAATGAAGTACCATCTCCTTATCTCAACATTGTTTTAGTGTTTGGAATTTGAGGAATTCATACTTAAACTTATTATTGCCTACTTAAATGTTAAAGAAATGGAAACAAATGGATTTTCGTATGGACATTTATAAAATATATCCCAAATCCCAAACATGTCTCTGAAAAATAAACCTCAAACTCTTTATCACGGCATAGTCCTCCCTTACCATATGACACATGTCACCCATTCTTCACAATCCGTTGCACACACCACCTTCTAGTGGATATGACCCCTACTGCCCTGGATAGAGTTGCTGCCCACTCTGAGCAGCTGGCAGCTCTGCACCTGCCCAGCTGAGCCACTCAACCTACCACACAGTGGTGCTCCCCCTGGCACCCCAGTGGCTGTCACTTCCCTGCTAGACTTTCAGCAACTGGAGGGGGAATTCACATTCCATTTTCGATGCTCTAACTGATTTCCAAAACCAATACCCAACTTCTTTGTGAAGGAAGCGGGTTATAGACCCAAAGTAGCTCTTACAGAGGGTGGAGTGTGCAGCAGGCCCTGGGCTGGCAGCTTTGCATACACGACCTTATTTAATCTTCACAACACCATATGAAGTGGGCATTTTTAGGCTGAGGACTTACTTTGTGTAATGTTCCCAAAGTCAAGCAGAGCTCAGATTTTCCTGGTAACTGTGACTCCTAACACCAGATTCCTTGCAATCCATCATGTTGCTTAAAAAATGTGTTTCAATGATGGTGGATGAACCAAGAAAAAGTATAACATTTCTTGGCAGATGATAGTAACAATTCCCCACCCACCACGGTGAGGCAGCCCTCCAACCCCAGGATCTTGCTGACTCATGTTGATCCAGCCATATTTTCCAAGGTCGGCCCTCTCTTGGAAGAATAAAGCCCAACGCATAACCATAAAAAAGAAAAGGTCTCACATCCTCAGGGTCTGAGTCCATGCAGGACTTTCATTAGCCAACAGTCTAAGCGGCTCTCTGGCGGTGAGCGTGGCGCCCTGTCGCTGGCTGTCTGGCTCCTGAGAGGCAACGGGCACATCTCCTATCAACTGCCCCCTCAGTGACAGTGTAGTGGGAGCTTGAGATCAGCCACCGGTAGGAGTCTTTACACCACAGCAACCAGCAAACGCTGTAAATCAGGGTCATTTTTCCAAGAAATCCAGTTGCCAAGTACTTACAAGCACAACACTGGAGTAAACTAAGAGAAATATGGGGTTGATACGCCTCTAACAGGGTCACCCAGACCACTAACGTGGGACATGCGGAACTGCACCCTTGGAACAAGAAAGACTGGGTGCTGAACACCAACAGAACCCCATCAGTCTCTAGAGCTATCGCTTTAACAGAAGCTTAATACACGGAATTCATTGGGCACCCTAAATTTCTCCAGCGTATTGTTGGCTCCTGAAAGCAGAAATTCCCTCCAGTGCAACCCTTGAGCACTGGAGTCTGTCTGGGCAGTGGCTGGTGGGTTCGGTGCTGGTGCCAAAGACTGTGCCCGCTACCCCAAGCATGAAATCAAGAAAATCTTTTAGCTCAGGTCCATGGCATTACCAGTCAACACTAGAGAAGAATTCAAAGCTTCTCTATCTTTTCTAGCCGTACAGTCCACGCTTGGGTAATTTATTGAACAATGGCAACAAAATGCCTCTGCCTCTATCTCTCCACACCGAACACAGAACTCTCTCTTGGCCCCATTACAAGGCTGATGTGGAGCCAAATCTTGCCCAAGGGGGGATCCCCAAAGTGAGCCAATTCTCCACCCCCATGTGTGCCTACATGCTAAGCCTTCATTCCTATCTGCCCTCCATCTCTCAGGAGTCAGAGAGCTCTACGGACCTAGAAAGCCCTGATTATTCCTACCTGGATCATTCCACTTGTCTCAGGGAGGAAGAACACAGTTGGGGAAGATTAAGTCCTATCCTGTTTCCAAACTGGAAAAGAAAGTGCTTTGTCCTCCAATATTTGGGAAGTAGAGGCGATGTTTAGGAGAGAGCCCCTCAGCAGAGCACATTAAGGGTCTCCAAACAGAATATTTCTTTTTCTCATAAACAAATTATGCAAACCCTTCTTCCAGAGTTAGCGATGTCACAATTAATTATGCAACTGACAGCAATGGATTTAGAAATATGAAATTCAACTGCCGTGTAGTCGAGACTTCATCGTCTCTAAGTAGATTAATCATCATCTCCAGGACCTCTTCCTCGTATGAACAAGCCATCAGTGGTGGACAGACGTACAGGACAGCAGGCTGGTTGGTGGATGGGGTGAGTGCCTCCGTGTGGGAGCCACACGCTTATGTGGCTAGCTGCATTTGGCATTATTTATTGTCTGCATTTCTTTTCTTTTAGTAAAGGCATTAAAAATTGATTGCAATATGTCGTCATTCCAACTTGCTTGCTCTCTTTAACAAGCTTCACTTTTCTTTCATGATCTGAGCCTGTGTAAGCATCCTTCCTGCTGTTAGACATCACCTGAGATAATACAATTTCAAAGGAGGCACCTACATCTTACCTTTTGAATTTTCCAGGTGACTATGTGTCCTGATTCAAAGGCCATCTTTATTGTGAGATCAGTGGAAACTGGCTGAACGTTTCCACACGCTGTTTCCTTCCCTAGTCCATGCAGGTGCATCTACACTTGGCGAGCCTGCAGAGCTCACAGCTGCCTGAGCCAGCTCTGCTCACTCAGGAGGAAGGTGGACACTTGGGGATCAGAGGTGAAGGTGAGCCCTCTCTCGTCACCTTTCTCAGGTGGGAGTGGCTGATGGCCAGAGCCTCCACAGGACTCAATCCTTAACCTTAATCCTGAAGGCCAAGCGAGGGTCATGTAACGGTTTGAAAGAGAGGCAGGGCATGCCCCCGTGGATGAGGGGGGTGTGTGTTACCTAAGAAGTGCAGAGGTCATGCAAAAACACTTCAGTGAGGGCAGTTACCCTGTGACGCATTTTCCTCAGTGCAAACAGCTTCTTGGAAGAAGAACATCTCTCATAGGATTAGAGTTTATCGTATGAATATCCACTCTTCCCCTAAGAAGGAAAATCATCATGACCTGCCAGGAGCTCGGGCCTCAGAAGGGGACCAACAGGGCTGCTGGTGTTCTCAGAGCTGCCTCCAGGAGTGCAGCAAGCCCCCAGACAGCCTTGTTTTCTTCTTCTACAAAATCCTTGCTAACCGGTCACCCATGGAATGCTTTCATAGGATACCATGACAAAAACAATAAAAATTCCAAACACAATGTGGCCCTCTGGATTAGATCCTAGAAACAAAAAAAAAGGTGTTATGGAAAAACTGGTGAAATCAGAATGAACTCTGGAGCTAGTAACAGTGGTGCACCACAGTTGCTTCCCCAGTGGTGACAATTGTGTCCTGGCTGGGCATAACAAGGGGGGAAGAGGAGAGGGGTAGGTGGGAATGCCCTGTACTCCTTTGAAACTTCTCTGTACTTCTGATACTATTCCAAAATAAAAGTTTACTTTAAAAAAAGGCAAACAGAAAGGTGAGTGGATGATTTCACGGCTTATTTTGGTAAATGACCCCACACTAGCACGGTGTTTTCCCTGAAGGCGTGGCTGTGCAATGTCTACCAGCTTCACTAGGTCTTGTACGAATTTCCTTAATACAGTTAATTATAATAAGAGCATCTTTTAAATAAATGAAGACATAAAACCAACTTCTCGGCTAATTGCTACTTGAACACAGGAACCCAAACAGCACCACATATTAATTGAAAATACAATATTAAAAGCACACACACATAAGCAAGGAAAAACCCAACAAGTAAAATAAGTAGGAAATGGTACCCAAGAATCTGCAAGTACGTTGAGCCAGATTCAAGAAAGTTACAACTCTGTCCAGAGCTTTCCTTCTTGAAAACCCAGCATGTGTGGGTTAGATCCTTAAACACTTGCCCATTTGTAAAGAAGGAGGGCGGGACTGAGGACAGGCAGAGAGGCATGATACCTCAGGTCGACAGACTGGAGAGCAGCCGAACAGAGAGGGCCGGGTGTGAACAGTGTGGCAAGGAAGAGGGGCCTGCTGCAGCCGGAGGGCTGTTCCAGAGAGGAAGTTAGAAACAGGCGCATGGCTTCCTGGAGTCAGCCAAAGAGAGCTGGCCTCCGCCCACCACACGAGGAGAAGCCCCAGAGATGAAGTTCACCAGCTGAACGCACACGTGGCCTCGGCTCTTGCCCCCTCCTCTTGGGCCGCCGGACACACACACGTGAATGTGCACTCAGCATCCAGCCTGATTCAGACAGGAAAGGAGCACTCGAACATCCTTCTCACAAGGGAGACGTGGAAAGAGACACGGCCAGACCATCTCCCAAAGGCAGAGACGGAGAAAACACTGTGTGCTTGGGGGCAGGGGAGCCCCAACAATAAGGCACACAGGTCTATGACAGGATTCTGCAACAAAACAAGCTTAACACTGCTCTCAAGGCAGACAATCAAAACACACTTTTGGAAAAGAATATGGTAAGAACCAGAAGCAAATTTCAGACGGCAAAAGAAGTCTTTGCTGACAAGTTTTAAGAAAATGGACCCCCCAGAGCTCCCTTTCAGGACAGGGCCCCACATTGAGGCCTCATGTTGAGGACAACAGAGACAAAGGAAAAATCGGGTCAGATAAAAAGGTAAAGGGGATGTCCCTAGCCATAAGGGACAAGTTCCACTGCGAAGTGAACAGTGAGGACTCAAAATTTTGAAAACAGTTGAGGAAAGGGAAAACTGGCTTTCTGTTTATTGGCAAACGTTCCAGTGGGGCTCTGTTTTTGTTGGGATGTGTTATGTTCTATGTACACACATACGGACCCGAGTCTCTGCTGAGTTTATAAGGTTGAGAAAAGACGGTTGATAAAATCTTGATTTTTGTTAATTTCTCTCAATAAAAGCCCACTGGAACACCAAAAAAAAAAAGAAGGGAGATAAAAAGATAAAGGGGAGGGGAACAGAGTCAGGAGATCTCAGGCCCCGTGATTTTTTTTTTTTTTTAACTGTAGGAAAACAGGAGCAGGAACTCTGTGGAGTTAGAAAAGTTGTCCTGAACACATTTCCTTCTAAAAGTTTAGAGAAATCAGTTCTACATAAAAAAGGAGCAGCAGAAGACGATCAAGGTCAAATCCTATACCAAGTCATTACAAGAAGAAGAAAAAAGAACAGAATAGTAGCCCTGCAGGTAACGAACACAGGCAGGAAGACACGTCCACGGCACGGATCAAGGCTGTAACCTACTGACTTCAAAACAAGCTGATTGCAACAGGTAGGTGATATAAAATATGAGGACAAGATCACTCAAAATTAGAAAAACTTAGAAATGAGCTCACATTACCTAGGATATAACTAGAAATAAGAGGAAAACATCATTTCAGACGATGAAGAATAAGCCAGGACACAAGAATAAACCAGGAACACAGAGTGAATAAGCAAAATAGATAACGACTTAAGAGAATTAGAAATTGAAAAGAAGGAAATATTTTAATAATAAAAATACACGAAGAAAGAGACCTAAAGAATTCATAAGAGCATGACAAATATTGACGACAGGCGAAGAAAACCCAACATATGGATAACAGGAGGCAAAAGCAAATGGGGGAGGGGTGCAGGACGTGGGAAGAAGTGGGTCAAAGGGCACAAACTTCCAGTCTACCGAGACTGAGTCCTGGGGACGTCAAGCCAGCCTGGTGACTATGGTTAACAATGCTGGATGGTACGCTTGAAAGTTGCTACGAGAGTAGATCTTAAAAGTTCCCATCGCACAACAAAAAAGCTATAACCCACGTGAGGTGACAGATGTGTTAACTAACCTCATCGTGGTGATCATTTGCAATATATACATCTATCAAATCATCACATTGTAGAGCTTAAACTTAATGTTACCCGTCAATCATATCTCAACAAAGCTGGGGAAGGGGACCAAATGGAAGGAGCAGAATAAACACAACTGTAATTCAAGAGAGAGTTCTTGAAATAATTTCTTAAAAGACTGGAAATATGACATTGAAAGATTACACCATGGGGGCTGGCCGCGTGGCTTAGCGGTTAAGCGCGTGCGCTCGGCTACTGGCGGCCCGGGTTCAGATCCCAGGCGCGCACCGACGCACCACTTCTCAGGCCATGCTGAGGCAGTGTCCCACATACAGCAACTAGAAGGTTGTGCCACTATGATGTACAACTATCTACTGGGGCTTTGGGGAAAAAAAAAGGAGGAGGATTGGCAATAGATGTTAGCTCAGAGCCGGTCTTCCTCAGCAAAAAGAGGAGGATTAGCATGGATGTTAGCTCATGGCTGATCTTCCTCACAAAAAAAAAAAAAAAAGAAAGAAAGAAAGATTACACCATGCACCTGAGACCCTGACCCAGAAGGACCATCATGAGGACATATTCTTCTAAAAGATCTTTTTTCAAAGAAATCGAGAAGCAATCTATCAGGCACCTAGGCAAACAGAGTGAGTGACATTTAAGGGAAAGAACCATAGATTTTCCTAAGGATTTTAACAGCAATGCTGTAAATGCCAGAAAAAGGAAGTAACATACTTAAGATTCTCAAGGAAAGAAAACTGAGCCAAACATTTGGTATTCGGCATATCTGAGTTACAAATACCGCGGACCTGTCATCGGCACTCGGGCACTGAGGGAATGTTGTCCCCACGGATCCACCTCAGAGCGAGCTCTGGACACGCGCAGCGACCAGACGGTCGCTGACCTGAGACGGGAGTACACCTTCCTCGTCCCCAGACCTGGAGCACCCAGTCCCTAGGGAAGGGCCCAGGGATCTGGTGCTTCTGCAGCCCCCGCCTCGGAGCCTGGCGCTGCGGGATCCCTTCTCCGGGCCCCTCCCGCCGCAGGAGCTTCCCTGCAGCCGAGTGTGGACCCCCGGCGCGTCCCGCCCTCTCTCCCCTGGAGAGAGTGTCGCGCTGTCCGGGGCAGCCGCCAGTCCTGAGGCCGCCAGGGCCCAAAGGACAGCTCGGCAAGACGGACTGGGTCTCAGTGCCCGGAGGGACAGAGCAGGGCCCCCCGCCCCACCTCCACCTGCCCGCCACCGCGTGGCTCAACACCCTGCTCCCCCCGCAGCGCAGCAGCCG
Organism: Ceratotherium simum simum; assembly: GCF_057802395.1. Taxonomy (NCBI): domain Eukaryota; kingdom Metazoa; phylum Chordata; class Mammalia; order Perissodactyla; family Rhinocerotidae; genus Ceratotherium; species Ceratotherium simum. Next base: position 1,297,395 of record NC_141917.1, on the reverse strand, counting down.
CAGAAACCAGGCGGCGAGCGGGGTGAGGGGGAGAAGGACCCCCGACCCTCGACCTCGCGCCCGGGCACCCCAGCCCCTGCTCCGGGGCGCTGGGGCGAGGTCTGCAGGTCCGCTCGCCCTCACGCGCTCCAGCCGCTCCGGCCCCGAAGCTGCCCCTCCCCGGCGAGGCCGACGTCGCTGGTCCCGGTGCTCCCGGGGTCCCGTCCCTGCAGGAAACCAGACCCCAAAGTCGGGCGGCCGTGGGGTCGCCCGGTTCCCAGGGCAACAGCGCCACCGCCGGGAGGGCGCGGAGAACGCGCTCCGCGGGGCACGCGGGGCGGGGTGGGGGCCGGCGGAGGAGTGAGTCTCCCAACATCTTAAAGCAGGTGACAGATACGCAGAGACAGGAAGGGCCCGTCTGCGTGGCCCCTCCGGTTTCTGGGCGTGGACCGGGGCGCACCGCGTGGGAACAGTCCACGGAGCTGCCACCTGCTCGCCCGCCTCTGCAGTCGCAGGAAAAGCCTGGTGAGGCCCCCCTCTTGGAGGTGGCCCTGCACGGCCTGACCCAGGGGGTCGGTGATCTCTCCCACCCCCATAAACAGCTTCCTTAAAAGGAGACCTCAGGCTCAGAGTACAAGACACTGTCACCGGGGTCCCTCCAGCAGCCCCTGGCTCTGGCAGCCAAGTCCCTCAGCTCCTACCCCCACCCCCTCCTCTCCCTCCTCAGTGAGGGTGAGGAACACCCATCAGGAGGGGTAGAGATCCCCCTTGGGAAACTTCCCTTGGTGGGGGGAAGACATCTTCGTTCCCAGTGTTGAAGACCCCCAAATCCCACCGCAGGTGTCTCCCCACCAGCACCTTGGCCTGGGCCGCCCCTGGGGTCCTTGGTTCCCGGTGTAAACAAAGAACCCCCTCCCCTGGGTCTCCATACTAACTGCTTTAAGCTCCATAACTACTAGAAAAAGCAGTTACTGCTATTATCATCTGGAGAAACTGAGGCACAGAGAGGTCACCCAGCCTGCCCAGGATTGCCCAGCTGGCCAGAGCAGCACTGGACTTAGCCCACACCCATATCCTTAGCTTGGTCCCAAGGGCAGCCAGACAGAGAAGTCCATTTCCATCATGTGAGTTGACCCTTGGCCTCAGCCAGCACCGGCTTGGCAGGAGTCCCTTCCTGTGCCAGCCCCCACATTTCCTGCACTCCCTGGCCACTAGATCAAGAGCAGCCTGTGCTCCCCCAGGTATTCACAAGAGCTTAGGTCTCCAGTCGCCATGGCTTGTGGCGCTGATGAGGTTCGTCTTCATTTGAGCCATGTCCCCCTCAGGATGACCAGGTCTTCATAGTCTGCCCAGGACTTTCCCGGTTTTAGGACAGAAGTCCCACTTCCCAGAACACCTCTCACACTGGGACAGCTGGATCCCTCACCTCCCCACCTCGCTATGCACACCTACGAGCTTGGCTGGTGCAAGAACAGAGCCCTTGTCTGCCCAGAGAGGGCTGTCTACCTGAGGAGTGAGAACAGTGTCCATCATGCCCCAGTAGGCCTGAGGTAGACACACCTGTCCAGGGATGTCAGAACCTGGCCGGGAGCATCTCCCCCGGCTGGGGCCAGGCAAGCATCTCTCACCGATGTCCAGTCCTACAACCCAGTGCCCAATTGCACTGGCCGGAGGTCTGGGCCTCATCCACGGGGCTGGGTGAAGATGGAGGGGGCCTGTAGGACAGGAGAGTGGACATGCTGGAAGGAAAATTTCGTGGGAGACACGTGGAGGGGAAAGAAACTTCCAGCCTGGTTCTGGGAGGTGCTGTCACTGAGCAGTCCCCCAGAGTCCTAGGGAGTCGGAAGTCTCCTCCAGGGGGCCTTCCAAAGTCTCTGAAGTCACGCTCCTCATGCTTTCTGCTTTTAAGAGATTCTATCATGTGCAGACTCGCACCACGATGGCCACCTGCACCCCTGCCCAGCCCTGCCCTTGGGTCCCTCTCCTCTGGTCCACAGACTCCGGCTGCTTCTGCTCTGGGCTCCGCGGGCTCCCAGGCCCCCACACCTCGTCTCTGACCCCCCTTTGCCCCTCCCTCCACCCCAGGTTTGGAGGGCTCTCCCCTCCTGTTTTCACAGCTTCCCTGGACCTCAGCAGCACCCGTCTCATGTGCTTCTCCTTCTCCTGCCTGTGCCTGGGGGAAGCATTCCTTGGGGCCCTTCCCCTGCAGCCCACACCCCATCTCCTCTCTCAGCAAGAGCCGGTTTGCACCCCGTGGACCCACCTCTGCCACTGCCTCTCGTTTCCTGGATCTTGCTTATCCTGCCACACGCAGATCCCTTCTCTCTTCCTCCTTCTCTTCTGTCCTTCCCTGCTGACCCTTCCCTGCCCTCCCAGGCCTCTCAGGCTCTGCTCTGGGGCTGAGTGGGGGGACGTCCTGGGCCGTCCAGCCCTTGCTGTGTGCCCTTTCGTTGGAGCTGGGGCTCCCCACTGAACACGTGAGCCCCAGTCCTCTGGTGGCACTGCCCACTGACACCGTGCTGGTCATGGACACATCTCACCAGCAGGCTCCCAAACCATGGCCACCATCGCGGTGACCGACCCACCGAGTGAAGGAAGGGGCCTCTTCTCCTGGCTCTGGCCCTGAGCTCTCAGCGGGTCCGGGGAAGCAGAGGAGGGGCAGCCCCTGAGCTCAGAGGCAGGACTGGACCACATGTCCATCCCCAGCTCAGCCACAGCTGTCCGCTGTGAGCCAGGTCACATCCCAGCGCCTGTGTGGGCCTCGGGTTCCTGGTCTGTAAAGTCTAGAAGTGGGACAGAGTGGCGTTTGAGGCTAGCTAAAGCCCACCCCCAGGCCCTCCACATCCCTTCCTCAGACCCTATGGGATGGCGCCAGCTCCACGCCAACCTCTCGCGCTCTCCAGCAAGCCCCGTCGGACCTTGTGAAAAGCTCCCCTTCTGCCCACTTGTCAAGTGCCCCCCGGGTCCTCACCAGGCCCTCCAGCCCTCTGTGCAGACGATAGATCCCCAGGCTGCCAGGATGATGGTTAGTGCTCCCCACAGCTGCAGGGCGAGCCCAGACAGGGTGCGGTGGGGGTGCAGAGGAGCCCACGGTGTCCTCCTTCCCTCCAGAAGATGCCTGGGTCTCCAGATACGCCAGCTTGAGCACGACACACGTCAGGAAAAGAAAGGAAGCTTCTTCAATTTACAATAATCAGAGCACGTCTGAAGGCGAAGCTGCTCGTGTTTGGGTCACTTGGCCACCCCGTGAAGGACGCCTGCTCTCCTTCTCACTAGAAGCCACACCCCCCCGCAGACCCATGTTCAGCACCAGCACAGCTTGAACTAGACGGAATGCCAGGGGCCACCTTCCGCAACTCGGCTTGAGTGGGGCCCATGCACCAGCCCACCTGACATTCATTCATTCATTCATTCATTCATTCATTCACTATCGAATGTTTGTGCAGCCCCCACTGTGTGATAGGAATCAGCAAAGCCCCACAGGAAATACACTCATGAATAAGACAGGAAGAAGAAGCCCGTGGCTTCGAGGGCCCTGTACTCTGGGAGGGGGCATTTGGGGTAACCAGTGCCGTGGAGCGGGGTGAGACGGCAGGGGGGAGCGGCTCTAGGGCCACAGTCTGCGGTCAGAAGGCCAGATCCAAGAATTCCTGACTGCCCCCACCCACAGGCAGCTTAGGCACACTTCAGCCTCTCCCTGGACAGCTGGGGCAGCAGCTCTGTCTGCTCCACGAGGCTGGGGATTGAATGAGTCGATCCAGGAAGAGCTCAGTAAATAACCCTTTTTATCGTGGATTGAGAAATTGTTAAAAATAACACCGTAATATAACATGACAGTGTTTTAGGAAATAACTACTGTAAGACTAGGCTGGAATCATTCTCTCAGAAAGATAGAATCTGTCAATAGCATTATACTCTGATCCAAGCAATGATGCAGAGGGGCCTATTAACACATAGGTAACAATTATATCTTGTCCGTGAAGGACAGAAGAACTCAGTGTATACACAGGTGTGCCGCGCAGCCAAGTATCTAAGCCAGTGGGTATTTTTATACCTGCTTTCCTTGGAGAAATAAAACACAGGTCCTACAGTTCAGAATGAAATGGTATTTCAAGATCTCAGTCATAAATAAAATCTTGGAATCTTAATTTGAAGGGATTTTGGTGGTCATCTCATCTAATCCTGTATGGGATCCTATCAATAGAATAATATAATGTAATACAATGTAACAGAATGTCCACAGTGTGCTACAATGTAATTATCTGTAACGTAACGAGCCATGCTGTAACAAGATGCCGGGTGGCAGAACACAGTGTAATTGAATGAGAAGATGGGCCACTTTGCCAAAGCCCCAGCCCACAGTCCCTCTGCTGACACTCCATTGCCTTGGATGCTGGCGTCCCAGCCCCTCAGTCTGGGAGCAGCCCCTGCCGTCCACACTCAGTGTCCTCGGACATGAAAGACACCTGAGTCACCACTTGCACCCTGGCCTCTGTCGAAAACTGCAGTCTCATGGCCTTTGTCTGGCCTGGAACCCTGAGTGTTTCTACCAGCAGAGGTGAGAGTCCAGTGACCTGAGCAGCGTCTCCCTCTCATTCCCAGTCACCGAAGGTGGGTTTCTTGTGAGTGAAGGGGACCTGCATCCACCTGCTGGGAGTCCTTCCTGCGGACTGTGAGCAGTTTGGAAAGGACTGGGGGAATTAGCTGAAAGTTAAACACTGGCTGAGTTGGGAAAGGCCAGCGAGTCTGAACTTGGGTAGAATTCCGTCTCTCCCCCGACTGCCTCCCTCAGTCTCTTCCATTGTCATTTATTCCCCACACCCCGTCGGGCTCCCCATCAGGATTCGGGGCCTGCTGGCACCGCAGGGCTGCAGCCACCTCTGTCTCTTTCGCTGCAGACGCTGGTCCTAGCAGAAGGCCTGGGGCATGCTCTTTCATCTACACATATGGAATGGTTGAAACGTGGGGATGTGCAGAGTGGGAGAGACCCATGATGACCACACTGAGAAGACGCCCCTCCCAGGAAAGCTCCCACCATGGAGGAACGGGGAGAAGCGGGACCTGGGGACCAGTGAGGAGGATGAGTTCTCAGAGCCTCAGGGGAGGCAGGACAGGGTGGCATAGGCGGGGATGCCCGGCCCCTGGGTTTAGGCCAGGCAGTTGCCCTTACAGTGCCGAGTTCTAATCCCTAGAAATCTGGGGACAACAAAGACAATGTTGTGCCTTGCCGTCTCAGCTGAGTGCCAGATCGCATGACAGCTAGAAAGCAGATGCAGGAGGTACACCCTCGTGTGCAAGAACAGAGGCTCTAAAAAGTCCCCAGGAAAGAAGCGAGAGTTCTGCTGTGATAGGATTGGAATCTGCAGACTGGAAGGGGACAGCAGAGAAGGCAGGTGTGGGACCAGAGCAGGCCAGCCGCAAACAAGGCATTCAGATTGTGTACCCCCAGGCCCCCAACACAGGTGTGACTGAGGGGAGCCTCAGTGTCCTCACCTCTGAGGTCCTCACGTCTAAGCCATCCTCCCGCAGACCCAGCTGCCCACGCTGAGAAATGTGGATTCCACGAGTGTGGGGGCCCCGGAGGACGGTGGCCCAGCCAAGGTGTCTGTGAGCCCCTCTGGGCACCGGGAACCCACGGCTGCTGGGAAGGTGACCATGTGCATTGGGCGAAGTGCAGAGGGAGGTTCAGAGCCTTTGCAGGGGGCCACGAGCTGTAGTGAGACCCGACGGTCTTCACAGGCAGCTCTGGTGTCCCTTGGTCCAGAGGGGACAAGAGAACTGACAGGAAGGGAAACAGAAAGCAACCTGTACAGCTTGTCAGCCTGCAAAGCCCCTGAGTCCCTGTCGGGGGTCCTGTGCACCTGTTTGCCCCGAGCTCCTCCCCGAGGGGGACATGGGGCTCTCATCCCCGCCCCTCCACAGGTACCTACGCATTCCCTGAAACTTTCTAAAATGTGCCTCTGAAAAGGTGTAATGAGGGAAAATTATTTTTCCTGAATATTACCAGCATCACAACCTAGGGGCACAAGATAAGGAAACCCCTAAGTTTTAGAAATAAGCTGTGATGGTTCGTGTCAGTCGGCTACACTGTGGTGCCCAGTGATTCAGCTACGCTCTAATCTAGGTGTTATCACAGAGGTGTTTTGTAGATGAGCTTAATGGCTACAATCAGCTGGCTTTAAGTAAAGAAGCTTATCCTTAGCCACGTAGTGGGCCTCATCCAATCAGGGGAAGGTCTTTAGGCCAAAACCAAGGTTTCTCTGATTTCAGACGTGCCAGCCAGCTGCCACTATCACTTAAGCCAACTCCTTGAAGTAAATCACATACCACATACGTCAGCTACGGGTCAGTTTCTCTGGAGAGCCTGGCTGATATGTACGCCCACAGCACAGTCATCCTCTGAAGCTGAAGCCAGAGTCACAGACGCGTGCTCTTCGTGCCTGCAGGGCGACCTTGCCCATGCAGCTGTGCAAGTGAGGTCACAGGGACCCTGCCCGGGCCGGAGACTAAGGACCATCTGTCCCCGCATCACCTGAGTGAGGGGAGGGGAGCCAAGAGGAGGAGAGGCCCTGAGCCCAGGGGAAGGACACAGAGGCTGCTGTGGCTCCTTGGGAGCCTCCAGGGTTGGGAGAGAGAGGATGTCGGCTCAGCTTAGGCCCCAAAGAGCCAACACGAGCTGTCACCAGGTTATAGGTCCGATGTTCCATAGTCTAATTTTATTTGGGTTGTATTAGTGTTATTGATGGCTGCATAACACATCACCCTAAAACTTAGCTGCTTAAAACAACATGATTTATTATGTCCCAGTTTCTGTGGGTCAGGTACCCTCTAGCCCTGGGTCTCCAGAGAATACAATCCAGGTATCGGCAGGGGCTGCAGCCTCACAGGTAGGCTCCAGTGAGGGAGGGTCCCATTCCGAGCTCGCTCATGAGGCCAGTGGCGGATTCAGATCCCTCGCTGGAATGAGGGCCTTGATTCCTCAGTGGCCGTGGGCTGGAGGCCACCCTGAGTTCCTGGCACGTGGGCCCCTCCACAGGATGGCTCACGATGGGGCAGAGCCAGGGGGAGGCCACCACTGTCGTCAAGTAACATAATTTTATAGATGGAATCCCATCACTCTTGTCAACTTCTTCTTGTTAGATGTGAGTCTGTAGGTCCCACCCACTCTCCGGGGGAGGGAGTTCCACCAGAGGGCCAATACTAGAGAATTTAGAGCTGTGTTAGAGGCCGCCCACCACAGGCTGGAGAGAAAAATAAGTAATCACACATCCACCCTGACAAGCCTCCAAAGACTCTGAAAATACAAGCATAGATTTGGGGTTTTAGTCAAATTTCTTTTAAAATATTATTGGACTCAATTTTCTAAAATTTGTTAACAAGTTTTTACCTTTATTCATGAGGAATATTGCACTGTAATTTTTTTACATATAATGTCTTTATCTGGTTTGGGTTTCAAGGTGATTCTGGCTTCGTAAACTGCACTGAGAGGATGCCTTCCTGTCTAGTTTCTGAAGAGTTGGGGTAGCGTTAGTGTTACTTCTTTCTTAAGTGTTTGGTTGAATTCACCAGTGAAGCCATCTGGGCCTGGAGTTTTCCTTATGGGAAGGTTTTTAACCACAAGTCCAATTTTTTCTTTATATACAGGGCTATTTAGGTCCTCTGTCTCCTTCTGAGCGAGCTCTAGTGATTTGCATCTTTCAAGGAACTTGTTTCATCCAGGCTGTTGAATTTACTGTCATAAGGTTGTTCAGATATCCACTCACCTGTTATCAACGTCTGTAGGACCTGTAGTTTTGTGTGAATTTCCACCCCCCTGAGCACAGAGAACCAGGATGCCTCTACTGGCGCCAGCCTCCCAGAGTCAGCTTTTCCTTTAGTAGAAAAAATAAAACAGCAAGGATTTCAGAGCCCACCTCAGGTTTGGCTCCCCTTGGTGAATGCCTCACTCTCCCACCAGGGTCCCATCACGACATGTGTCTGATCACCCCGGCCACCCTTTGGTAGACTCTTCCTGAAAGTGTGGGGTAACTTTTGGGGGGGCGGGAAACACAGCCCAGAACTGGGAGAGATTAGATGTGAGCCTCTCCCGACAAGAGGAAGTGTCCACTGCTGGCATCTTCCTCTCCCTCTCCTGGCTGCTGCCCTGTGCCCAGCACTCTCGCTGCCCATTACAGAAACAATCTCCCTCTAAACCCCCACCTCTCTGTGCTGGGGGTGGAGGGCACTGAAGATGCCTTGGAGCCGCTCCTCAGACATGTTTCCCTGCACAGCTTCCGTTTCCCTATGTGTTACTAGGCTCTGGGCCATCCTTTATGACCAAAGCCCCTTTAGTCTGTTTCCCAATGGAAGCCCCTCTGCCCTGGGCCTCTTCCTGCAGAAATGCTGACAGTCTCCACAAACAGCCTTCCTGAACAGTTTCTAATGTTCTAGACACATTCTTCATCAGGGTCCAGGATCTCCAGGCAATAGCTGTCCATTTTCTCCCCTTCCAGAGCAACTGCTGGAATTGCGGATGAGCAGCTTGATTCACTGAAGAATTTATAATACAAAGTTTCAACCACCAAGGTTTTTACAACTACATTTAGTAAATTCTTAGAAGTTCCATTTACCCTCCCAATAATCACAGCGGCTGTTTATGTAGACACCACTTTGTGAAGACATTTTATGTAAATCGTCCCCGGTCCTCACAGCAATCCTGCCAGATACGCCCCTAGATTACCAGTGTGGAAACGGAAGCTCCTGGAAACTGAGTGTCTTCTCAAAGCCACACAACTGGTGAATTGAGGAATGGAGATTTGAACCTGGCCTGTTTTGTGCAAACGTCTGCTTTCAATAACTACACCTGTGTGCCCATCTCGGTACATCCTGGAGAATTCTAGAAATTCATAAAACAGACCTCCTGCGTCTGCACCATAAAATGTTAAGATACTCGAGCACTTTATTGGAGCCACACGGATGAGGCAGAGCCATGAGCAGGGCCTCGTGTCAGTTCTCTGCCAACATTGCAGTGTTTAGCTTCTATTAAGCAGAGGGATCCAGCCACTGCTACAGGTAAAATGCCACCTCCGGCGGAGATGCCTAATTCCAGGTGGGCTGCACAAAACTCGGTGATGAGTGCGGTGAAGCCAACAGAAAATGCAACCGACTTGTGAAGAGGTGAAGCTAGACTGAAGCAAAGTGCTGGACCTTTAGGGGAAGTTCCAGAGAACCCCGTGACTGGGGTATCAGCTATTCTATCCAGATTTTACGTTTTTACACATAAATAAATAAAATCAGACCTTACGATGAAAATAAAATTGCCAACAGAGAGGGGAGTTGAATCATCTATAAATCAGGCTGTGATTTATATTCCCCTGACACAAACTATCAATCAGCCGAATGATTAAATCAATGCTATATCACCCAAAATGGCACAGTTTCGACATCGGTCTCAAACTTCATAAGTCAAAGGAGTAGGAGAGGCCCCGGGATGTGACCACACTCGTCAACCATTCAAATCATAAATCACGTTGTTCTCACAGCCCCTGCAGAGAGGTGAGGGCATCTTCCCGGCAGGGAGACCACGGGGCCCCAAGCTCGCTCTCCCAGGGAGCCACACACCACCCGCCCACGCCCAGTCCTGACAGGCCCCCGCCTTGCCCTGGACAGCGCGGGAAGGACGGGGAAGGCAATGGACTTCCACCATTGCACTGAAAAAGGCAAAAAGGGGAATCGGGTCACCACATCCTGTGACCCTGAAATGGAGGTCTCCAAGGCCACCTGCGCGCTGTGCCCATTGAGGTCAGCGGCCTTGGTGCATGGTTCCTGCCGCCGGCTACATTACTCACCCTCTCCAAGCTACAGCTTCGTCGTCTGCAAAGGGCTGGCAGCCACTATCTCACAACCAAGTTGTGAGAATTAAGTGGAATAAAAAGCGAAAAGTGCTTAGTATGAAGCTTCGTGTGTTATTGGCTCTTTATAAATGATAAGTAGTACTTATTAAGTGTTTATTCAATTTATTAATATTCATAAGGAACTAATTTTCAGATTTGTTAAATTTTTCTATTGTGCAAACATATGCACATAATTTGCATAATAAGAAAACATTTTTTAATTTTACTGATTTTTCCTTTGATCTTCATTCCATCCTTTCTTTGCTTTCTACAGATTTATTATCTTTTTTTTTCTAGTTTCTTGAGATGGAAGCTTGTACTATTGAATTTGTACCTTTTTTCCCCTAATATATGCATTTAGAACTAGGAATTTCTTACCAGGTACACTCTTAGGTACACTCCACAGGTTTTTATATGTCATATTTTTGTTAACATTTTGTTCAAAATGCTTTCTAATTCCTATTGTTACTTCTTCATTAACCAATGAAATATTTAGAAGTTGCTTAATTTTCATGTTTTGGCAGATTTTCAGCTATCTTTGAGTTTTGATTTCTAATTTAATTCTAGGTGGTCAGAGAATATACTCCAATATATTCTCAATTACTTGAAACTCCTTGAGACTTTCTTATGCATGGAATTGGTCTATTTAATCCATGTTTCTTTTGGACTTAGGAAGAAGGTGTGTTCTGGAGTGGTGGGAGCAGTGTTCTCCATCGGTCAAGTTAGCTAATTGTGCTGTTCAGATCTTCTCTGCCCTTATGGACTTTTTGTCTGCTTTTTCTATCAGTTACTGAGAAAAGTATGTTAAAATCTCCAAAGTGATTGTGATTTTGCCTATTTTCCTTTTAGTTCTGTCAACTTCTGCTTTCTACATTTCGATGTTGTGTTATTAGTTGCACACAAGTTCAAGACTGTTGTATCTTTGTATAGAATCGGCCTTTTCCGCATTGTGAAATATTCCTTCTCATATCTATCACACTTCCAGCCTTAAAGTCTATTAATTTAGTTACACCAGCTCTTTTTTGTTCAGTGCTTGCACGGTAAACCTGAAAGGACTGATGTTCCTGCCTCTAGCAAACATGAGATAAAATGGCCTGGCCGTTTTTGAGATGTGTTGCTGGGACCCCAGACAGCGGGTGCAGAAGTCAGGGTGTCCGGCTCTGTCAGCCCTTGTTCAAGCCCCCAGGGGAGCCCGGGTGGAGGGCCTACCACAGGCCAGCTCTCCCTGCTCCCTGTGGCTGTGGTTAGAAGAGGGGGCAGTGTTCTGGTCACCAGGGGTGGTGGCTCATGGGAAGTCTGAAGCCAGGGAGCCACAGGCCAATTCTTATCTGACGTGGGTGGCACTTCAGCCCAGTTTGTCCAGGACCGTCGAGGGTTCCTGGGAGTCGGGACTCACAGTGTTAAAAGCAGGAGGCCCTGAGCAAACCAGCGTGAGTTGGCCGTCCCACCTCTCAGCCTGCTGGCCTGGGCGCTAAGAAAGGGTGAGGGTTGGGTGCCCCCACCCTCCCTGTCAGGCCGCACCTGGCCTCCTGGAGTCACGGCCACTGTCCCCCTGGAGTGGGACCTCTCAGCCCAGCGTGCCCATCTTAGCACTGTGACACGTGTGTGCATGTTTGCATGTTCACATGCAGCCCTCTGTGCACGGGCCTCAGAGGACCCCTAGGTGCCCTGCTCTCTCTAGCAGGGGGGCTGGGGTAGGGGGCTGCCTGCTGCAGCCATCTCCCCAGAACCTGAAGAACACTGCTGGACGGCGCATCCCTGTTCCTCGTGAGCATTCCTCCTTCTGCTCTGGCCCCGGCCGCCCACACCGTTTCCTCAGGCTCCACGGGAGCCCAGCCGGAGCGTCACGCACGGGAGCCGTTGTGCTCGTCCTGCCTGCTGCAGACCCCATCCGCGTTGTCATCCCTTGATCTCCCAACCAGGAAACATCGATCGAAGCTCACACACATGTCTAAAGATGTGAGCTTGTCTCTTGATGCCCCTGGGGTCACGAGTCTTCAACGTCCCTCCTGCTGCCTTCTCCTGTGATCCAGAGACTCCCCTGAGGCCAATGAGGTCAGAAAGAGTGGCCTCTGAGCATCTGCTGAGCCGTATGGACCCTTCTGGACCAGGCTCGCAGGGACGTCCTGGCCAGTACTGCCCTGGCGGTCCTAGGCCTCGGACTCCAGGATCCCCATCCAGCAGCTGCAGCTGATGGGCCAGCTCGCTTTACAACGAGCACACAAATGATGTGACACACACAGCCCGCAAAGGACAAGTCTCATCTCTGCTGGAGATGCTGGCACTTGTGGTCTAGCCTGGATGGCCAGACCAGTGTTTATGTCACAAACATGCTGGGTCGGTTTTAGTAAAGACCATAGCGAAGGTGGTGAGGTTGATAAGAAATGGTTTTGGCTAAAGGCCAGAGAGTTAGGTTAGGGCTGGTACCTGAGGAAATTTGGAGGTTTCTGAAGACAGATCACGGGTTGTGGAAATGGGGCGAGAGGCGCAGAAGGGGAATCATTATGCTCAAAACAGAGCACACGGCGATTCACGGGAAGCCCCCTGGCAGCAAAGCGGCTCATCGCGACATGTAAAGATTTTCCACATGAGGCCGCGTCTGATGACTGGCAGGTCGGAGCTGGAAGGACACAAGCGTGGACTCAAATGACACAGGTCTGCCTGTCACTCGGGTGGGCCCCGCCTGAGGCTGTCTTTAAGGATGGAAATGAAAACTGTGAGCCCTCCCTACTTGCTCTCTCAAGTCCCTGTCCTGGGCGCCGGGAGCACCAGCAGGAATTCAACCCATGTCGGAACAAATCGTGGTGCCCGCCGGTGACCGGTGTGGTTGCCTGTGCCGGCAGCCGGGTGACCGATCCACGCAGCCGGCAGGTCAGTACCACCACCCAACTGCGGGATTAACCTGAGAGGCGAGGCACATGGAACAAGGCATTTGACCTACGCTGGATGTTTTTGGTCCATTCATTACAACTGTTTGCTCACAGGGGCCTCAGGAATAAACTACAGTCTCGGAGCCCGGAAAGCAGCTCCCTTGCATCACCGATGGCGTTGCCCAGCTCCTGCGCTTGGTGCCTCCAGCAGAGGAAACCACTCCCAGCGTCTGGCTCACCCCGAGGCTCTGCCTGTGCCAGCCCTCCCCCGGCCCCTCCCCCCACACACACACGGCACACCCAAACACGCCCAGACCGAAACATCTCCAGTTGTCTCCAGACAGCGGGCAGCAGAGGTGTGAGGGGGACAGAAGTGGCCTCGTGGCGGCTCCAACTGTCCTCAAAGACTCCCCGTCGGCCGAGGAGAGAGAATCGGGGAACCCGCTGCTCCCACAGCTGGGCGGCGCCCCCCACCCTCCCCAGGGGCGTCCGTCCTTTCTGTGTGTGTATTTCAGTGTCAGGTCCTTGTGTGAAGATTCGAGTTTGAATTTCTACATCATCCAGTCGGTGCCTAAGAAGAGGTGGGGAGGGCAGCCCCGGCTTTTGCTGGAGCCCCTGAGATCGCCGCCTGGTCTCACCTCTGAGTCTTTGGGGAAGAGTGAAGGTGAAAACCCCGTGCTGGGCCCGACAAGCTGCCCAGGGGCTGGACGTTGGATGAGTCATCGCAGGCCTGTGGGGATGGCTGGACTGGGTGGGGTGGACAGTGGCCCTCCCAAACACTGAAACAGTGCAGAGATGGGGGCACCGATGATCTCATAGCTAAATGTGAGCATGAAGCTTCCGCCAGCCCCGAAGCTGCGATTCTGGCTGTGTGTCCTGGCTGGCGTGGGACCCCTGAGGCTCTCGGATGTGCGCAGAGATCCTGAGGGCCTGTGTGGGTGTGAGCAAGCTCTCACGGGTCCTCCTTGACCTCCGGTCCCTCTGTAAGAAGGTGAGGCCGTGAAATAAGGGACATGTGACAGCACGGGCACCTGGGAAGTCAGCAGAAGGACATGTGCAGACTCAGCCTCTGTCCCCAGGGCAGCAGGGGAGGGGCCGTGGCACAGGCTTCGTCTACTTCGTGTATTTCTTAGGGATTGACTGCTCTTTCAAAGCACAGGTACCACTTCCATGATTTTAAAAGTATGTTTTAAACATTCTTGAAAAAGAAGAGTCACGTGTGTGAACACAACACAGCGAATGAAGGAGCTGTGACGTCGCGGGTGGTCCTGGCTCTTTGTCTGCAGTCGGCCCAGGACTGATGCTGAATGACGAAGGTCTGTTGCTGCCAATGATTGCTGCGACTCTCCATTCAGGGGCTCCCTGCACCCCAGAAAGCCTGCCAGGGCAGGGGGACAAACCCCTGGAAGGGAGGACCTGGCCTGAGGGCTGTGGGCGCCTGGACCCTGAGCGTCGTTCATGGAGAGTGTGACAGCGCTGAGCAGAGGGCCCTGGCTGGAGGGACAAGGGACAATTCACCTGGTGCCCACAGCACAGGAGCACATGGTAGGCATGTCTCCCTGTGCGCTCCAAGCAGGACTGCACCCCACACAGCCGGACTAGCAGGGGACCTCGGGGACAAAATGAACAATGAGGGCTCTCCAGCAAGTCTTGGGTAGAGGCATACCTTCTGCCCCAACCCACATTGTGGGGGCAGTGAAGGTAGGTGGACACAATATGGGGAACCCCGGAGGCCACCCTTCACCCCAGCCATCTCTGCAGGGAGCCACAGCCAAATCAAAGAAACAAGACAGCCAAGTCCAGCAGTCAAAACCTTCTGTGCTCTGAGGTGGGGCCAGAGGGAAACGTCCCCGGGGTTTCCACTCAGATGCAGCGGGATTCCCACTGCCAGGGTCCTGCCTGGCTTTACTCCTGCTCTTCTCACATCTCCGCATGTGAGGAGCCGCGATAGCCCCCTACCATTGCCCTCCCTCACCCCATCACCCCCCCCACCCTGCCCCCATCGCCCCTTCTCCACCCACTTCATCCCCTGAAGAGCACACGGAGAGGCCTGGGCCTGGACGGGGCACGGAGTGGAGGGTCCCTTGGCTGTTGAGGGCAGCACTTCAGTGCCTGGATCCGTGGAGGGAACATTGATCATTTACCTGCAAGATGAGAAGATTCAAGGAGGACTTTATGGGCTAAATCATGTCCCCCTCAAATTTGTATGTTGGAGCCCTAACCCCCAGCACCTCAGCATGTGACTGTATTTGGAGACAGGGCCTTTAAAGAGGGAATTAAGATAAAATGAGGTCATATGGGTGGGCTCTGATCCAGTAGGACTAGTGTCCTTGTAAGAAGAGGAGATCAGGACACAGACTTGCACAGAGGAATGACCATGTGAGGACATAGGGAGGAGATGGCCATCTACACACCAAGGAGAGAGGCCTCAGGAGGAACCAGCCCTGCAACACCTTGGTCTCCAGCCTCCAGAACTGGGAGAAATAAATTCCTATTGTTTAAGCTGCCCCGTCGTGTTGCTCTGTTTCAGCAGCCCTGGGAGACTAGTACAGCAGACAGAATAGGTGATTCCAAGTATTTGGAAAGTTGTCGTGTGGAACAGGATTAGACATCATTTTCCATTCCCAACAGGCAGGACGAGCCCGAGTGAGAGCACCTGAGGTAAGGGGGGGATACACCACAGCCCACTCGCTGAGCACTGGGTCTGCACCCAGCCTGCAGAGGCGCCGGGCACCGGCAGAGAAACCGGCCTTCCTCCTCCTTCAAAGACGGCCTGCCCGCGCGGAGGACGGGCCGTGCAGGGCGGGACGATGTTAACACTTGGTAAATGTGAGCTACTGTATCACCACAAGGAGAGGACACTGACCCTGCCTGGGGACGGTCAGCAGGGGGTGGACACACACATGACAGCAGGCCTTCCAGGGAATGGTGAGGAGGCCGCTGTGGGTGTGGGAAGGTCACCAGCAGCTTACGGGGAATGATGGGGATGCGTCTGGGGAGTTGGTGGTGGCCAGATTGCGACACTGACTGTGCTATCTGCCCTCTATTCTGCAGGGCGCTGGGTGGCTCGAATGAAAGGGGACCTTCAGGGAGGCCAGGCCTGGGGGGCAGGGGGAGAAGATGGGGAGGGCGGCCCCACACCAGACGAGACCCCTCCTCAAGCAGAAGCGGCGTCTGCCCAGGCGGCATCCACTCTCTGGAGCGTTGCCAAGAGGAAGCTGGCGTTCGGCAGGGGCTGAACCGGGGACCTCCAAGGTCCCTGCCAACTCGGCCACAAATTCACGATTTTAGGGAATTCTCAGAGCAAATGCCTAGCCTGAAATGGATACCTCAGGCGAAGGGAGCTGGAAGTAAAGCGACATGAGCCAGAGACAGCGGCTCAGAGACCCAGCGCTTTCCTGAGCCGGTGGTCAGCTGCGTTCAGAGAAGGGAAGCATGATGCCTGAGGGCTCTGAACACAAAGTGCCGTAAACAAAGCCGCTTTATCTTAGGAAATTCCCTCCAGGAGACACTGAGGAATGCAGAGCCTCCCCTGGGCGCTCTGAGCCCAGGTCCCCAGGAGCAGCTGAGCCTGCGGGGATGGGGCACCCCGAGGAGGGGCCCAGAGCCTCGAAGGACACACAGCTGCTCCAAAAGGCAGGGCGTGCGGTGTTTTCTGCACCATCGCAGGGCAGAGCTGTGGGGACACCAGGAGCCCCCACAGAGGGCAGGGCTGTCCTGGGAGGGAATCAGCTCGCTCTTCCTCAAGGCCCCAGGAATCTTGGTTTCAGACCCACCACGTGGCCCTTTGATATCTCCCTGCCAGCATCTCTTAGCTAATTAAGGCTGGGTTGTTTTAGAATCCAATTATTTTCTTCCATATCTCGCCTTCAGGGGTGGGAAAACCAGACGTGTAAGAACTGCAGGCTGGGGAAAGGACTGGCGAGGGGGGTGTTTTGGTAACAAGAGAAGGCGGGCGTGGGGGAGGGGGTTTCAGGCTTAGAGCTGCCCTGGCGTCCTCGTGTGTATGGTCCTTCTTTGATATGTCTGCACACGTCATAGCTTAAAATTAAACTTAGTAACCCTGGTGAGGAAACACAAAACCTCACCAATTTAGCATTTGAATCTCTGTTATTTACGTGGTGTTTCCACTTCTCTTGTCGATACAAATAACGACAATGTTTCCCACCCTACTCCTTGATACAGTGATGGTTACCCACACACAAGAGCACGCACACGCACACGCACAGTGGAGCGTGTGGCTGAGACCCCGGTGGGAACCTGCCCCGACCCCAGATATCCCAATGAGCCCCTTCAGCCTCAGCTGCCCCAACTGAGGAAATGACTCTTGTTCTTCCGCCGTTGTGCCAGCGCTAACGATCCTCCAGGACCGAGCATGTGTGTGAGCAGATAAAGGATGTGGACCACACATGGAATGTTCTGAAAGTGGGACCAGTCTGGTTCATAATTTTCTAACTATCTTTCCTCCTTGGAGGCCCTAGTCCAGTGTGGCCTGTTCCCAGTGACCTGAGTGTGTGTTCTCATCCTTGGCCACGTTACAGGTGGCAGGACCCGTCTTCATCTGATGCGTCCCCCTGGCTGGGACAGTAGCAGCCCCAGCAGCCCCGCTGGGAGGTGCCTTGCCAGGGAGAAGGAAAGAGCTCAGAAAGCGACAGTCCCCATCCAGCCCTGGTCAGTGTGCGGACAGCCAGGCATGTTCCTGAATGCCACCAGGCAGCAAATGTGCCAGCTACACTCACTTCATTGTGCTGAGTATTGCCATGGACTGAATTGTGTCCCCCCCAAAATTCGTGTTGCAGCCCTAACCCCCATGTAACCGTTTGGAGTTAGGAGGTGATTACGGTTAACTGAGGTCCTAGGGGTGGGGCCCTGATATGGGACTAGCGCCCTCATAAGCAGGAACACCAGAGATCACTCCCTCTGCCAGATGTGGGCACGGGGAGCAGGCGGCCGTCTGCTGGCCAGAAGAGGCTCTCATCAGGAACCGACCACGCTGGCACCCTAACCTTGGACTTCCAGCCTCCAAAGCTGTGAGGAAAAAATGTTGTTTAAGCCGCCCGGCCTGTGGTGTTTTGTTTCGGCAGCCGGAGCTAAGACAGAAGTCAAGTCTAGAATCCTCCAAACTCTGCCCCCCGTGCTCTGTCTCCCTCCTCTAAACAGGAGGATTTCTCTTTTTTTATTTTTATTTTTGTAATGTTTTGTTTTTTGTTTTTTTTTTGAGGAAGGTTGGCCCTGCGCTAACATCTGTTGCCAGTCTTCCTCGTTTTTCTTTTTTTTTCCCTCCCCAAAGCCGCAGTGCATAGTTGTGTATCATAGTTGTAGAGTTGTAGCTCTTCTATGTGGGACACCGTCTCAGTATGGCTTGATGGGCCGTGCATAGGTCCGCCCCAGGATCCGAACCCGACAACCCCAGGCCACCGAAGCAGAAAACACGAACTCAACTGCTATGCTGCTGGGCCGGCCCCCAAACAGGAGGATCTCTTTCCTGCTGGGCTTTTACATCCCAGAGATGAGAGGCCAGCAGGAAAACCCAGAAGAGAGCCGGAGTGGGGCTCCGAGGAGCTGTCGACTGGGAGCCGGATCTCGGGGTTTCCCTCTCTGCCCGGATGGGAAGGCGTCGTGCCACGCCTGCGGGACTTAACGCGACAGCCGCGTGTAGCTCCTGCAGAGTTGGTGCTGGAACCGGTCCCCAGGCCCCGTGCCCTCTGCACTGTCACATCCCTAAGTCTGTCTGTGCTGAGTCCGGCACTTTCTAGTGGGGGCTTCGCTGCACACTCCTTTCACCCTCAGAGAGAAGTTTCCTGAAGCAAAAATCATTTCTCCTTAGACTCTTCCTTTTGATGACTAAATCAGCATGTCCTGCTTGGAAGCAATCAAAACGTCCCTCTATAAAAAGACACTTCAAAGACAAAACTATTAATGTGCTGGAAAAAAAAAGGAGAAAGCTGGTATTCCTTGAGGAAAAACAAAAAAGAAGTGGCTACTCCCTTGGCTTTGGGAGCATTTTAAAAGTTAAAAACAGAATTTTGTTTTGTTTCTAAGATTCAAGTATGTCAGAAAGATCTCATTTGAGTGAGTCATGGATTTGTTGATCCACACAGGATCCAGATCCGTGGTTGAGATTCATTGCCTTTGAGCTAGGAAAAGAGTCAGAAGCCTCCTTTACATGAGTAATCAGGGGAGAGCAGGTGGTCGGTTTTGTGTTGGTAAATTGCATTTCTCTTTTTTAGAAATTCCGCCATTGCGATGTGGCCTGACGAGACTGGAGCGCACCATTAACCTGCCGCCCGGGGCCTCTGCCCTCTCGCTCCTGCCAGACTCCCGGCGCCGGCCGCCGGCGGGAGCCGCGCACGGTTATCTCCTTCTAAATTAAAATTGTAACTCGTTCGGTCCCATTTACACAAAGCCCGGGCTTTGACACATGCAATTACTATGAACACAGGGGCAACATGATTGCTAAAGGCTCCAGAAAGAGAGTTTAATCAGAAAACATGGAGCTGTTCCGGCCGATTTATAATTTCACTACTCGCTATTCCTTTATGTTCTTACGTGTTCAGATAATTAGATACACTAGTTCTTGCTTCCCAAGAGGCCAGAAAGGGCAAAATTCCTATTCTTTTTACATTAAAAAAATTAAATTATAATATAGAAAATCTGTAACTTTGGGTGGAAATGACAAATTCACACTACATTAATTTCAGTGCTTACAAAATGTTACAAATAATTTGTGCATTCTTTCCTCTCTTGTAGGTGCGAGTGAATTAATTACCCACCCAATTTCAATGTCTTTCAAGTCAGCTTTCCACAGACAACTCCGAAATTAAAAGAAAATAAGGTCTGATTTCCATTTGCCGAGTATATTGGTGTTAGATGTTTAACCGTTTATGTCTCTGTACGTGTCCGCAAGAACACAGACATTAACAGATGTGCTCAGGACGCAATACCGTAGGAAGAGCAGCTTCCGCGGGACTGGTAATTCTGAAAGGAAAGGGACAAATTTCAGCCCAGCTACATTGCAAATAGCAGCATCTCGCCGTACCCCAAAAGGAGAGGCAGCTGAGCACCCTGAATCAGCAGACTGTGAGAGGCACCTTCCCCGGGGCCCAAGCTCGTGTGCCCCACACAGGGTGACGGGGGGGTCCGGGGGAGAGGGGCCCAGCTCCTCTTATTTGTCCAGACAACAGCGGACTGAGGGCCCAGCCATGCCGGGCCACGCCAGGTGCCGGGAAGCAGCTCTCTTGGCAAACAGACGTGTGGACGTCCAGTTCCCCATGGAGTGGGGGGTACGTAGATGGCGTGACCCCTCCACCGTGCGGGCCGCTTCCAGCAGTGGCAGGTACCATACTGGGCAGCACAGGCGGCCACAACAGACTGCAGTGGGAGACTGTGCCGGGCTGAATAGTGTCCCCAAATTCATGTCCACCTGTGACTGGGGCCTCATCTGGAAAGAGGGTCCTTCAGATGTAGTCAAGCTAAGACAGGGTCATGCCGGAGGGTGGGCCCTACCCCAATATGACTGGTGTCCTTGTAAGATCATGTGAAGACACAACAGAGAAGAAGGCCACGGGACAACGGAGGGGAGACTGGAAGGCTGCGTCTACAAGCCGAGGAACGCCAAGGACTGCCGGCAACACCAGGAGCCGGAGGAGCCCGGGCGACCCTCCCCTGGTGCCTCCAGAGGGAGCGTGGCCCTGAGACACCTTGATTTTGGACCTCTGGCTCCAGCCTGAGAGACTGAAGTCCTGTTGTTGAAAGCCGCCCACCTGTGGTACTTTCTCCCGAAGCCCCAGCAAACGCATACAACTGGTGCCCGCGACGAGAAGAGCAAACACACAGACGTGCACAGAGAGAGGACAGGGTGGAGAGACGCAGGGACGACAGCTGTGTGAAAACAGAGGCAGGGAAGGGAGGGTCGCAGCCACAGCCCAGCACTCTCTGCAGCCACCGAGCGCTAAGGGAGAGGCCGGGAGCAGATCCTCCCTCTCTGCCTCAGAGGAGCCAGCCCTGCCAACACCTTGATGTCAGACTTCTCGCCTCCAGAACTGGGAGAGGATAAAGTCCTGTTGTTTTAAGCCACTCAGTGTGTGACGCTACGGTCACAGGAAACAGAGACTTAATTTAGGTGTGCAGAATCGAGAAGGCCTCTCCCAGGACAGACACTGAGGCTGAGACGTGAGGACGAGGGAGGGACACCCAGTGAAGGACTGGGGTGCAGCACTCCAGGGGAGGACACGCCACACAGGGCTGTCAAGACTCCCATGGTCCTTTCCTGCATGAAAGGCACATTAAAGCTTTATTTTATGACTCGTTAGTACAAAGACAGACACATTAACATTATGTATTAAAACCTTGTTTTGACCTAACAGCTCTTATTTTTTTCTTATTCTAAAACAAATTAAAGCATTTTGGAGGGGGCGCTAAAAGTATCACAGGCCCCTGCCCTAGGCCCAGGGTTCCTAATGGGACAGGTCGCCTGTGCCAGAGCCAAGGCAGGGGAGGGGCCGGTGACTTTGGGGAAAGGAACAGTGACCCCAAGGTGGCCAGGGGCTATAAGGAAGGGCTTCAAGAGGTGGGCAGGTGCCTGAGCGCCCCAGACCTGCAGGCCAGGCCAGAAGTGACAGAACTGCAGTAGAAATCCTGTGAGGATTTTGTTTTCTTTTTAGGGTCACATTAGGTGTTGCACAGAAAATGAATTCACATGATGATTTGTTCCTAAAAACAGGTGGTTCCAAAATGCCAAATTCAAGTGAATTTTCACAGAAGTATAAAAAAATGGACATATGCTCCAGGAGGTTCAAAGATGTCAGAAAAATGGGCAAAGGACTTGAGCAGGTATTTGAAAAGAGAGGTCATCCAGACAGACCACAGATACATGACAAGCCGCCCACCTTCGTGCCCTCAGGGACGTGCTAGGGGAGAGCACCGCCACAGCTCAGGCGACGTGGAGCAGCTGGGAGCAGCCTCAGCCCTCACACCGCACAACCACTGGCAGAGTGAGAGCTGACCTCACACCTGCCTGAGACCCAGCAATTCCACCCGTAGGGACATAGCTTGTGTTCGTCTCCTGAGGCTGTTGAAACAAATTACCCCAAACCTGAGAGCTTCAAATAACACAAATCACAGTTCTGGGCCCAGAAGTCCGGAATCAGTCTCCCGGGGTAAAGTTAGGGTGTTGGCAAGGCTACTCCCTCCCGAGGATCCAGGGAGAAACCATTCCTGCTTTTTCAGCTCCTAGAGGTACCTGTACTGCTCAGCTCCTGGTCCTTTCCTCCGTCTTCAAAGCCAGCAGGGTAGCATCTTCCAGTCTCTGTCTGCTTCCATCATCACATCACCTTCTGCCTCCCCCGCGTCCCTCTAATCAGGACAGCTGTGATGGCATTTCGGACCGTATTAGTTCCTGCGGCTGCCATAACAAGTTATCACAACTGTGTGGCTTAAAGCAACAGGAATTTCATCTCGCACAGTTCCAGAGGCCAGAATTCTGAAGTCTGTAGATAACAGCAGGGTTGGTTCCTTCTGGAGGCTCTGACAGAGAATCTGTCCCAGGCCTCTCCCAGCTTCTGGTGGCTCCTGCAATCCCTGGCGTTCCTGGGCTTGTAGATGCATTACCCCGGTCTCCACCTCCGGCTTCACATCACCTTCCTCTCCGTGTTTCTGTATCTGCGTCTTCACACAGCGTCTCCTCTCTGTGTCTTCTCATCACATTGGATTTAGGGCCCACCTTCTCCAGTATGGCCTCATCTTAACTAATTCCCTCTGCAAGGACACTATTTCCAAATAAGACCACATTCAGGGGCCATTCAGACAATCCAGGTCCATCTCCTCATCCCAAGAGCCTTTACTCAATCCCATTTGCAAAGTCCCTTTGCCATGTAAGGGAACATTCTCACAGGTTTCAGGATGTGGACATCTTTGGGGGCCATTATCCAGACAGCCACACCATGTGTACCAGCAAATATGCACGTGTTTCCACCACAGACGGGAGCTGGAAAGCTCACAGCAGCACCGTTCTTAAAGCCAAGAACAGAAACTCCCCAAATGTCCACCAACAGCAGAAGGGGCAGTGAACAATTTAGGATCACGTGGCTTGAAGGAAGGATCTACAAGCTGAAGGCCACACAAAGCCAGACACCAAGGAGCACGTACCTTAAAGGGAGTGTTTACTTGTAAAATAAGCCCCCAATCGTCAGCCGTGTCCCACGGTGCCAAACATGGTGCTGGCCTTCAGCTGTGGGCACTTGCTCCCCTGCCTTTGTGCCAGGGACCCTACTTGGCTCCAGGCTGCCCTCACCCCAGCTCCAACGTCGCCGAGCTGCAGCCAGGCCCGGGGTCCTCATGTGGGGGCTTTGGGGACAGCACTTGATGGTCCCCAGTCACAATTCCTGAGCCCACAGAATGTCATCTCCCAGGGCCGCATGGCCGGGAAGTCACCAGATAAGCGCTAGGGCAGGGACCCAGGGGCATGTGGACAGGCTCTGTGGGGGAGGGGGCCCCGGGGCCACAGAGGCCACTGCTCAGCCCTGGGCGCTGGGTGGGCGTGGGTGGGGAGACGGACGTAGGGGGGTGGAGGGGGTGCGGGTACGTGAAGCCAGCACACGCTGTCTGAGCTGCCGACGTCTGAGGGGCGTACAGGACAAGGGAGGAGCTGAGGAGGTCCTCTCAGACTCTCTCGCTCTCTCCTCTCTCTCTTTCTCCCTCCCTGCCTCCTCTGATACCTTTGGGGCCCTGGGTAAGGAACTCATAAACAACGTGTATGTTGGGTCCAGTCCTATTTTTCTGAGGGGACACGGAGCCGGTTTCTCCGGCCCGGGCAGTGGGTGAGCGCCCGGTGAGCCCAGGCTTCAGCCTGGCTCTGAGTCGGTTCTTCCTGCCTGCACCAGGGCCGCAGGCAGGAGGAAGACGGGACTTTGGTGACAGCGCACACGGCCCTTTGCACATCCTGGCCAGGACGGCGCCCGCTGCGGGTAACAGAGGCAGGTCTAATCGCCCCACAGTCAGGGCGCGGCCGCCCATCTCACGTCTCGGCTCGCTGGGGACTTGCTTGTCCGGGCAGCCTCTGGCCAGTCCTCCCAGGTGCTGCTCGGCCGCCCCGCAGGCCGGGATGTCCAGGAGGCCCAGAGAAATCCAGCCGGAATTCTCTTAGGCCACAAAGGAACTTATTTGCTAAAAATCCAGCCGTTGATCTGCCTGTGGCCGCATCAGTGGATCGATTTGTTCCTCTTCCTGTGGACCTGTCCAGGCGCATGCGCGTGGTTAGGGACGCCGCGCCTCCTCTCCTCTCAGCCGCAGACACAAATCTGCTGTTTCTCCAGCTGCAGCTGCAGCTGCGCCGCTGCCGCGGCCTCCGTGCGCGGACGTGCAGCGGCACCAGGGGGCGCTGTGGGCTCGGCCGCGGCCGCGGCGACCAGGGAGCCAGGAACCAAGCGGGAGCAGAGGGCCGCTCAGAACTCCAGGAAACACGCTGCTCCTGTGTTTAGGAGGCGGCCTCTGCACTGCACGGGGGCTGCCCAGCACCGACGCTGCTCCCTCTTTCCACTTTGAGAGACACCCCCCGGGTTCTGCAAGAGCCTCAGCGGGACACAGAGCCGGCTTCGGCCGCCCTGCCCCACATTCGCGCGGGCTCGTGTCTTCACAACCTGTCCCTGCCGCTCCCCTACCTCTGAGCCGGCCTTCCCGAGTCCTGTCCACGGAAGGTGCGGGGGAGGGCAGGCACCCCCGAAACCTCATCACGCTCCTCTGTGCTCCTCCCTCCAGCACGCACGGTCACGCAGACGCACACACCTGTGAACACACGTGCACACATGTATGCACGCACAGACACAGCCACACACGACCCCACACACACGTGCTTGCACACTTGCACACACAGGCATGTGCACACTCCCTCACACTCTCGCCCACTCTCTCACACACACACTCAGGTGCAGACACCCCCATCCCGGAGGATTGGGCTCTGGTGGGGGGACGAGGGCTGAGTCAGGAAAGCCAGAGGAGGCAGCCCTCCCCCAGGGCGCCTGTCCCTGTCCCCTTGGCGCTGGCATCTGCTTTGGGGCAGCATTTCCTGGAGCCCGAGGGAGGAACATGAAAGAGACCTGCCCTCCCTCTGCCCTGACCAGCCGCTTCACAGGAAAGGTGGGCAGCAGCCCCCCACGGGGACCCCCACCCATTTCCCTCCTCACTCCTGAGAGCGAGCCTGGCCGCTGCAGCCCTGACGCGGTCCACTAGAGGGGGCTGTTGGCCGCGGCACAGGGCCTGGTTAGGGCCAGGCTCCCGTGGGGCGCAGCGTCACGTGCCTGCGCTGTCGCTGTCCTAACGACGGGAACAGAACCTGCCTTTGTCACCGCTGTGCTTGGAAAGGGCGGGGACCCCCAGCCCTAGCTTACCTCCCGCATGAACCAGGTCCTGCCCCCCGCAACAGTCTAATTCTCTGATATTCTAAGGGTGGTCCCCGCACATCCCAGGGTCCCTGGACCTTGTTGAAACTCAGCTTCCTGGGGCCCTGCTGACCAAATGGGACTCTTAGAGACGGGCCTGGGGACCCGCATCGACCACGGGGAGCCTGGGTGGGGTCAGAGGCAGGCCGGGTACAGGGGGCTCCCTCCCCTGTCCTGGCACCACTCCCCTCCACGCCCCCCCAGCAGGGCTCCTCAACCTTAGGATGGGTGGTCTGACCTCTGACCTCACAGTCCCCAGTTGTGGACAGAAGAAAGGCCAGGGTCCAAGGTTCCCTGGCCAGTGTCCCCAGGCATGCTGTCCCCCACTCCTGCCCTGGTCCCCTCCAGGCCTGCGTCTGCTCTGGCCTATCTCGTCACTTCTCGTGAAATTTATCCTCCTTGGTCCTAATGACATAAAATCCTCCAAGCCTGGCCATTTCTTTGGGGGTTTCTTTTATCTCTATGATGCCCTCACCCCCAGCCTCGTAAAGCTAACATCAAATAAAGGTGTGGGCCTTTTCTCCTGTGAATGTCTGTGCCCAGTTTATTTTGCAGACCCAGCAGAGAACCCAAGAGGGCAGAGGAAAGCTCCCTCCCCTACAGCTTCAAGAAGGGGGCTCCCAGGGGGGCCTCGAGCAGGGGCGGCCGTGCACGGGGTCTAAGCTGTCCCCTGTGGCACCAGCAGAGTCAGTGTTGAGGGGCAGACCCCAGGAGAGTGAACGGGAGCATCCTGGAGAGAGGGGGGCTGACTCCAGGGGTGTACCCACGAGGACTCTGAGGGGGCAAAGACAGGACGCCCCCGGGGAACCCCAGGACCCGGCTGAGAGAGGCCAGCCTCCCATTCCAGCCCCACACGTTCCACGATGTGGGCCGTGCTGGGTCATGTGGCTTTTTAAGTTATTGCAACCTCATCTAAGTGGGAAAGAGTATTAATACCAGGTGAGGTGTGTCACCAGGAAGGGAGGGAGGGGTGGAGGGAGAAGAGAGAAGGAACAGCCCTCTGAAATTAATGCTTGT
Organism: Ceratotherium simum simum; assembly: GCF_057802395.1. Taxonomy (NCBI): domain Eukaryota; kingdom Metazoa; phylum Chordata; class Mammalia; order Perissodactyla; family Rhinocerotidae; genus Ceratotherium; species Ceratotherium simum. Next base: position 1,271,223 of record NC_141917.1, on the reverse strand, counting down.
TAGCAAAAAATTATTTTATTATATTTTTTCAAATTAAAACAAGCACTATAGATACATTGTCACCAGTGAAACGACTCAGAGCCACATTTGAGGGAAGTGCTCCCAGCCCCACCTGGCCGAGGCGTTGGTGTAAACGGCCATATCCCACCTTCTCTTTCTCTAGATTTGTGCAAACATACACTCACATTATGTCAGCATGACACTTCACACCCTGACCTCACACCCTGCCCACTGCGCCCAACTCGGCCGTATGCAGATGTCTCCAGGCTGTCACGGTGGCGTGTTTGGGGTGGCCAGGAACATGGGGACTGCTTGCCAGCCAGTTGGGGAGGGATGAGCAAGGTCTATCTGTGCTTCGGTTACAACACAACTGACGACATTGGGGAATAAAAGGGAAGTCTTTTCAATGCAGCGCCCGATCTGATCTGCAATAATTCTGTTCAGATTATTGTGTCGACATTCATATCAGAATTATTTAGAATTTTTGCATCTACAGTCATAAACAAAACAAGCTCGCTCTTTTTTGTGGTCTCATCGTCAGGTTTTACTACACAGAGTGGGCGTCTTCTGGGAACAGGGTCTCATGGGCACAGCCATGCACGGCTGTGTGTGTGAGAGCTTCTAAGCACGAGGAAGGGGAGCTTGGAATGCTCACGTATTTCATTGTCACTCTGGGGGAAAAACAGAAAGTTTTAAACAGAGTTCCAAAAAACTGGCAGGCATTGTTACAAAGGATCATGGTTGGTACTGGGGGTGCCCTGGTCTGTGTTAAATATGTATTTCTCATTTGATACCAGGGAAACTTCTGAGGCTTGATTTGCAAAACCATGCCTGCCTCTGAAGGAGAGCAGGTAAGAAGTCAGGGCCTTGACCAGATCCCCTTAAGGAAGTAACAGAGACCACAAATGTTTGCTCGACAAGGTGACAGTGGACAATGCTACAGGGAGGCCACACAACCAGTCTGATCCCAACCCCCCTTACTTCTGGGTTATGGCATCACTGGTCATGTTTATTTTTCTGGCCACTTTTATATATATCCTAAAATCCCAAAGAGTTCATTTATTAGTTTTATAATTAGGACAAGAGATAAAAGCAGCAGGACTTCCTTTCTTGGAGGAAAGAGTCATGCAGGCCCCAAAGAGGCAGCCTGGGCAGGGCAGCGTCCTGGAGCCCTGCAGAGCTTCCATGGCCATGGCCAGAGGACAGACCCTGAGGGTGTTACTGAACCCAAATGGAGGTTCCTTTACCTGCTACACAGGAGGGCCAATAAAGAAAAAGAAACACATACCAGGCTTGTGGCAAGGAAAGAGGTTTACTACTGAAAGGCAACCAGATGAGGATATGGGAGTTGGAACTCAGATCCACCTCCAAGAAGGAAAAGAGGTAGGGGTTTTTATCTGAGGTTTTAGGTGGGGGAGGGGAGCGTGTGCTGGGGTTTAGGTAGGGGAGGGGGAGCATGTGCTGGAGTTTTAAGGAGGGGAGGCCGAGCAGGTGCTGAGGTTTTAGGGAGGGGAGAGGGAGCTTGTCCTGGGGTTTAGGTGGGGGAGGGGAGCGTGTGCTGGGGTTTTAGGTGGGGGAGGAAGAGCATGTGCTGGGGTTCTAGATAGGGGAGGGGGAGCAGTGCTGGGGTTTTAAGTAGGGGAGGGGAACAGGTGCTGGGGTTTTAGGTGGAGGAGGGGAACATGTGCTGGGGGTTTAGGTGGGGAGGGAACCGTGCACTGGGTTTTAGGCGGGGAGGGGAGCGTGTGCTGGGGTTTTAGGGAGGGAGGGGAGCATGTGCTGGGGTTTAGGTAGGGAGGGAGCGTGTGCTGGGGTTTTAGGGAGGGAGGGAGGGAGCCGGTGCTGGGATTTTAGGTGGGGAGGGAGCATGTGCTGGGGTTTTAGGTGGGGAGGGAGCGTGTGCTGGGGTTTTAGGGAGGGAGGGGAGCCGGTGCTGGGATTTTAGGTGGGGGGAGGAACGTGTGCTGGGGTTTTAGGTGGGGAGGAGCGTGTGCTGGGGTTTTAGGTGGGGAGGGGAGCAGTGCTGGGGTTTTAAGTAGGGAGTGGGAACAGGTGCTGGGGTTTTAGGTGGGGAGGGAACATGTGCTGGGGGTTTAGGTGGGGAGGGAACCGTGCACTGGGGTTTTAGGCGGGGAGGGAGCGTGTGCTGGGGTTTTAGGGAGGGAGGGGAGCATGTGCTGGGGTTTAGGTAGGGGAGGAGCGTGTGCTGGGGTTTTAGGGAGTGGAGGGGAGCCGGTGCTGGGATTTTAGGTGGGGAGGGAGCGTGTGCTGGGGTTTTAGGGAAGGGAGGGGAGCATGTGCTGGGGTTTTAGGGAGGAGGGGAGCGTGTGCTGGGGTTTAGGTAGGGAGGGGAGGGTGTGCTGGGGTTTTCGGGAGGGAGGGGAGCATGTGCTGGGGTTTAGGTGGGGAGGGGAGCGTGTGCTGGGGTTTAGGTGGGGAGGGGAGCGTGTGCTGGGGTTTAGGTGGGGAGGGAGCGTGTGCTGCGGTTTAGGTAGGGGAGGGGGAGGGTGTGCTGGGGTTTTAGGGAGGGGAGGGGGAGCATGTGGCCATGCTGGTTGGCACCTTCCCACCAGCCTGCATTTGGCCTTGAAGACTGAATTTCTTTCCCTTGACTGTCTGGACTTTTCTGGTTAGTCTTCATCTGCAGCCTGCATTTGGCCTTGTGAGGCTGGATCTTGATGTCTGGACCTTGACTTCCAGGGAGAGACAGCTCATACACTAAGGAGGGACAGACAGACCTGGTCAGTTTTAAAAAACAGTTGATTATGTTGAGTCTGCACAGCTGCAGTTAGCAAAGCTATCTCAGAGTTTTTGCTTTCTTCTAGCCCGGGGAAGATTTTTAACTTCATCGTTCCCGGTTTCAAGGGGACCCCTTTGTTTACAGCCAGGACTGAAGGGTCTCTGTCACATACCCTTCTTTATTTGTTGGTTTGTTTTTCCGATTGTACGGTGTGAAGGCCCCTCTTAGCTCTGGCCCACATGCAGACAGGCAATGGTGCATTTTGATGATTTCCAGTAGTTGCCCCCCATCCCTCCCCACAGAGTCCTACAGTGGAATTACTCTAAGCCAAAAGGTATGCAATTTTAAAATTTTTGACACATATTGCCAAATTTCTCTCTAGAAAAATTACACTAATTTGTGCTAGTTCTGGTTACCCCCCCAAGCCCAGAGGAGTGGGGATGACTGAGGCCGGGATCCGGGGGAGGGGAGGCCAGCAGGGGAGACGGAGCTGGGAGGTGTCTGGAGCAGGGGGGTGCTGTGATTAGATTCCAGTAAGTGCGCGGATCCTTCCTTCCGGCTGTTGGAGAGAGGAGCAAACAATTAAAATCTCAGACACCCATTTACCATCAAAACTCCCTCCGCCCAGGGTCAGGGGATGACTTGTGTTTTTACATGATTTCCTGTAAAATCTATCTTCAACCAAACGTGCCGTGCACAACTGACATAACCAGGTGTAAGTGGCCCCTGATCCGCGTCCCGCAGCGCTAGGCCTCCCTCTGCTGTGCAGTGTGGCCTGTCCAGTGGCCGTGGGAAACAACTTCACTTCTGTTTCTGTCTTTGTTTCCCGACCACGGCAGTTGAGCAGTTTTGTTTACGGGCCATACTTCCTCTTCTGTGGGCCGTCTTCTCTTTCACCGGCCGTTCTGGAAGATTCTGCAGAAGCTCTTGCTCACTGCCCACCATCCCAGGCTCTCTTCAGCCGCTGAGCACTCACCTAGTAGTTTTATGCTCCCTCTGCTCGTCCTGGGAGCTGAGCCCTGAGGGCCTCTGAGCCGGCCCGTGGGTGTTCGCTGTTCCTCCTGCACACGCGGAGGCTGGGCCAGGGGCGGGGGGCAGGGGCTCATGAAGGAGATTGGGGGCGCACCTGAGGCTCACCAGAGAACAGGCTTTATGCAACCGGAACATTGAAACACAAGCCCGCGGGTAATATAAACGCGTTGGGACCGCAGGAGGGAACAAGCTTCCACCCAGGCGGCTAGCGCTGGCTGCAGGCTGTGTGCCAGTTTTCCAGAAGCGAGCAGTGACTCGAGCTCACTCCTCGTCCTGGACTCCACTCGCCGCACGGTGGCGCTGTGAGCAGGGTTTCCCCCGATGTTGCAAGAAGGTGAATTCCGGGGAAATTTCTTTTTCAGACGTGGTTTCAAGCTGAAATCAGTCAGCACACATTGAGCTCTACACCAGAAAAAAACGGAAACATCGAAGCATGAGAACCGGTAATAATCGTTCAAGCTCTGTTTTAAATCTTGAACTTCATTCCCAGCATCACGTGGTAAAATGCACCTAAAAACGACGAGGAGACCTGCATCTAGTGGCAGGAAAGACGCTCTAACACGTCATTGGAGAAAATCACAAGTTATGAAATGGAATAAACAGCATGATCCCATTTAAAGATTTTATTAAAAACATTTAAAAAAATCATAAAATTGGTAGTGTTCTCTGGGTGGAGGAACACGGATTGGTTTGTTATTTTTGCATATGTGTATGTATATCCTCCAGGGCTTTTTACAATGACTCATTTTAGCAAAACCACTCTCCTCTGAGTCACAGGCCCCCAGGGGTGGGCCGGGAGGACTTCCCCAGAGAAGCTGTCCCTTGCCAGGATTGAGTGTCGCATAGCGGCCCTGGGGGGGTGGGGAACCCAAGCATCTTACTGGATGCAGTGCGCTTCCTCTCCACTCTTGGGTGATTGCCTGGGCTGCCCCAGACCCCCCAACCCCGTGTCGCCGAAGAGGGTTGATGTCCCGAAGCCCCTGTTCCTGAACCATCCTTTGCCCCCAGGAGCCTGTAGAAAGGCCCATGTTGGCTCACCCCACAAGGGCTGAGTCAGAATCCAAATTCCAGCGTGGCCCCCGCTGACTCAGGGCCACGTGGAGGCTGGGAAGGAGCCCCAGACAGGAGCACCCCTCGCAGGTCCAAGTGACACATCCCTTCCCTGTGAGCTCCGGAGGTGGTGCCACCCTGACTGGGGAGCTCCAAGGACAGGACCTCACGCCCCACCCAGTCACCTGCCCCCTGCCCCCTGAAGCACCTGAAAGATGTGGGGGTTCACAGCTGTCGTGGAGCGGGACCCAACCAGGGACGCCGTGTGCTCGGCGCCCCCTCTCCTGACCTTTCCACCTTGGGCCACTGCCCTCATCCCTTGGAGGAATCAGGCTCCAGGCTTCAGGGCCGTGGGCATGTGGAGGGCCTGGGAGAACTCGCCCTGGCTTGTCTGCTTCCCCAAGGGTCATTTCCGTGTCCTCGGGGGGAGTGTGACCAGCCTAGTGTAAGGGCTGGTAAGGCATGTTCCAGGGGGACCTGGAGAGGTTACCTGTGGGGAGGCAGGAGGCAGGGAGCAGCCCTTGGCCTCAGGAACTCCTCTACGGGCACTCAGGCTGCTGGAGGCTGCCCCCAGGTCTGCCAGCACTGACCCTCCACTCCTCAGGCCTGCCCCCCCCCGGGCTCACCAAAAACCTCCTTCTCTGTTTTCTCACAACCTGTGTCAGGGGTTGAATTGTGTCCCCCAAATTCATGTGTTAGAGTCCTACCCCCAGTTCCTATGAATGTGACTTTATTCAGAGCTGGGATCTTTACAGAGATCGAGTTAACATGAGGTCATTAGAGTGGGCCCTAAACCTATAGGACTGGTGACCCTATAAAAAGAATGTCACGTGAAGAGTGAGAGAGGTGCGCAGAGGAAGAGGGTGTGGAGAAACAGGGAGAAGACGGCCGTCCTCACGCCAAAGAGAGAAGCTGGAGCAGAGCCTCCCCCACCGTTCTCAGCAGGACCCCCGCTTCTGACACCCTGATCGTGTACTCCAGCCCCCAGAGCTGTCGTCAGTGGACGTCAGGTGTCTGAGGCGCCTGGTCTGTGCTGGTTTTGGCCGCCCCAACTCACTGACCAGCCCCACACGAGCCCTCGCAAGACGGGACCTCTGCACAGCCGCATTTAATACGATGCTCACGCTCCTGCCGCCCCGCGAGACCAGGACTTCCCCAAGAACAGGGACCAAGCTGTGCCCACCTGGGGACCCCAGCCTGCGTTCTGGAGGGAAGGCACAGGTGGGGCTCAAACGCTGTGCTGGCCGCCTTGGCTGGCCACCACGGTCGCGTTTCTGTGGCTGCAGCCGGACACTCCAGGTCTTATTTATCCTCCCAGATCTGACCGTTGGCAAAACACAAGAGCAACAGACAGTGGACCCAGGAGCAGGGAGGGTCTCTGGTCCCTGGTTCCTGGGGGGGTGGCTGGTCCAGGGCGGCGTTCTCGTCCCTGACGGCCTTGGCTGGGGCTCTCCTGCCATCTCACGCTCCTTGACTGGGGTGAATCAGGCTCAGCCACAGGGAACAAGCATGCTGCCGAGCCAGCTCCTGATCTCCAGACTCAGCCCCGAGCCGGCACAGAGAGCCTTGCCTGGGGATGGCCCACCCGGGGGCTTGACGGGGAAACCAGCGATGGCAGGTGGGCACGTGCTAAGAGGATGTTTATCTGCTCTCTGCCTTCTGGGAGGGTCTGCCTGGAGACTTTGCACCTGGTCCCCGACAGCTGTAGGAGCGTGGCCACCCCACTGGGGCTCTCATGGCGCACGGATCAGGCAGCAGATGTGCAGCCAGCTCTGTGACCCACAACGCTGCAAGTGTGGCACTAGGCAGCGGGCACAGTTGACGACCAGCCTGGTGAATTTTGCCCACATGGACGACCCCCGCCGTGGGAGTCTCGGTCCACTGTGAGGTACTGACCCACACTTGGAGCAGGAGCACAGCCCCGAGGAACAACCACCCAGAACGGAGCATGCTGTCCCATGGACGTCCAAGCTGACCGTGGGGGGAGTCCACAGTGAAATGCTGGCATGCTCCACCGCCACCTTCTCCTTCCCCCGGCCATTCTCCAGGGTCCGACACATCGGCATGTCCTCAGTCTTCCCGGGAAGGCAGCCGACGTCTCCCAGGTGCTGGGAGGGAATTCACATGGGAACAGCGACCACGTCGTCTGTGCACTCGCCACACGCCTGCCCACGTCCCCCTGAGCACGTGAGACACCAAGGGTACCTCAGGAATCCCCCACAGTCCGGGAGATCAGAGCCATGGGCATCCCTCCTCCCGAGGAGGAGACCAGCGCCTGGAGACATTACACGATCCGCCATGGCTGCCCGCTAGGAGACAGGCCCAGGAAGACGGAGCCGGGCTGACGCAGGCCCAGGCTGCAGCGGGACGCTGGGGGGTGCAGGGGTGAGCCTGTGGGCCTTGGGGAGAGCACAGAAGGGGCAGCGCAGCGTCCCCACATGCTGTGTGGCTGACCTCAAGCACGTCCATCGAGCACTTGAACCTGCTCATCCCAGTGGACTGCGGTGACTGCACCTGAGGCCAGGGGACCGGCTGACTTGCCTTTCAGGTCAGCTCCTGTGTGCATGCGGGAAGAGGCTGCCCAGGCCCTCTGCACAGCGAGGCTGGTCTGCAGCTCCAGGGACCCACCCGCTGCATGAGCATCCCCGCAGCGCCCGTCCTCGCCCACGGGGCCCAGCATGGCTGAGCTCCTTCACCAGCAGGTCCCTTCCTTCTGTCCTTCCTTCCTTCCTTCCTTCCCGAGCTACACGGCTCCTGCCGCTGAGGCCCAGGCACCGCCCCTCAGGCCACCCTCCCTCAGGGCATTGCCCGACAGACGCACAGGGTGCCATCCCCACACGAGGGCCTCCCGGGCAGCCCCAGCTCTGCTTCAGGCTCCACCTTGAGCGCCTCAGCAAGGCTCTCACCATGACTTGGCCCTTCAAGGGCCTCTTCAAGGAGCAGGCACCTCTCCTGTTCTTCCTCCTTCCTGAAGTCACTCAGGAAGGGGAGAAGGGACCTTCCAGAAGTGAAGCCCTTCCCACTACCAGGGGTGGGGGGACACCAGGGATGGTGGCTGAGTTGTCCCGTTGCCCGGGTCCCACCTTGGCTCTCTGCCGTGTCGGGGTCAGGAAGCCTGGCTCCTCCCTGGTGATGGGCAGAGGCCTGGAGAGGGCACGTCCCCACAAGAAGGCCTGCCCCAGCTGCCCATCCCTTCCCGCTCAATGCCCTCTGCTGAGCCCATTTCTGCAGGGAAGAGTCAAACCCGTGTCCCCCTCCTGGGGCTGCGATGCGTGACGGTGCCTGGTGATGGTCAGCAGGGACAACGTCGACTTGTACCCATGTGACAGTCCCCCACTCAGTGCTGTTGGGGGACCAGCCACAGGGGACCTGGCATATAGCTGCGTCTGCTGAGGATGGTCAGCACAGGTGCCCGTGACCCAGCCTGAGTAAAACAAAGGGGGCTGTTTGCTCACGGCTGACATTACTGGACACCATGCCTCCACCTCCCATGCCTGGGGGTAGCCACTGCTCCGAGGGGCCATCACGGAGCCAGGGCCAGGCTCAGAGCAGTAGTCAAGGGCTGCCAAAGGCCACGCCAACCAGCCAGGCCTGCCCTGAGGCCTGTGCGCCCTCTGCAGGGCCCCAGGGTCTCTCTTGGCTCTGCGTCCTCCAACCCGGGTGCATGTGACCGAATCAGGATGAATGTACCCGTACCAAAGTGATGAGAGAGTGAGCACCCAGAACCGCAGGAATTTATCATCCCCGAGCCCCTGCTATGCACCAGGCCTTTAGAGTAATTCAGCAGAGCTGTGCAAGGCTCCTGTGCCTGGGCCTGCTGTGGGTACCGGAGACCTGGCAGGGAGCACAATGACATCCTCCCCTCATCGGGACTTCATTCCCGTCACTCACTCAGCGTGAGGCGGGGGGAGCCCCCTTCACAGACAAGGGGCCGAGGTGACAGGTGGGAGGGACACCTCTCTGCTGCCTGCAGGATGGCTCACATGCTCATTTATTCCATGGAAAGCTTGCTCAGGAACGGCCCTCAAACCTCAGACGCGTCTGGAACACAAACGACCAGAGCAGCTCCAGGGATGGACTCACCGCAGGTCCTTCGTTGGAAGACCAGCCTCGGCCACTGGAGGCAGACAGATGCCAGGCCAGCTCCCCATGCGCGCGGGGGAGGGCCGAGGGCAGGAGCACAGCTAAGTTAGTCCAGAAGGTCCCCCAGGGCGGGTCCCGCTGACCGAGGAGGTAGGAGGTGGCTGCACGAGTGAGCCGTCAGCCTCCTGCCCTGAGTCTCCGGGGGAGGAACGGCCTGGTGACAAAACAGCTAGAGTGTCCAGATACGGCCAGTGGGGCAGAGAACACTGGTGTCGGGAGCTTCCGAGGCCGGGGGTGCTGGGTGAAGGTGGGGCCACGTCAGCCTCTCCAACAGTGCCATTCTGCTGCTCTGGGCCTCCCAGAGGACCTCAGCATCTCGGTGTCCCTTCTGCTCCCGTCCCCAGGAGTGATTCACCTGGCAGCAGGGACCCTGGGCTGTGGAGGGGTCTCATGGCTTTGAGACAAGAAGACCCCATGGAGACCATGGCCAGGTCAGTCATCTTCACTCTGGCTGTGGGCTCCACATCTTAGACCCACGGCCCGCAGAAGCTGCTCCACAAAGGATGCACGTGGCTGAGGAGCCGATGCGGAGACCACAGACCTGCGTTCACATCTGCGAGAGCTAGGGTCCGCCCAGGTGCTCACAGCTGAGACGTCCCTAGGCTGCCCTGTGCCTCCCTTTTGGTTGTAGCATTTGGGTTCCCATACGAGGCTGCTCCCCGGCAGCACCCCCATGACCCCCCCGTCGAGCTGACGGATGCACGTGGCATGTTGGGGCACCTGTCCCCAGCACTGCAGGGGCAGCATAAAGTCACAGCGTTGCCTCCATGCTGCCCAGCCTTCCTCTCCACCTCTAGGGAGGCTCACGAAGCCACAGGGGAGCCAGGAAACCTGCAGGTGGTGGTGGGCATCACTGGGCGCTCGGGATCAGGGTGGAGTGTGCACAGAGGGCACAGGGAGGCTGGGCCCTGGGAAGCAGAGTGGGCCAGTCACACAGGGGGCTTCAGGGGCTGGCAGCCCCTCCCTCACGCTCCTACCCAGTGGTCACTGCTGAGCCCCTCCCAGCAAGAGGAGCATGTGCAGCTCCCACACAGACCAACGGGCCACTGGGCCACCCCAAGGTCACTGCTGGCCTGAGACGGTCACAGCAGAGTGGGGCCGACCTGGAGGCAGGTTTGCAGGTGGGAGCAGGAAAGATGGACAGAGGCGAGTGGGGTGGGGAGGCGGGGAGATCGGCTCAGAGAAACGTGCCTCGCTGGGGTGGGCAGGCAGGCTGATCCTCCAGGGCGGGGGGCTGATTCCCAAGCCCTCCTTGTCCCCACGTCAGTTCTGATTATCTCCAAAGCGGCTCTGGTCTGGGTGTGAACTTCCTCTTGGTGTCTGTCACCTCCTCCCTGGTTTCACCAGCTGGTTTCTCGAAGGTCAAGAATATCCCTGAGCAGAAAGCAGAACTGTTTTCTCACAGATTTAAGAACTATGAAAAGAAAATGCAAAAGCCCATAAAAGAGGACTAAATTTAACTATGTCTGAGTGATCAAAAAAATTTGGCATGACAAAAGGAATGAAAATCAAAATTAAACGGAAGCAGAAGCCTGGAAACGATATTTACAGAATGTTGGGAGGAAGTAGTAATACCTATTTTTTAAAACTCCTTACAAATCAATGAAAACACAAACACTCAAGAGAAGATGTAAATAGGTAATTCAAAGACAGGAAGTGCTAGTGGCCACCAGGCAGATGGAAACTCACCTGTCCTCACCGGCAACAGGAAACGCAAACTGAGAGAACAAGAGGCCGACCTGCCCGCCCAGCGGGCGCACACGAGCCGTGGACCATCCCCAGGACGGCTCGCCTGGGCCGAGAGACCAGGGGCGTGGGGCTTTCACGCAGCTCAGCAGCCCCCTCTCTCTTCCGTCCACTTCTATGCGCTGCCTTACAGGTCTGTTTTGAGTCGAAGACGCTGAGTCTGGTTTCCAGGGACAAACGACCAGAATTCAGTAGCTTCGTGACAATGGGCCTGCAGGAGGCCGAGGGGCAGAGTCCTTTTCCAACTCTTTGAGCCAGATCACTGCTATCCAAACAAAATCCTACACAGGAGTGTGGCAGAGTGCCAGCTGGTCACAAAGCCCACGTGACCAGCACCCAGAGGGATCCAAAAACAACAAAAGTAGACAAAGATGACAGCCGTGCTGTTGGGTAGAATGAGAAGTGGGGAGCCCCACCTCTTGCTTCCTGGGGGTCACGGAAGGGGCTTCAAGGGGCAGGAAACCCTGAGTCAGATGCCCCCCAAACTGTGGGAGCCCATACACTGCTGAGACTGTAGAAGTGGGGACCAGTGAGGATTGAAGTCTGGACCCCAAGCAATGAAACAACATGGCAGTCATTGGAAGAATGAGCTGACCGCGTTGGATGCTGGCTCTACATGGAAGATGGAGTAGATGACTGCACGTGGATTCCTTCAGGAGGGGATCTTCTCAGTTTGGGGAAAAACAGCCCCCAGGGGGCCTGGGTGGAGCAAAGAGCTGAGGCAGCTAGAGATGAGGGCAGAGCATGGCTTAGCCCCCAACCTGGGAATGAGAGGCGGTGGCTGGGAAGGCTGAAGCCTCAGCAGTCCCTCGTGGAGGGGTCCGGGGGACACCCAGGGAGCCATCTCTGGGGCCCCATGACATCAGGAGGGGGTTCCCATGTCATGAACAGCAGATGGATTAGAAAAGCCAGAAAGCCAGCCGTGGTCTGCACTTAGGCGGGTTGTTGCGTGGTTCCCTGTGCCCCTTCCTAGAAGACAGGTGGGAAGCGAAGCCTCGCCATGTTTACAATTCTGTGTGAAAGTCTTGTTTGTCTAGAAATTCTGCTTTCCTGTTTTTTTACTGTTTCTGTCAAAAAAAATGGAAAAAACTGCTTACCTCAAATCAGCCAAGAGGGTCTGGTGGCCGGGACTGCTGACCACAGTTTCTGCCGTGAGAGCACCCAGGGGACCCAAGGAACATGCTCCTCTGAAGGGTCCTGGCACAGCCGGTGGACGTCCAGTCTCGGGGCACGGGGACCCCAGTCACGGTCCCAGAAGGCCCAGAGAACGGGGCGCCTCCCCTGGAGGAGGAGAGGAGAGTGAGGGAGCAGAGCTGCCAACAGCTGGGTTTGGTGACCCGCATTTTGCAGGAGGTGAAGGGTTAGCCCCTGTGGTTAGAAGCTCTGTTGTCTGCAGCCCAGACCCTGAATCGCAGCAAAGGTGCCTCCTTCGCTTGGCCTGCAGTTTCTTGCTCCTCTGCCACGTAAACGTCCCCTCTGCCCACCCAGCCCCCACCTCTGGTGGGATCAGCAACCCTCACAAAGTGGCATGTGTGTGAGCTCCTGGGTGTGGAGAAATTGTGGGGGCCAGGTTTGGGGTCTGGGCCTTCGTGGAGCAGAACTCCACGGGGCAGAGACAGGGGCCTGGAGTCAGGATGACCTGGAGCCCCCAACCTCCTGAGGTCACAGGAGCCAGAGGGGAGTTGGGGGTCTTCCCAGCATGGGAACCTAGGGGAACCCCGTGGCAGCCCAAGGGGTGGGCGTTACTGTTGTCCCAGCTTTACAGTGAGACAGATGGTCGAGTTGTCCTGAGGTCACTCGCTAGAGACCAGGTGAGACCCAGCACACAGCTAGGACTCACCCAGAGACGAGAGGGAGTGAGGGTAGGTGAGAGAGCGGGGACGGCAGGCCCTGGGGCAGGACAGCGAGGGCATGTGGCCAGGGGCTCACCACGTCCCCAGAATGGCTTTCTCTGCATCTTTGTTCATTTTCTGGTTCTACAAAGAACATACGTGATTCGTGTAGTGAAAAGTACCAGATCCACAACATTTTTCAGCTGGGTTACCAGGTGGTGGGCAGGAGGTGAGACAGCCTCTAACGCTCACAGGATAAACCATTACCCTTTGCTGGGGTTAATAGGAGTGTGGGCACCCGCAAGGCTGAATTGGGCGATTTTCCCTAAATTATCGACAAGACAGCAGTCAGGCCAGGAGCTGGCTCATGACTCAGGCACCCGGCCGCACGCTGGGCCGTCTTCATCCAGTCACCGTGTCTCAACAGACGAAACTTCAGAATCTGGGGCGCAACGAGTTATTGTCATTAGAGCAGCAATTAGTCACACTGGGCTAGACTTCTCCCGCTGTCAAGTAGAAGACAGACCACAGGAAGCACAGGAGAGAAGACAAAAGGCAAGAGCAGAGAAAAAATGAGGGTGAAAGTGGGTCTCAGTTCCAAAGAATTTTAAATACCAGATAATCCTGAACTTCATTGTTTGGAAACGTTGCTAAGAGTGATCTTGCTCTCTAATAAATTTATCCTGAGATGATGCTTCTACTCAGGAACTGAAGTCAGCTCAGGGACTCAGCCTTCTGGGAGCAGAAAAATTAGCTGTTTTAAGAGTCAAGCTTCAACAGATTTCTCTCCAGATTCCGGCATCAGCTCTCATGCAAGTCGAAGCCCTAAGACGCTGACTCACCGGGCCTCGCCCGCCCTCATTTGGAAGCATCACCTTTGGTGCCCACCTCCCCTGCTAACCATGGACCCCGGAATGCTGGGTGTCCGGCTGACCTGGGTGTAGAGCTGTGTCCAGCACAGCAGGTGTCAGTAGTGTTGGTGAACTGACTCTAACTGACAAGACCAGGGAACAGCATCTTTCCATAAATTTCCATAATATACTGTGGGAACTGAAGACTTACATCTTGGATTTGCTTATTGAAATTTGTCTAAAATGCTTGGAATCCTTTAGGGGCATCTCATGAAATAAGGGTGCTGCCTCACCGAAGCTCAGGGACCCATCTCTGGAGTAAAGCTCCTGCCAGGAGGGTGTGGCCATCCTGTAGGGTCTATGGAGGAAGATGAAACAGCAGAATGGAAGATCCCAATGCCCATCCTTCCAGCACATGCCTTGAGGTCCAGGAACGGTGGGGAGTGGGGTTTAAAAGCACGAGGAGTAGGTGGGGGATATAAGAGAGGAGAAAAGTACCCCAGAACATTGGCCAAGCCCCCTGAGGCAGGGAGGGGGCAGAGCAGCAGACAGGGTGACCTTGGTGTGGGGCAGGGCTTAGGACACCAGCAGAGTGGCAGCATAGGCTCTGATTCCTGGTAAAGAACCAAGGCTCACTGGTGACAAACTTCCACACCAACAGCCCCCAGGGCGCTGATTATCCTGGGTGTGGGACCACCCACATAAACGTCTGTCAGGAAAAGTCGAGAAAGAACTCGAAACAGCAAAGAACAGGTTACAGGTGCCCTGCTTAACTCACCCTCCCGGGTTATCTGCACCTTTCATTGCATGTGAGCAATTTCACATCTCTTTAGTTGTAGAAAACTGATAGTAACACAAATGACTCTCATCTGTAGAGATGAAAAGAATTTGTCTGATGAAGATGCCCTTGATAATTGCCTTCCGGATATTGACCAGTCTTTCATCTTTGATAAATGTATTTCAACATTCTTGATTGGATTCTCCTTCAAACCAGTTTTCAATAACTTATTGGTTCTCTTATTAATCAAAGAGATAAATAAACTCTTTGACACTTTACACTTTTTAAAAAACATATCTTTTAATACACTCTTCTCTGCACACAGTTCTGGACAAATTAGAAATAAGACAAGGCAGCAGCAGATGAAGCCAAAACAGCTCATCTGCCACCGATAGAGGCTGGTTGAAGGAGGTAGCTTCATGTGAGATCCAGGTGGATGTCTTGACACCAAACCCAGTATCCAACAGACTCACCTCTCAGCGACACCTGTGCAGACCCAGCAGCCCTCCCAGGAGCGGATTTGGGAGTTCACTTTCCCTGGAGAAAATGTCCCTTGCAGGAGCAGAAAGTGCAGATGGGAGATGAGCATCCCTTAATTCACCCGCCAGCTAAGCACGTCCTTGTCTCCGGGGGAGTAAGTAAGAGGCCTAGAGAGGCGGGAAGCATGCATGATGGGGCTCCAGCCACCTGGAAGCACTCAGGAGTGGGAAGAAATTTCCCTTAAGACATGAGACGCTACTCGCAGCATTCGAGGTGGAGATGAGGGCTAAATGGCCACTAATGATGGCAGGGACTTTTGTAATTGTCAAGCTGAGGGTGGGGAGGCCACTGGTGTTTAGTGGGTGGGGCCAGAGTCTGCTAAACGCCACCCAAAATGCCAACAGGGTCCCTTGAGAAAGGCTATGAGATGGTCACATACAGGGAACCCCAAATCTAAGAGCCTTTTGCATTGAAAAGTACCTCTCACTCCAGATTGCCTTCCCAGGGAGGGTATGACTCAGACAAAAGACAAAAGCAACGGTGGTGGAAGTAACTCAGACTTGGTTTCTGATGACCTAAGTCTGTGCCTTGGACACACCACCTACTGCTGGACCACTGATTCCGTTTCCTCCTGAGAAACAACAGTGGGGATAATAACTGCAGACGTGGACAGTGCACCACCACTTAATAAACCATAGACTGCACAAACGCTACCACTAAGGCTTTCTTAACGATTAAAGGGTAAACCTGTTTCATCCACAACCAGAGGTTTTCAGGAACCCAGCTGAGCGTCTCTGCTAATTCCCTTTATCACCTGTGCCTGAATAGTCACAAGGTCGTGTATCCGCAGGGAAAAAATAACCTCCCTGGGCTTAGCCTTCGACTCCCTGAATTCCTGCCAAACTAGAGAATTATCCAAGCTCCCCATCATCCTAGGACCCAGACAAGAGGCCGGGCCCAGGCGAGGAGTGTGAGCCCACCCAGTGCCCCCTCCTCACTTCCTCCCTCCACTTCTTCAAACACGAGTCCCTTGAAGCCCCCATGTCGCAGGCAAGGGAACCAGCTCCCACTTGGACACAAACGTGGGTGTCACCTGTCGCCATGTTTACACAGACACAGCCTCAAGCATCTTACACCAACCAGAGCATAGGAACAAGCAGATCAAGTGACACACTCGGGCCCCACAGGGCACATGGCTGCAGGCTATTTTCTTTAATAGAAAAACCACTTAAAGTGACTTTGCAGCTGAAGAGCAACAACATCGCCGTGGAATGAAGCAGGAGCACCACATCGGTGAACGCCCGTGGGCGCTCAGTGCTGCATTTCTTGCTCCCAGAGGACACCAAATCTTTAGATTATTGCCGCAGTCCATTTGGGCTGCTAGGACAAAATCCCGCAGACTGGGCGACTTACAAATGACGGACACTTATTTCTCACGGTGCTGGAGGCTGAAGTCCGAGGTCAGGGTGCCAGCCTGGGGGAGTGAGGGCCCTTCCTGCTCGCAGGCTTCTCCCCACCCGGCAGAAGGGTCACGGGAGCTCTGTGGGGTCTCTTTTGTAGGGACACTAATCACTAACCCCATCATGGGGGCTCCACCCTCATGACCTAATTACCTCCCAAACGCCCCACCTCCTGACTCCACCACCCTGGGGTGCGGGCTCCAAAATATGAGTTTTGGGGGGACAAAAACGTCCAGTCCATAGCAATTATTACCAGTGAAAATCAGGACAGACTCGTAGGGGAGGGATGGCATTTTCTAACCCTTCACTTTCCTGCCAGAGAGCTGGGATTCTTAACCAGGGCGGGATGGTGACCGCAGAGGGTGGGGTGAGCGGGAGAGACAAGGACCTGTTGCCAACCCGGGTGAGCAGCCAGCAGGTCCTGTGTCAGGTTTGGAAATCTTCCTGCCCTTCTTTCCTCAAAGACTGACGTTGCCTGTTCTCTGCTCTCTTTCTAGGACTCCAGTGGCTCGTGTGTTGCGTTTTTCATCATATCCTCTGTCTCTTCCTTATTTTTCCTCCTTGTTTCCGTGAATCACTTTGGATATTGTCTTCTGACCTATTTTCCAGTTCATCAATTCTTTTTTCAGCTATATCTAAATTATTGTTAAACTCATTCACTGAGCTTTTAAATTTTGCTTATTGTAATTTTTTTTAGTTTTGGGATTTCCTTTTTTTATAATTGTTAGTTCCCTTCTAAAATTCTTAATCTTGCTTTTGGTCTTTTTTACCCTTGCACAACGTCACAATGTTATTTTGAAATCTACCTCCGAGAACCCTTGTATCTGGAACTCTTGCGTAGATGGTTTCTTGCCTGTTGTTTCTCCGTTTACACTCGTGCTGCCATCCCTCCAGGTGTGCCTGGTTATTTTTTTAACGTTTTTGCCTGAAATTCTATTTGCAATGTTTTGGGGGGGAATTTTGGGGCCAGAATGACGTCATGCTCCTCCAGAGAAAATACGAGCATGAGTGTGCCGACAGCCTGAAAAGACGGCAGCCAACTAGGGACTCGATGTGATTTTTATTGACTTTCTCTCCTCTTATCAGGTTTACTAAGAGACAACATAGCAGGTATGAATTCTCAGAGGGACTCAGGCTTCTTTTTTGACAGTTTAATCCACACATTAGTTGCTTTGTCAGTAAACCTCAAATCAATAGCTGTGTCTCCGTAAGAGAAAGCACTAGGGGAGGAGGTGTGTTTGGAACCACTGACCCTTAACACAGTTTAGACACATCTGACACCCAGTGTTGCAGGGTCATATGTGCTTGGGGCCACTTCCTGTGGACGGAGCGGCCCGGGGAAGGTGGGCATCACACATCAGGCCCCAGCAAAAGAGAGGAAATCTGTTTCTCTTCTTCACAACATCCTGGGTGAGAAGGTGTGTGTAGTGGTGGTCTTGCTCTGAGAAAGGACCCACCTTGTAGCCACCCTGCCCGCTCCAGGAGAGGAAGAGCTTCCTTCCCTCAGAGGAAGTGGAGACCATCCCCCAACAAGGCCACCCAGGTTCCAGAAAGTTTGACACAGTGCGTGATACTCACCTAGTTTCAGCCCCATTAAAAGCCGTTGAGCTCTGGTTCTGGAATCCCTCCCTCTCTGAGGCTTCAGGGAGACTCTGATAGTCCGTCATCTCAACCTCGCCCCTCTCGAGGCTGGTGAGCATTGGGGCGGAGGACCCACCATCGCGGGAAACAATGCTCTCTCACCCCTGAAACTGGGGGCCGGTTCTGAGCTGGTAGGACCAACCATCCCAGTGTGCTGGGACAGAGAGGTTTCCCGGGACCCGGAACTCCCTCGCTGAAACCAGGACAGCTTAAGGCAGAAGGGGCCACTCTGTATCTCTGAGAACAATTGGAGCCTATGGGGTCATCATCGGGCTCCTGGTTCTGGCCTCGCCTTCCAGGGCATGCCAGGAGGCTGAGGTTCCCATGTCCTCTCCAATCAGCTCTCTGTCATCTGTCACCTGCTTTTTTCTCACAACCACTGCGTTGTTAGTCCCAGGGGTTCTCAGACTAGAATCCTCACTGTGCCTCTCTTTCCTCTAGAAATTACTCTCTTCTGTGGGCAAATATCATACCACACTGGGTTAGGTCGGCTGACAAAACTCTCAAAAAGCCACTATGTGGCTCCAAATTGCTCTAAGAAAAATCAGAAATATGTGAAGAGCAAGCTGGTGGCGGGGACAGGAGGCGTGGGGTTGGAGGTCAGGAACAGAGGCCATCTCCTATCTTGCAGGGAGAATCCTAGCAATTTTTAAATTTACATTAAAAAGCTTTGTGATTTTCTGACACCCTGAGTAGCTTGAGCCAAAATGCATGAATGGTCTCAGACCAGCCACTTGGTATAACTATAACCGTGGATTAAATGGACCATTCTTTGACGCTTCCGACGTGCGAGTGGGAGGAAGGGTGAAGATTTTGCACAGCAGACATCAACACCCTCCCGCTGCAGACACACCTGGTCTCTGGCCGGCTCCTGAGAGTGCACTCAGGCAGAGTCCACACAACGGCCTCTGCCAGGACGAGGCTTCAGAACCTTCCGGCCTCGTTACTGTCCACTCCCTCCCTTACAGGACCGGAGTCAGGACCTCAGGGCCCCTCACACGTGGGGCTCGGCTGGAAGGACCGTCAGCTGAGACATCATAATCTCCCTTTATTAGAAATACAGACTGCGATTTATAAAAACACCTCTGTTTCAAAAGCCCCGAATGTTTGTACCCTCTAATTCATGATTCCTTCTTCTGATTTATCTTGGAAATAATCAGCAGTGCCCACTAGATTTATATAGAGAGATGTTCATTGCAGGCTTCGTTATAATAAAGAAAACTGGTAACAACTCTTAAGTGCCCGACCACAACACTGTAATAAAATGTGTACAGTGAAATATAACGCAGCTATGTTTAGCGCTTATTAAACTTCATAGACATCTTAAATGCTTCATAAACACTTTACGTAGAACTTTTCTCTTTGTTTTGTATATATGGTAATGATTAAATGAGTGCAAGTAATCAATAAAGTGGCCAGATAATTTAGAAAATAATTTCTTTGCTATTATATTAATTCTCGCTCAAAGGCAGTGCTGCTTCTCCCTTCTTTTGAGACAATTCTATCTTTAATTGGCCCATCAGTGCTCATTATAATGTTACAAAGTGCTCTCAGCTACTGCTAGGAATTAAGGAAGCCCCAGCACCGGTGTTCTGTTCTCTACACACCCCATCACATCTGTGCTGCACCCTACAAACAGCCACACGGGAGGGGTGATGCAATTAGAACTGATTTCTCCTGTCCCCAGGAGACCCTGAGGACCAAGGCCCCACCAGGCCCCCTGACCTACTCCGCTCAGCATCCTGCCCGCACCTAACTCCTCTCTTCCCAGCTCTTTCACTGAGGGTCCTCCACCCCGGTGATCCCTCAACCCCAGCACGACCCCGAATCCACTGACCCTACAACTGTTTTACTGTCCCACATCCTCCCCAAAGGCACCGACCTGGCAGGCCCAGCAGGCCAGTTCAGGTTCAAGCACAGCAGGAGCCCTTTGGCACTGCTGGTTGAGCATCTCTGGCCAGCTGAGGGAGCCCCCACAGCCTCCTCCCCAGTGCTGCCCCGCCACAGCCCCCCCAGAATGGCTGAGAGTCAAAAGACTGACACCAAAAGCTGATGAGTGCCCCAAGTGGAGCTCCCACACTGACAGCGGGAACGTAAAATGGTGCACCCTCTTCAAGAAGTGATCTAGTAGTGTCCTATAAAACTAAAGATACACCTGCCCTGTGACCCCTCAAGTCCACTCCTGGGCATTCACCCAGCAGGAAGGAAAGCATGTCCGCACAAAGGCGAGAGAAGTGTGTTCACAGCAGCTGTATCCACAACAGCAAAACACTGGAAACGACCCGTGTCCAGCAAAAGTAGGATGGGTATTTCTACAACGGAAGATGGCAGCAGCAGAAAGAATGAGCCTGACACGCAGCAGCAGGGCAGCATCACATGGGTGGGGCTAAGCACTGGATTAGATATTGATCACTATGTAACTGGCTACCCTAAACTCAGTGGCTCGAAACAACAAGCCTGTATTATCTCACACGCTTTCTGGGGGGGCAGGAATTTGAGAGCAGCCTCACTTGCTGGTTCTGGTTTGGTGACCCTCATGAGGCTGCAGTCCGGAGGTCAGCCAGGGCTGTGGTCACCTGACGGCCTGAGGGCGCTGGAGGACACGCTGCAGGATGGCGCCCACACAGCCGGGGTGGGGACCTCGGTGCCTCGTCGTGGAGAATTCCCTGGGGCTCCTCAGTCACTCCTGCATTGGCACAAGGGCACTCTCTCAGTGTGTGGGAGACATCAAGGGTGCGAATACCAGAGACAGGGGTCATCGCCGCCCACGAGCAAGGCCGGCTACAGTACAGGCCGTGGGATTGCATTCTGTGAGTTCAAGGTGAGGCAGCACTGACCTGCGGTGACAGAGTTGATGACCACGGCCACTCGAGACGGTGATGTTGGACTGGGAGTGGAAATGTTCTGCGTCTTGAACTGGGTAGAGATTGGGCAGGTCCATATGTACAGGTGGAAACTGAGCTGAGCACTGACAATTTGTGCACTTCATTCTCTGTAAGTTAGTTACACTTTGATAAAAATGTAAAAATTAGAACATTCAGTGTGGTAACATTGGGACAAGTCTGTGTGAAAGGAAGGCCAGACCAGAGGGCCAGAGGTGCTGAGGAAGGCAGCCTCAGAAGGAAGGCCAAGGCTCGCGGGCATTTGCGAGAACAAGGAGGGTTTGTCCACGTCTGTGGACACCAGGCCGTGGGCTCAGTGACCCTCCAGGCAGGTGGCACTTGGGGAGACCACCTGGGAAGGCCCTGAGATGACCTAAAGAGAGAGATGCCGGCCATGCCCCAGTCCTCCGCCTCCCACACTCTGACCCTTCCAGCTCAGCCAACATCTGACCCTGAGCCAGAACCACCCAGAACCTTCTGTAATTCCAGACTCACAAGTCTGTGAGTGACGTGACGTGGTTGTTAAAAGTCATCAAGTTTGGGAAGCTCCCTGGAGCTCCCACCTTCCTCCTCCTCAGCCCCCATCACTCTCCTCTGACCCCTGCGGTTGGAGCCCAGGCATGTTTATGGCATTTTCTATTGTGGGAAATATGATGATTTGATCTTTTGAACCCAGTTTAAGCGTATCAGGACCATCTGTAAATGCTCAGAATGAGAAGAATCTTCCTGCGTGCACCTGTCAGAAGTTGGGCTGTGAAATCTCAGTCCCAGCTCGAGCTGTCAGAGATCACTATCTTGTCTTGAGAAATGAGAGGCCTCCAGGAACAGCAAGCGTGGAGGCTTCTGCTGCCAGTAAACTCCGCTGATGCAGGAGGGGCCTGGCCGGCCGCTGGGCATGCATGCCTCCACCTGTCCCTCCAGCTCCCTCACTTCACCTGTTTGCACCCCAAAATCAACGTGCTCAGAAAGCAGCTCCCGGTCCCCCAGCGAGAGCAAGGGCCCTGGGGGCGGCAGGCACAGCTCTGAGCTCACGTCAGGACGGGCTCTTGGCCTCCCAGCTGAGGACGAGGATGCGGAGATGGGAGTGAGAAAGTACCCAGTTGGGGGGCTCCTGAGCCCAGCGCAGAGGGGTCGGAGGAGGCCCGTCAGGCAGGCCGATGCCTGAATTTGGCTTTGTCGTTCTGAGGATGCCGGCACGTCGTCCCTCACGCCCTCGTGTAATTGCACTGACAAGCCGCCAGGCTGGTTGGCGTGTGGACCTCGGCGGGCTCGCTCAGCTGGAGGGGGCAGCGGCAGCCCTGAGCGGTCACCTCCCGGGCACTGGGCAGGCTCTCCAAAGGCTGAGGTCTGAGTGCCCTGGGGCCGCCGTGACAAATGACCACACACTGGTGGCTTAAAACAACAGAAATCTATCCACTCACAGGCCTGGAGGCTGGAAGTCCAACATCCAGACCCCACTCCCTCTGGAGGCTCCAGGGGTCCCCTTTCTGCCCCTTCCAGCTCCTGGTTCCCCAGGCTTGCCTGAGCTTGTGGCCGCGTCACCCCAGCCTCTACCTCTGTCTCCGTGTGGCCTGTCCCCGTGTGTATCTAATCTCCCGTCTCCCTCGTGAGGACACTTGGGATGCATTTAGGGCCAACCAGTTGACTCAAGATAATCTCAAGTCCTGTAACTTAATCATCCCGCTGGTCACATTTCTCCTGTCTGGAGAAAGGTCGAATTCATAGTTCTGGGGATCAGCGGGTGGATACGACAGCCGCTGGCGCCCACGGCAGGGAGGGTGTGCAAGGTTTCAGAACAGTGTGCCGGTTAGTTCCCTGATTGAACAGCAGAAGCACTGGGACCATTGGGAGGACATCAGGTGGTCTCCAGTTTTCCAGAGAGGCTCAGAAGGTGGACACCAAGGGGAGGCAGGAGGCCAGAAACGAGCCAAGGTCTGGGCCCAGGAGCAGCTTGGGCAGGAGTCCTGCCTCGGCCACTGGGCCCTGGGAGCCCCTAGCGACCTGGCCACCCTCCCTGGAATGGGTTCTGCTCTGCACCTGACTCTCAGTGTGTGTGGTGGGCCCAGGGGCCTGACGCCTGGACTCTTCGTTGTGGGAGGCCCCCGTGGGGGCTTCCTGGGCCGCCTGTGTGTGGAGCCCAGGCCTCAGGAGATGCAGCAGCTTACAGGTTAGGAGTAAGTTGTGGATGACACAGCACCCCTGGATTTAAGGAATAAAAGCCCAAGGATGTGAAGACCAAGGGACCCTCCCCTGCAGACCCCAGCCATGCAGCAGGAGAGCAGCTAAAGAGGCATAGGGGCTCCAGGAAGCAGACCCGCCTGGCCACTGCTCCATCCCCCTCCGGCTGGCCCGGCTCTATCCTCCACCAGAGTTCCCGTCTGCCTGTCTCACTTCTGCTGACCACTGACCACGGGAGTCTGAACAGCAGGGTCCTGAGGGGTGGGGTCCAGGAACCCAGGGCCACCAGGACGGGCAGAGCAAGCATTTCCAAGGTTTCCAAGGGGGACGCCTACACCGTGGGTCCCCAGGGCCGGGCTCCCCAAACGCAGGACGGGGATCTGACGCAAGAAAGCCAAGGTGACAAAACCGTCTGCTGCAGGTGTCGCGGTTCCACCACCAGGCTCCCCACAGAGACGGTAGGAACCCCGCGGATGAGAACAGCTGACCTTGAGAAGTGTGGTCCCCGCTGTGGCTCCTGTGTCACATGTGCCTAGTGTTCACCTTTGTTTCATTATGATATTCTTAAAACACTTGTGCCTTTCTCTCCATGTCCCTGGGTGTTGCCACCTTGAGGCCTTGGAAGTAAAGGACACCGGTGTGACAGGTGTGAGCCAGGAACCTGAGACCCTGAGCCCCAATCACAAAGGACGCGTGATGACAGACGCGTGGAGAGCGTGAACGATCTTCCTCTTCTCTGAAGGAAGCCCCTGTTCTGTCGTATTCGGTCGTGTTCACCCTCCATTTATAGAACATGAGTCACTCTAGAATTTCAGTTCATGTGCTTTTTCTGTTACGTTAGCGAAACATGACAGAAAAAGTAAGTCCCAGGACATGAGAAATACTTAAATAACTGGAGAGAGAGACCGTGTTCATGAACAGAAATACTCAACCTTGTAAAGTGTCAATTCTACAAATTCATTGTAATCCTAATCAGAATTCCAATGGAATCAGACCTCGAAAACTCACAAAGAAGAATAAACTACAAAAGTAACCTGGAAACAAATATTTGACAAAAGAATAAAAGGAGAGAAATGAGGGCATATTCCCCAGCTGGAATTAAGAAGTATTTTGAATTATAGCAGAAAACAGGGAACTCTCAGCACAGGCATAGTCAAATACATTGAAGAAGCAGATCTGCGTACTTATAAGAAGTTATTATATGGTTTAAGTGGCTTCCAAATCCATGGAGAAAATATAAATTGTTCAATAAATTATATTTAGATGAATGAGTGTCCATTTGGAAAAAACATAAAATTATATCCCAAAGACAAGCTACAAACACATTAAGACGTGAACTTTAAAAAACTGCAAGTGATTAGAAGCAAATGTAAGAGAGCGGGCTTACGATCTTCGGGAATTAGGACCTTCTCCAACCAGATACTAAAAGCAAACAACGTAACAAATAAAATGGCTCATAAGTTGACCACACCAAAATTTGAAACTTCTAAGTTAAAAGACAGTAAGTATACAGACTAGGAAAATGCGACATGTGCAGCAATCAGAACCGTTGTCCAGCATAAACTAAAAGCTCAGAAAATCCAAGAAGCAGACAGACACTCAACAGGAAAACAAGTCCTGAGCAGGCAATTCTCAGAGGAAAATCTGATGGCCAGAAACAACCGAGAAAATACTCAAACTCTATTAAACAACAAAATGCAAATTGAAATAACAATTTTTCCCAGCTCAGATTTCAATCTTTAAGGTCAGGTCTTTTCTCTGGGGGAGGAGGGGGATGGGTCTGTGGCAGACCCCCGTAGTCCAGCAACATGGGCCTCCCCCTGCATCTACGAACCCACATGGCTGAGTTCCGGGCGGCTTCTTGTGAGTGGAAGGGAGGACGTGCATCTCCAGGCGAGTGTCCTTAACAGGAGGGGACGCGCCTTCTTCCTTTTTGTTGGCTGATTGCTGGAGGGACGTGAGGGCTGCAGCTTGAACACAGAGGTGGACCCACCAGTTGAGGTAGAGCCACAAAATGCAGGGGCCTGGTCCCTGCCTGGCCATGAGCCACCAGGGCAGCCACTCCAGAACCACCCACCTGGATTTTGTTCTCACGGCCCTGCTCTGTTTGGTTTTCTGTCCGCTGTGGCTGAAGCTGCTCCTCAGTGCTCCAGGCTCTCCCCTCGATGTTGGTAGGAGTGCCTATTTGTTAGCCACTTTGCACAGCCACTCCAGGAGGCACCCAGACCTGACCATGGTCCAAATGGCCGTGGTCAATGAGGTAACACTACTGGCTGGACGGGAGGCTGTGACCCAGCTGCACATCCTTCAGTTTGAGACCTGTGTTTGCTGCGGTCAGAGGGAATGACGGGCGTGCATTTACAACTCGACTCCTTGCTCTCCAGCCAGGACAGTGGCAGGGCTCTCACATCCTCCTTCCACCTGGGACCAGCGGCAGGTGCCGAGTCTGTGCCATCGTCGGGACAGGACCCACGTACACATCCAGTTCTGTCCTGAGTTCTCCAACTTGTGTGACTAGTTATAGCTGAAAGACCAAAACCAGGAAAAAAATTCCACCTGAGTATTTTGCCCACAGGTGCCGTCGTTCTGCTCCAGGCCACAGCCACCCAGGGACGACTCGACCCTCATTGGGAGTGACTGCAGATCCATCTCACAGCTGAGTCTGTAAGAGCGCTGGCCGGGAAATGGGGAACGTTTAGAAAATAAAGTGACTTGACAGCTGTATTTTCAGGGACTCGGGGTGATTTGTGGTCCATAGACAATGAGGCTGAAGTTGCCAAAAATTCTCAGAGGTCGGTGGCTCTGGGTGGGCATGGCAGGCAGGTCTCCAACCCTCATCCCCCCTGGCGCACCCCCCCACCCCATAGGTGGGGGGAGGGCCTCCGTGTGGGCAGACATCATCCCAGAGTGTCGCGTGGAGATGGTATTTGCCAGACACAGCCTCAACCCATCTGCCCTTGACACGTGGGAGCTCATCCAAGCAAAGAGAAAATATTGATTCAGTGTTCAGCAAATAATCCCATCAATTGAAACAGATTTAGTGTCACCGGGAGGCCTTTGAAAGCACGGTGATTTTAAAGTACGGTTGGTTTTAAAATGCTTATTTAGGTGGTATGAGTGTATTTAAGTGCAACTGTTTTCAAAATGTTATCGTATTTTTAAGAAAACTTTTACAACAAGTGACAAATAGTATAGAATTCTATACATTTTGTGGCCATGCCAAAAAAAACAGCACTCAGCTCCAGACCAGAACACAGGCAGCCTCTACTGTCCAGCCGGTACCCAGCCCCCACAGGGACCCCTGTGCCCACACGGACACACATGTTGGCTTTGCCCGGTTTTGAATTCTGTGCACTCGGCAGAGCACAGGACGCAGGCTCCCATCTGGCTCCTTCCTCCCAACGTCCTGCTCTGGAGAGTGTTCCCCACTGTTGAGCCCATTTACAGTGTGTTTATCGTCACGGCTGTGTTGAATCTGCTGTGGACACAGAAGTTTCTTTATCTGCTCTGTTATCAATGGCACCTGGGTTGCGTCTAGTTTGGGGCCAGGAATACAGCGATGTGAACGCTCACACTCGTGTGTTTGGTGAATATGTGCACGCATTTCTGTTGGGTCTATGCCGTGATGATCCACATCACCGCCAGTATCTGGTGCTGTCCGTCATTGGGATTTTACCCGTTCTCACAGGAGTGTGGTGGTGCCTCTCAGTTGTTACCATCGATTTTTTATATTAACTTTGGTTCCAGTGAACTGCAAAACCTTTGGGCTTTTCTTCTTACACAATTATATCATCCACTTATCATGAGAGTTTTATTTCTTCCTTACTAATTCTTCTAACTTTTTCTTTCTTTGTCTTTCCTTACTACACTACCTAGTGTAACACTGAGTAGAAACGGTAAGAGCCGCCTCTTCTTTCGCACAGTCTCGGGTGGGAACCTCTCACGATTTCAGGAGTACTTCACGGTTGAGTAGGAAGTGTGCTGAAGACGTTTGAACATAACCTTATCAGATTAAGAAAGTTCCTTTCTCTTCCTAATTTTTCAGAGGTTTTTAAAAATCTTTTTTATCATGAAAGGTACTCAAATTTATCATATCATTCTTCAGTATTTATTAAGATATGACTTTTCTCTTTTTTCTGTTAATGTAACACATTACATTGATTTGTTTATTCCAATCTTGCATTTCTGGAATAAACTTCACCTGCTTATGATATGTTCTTTTTTTATATATCATGGTATTCAGTTTGTTAAGACTTTATGTTAGTTTTTTGCATCTTTTTTCATGAGAGAAGTTGGTCTGTAATATTCCTCTCGTAATATTTTCATCAAGTTTTTCTATCAACACTATCTGGGTGGCAAAAAAGAACCTTGTTAGTGGTTTCCACTTTCCGGTTCTCTGGAAGAGTTTGTCTGATGTTCGTGCTGTTTCTTTCTTAGATGTGTGGGGGATCACACCACTGAACTCCTGATACCGTTTCCTTCCTAAATACAGACAAAGGATCACCCAGATTTTCTCTTTCTTCTTGTGTCAGTTTTGGCTAACTGTGTTTCTCTGGATATCTGCCCAGTTCAGCTGCATTTCCAAACCACAGATGTTCTTCTTCTCTCTTCAGTGTTGAATGCTGCCTGTGCCTTTCATCCCACAGATTTCTACCCTTAGGATTTACTTCCTTCTGTTTTCTTTGAATTTTCTTTTCAACTTTCTAATTCTTCAGATGGATACTCAGACTATTGGTTTTCAACCTTTATTATTTTCTAAAGCATTTAAGGCTATAAGTTTCCCTCCATGTGTGGCTTTAGGTGAACCCCACAACTTTGTTGTTATTTGCTGTATCACTCAGTTCCCAATAGTTTTAAATTTCAATTGTGATTTCTTCTTTGATGCATAGATTATTTAGAAAAGTATTGCTTTATTTCCAAATATTTCGAGGGTTTGGTTTTTTTTTTTGGCCTTTGATTTTTAGCTTAATTCTATTGTAGTCAGAAAACATTTTATGATTTTAATTTTTTTTAATATATTGAAACTTCTTTTATGGATCAGCATCTGATCAGTATTAGTACATGTCTAAAATGCACTTGGAAAGAGTATATCTTCTGCAATTTGGGGAGCAATATCCCATAGATGAACTAGGTATATTTTGATAATTCAGTTACTCTGCTTGTCCGGTCAGTTACTGAGAAAGGTGTGTTAAAGTACCAACTATGTTTGTGGATTCACCTATTTAGTTAGCTTTGTCAAGTTTTGCTTTATGTGCGTCTGAGGTGGTGGTGTCCGACGCACCGGATTTGCACTCGTCCTGTTACCCGTGGATGGCCCCCGGCACCGGGAGTCATCCCTCTGTCTCTGGTGGAGTTCTTGCTTCGACGTCTACTCAGTCTGACTCTTGTCCAGCTGCACCTGCTCTCTCGGTGAACGTTTGCATGGTACAGCCTTTTCCATGTTTCATGGCCGTTTCCAGCCTGGCAGTCCCGGGGGTCCCGCTGTACCTCCACGTCTGGTAAAGTCACCAGGAGAGTTCTGACCGTGTCCACTCTCTGGCTGAGCTTTCTTCTCACACCGCCCTCCCGGTTCTCCACTTAGTCTTTACTGCCCTCCTTGGGGTTGATCCCGTCTTTTCATCCCTTGACTTCTCCTCGGCAGCCCGTTAGTCGTACGGACGGCCTGACGTAGCGGCTGCTCAATAACAGCTTCTGTCCAATGGCTCTTGAAAGTGTTAGTGTTTTTCTGTTGGCAATTTTCTCGCGTCGATTTTGGTCAGTTGTGTTTTTCTATTTGTCCATCTCATCTACATTTTCAAATCATAATGTCCTCTAATTATCTTGTGGTTATTATTTTATTGTTTGGTTAACAACTTCTTCACCCAACAGCACACTAAATAAATATGCTAGAAGCAGTGATATTTTGACACGATTTCACACAAAAACGCGGTCACTATTTCTCAACCCAACAACTATTATTCAAGAGACACACAGGGAATATGTGAGCAGGGCCCCGTGTTTGGAGGAGCCAAGCATTTCGCTTTGTGAACACACATCAAGCAGGAGGGGGTGCCCATCGTGGACCCCTGCCCACCAGGTGTGCAGGTCTCTTGTCCGCTGGGCGTTCTTGCTTAGTCTTTGCTATCACCTGATATAGTTTCTCTGCGATGGCCTTATTTTTAGGTGTACTTTAACTGCACAATAACCATGAGCTCCGAAAGGAATGAAGAACTGGAGAAGAAAATAGTGCAGAAAGAAAAAGAAAGAAGGAAAAAGCTTTGACCGTTGAGTGACCATGCAATGAACAGGGTTGAGAGGGGAGGAGGTGGAAGAGAGTGAAGTCCTTCCGCTGCACTAAATGTCGGCAAACCTCGAGAGGATGAAGAAGAGCTGAGTCCTTGTGGGTTCTGGGATGTCGCAAGGCGTGTGAGGAATGTCAGCCTGTCTTGTGTCTCACCCAGTGGGTGGAGAACCAAGCGGATGGTGGACGACCATTATCAATGCTGATCGGGCAGCAGAAGGCCCATCGATGTTCAGAGAACTGAAGAAGCAGAGCGACAAGGAGGCGGGCGAGACGCCAGTCACCACAAATCACAGTGTGAGCGGGTCCAGAAGCGCCCAAGCTGCACGGTACGAGGTCACGGGAGAGGCAGCCACTGCTGCCTGGAGCAGGCGTGGTCCTCAAGCCTGTTGGACTCTGACAGTCACGGTCTCCCTTGAAGTCAGCACCTAGATCTCCCTGTGCTGGGCTGTGCCGCCCGCTGGGCAGCACCCCCACAAACTCCAAGTTTATATGTTGGTCCCTGTCGTCCACCGTCCCCTGCGTAACTCAAAGCTTCTGCAAAATCTATGTACAAAAATGCTTATAATTCAACGAGGAGTCGGGCTCAAGCAGTACAATCCCCCCGAGCGATTCGCCCAAGAACGGCCTGGGGGTGATGGTTTACAGTGCAGACCCTGAGACCACCAGCAACTGGACACAGATGGTCAGTGGGGCCCGAGTCTCCATCTCTCAACCGCAGCTGGTCCAAGACTGCCCCTGAGAAGGAAAGGTCAAAACCCTTGTGCTAAATCAAGTATCGGGATCAACAAGAGTGCAAGAGCGTGTGCACTCTGCTCACCAGAACAAACGGGTCTCGATTTTTAAAGCTTTTGCTTTTGAGTGAATAATCTTTATAATGAAATGAATGACCGACGCATCTCTTCATTGGAACCCACCGGCAGGAATTCTTCTTGGAAGCACTTCTTGGCTTTGTGTTGCCGTCTGCTCTTTAATGTGAGGAAGCCAGCCTGCGATTCCGTCCAGGCTCTCCACTTCAGACTCTCCAGTGGTTAAAACCCGCCCCCAGTCACCCCAACAGCGAAGCTTTAGTGTAACTTAGAGCGGTCACCAATCATACAGCGTTGGCGTGTCTGAACCCTTCCTTATCTCCATGAAAACTCATTCACAGACATGGCTTCACTTACTCTGAGCCCGGCGCTGTTCTAGTACAGAACCACGTCCCTGCCATCTGGGAACCAACATTGCGGTTGGCCAGAAAAACAGTGAGAAACTGAGCACAAGCTGAGTGTGGTGTGCCAGGGGGTGTGTGCAGGTGTGTGTGCCAATGGAGTGTGCCAGGTGGGGTGTACCAGGGAGGTGTGCCGGGGGTGTGCCCCGGGGGGATGCCAGGTACAGGCCCTCAACTGATTGGACGAGGCCCACCCACACTAGGGAGTGCCGTCTGCTTTAGCGTCCACAGATTCCAATGCTAACGTCGTACAGAAACACCCTCACAGACACACCCAGTATAATGTTTGACCAAATGTCTGACCCCGTATTCCATTCAAGTTGACCGGTGGAATTAACCATCACGCTGACTTATGTTTTCGCAGGTGGTTCTGGCTTCCGTCTCGAGGGTGTGCTGTTGGATGGGTCGAGAGTGAAAGCTGGAGACGCTTGAGGCCACTGCAGTCATCCAGGCAGGGACAAGCCACCCCTCGTGTCTCAGGTCTCAGATGATGTCGTGGGCCGGCTTCCTGAGCTGGTGCCTCCCCTCTAGGTACCTACTTGCTCCCCTGACGGGGGCTTCCAGAGGGGAGGATCTGGGCCTCTAACGCCACAGTCTCCTGACGGCTTCTCCCTGTCTAGGTGGGCCAGGCTCCCCCGTGTGGACACAGTGGTAGTCATCTGTACTCTGCTGTCCCACCATCTTCCCCGTGCTGGTTAGGCGACGCTGGGCGTGTCGTCCAGAATCTGATGACCCCGACCCTCACGGCTGTCAGGAAAAAGGAACAGCCCAAAGGAGACCCCAAAATGTGGGTCCCCGCTAGGGGCGGTCTGCTTGTAACGTTAGGGGACGTCCCCGGATGCTTCCCTGGGAATGTCAGACCCGGGAGCAGTCAGCTAAGGCCCATGGTTTCCCTTCTTTAGAAAAGATGCTCAACTTAGTCACTCAGGTGGTTTTACAGTTGAAGGAAACGTTGTTCCTTTCAAAACATCTTCAGTGCTTACTTCCAATAAAGCACAGTCAGTTCTCATTAGGCGCGGCGGCTCTGATCTGTGAAGCCACCCAAATACGGAATTAGCGAGTGTTGAGCTGTTACTCCCAGAGGAAACACAGGGCTGGGTTCCTGCAGCCTCTGGTCACAACATTTCCCTCCACCGATCAACATATAACCTTGTTTAGTGTTTCTATTCAAAGACACCTCACTGAATATGTACTGCGGTTTACTAGCATTGAACTCTAGGCACACAACTCAGGCCTGAACAAAGATTCTCTCACACATTTTCTCGTGAAGCACATCACAGCCTTCCTAAAGGCCACAGGCTACACACCTGGCTGTGGGTGCTGCAGAAAGCCATGCCTGCAGCCCGCCTTCAGGAAGCTTTGGGCGCTAGACAGCACTTCAGCACTGTGCTTGGGGGCATTTTAAGCAGCAAAATCACCAACAAAGAAAAAGCACAAAAATGCAAAAAAATGTGGCTCTTAGTAGACCTTGAAAAGGCCACGTGTCTACAGTACGAGCTGAGGCCGACAGGGAGGCATGACCTCAGCTGGGAACCTGCTCGTTGGGCGACTCAGAATTTCACCACACTGGCGCTTCCCTAAAAGACTGTGCAAAGGCCACAGATAGTAATCTGGGGTTACAAATAAATTTTCCTGAGAGGGTGGATTCGAAAGTACGGAACCCGGGAATTTTGAGGACCGGCTGTAATTGCCCAGTGTTCCCCCCACCCCCGGCCAGGACCAACCCTGCCCCTGTCAGCTTCCCTGGCTGTGACGGGACGGCACCTCCTGGTAGATGCGGCCCAGGCTGCAAACACTCCCAGGTGGGGTGGGCACGTCACTTAGCACAAAGGGACATGGTGGGGGACAAGAGGTCAGCAGTGGCCCACGAGGCCGGCTCGGGAGCAGACACCCCTCTTCCGGGGGCTGCTGTGAGACAGCAGGAGATGCCTACCTGGAGCTAGCCAAATTTCAGAGGGAAGTCGGACCCCGCCCGGTGCCTGGTGTCCAGTGGGCATTCTGTGAATAGTTACTACCTGACCCTGAACTCCAGGGGGACTTTGAGGATGACCTCTCTCTCTGGCCTCCATGGCACTGCTAGCAACAGACTAGCAGACATGGAGCCTGGCACATGGTGTATCATCACCTGGCAGCAGGGCCACCGGGAGACAGGCAGTGAT
The DNA here is from genome assembly GCF_057802395.1 of Ceratotherium simum simum. Classification (NCBI taxonomy): domain Eukaryota; kingdom Metazoa; phylum Chordata; class Mammalia; order Perissodactyla; family Rhinocerotidae; genus Ceratotherium; species Ceratotherium simum. The sequence continues at coordinate 1,238,761 of NC_141917.1, read as the reverse complement.
GGTGCCACGAGCCCACACACCACCCTGCCTCACGCAAGTGAGCAGGACACATCTGGCCTGTGGGTACTGGGGAAAGCCGTGCCTGCAGCCCGCCTTCAGAGTCACACTGTCACTGCAGAGAAAGCCAGAGAGAAAACCGGAGAGGCCTGAACAGAGCTCTGGTTGGGAAGGCCCACAGAGGCATGGGGGAGGGTCCAGTGGGTCCCCCTTTCCCCTCCATTCCTTTCAGCAGATGGAGACTTCCAGGCCTTCCAACATGATTGTTTTCTAGAGAATCTTCATTCTGCTCCAGAACTTTCAACCTTAATTTGCTAGAGATTGTCTGAAAGCCTTGTCTCTATCCATTCACATATTTTAGGGGAATTAAGATAAAACTTTCCTTTTTTACCCTCTTTTTCGGGATTTCTTCAAAGGCTTAGATGTTCCAAGCACTTTTGATTTTATAACTCACCTTATGGGGAAAGTTGGCTTAGGAGTGTTTCTGAAATAAACAAACAGACCAGGAGATGGGCCGGGCCACAGCCACCTCTGAGCGCGACATGAGGGCCTTTCGCATCCCAGCCCCGCGGCCTGAGCTCGGAGCCATTGTGGGTTTTCTCCTCCGTTAGTCAACCCCCTCACCTGTGAAACAGGTGATAACCCCCCGACCCCCTCCCCCTGCACTGAGGGGTCAACAAGACAGTTTGCAGACTCCAACCCTGTTGGTTGCTGTGGGCATGATCGTCATTGTGTCACAGACGAAGCTTCTACCTAAAACAGAAACGGAAGCAGAGTGCCTGTTAGTATTTTAAACGTAAAAATAAAATACTGCAATCTGAAATGGTTAAAATATTAGATGTACCAGAGTTTTCTAAATTATAATCTTTAAAAAATCCATTTTGTCTCAGAAATTACTTCTCCAGATTTTCGTGATTTCATATTCGTCTCCAGCTGGGAGTAAAGGTATTCAGCGCTCTGAACCTCCATCGTGAGCTTTGGGGACTGACCACAGCAGGGCTGCCGAGGACAGGAGGGTCACCCAGATGCCACCCTGCTCAGGTGGTGACTCAGAGGCGAGCGTGCCTGGGCAGACACAGGGGAGGGACTGGGTTTGCTCCACCGGCCCCCCGCCCTTCTTTGCTCCATTTGAGTGCAAGTGGCTGGAGGGAAGTCCCACCCCAGAAAGCCAGGGCTTCCCCGAATGCTGGGCAGGCAGAGAGGGGGCTGGATCCTGAGACCAGCCCCCGGGGCCTTGGAGACAACAGTGAGTCAGTCCGGGCAGCAGGGCAGGCCCAATGACACATCTCGTGACCTTGACTGTGGCCCTGGAAAAGGAACCAAGATGGATCAACTCACACCCAGTCTGCCGGTGGTTCACCTCCTGTCGCCTCCAGGAAAAGGAGGAAGCTGGCACTTGAGGTCTGGGGTGTACTCTGTCTCTGAGCTCCCCTTGTCCTGAGAGGCTCCCAGGGATGGGAGAAGTCAGGAGGGGCTCCTGGGATGGAGGCGTCTGCCACTTGGCAAGGGTGGTGGTTTCCAGTGGGGGCAGGCCCCTCAATGCACGGATGCTGGCCGAGGCTGTGCACAGGCACCCGGCACCATGCAGCTGGGCCCTGGGCAGACAGCAGGAATTGTGTGCGCTCCTGGCCAGGAGTGCACTCCCGGCACTCTCATGGGGCCAGTGTGTCCGCGAGGACGCCGAGCCCTGACCCGCATGCCAACCCTGATGTCTCAAGGCAGAGAGAAGAAACCCAGAAGAGGACGACGTCTGGCTGGTCTGCCAGCACTGGGAGCAGAGCTGCGGCCCCAGCTTAAGTGAAGAAAACCCTAGAAATTGGCTTTCGTGGTGATTAATGCTGGGAATGGGTGTGAGTGGTCACGTTGAATAAGCCGGAAGCTGACGAACCCAACAGACAGACAGACGTGTGTTCCAGACTTTCTTTTAAGTTTGTTCATTGACATTCACTGTCACAGAAAAATACCGATGCTACTGGGTAGAGGGACATAAACTTTTGGGCAGCTTTCCCATGGGCTCCACAGGCAGGTCTGGAAGGCCCCCTCAGCGCCCCTCGTCTCACCCGCAGGGTCCCCAACTCTGCCGCTCAGCACGCCCGCACCATCCTCCCTTCTGCGCGGGGTCTACCCAGTTCCTCCAAAACCCCACTCACGTGCAGCCCCATCCCGAAGCCCAGAGTCTTGGATATGATTCTCCAACCAGACAGGGACAGCCTGGCGTGTTTAGGGGTCATTAGAGACTCCTCGGGACCTGGAGTCCTGAGCGCTGGCTCCAAGCAGAGCAGCCTACAGCACTGAAGGTGCGACGTCCCTGCCCCTAGAGCAGATGGGAGAGCCCAGGAGGGTGGAGCTGGGCCACAAGACAGCCTCCTGCCTCCCCACCTAGCCAAGCTCACAGTGTGGATGCACCCACATTCTGGAAGCCAGGAGCCACCCGGCCTGGCCCTGTCAGCCTCATGCGCCTCTGAGCTGCTCATTTCAAGGAGTCAGCCAACCTCGTCAAGGAGAAAGAAGTTCCTGTCTGCAGCGGTCACCAGGACTCACTGCCCGTGATGCTGGAGGAGAGCTAGTGGCCGGGACATCCCTTCCCTCTACGGCCCCACAGACCCACAAGCTGAAACGACAAGTAGTGGCCCAGGAACCACAACCTGCCCAGCTTCAGGTCTCCCTAAACAAAAGCCTGTAGGTACAATGAGCTTCCACCGGGAAAGGAACTGTCTATGGAAACACTGATTCTGGGGGTTTCATCTAGAAATAACCTCAACACCTGAGTGGCCCCTCACCTAGCAGAGAGCAACACGCCGCCCTCCCCACTCTGAGGGACACGGGCGCCGTGAGGGGCCCCACGGAGACGGAGACCTTCCTTCCTCCTGAGCACAGGGCGGGGACATACAGGCCCACAGGGCCAGGCTTTGACCGCAGGACGGGGCGTTACAGACATGCGTTGGTCTGGGGTGTCACAAAGTTTCCGCACACGAGGGGCTTTCCCACCCCCGTGGAAGAGGAACAAGCTTGGGGGGAAGGAGCCCCTTTGCCTGCTATGAATTGATGGAGGAGTCAATCAATCGCCAGCACCCTGCTGCCTGCTCTTCTGGGCCTTCCTGCCGTAGGCTCAGAGGCTAAGCCACCACTCGGGGCCCTCAGCTGCAAGGCAGGGGCAGAACTTGAACCCAGACCTTCACTGGCCCAGGTCACTCTCCCCCATTGGCAACTGTCACAGTGATCATATTAGAAACGTGATTCTGTAAGATCATACCAGATTATAAACAAAACCCAGTGCTCTCTCCTCCAGTCTGGTGAGCTCAAGGACGCAGGCCTGCTCTGGCCTCAGCAGGGCCCTCCTGGCCGGCACAAGGCTGAGGCCTCCCCAGCCAGCTTCCTGGCCGCCGGGTCTGGGTTCATAGCTGACACCTGTTGGTGTCAGCCGACTAACTGAGAAAGAAATTGGCCTCTTTTTCCTGACCCGGGGCCACCTGTCTTTTTCACACTCCGTTCCACACAGTCAAGGGCACTTTTCCACAGGGGACCACAAACCTCCCGGGTCTGACTTGCCCAGCACGTCCAATGTCCTTCAGTGGAAACACACCTGTGCCTGCCATTCGGCAGCTCAGGTCCTCGAGAGGCTCTGACTTCAACGTCCAGACCCTCTCCGCGCGTGGCTGGGTGGCGGACAGCCTCCCGGGAGCTCGTCAGAGAGGCAAACCGCTGACTTCCGCCCCCACCCGTCCCTCCAGCTGCATGGGGAGCTCAGGCTCCAGAACCACGGCTCTCGGACAGCCCACTTCCCGCGACCGCCTTCACCGCGTCAGGGCCAGGGGCCCGCAATTTGTCCTCAGGGCCATAATCTGTGCCTGCAGCCCATCCCGGCAGTTCTGTGTGCCCCTCATGGCCCCGGCACTCGGTTCCCGTGAAATGCCAGCCTGGGGTCCCCGGGAGTCAGGGTGCCCACGGGCTCTGTGGGGTGCTCGGGAGACCAAGACCACCGAGCAGGGTTTACAAGGGCTCCTGTGTGTCTCCCTGGTCAGCTCGCGGGCCCTTGCACGCTGGAGGGACGTGCGATGTGCCTCGGATCAGCATCAGGGGGAGCAAGCGCCGTGTGTCTGCAGCTGGCTGCCTGCCTGGCCTGCGAAGGCGCTCCTGCTGTCCGGGAAGCTGGTCTGCAGTCGCTGCTGAAGTTCTCAGGATCTGAGCCACAAAGACAAATTCTCCAGGAGAGAGGATTGCTGCACAGAGGGAGACGAGGGAGATGGGCGGTCCCAGGGTTCCAGGGCCACCTCTCTCGGGTCCTCTGCACATTCCCGGCATCTCCCCAGCCGAGCGGCCCAGGAGGCCGGGGCTGGAGGCGGTGGGTCTGTGCCTCCCACTCTGGAGACCAGGCAGGCGGCCTCTCTCAATCAACTCTGATGTGGAAGCAGCTCTCCTCTTAGGGGTACTGCAAACTGCCCCCCACTGGCCTCTCCAAGCTTTCCCCTCTCGTCCCCACTGAGCACAGACGTTCCACGGAACTAAATGGGCATTCTGCAAATAGCAAATTGATGCTGCAAATTTCCTTTTTTGCTAAAACTTAAAACATAGTTCAGAAAAAAACTAAACACATTTATATAGCAACACCCATTGTCATGAGAGTTGGGGTGGGGGAAAGTCAGGAAAGGTTTCCAGAAAGGAAACACTCAAACGGGGTTCTGAGGGATGAGTAGGAGTTCCCAGGAGGGAAGGAAAGACGTTCCAGAAAAGGAAGGTACAAAAGGGGTGGGAGCCAGACATTGCTGCGTTCGGGAGGTTCTCACACCCAGGGACCTGCAGAGCCAGGCAGGTGGGCAGCGTTCTGTCCACCAAGGACAGCTGAGACTCACCTCCCACCAGGTGGAGACTGTAGAAAATGTAGCCAAACCTTTTGGGTTTTTTCCAGAAAAGTAAAAATTTAATTTTTCATGTGAAATCTGCCAAATTTTAAATGTTGATGTTAAGAAGGAAAACTCCCCCCTACTCAACATTTCCTTAAACGTGAAAGTGCTCAGTAGATGTAACGGGAAGCCCCTCTGAGCCCCATTTCTTATGCCACACAGATTACTTAGTGGTCAATGTGGGGGGCAGGATGGGCGTGTCCAGCCCCCTGCAGCCTTTGCCCTGGGGACGGAGGCTGCTCATCCCCTCCCCGAAGACCCTGCCCTGGGAGGGAACACACCCCATGACTGTCTCAGCTGGGGGCAAGCCTGCCCCATGTGGGGCCCCTGTTGGCCCTCATGCCTCAGCGCTCAGGCCACCCGAGGGCCCTTGCTTGGCCCTGCAGGTCCCCCACCTGCACCAGCTCTCACCTGGGAGCCAGCTGTACGGTCCAAGGGCCCCCATGCCCTCCCCCCAGTGGTTTCAGGTGAGGGTCAGCCACCGGCTGCCGGCCAGGACCCCGCTTGTCCTAGCAGGTCCCCGACCAGGGCCCACAGACACGCTCCATGCAAAGCTGGACCCTGAAGATTTTAGGCTTTCCGGGCCATTCCGTCTGGGCCACAGCTGCTCACCCCGTGTTTGCACCAGGACAATAGCCACAGCTAACGCACAAACGACCGGGCACGGCCACACCCCAGTAAGTGTGTTCACAGACACTTGGCCCGTGGGCTGCTGTGGCCCATCCCTGCCCTGGACCAGGACCCTGGTCACTCCTGTGAGAGGGAACCTGTGAGCTGACCTTCCCCACAGGGTCCTGACTCTCCTCGGGACCACCAGACCACCCCAAGACCTCGCGTGATGCAGAGTGGAGTATGAGGCTACAAAAGGGCTTCTGGTGGCCATACTGGGCTCTGCGCTGAGTCTTGATGGCGGGTGGGGTGTCCTGACCTGGCCAGGTGCCGGGGCCCCATCACAATGGGTGTCTGTCCCTGGCTGCTGGCTCCTGTGGCCTGCAGGCCACCCCACATTTGGGGTTTGGCCGGTGACTGTGGCTTTGTCCACGAGAGGAGGCTGTTTCCACAGAGCCCCTGCCCCACCACAGGCCTCAGCCAACACCCAAGTGCCTTGGGCTTGGGGATCCCCATTGGAGTGGGGGACTCACTCTGATGGGAGGGGCTCTCTCTGCACAGCCCCAGGTGGAGGCTGCAGCTCTACTGAGTGCTCGGCTGGGTGTGAACGGTGGCCTCTGGGCTCAGAGACTCAGTGCCCTCAGAAAGGCTGAGCCTGGGATCCGCGTGCCCCCTGTGTGCAGGACTGGGGGGAATGGCACAGGAGCAGGCCTTGAACTCACATGGCTTTTCCACGGGCTCTGGGGGAAACCGCCTGGACGCCTGGTGAGCTTCAGACTAGACACTTCCTGAGCCACTGGCCGGTGTGGCCGGGGCCCCCGAGCAGGGAGCCAGTGTCGCAGGAGCAGGTGTAGGGAGGTGGGTCCACCCTGCGTCCTCCCGGAGAGGCCGAGTGAGGAAGGCCCAGGAGTCACGTGGACATGAATGCAGCAAGAAGGCAGCAGTCCTCAAAGACATCCCAAGAGGAGCCTGTGTGCCTGGTGGGTCCCCTCGTGTGGAGTTGGGGGCTGAACTCTGTCCCCCAAAAGGGTATGTTGGAGTCCTAACCCCCAGGACCTCAGACTGTGACTGTATTTGGAGACAGGGTCTTTATAGAGGTCACCAAGTTAAAATGAGGTCGCTAGGGTGGACCCTGATCCAGCAGGACTGGTCCCTCTAAAAAAGGGAAATTTGGGTACAGACACACACATGGGGAGAAGAAGGCCGTGTGAACAGGGAGGCAGAGATGGGGTGATGCGTCTACAAGTCAAGGAACGCCAAAGACGGCCGGGAGCCCCCAGAAGCTGGATAGGAGCCTGGGACAGACGATCCCTCACGGCCTTGGGAGGAACCAGCCCTGCGACGCCCCAGCCTCGGCGCAGCCTGCTGACCCCCGAGAGAACCCACGTCTGTGGTTTTCAGCCGCCTCGTCTGTGCTTCCTTGTTACGGCGGCCCCAGGACCCTCTCCCCTGGGGCCCAGGGCCCGTCCTGACGGAGGTGTCTCCCACTGCAGGCGAGTGCTCGCCTGGGAACCGGAGCCGGGGCGGGCTGGCGGCTGCTGGACGGCTCTGCCCGAGAGAAGCTCTCCACAAACCTCCTTCTGTCCCGAGTGTGGGACCTGGAAGTAAGCTCAGAGCAGCCTCACCCGAATCAGAGGGGCTTTCGCTTTGCTGCTGCTCGAGAAGGCCGCTCCGCACCAGGCCTCCCCTGTGTGCGGACTGAGTGACCTCGGCCCGCTGGGGCGGGTTCCTGGGAAACGTTAGGAAAAGAGTCACCAAAACACGTTCAGAGTCAAACAAATCCCTAGAGGAAAAGGTTCAAACTCTGCACCTGTGTCCTATGACAAACATAATTTTTTTTTTGATTTTTGAAAGCGATATGATGCTAACTCTAGAAAAATTGGGAGAGGAAGAGAAGAAAGGGAGAAAATTTGAATTTCTGCTACCAACCTTCCCAGGGATTTTTCAAATCTGTATTCACACTTACTGCAGGTTGAGGTCCTAAGTTTTTGTCACACAGTGTCTTGTCTTTTCCATGTAGTAATATTTTCTTAAGAATGTTCCATATCATAAGAGTCCTGCAGAAGCATAATTCTGAAGGAGCACAGCTTTCACGACATTGGTTTTCCTTCATTTATTCAACTGTCCCCCTCACTGGCCAGGTTCTTGCTGGACACAGGGCCTTTGCACATGTTGTTCTTGTGGCTTCCACCCTTGAGCCACGTGACTACCTCCCCACTCTTCAACCTCACCACAGTGACGCTTCCTCGGGGTGGCATCCCCTAAGCAGGTGACCCCCACCCTGGCATCTCCAGGGAGGCATGTGGTCCCCTCTGCCCAGCAACAGTGCACAGGCACTGTCAGAGGGAGCTGGGTGGGGCAGCAGCGTCCCCCATTAACCCTGCGCACAGCTGGGACCCTGGCCGGCACGGGCTCGGCTCACTGTACACACGTGGGTGAGATTCTGCAGCAGCTCATTGAGTGCTGGGCACAGGCGTATGTTCAGGATCAGGGCAGCACACGCGTGGCCCTCCGATGACGTCTGCGTGTACCTAAGAGCCGCGCTCTGTTCGGCTGTCACCAGCCAATGGGCAGCAAGTTGGAAAAACAGTCTCCTCACTGTTGGATTTTGTCCGGAGTGCTGTCACAGTTCCTCAACGAGCGCGGCTCCCCATCTCAAGCAGGTGGATCCCAGGGAGGCGTTGGGGGAAGGCAGGAGGCTCTGGTCTGCACGGGGCTTCTTGGACCCCAGCACCGATTCTGCCTCCCTCCAGCTGCCTACTTGGGATAGCCAGGTCACCTCTCTGAGCCTCAGGCTCCTCATCGTAAAACATGCAGGAAACGTGCCCGTGCCCCTGGAGGGGGGTCCTGTTGGGAAGCAGGTTGCAACCTACAGCCTTGTACAAATCTCTGCTTACGCCACGCTGGGGGCCCTGAGAAGGATGAGCTGGTGAGACTTCAGGACAAAGCCTGTGTCTGCACTCCCCCCCACCCCCAGGCTCACCTGCGGATAGTGGCTTGCTCGTGGGAGGCCACACTTGGGTTACAGTTTGGAGGTAAAACGACGCCTCTTCCACCAGCGTGGTGGTGTCCAGTTGAATGGCCGCAGTCCAGACCTCATCCTCTACGAGTGAATTCCTCAAGGGTCCTCAATCACCCAGACCTGACAGTGTCCTTGCAGTGACGTGACCCTCATGTAGCTTTCTTCCTTCCATAAGAGAACACGGGAAAGGCTGTGACCCGCACAGCTTATCACACACCGCTGCTGACTGACTGACGGCCCATTTCCGTAAGAGCTGTCTCCACATGATGCAGACCTGCCTGGTCACACACGTGGCCCCTCACACCTGACGCGGCATCCGCCTCCTCCTCCGTCTCGGGGAGCCTGGGCCAGCCCTCGTGTTCTCCACGAGCAGAGTCGTAAGTTGGGCAACTGTCAGGAGGACAATAAGGGCCGGAAAGTTCTCCCTGGAGCAGGGGAGATTTTGTGGGAAACCGCAGGCGTTGTCGGAAGGTGGTGGTGTTTACAGAGGGAGGGAAGTGGGAGACGAGGAGCAATCCTGACCTGCTCTTATGCAGGTAAACACCTGAGAGACGTTTTCGGGAAGGAACCGAAGATTCAACAGCTTAGTAAATAGTGCACAGCAGGGAACACCCTGAGGGCTGGACGTGGAGCCTGGACGTGGACAAGGCTCTGCCACAGTCAGGCTGCGCCAGGGTCGGTGGAGGGTACCTCCCCACAGGCAGCCCGGCAGCGACCCCCTCAGTAGTGCCTCGCCCACTGGGTCTGGGACAGCCCTGGCCTCACCCTCCCCAGTGGGATGTGCTGGAGACAGGACCGCCATCCACGCTGGCTGCCTCTGGGTCCACGTTGTCTCTGGGCCAAGGAGCAATGAGCCCTAAATCGGGCCTGCTGAGAACCGAGACACTGCCCCTCGCATCCTCGGGCAGTGTGTAGTCGAAACCACTAGAAACTGTTCAGAAGACAAACACTGGCCAGCAGCGTGCTCCACACACCCGGCAGAGGCGGCCTCGCCATCCAGACACGGTCAGGTATGGAAAAGGAGCACTCAGCTAGAAAAGAAACTTTAAAACAAAGAAATCATTACTGTGAGGCTAAATAATCCTCATTTTAATAGAAAAGTCAGTTTCCAAATTAATCTGTCTTATATTTGAAATCTTTATACATCGAAATGTCTGCAGCAAAGTGCACCCACCCTAGACCCCCGCGGCCGCGTAATCAGGATGGACCAGCGGGGACGAGGTTAATCAACAACCGCGGGGCTCTCTGGGTCAGTGCCCAGTGCTGAGTTTCAGGGGTGATTTACCAGGACTCTGGGTGCGCCTCAGGGTGAGCCGTGGACGAGTGTGTGTTTACTGTGGCCTTGAAAAACACCGTTAAAATTCCTAAAATTGTTGGGGTTTGGAAGCCAAACTCGTCACCCCACAGAGGCAGAAGCTGAGGGGCGAGTGCCCAGCCTCCATCAAGGACACACAGTGACCGGACCCTGCCTGCCTCGTGCCTACAACACTTGCAGCTGAGTACAGAATTTCCGTTTGGCACGCGGACCCTGCACCAGTCACCGGCCTCTGAGATCTCCTGCCCTCTCCCACCTCGTGGTGCTATGTTCAGAACATAACCCTGCCTGCCTCCAGGGTGCCCGCTTAGACCGTGTGCACGAAAAAATGTCTGAAAACCAAGCAGAGCAGTACTACATTTGGGCGCGTTCCAGATTTGGGGCACACTCACCTCCTGTGGCACTTGAGCCCCTCAGCACCCATGGGAGAGGGGTGACCCCACAAAGCCCCAAGCTGTCCTCCAGGACCATGCCCCCTTCTCGCCCCTCGGCACCCACGGCCCAGACGGCCACGCGGCACCCCTTCTTTCAGCCCCCTCCTCCCTGAGTGTCCAGAGGGGCTCCTCAGGAGACAGAGGGATGGGAACAAAGGGGCCGATACGTAAAAAGACGCGAGGGCAATGCTGCAACTGCCCTCTGGACACCACGTCCCCTGGGGGCCAGCGTCCCAGGCCAGAGGCTTGAAAGTGTGAAAGCAGCACCCTGAAACGTTGGCTGCAGAGAGGAGAGGAATGGGGGTCAGTGCGGTGGGAGACCACTGTGAGGAGCTGCTCGGCTGCAGCGGGGCCATCCAGACAGAGGAGGTGCAGGGGCTGGAGCCCATGACCCCTCCTGCTCCGGGCTGACCGCCAGCTGTGATTTCAGCCTGCCTTCTGCTCCCAGGGGTCTGGGCCAAGCGTCGCCTTGAGGATTGTGCCCGAGAAGAGGAGGGAAATGTGTCATCTCTCTTTCTGCTCTGCTGGTTCCTGAAAAGGGAGACCAGCGACTTTCGGACACTGAGATTTCGGGCTATCAATTAATGGGAACTTCAGTGCACGTATTTGAACACTAAGCCCACTCAAAAGGATCGCACCACGGCTGGAAAGACCCCTGTACTCTGAGGCCTGAGGTATCAAATGCCACCTTGACATCTTCCAACATCTGCAGGCCTGACCCTGAGACCCCCACCCTCCCCAGACATGCCCCCACCCAGCAGGAAAGTCTCCCCACCTGGCCAGTCCCCCCACCGGCGGACCAGCTGCAGCCCACCTGGTCCTCAGCCTGGTGGGTTTCAGGTCCCTGTCGGGCCATAGAATTACTCAAACAAGCCCATCACATTCCCCCTGGGAACAGGGGCCACTCGCCCTCTTGTCACCGCAAAGCCCCCTCCACGGCCCCTGCTGGTTCCCGCTGTTCCCCAGTGCAACCTGGCATGGCCCTGCACGCTGTGCAGGGTCCCCTCGGCTGTGACTCCACGTGACTGGTCGCCTGCTGTCAGTCTCACCCTCCCGGGGTGGGGTGGCCGGTGTCGGGCCGTCTCGAACCACTCGGGGCAGGGTCCTCTGCAGCGGGGTGAGTAGCGGGTGATAAGAGTGGCCCTTGGGCTCCACTGGCCCAGCGTCCAGGCCCACTGGAGAGCACCCCCGGCCCCGGACATCCCAGCGGTCACCAGGTGTCAGGGAATCCCTCCCCCTTCCTTCCAGGGACCATCCAAACAGCTCAGGTTTCAAACCCAAAACAAATGGATTGAGAACTGAATGCGACAATCACACAAACTCTGCATGAATGGAGGTCTCGCTCCCAGTCCTGGGGTGTGGAGTCCTCTCGCTGATGGCAGGAGAGAGCTGGCTTGGGCCAAAGTCCACTCCCTGAAAACTAAAGATCAGATCCGTGCACGTTGGGAAGGGAAGAAAAGGCGGTTGTGAGGGTCCAGTGAACTCTCGAAGTTGCCTAAGAAATATGTGGGGTGGAGTTTCCTGCAGATGCACCCACTGGACCAGAATCGGGGTGCCCTCTGCTCCTCCCCACCTGACAGGCTGACCTAATTAAGGAGCTGTCCCTCCACTCGCCCCTCTGTGATGCCGTCACCCCAGCCGCGGCTGGGAGCGGGACCCTCTCTGTGCAGCCTGCTGTGAATGAACAGAGGCTTTCTGTTGTGCAGAGATTTCCAGGGCTGAGCCGGCTTCGTGTGTGAGTGACCCTGCTCCATAGACCGAGGACTCCTGGCCGGCATCCAGCCGCAGACAGAAGGGATCTGTGTGTCGCATTGGGTCAACATCACAGCACAGCCAGGGCGGGAAAGTGGGGCAGCCGTTCATGACGCCCAGACTTGTGTGAATAGGCTTTGCTTGTTCCCAAGTAGCCAAAATGTCGGTCCCTGCTGAAAGCTTGCTCTGCCAGCCAGGGTCACTGTGCTTAGATTTAAAATAAAAATATTACAGAATCAGAAGCTAGGGTAAACTCTCTTTCTCCTCTCCTTCAACAAAGCTGAGTGGAATAAGTGAGACCAAATCCTACCCTCCAAACACGCGTTTGGCCGAAAACTTTGTGCGGAGTGTCAGCCTGCACTAAGCTCTCTGCTGACACTGTAGCCCGTGAAAGGCCATCTGCCACAGGGGTGCTGACGCCGCCAGAAGCACAGCGGGCAAATGAGACGCGAATTCTCTTTCATTTTATTCTGTGAGCGGGCGGGCTTGGCTGCTGAGCCGCCTCTGAAACCAGAGGCGTGTGAATGATGAGAATGTCAGCAATAAAACAACTTACTACTAGGAAAACAGTTGTCCTCTCAAACGGAAGACAAAATTGGAAAACTGAAATTAAAAGCATAAAAAGCCATAGTTTTGTTATCAAATAAAGTACAACTAAACACCTAAAACTTAAATTCACAATTAACACTTGTGAGCCCTCTCAGCATTGCCCCTTCCTCAGTCCAGCCCCCCGAGTCCCAGGTCTGAGGCTCCAGCTAGACCCCAGCATCCACGGTCCCCTCCACCGCCCGACTCTGTCCCCACTCTCAGCCACCTGGGCTTATTTACCGCTGGCTCAACTGTCTGGATGATGTTTCGTCACCTGCTGCCTCCACTTGTCAAGTCTCCCCCCGTCTCTAAAAAGATCCCGAGTCCCCATCCCAGGCCGCCTCAGTCTCCCCCCACACCCTGTGCCTCTCTTCCTCGGTCTCACGCTGTGATTGTTTCAGGGCTTCTAAAGATCCCTTCCAGCTGCGGATCTGGGGCTGGGCCTTCACACTACCAATCCTCGTGGACTCGTTCAGTCCTGGGTCATTAAGCTGACTGTTCAGTCTCCCTGCACGACCATGCTCACTTTATTACCACTTCACTATGCGATGGACATCTTCAGTTTCTCACAATCTCAGAGTAAAAATGATTCTCACCTGTGCGATTTCTCTAGGATGTATTCCCAGGACCGTGATTCCGGGGTGACAGGGCAGAGCACCCTCACTTAGTGGAAATTTGCAAACTTCGTCCCCGAGGGGCTGCTCAGCACCACTGCCTGTCTCCCTACCCTCAGCCTCGTCAGACCCCCTCTCGTGGTCGGGCTCAGGAGCACGAGGTGCGACACACTGGGCTGTGACAGCGTCTCTTGTGTAGGGCAATCACGAGCATCTTTCCGTCTGCTTCTCTGGGGTGGGTTTTCTCCCCTGAGAATGGCTTCTTCTCGCACTTTGCCCATTATTTGGTTGTTCTGCTTTCTTAGTGCCCCGTGGAAGTTCTTTTTGTTGTCCAGAGGCTGATCCTTTCCCAATGACATTCTTTGTAGCTATTTTTTGTCAGCTTGTGGCTTGTGTTTTCAGTTGGTCCATAGTGAGATTTTGGCAATGTTCTTACTTACATGCATCATATTTGTCTCTGTGGCTTGTGCTTTTCGCAGGCTCATTAAGAAATCCTTCTCCATCCCAAAGTCATGAAGGTAATCTTGTGTTTTTTGACTTTGAGGTTACACTTTCCACATTTAAGCACTCATTCATGTGTCGTATTTTTTATTGTGATAAAAATATATACTATAAAATTTGCCGTTCTAACCACTTTTCAGGGCACAATCCAGTGGCATCGATGCTCTTTCATCCCCCCAAACAGAGTCATTCATTTTTAACTCACTTATTCAACAGATCCTCACAGAGCATCTCCCCCGAGTGCTCTGAGGGGACGGACACGTCAGTGAACAGAGTAAACGCAGGTCCCCGCCCACCAGCCGACCCCACGTGCAGGAGGCCGACTGACACAGGGCACCACGACAAGTGGTAAGAACCGTGCAAGAAGAGCAAGGACGGCTTTTCCGAGGGACAGAGAATCGCCCCTTGGTCACGACCCAGCACCCTGAGGGGATGTGTGGGGCCCGCGTGGCCTCGTGGGTTGCCCTGAGCTCACAGTTGGGCTCCACCTCTGGGAGTCTCCCGGGAAAGACAATCAGAGCGCCCAGCGGCAGAAATGAGCCCCCGGGTCCCTGTGGCTGGGGGTCTGTGCAGCGGGAAGTGAGTTCATGGGCGTGAGGATTGTTTTCCCCATGTGGACAGGAGAGCCTTGGCTCCAGTTCGTGAGGGAGGTCCCCCAGCGCATGATGGGCCCTGGTGAGAGTTTCAAAGTTGCTTGAGTGCGGCCATGCCCGGGTGTCGGGAAAAGGGGCAGACGGCTCACTGGGAGGAGTTGTCGGAGGTGTGGGTGGGGTGCCCTGGCCTGGGGTTGGGCAGTAGTGTGGGGGAGGACAGCCCCGTCCCAGGGTCCCAGGGAGAGCAGTCCCACTGGGGTTCGGTGGCAGGCTCCTGGCAGCCTCCTCACAGGTGTAGCCGGAGGGGACAGGGACAAGCTGGGCCCTGGCTCCCCGGGGTTTGTCATGGGGGGATCTCTGGCTGAGAACACACCCCTGGATGGACGAGCAGGACAGCCAGTGTTGGGACCATACTCACGGCCCTCGGTGGGCGTCTCAGGGCCTCGTGGTGCCAGAGAAGATCCACTGGCCTGGCCAGCCATGGGCGGCAAGCCAGTGCCCTCGTCCAGGCCTTGGTGAGCCCAGACGGGCCAGGCTCGCTGGCCTCTGGGTGCTGCTTCTCTCACGCCACCCCGAGTCCACGTCCAGCCTTGTCTGACTCATGCCACCCAGGCTGCCACCCATCACCGCCATTTTTAATGTGTCTTCTCCCCAATGGCGAGCCACCTCAGACCTTGGCGACAAAGCCATCAGGGAGACGTCCCCAGAGAGTGTGGCTGAGGCAGGCGGGTCCCACAGGGAGAAACAGTGGGGGGGTCTCCTGTGGTGGGGCCTGAAGGACTCGCCCCGGGGCGTCCTCCTCCAGATGACGGTCCTTGGTCAAAGGCAAAGAACCAGGGAGAAGGTGGTCCTGCCACGTCTCCTGGGGCCTGGAGCTGATACAGTCAGAGGCGCTTTCTCTAGGAAAAATAGTATAGAATTGCAATAATAGATTAGGTACAAATTTGAATATTTATTTAGAATGAAAAAAGAAGCGGCAACACATTACAAGTGTTTTAAAGCTGCGTGACAAGATGCAGAAGGTCGTGGAGCACGGAGGCCTGGCTGGCCCTGCTCTGCCTGTGGGGGTGCCGCACCCCTAGGGCTCTGCCCGTCAGTCCCATCGTGGGTGGAGAAGACAGGGTGGAGGTCAGGCAATGTTTACTGACAGTGAAGGGAAGTTTCCTTCCGCTTTGCAGCTGCCCACCCTAGAGGGGCAGGGGGCCCTGGGAGAAGTTCTGCCCTTTGACCCAACTGGCACAGTCCCTGTAGACCCCACCTCAGCCCCTGAGCCCCTCAGCCAGGGCCCGGGTGCCCCCAGGCAGGCAGCAGAGGGATTGCCGTGTTTGGATCTTTCTCCTTGGGGTCACAGGGGCCCATGTGGGCGGTGGCCCTGGGCTCTTGGGGGGTGGGTGGCCATGTGGCAGCCCACTGCCCCTGTCTGCACCCAGGACCTCGCCCAGGGGAGTGGCGCCCCCCAGGCCTCATGTACCTGATGGGGCCGCCGCCTCCTCCCCACATCCCGGAGAACATTCTGGAAGGGTCAGGGAAAGGATGGCCTGGGAGCTGGAGGGGGATCGTACCTCGGGTTCCTGGGTGAGGACAGGGGTCATTCTTCACTGAGTGGACGCTTCAAGGGCACACGTTGCAGGCCAGCCCTCCCCAGACAGATGGACAGATGCTGCGGCTGCCAGAATGGTCTCAGAGCGCAGTGGACGCCGCCCCAGGTCAGAGTGCGTCTGACTAAACTTGGGGGTCACCCGGCTGAAAGAGGGAGGCCCAGGACGTGTTTCTCGGGGAGGGTTGACTTTCCTTACTGTTGTTCTCACGGCATAAACAGTGACCGCAGGTCAGCGCGGGGCCCTCAGATATCCGTGGCCTGTTGCCGACCCCCGACCCTGTGGCTGTCCTCATGGCTGTAATGGTCTTGGCCCCTCCTGCCACTTCCTCATCACGCTCTGCAGCTCACTCCCCTTTGCTCACACCAACGGGACCCGGGGGCCACCAGGACCCCTGTCACTTCCTTTTTCTTACCTCATTCCCCTTGAACTCCACTTCCCAAGACAGCAACCTCCAGATCCTGCGCCAGCAGCCTGCTCCGGGCCCCCAACACCACCTCCATGGCCTTCTCTTTCCTTCTTTCTCTCTGGGCTTCCATCTCCATGAAGGCTCTGCCTCCCTCACATCCACTCCTTGAGCAGTCCCAGCACATCTGGGCGTCCCTTATAGGTTCAATGGACAGAAAATTAATCAGCTTTGAGGATCCAAAAGGGACCTCAGCCCAAGTAAATCCTAGCATAGCCCAACAGTAACAAATAAAATAATTTGGTGACCCGGGGACAACCGAGATTCAAACGTACGTGGAATGTGTAGATCCCAAAGACGCTGTGGGGTGTTCAACAGTCAACCCAACAGGAAGCAGCAATGAAGATCGAGTGATAACTCAGCCACAGGTTTTATTTTCTACTGAATCTCCTACTATCAGAAACTTTCTTTACCACTGAGCTAAAAATTTAAAAGGATTCAGAGAAAAAGATTTAAGTTGGAGCATAAGAAACCTGTTGTGTACAGCTTGAGGGATTGACGGAAAAAAAAGTGGTCATTGCAAAAATGTGACAAGCATAAATATACAAGTCTATTTGCCCCCAGATTTTACTGAGAGTTTTATATCTTAGGGAAGAGTATGATTCTAAGGAAAGATGTCATTTCTGGATGTGCCTCCTGAGAAATGTTTGACCGCCTCACCTTCTGTCACGGTGTACCTTCACATTGGACTTAGGAGAAAGTAGACGATACTCTGTTTCACCCGACACAGGGCCCTAAGGGTCCTGTAACAGGCAGCTTACCTGACTGGGGACTCCACTTCCTGACCTGTCAACTGCAGAAAGCCCTCCGCCCGCCGCCCCGGGCGTCCTGTCCCCTCCTCGCCGAGCCCTAACCCTGACAACATCATCGATTAGACAGCAGGACAAGCAAATACCTGCTGTATGTGGTAGAAATTTAAATTTACTCACCACCCTTTTGGGGGATCCACCCAATTTCCCAGTGTGGGTTCCTATGCAACGAACCCCATCTTCACACTTTACCCCTCTAAGTACAACTTTGGCTGCAGGAATAACTGGGCAGCAGACGAAGGGGCTGCATGGGTGTTCCTGCAGATTTAGACGCACTTGCTTCAGAGAATTGGTCTCTTGTCACCTCCCACCTGCTGGGAACCTGCAGGAATTCTTCGTGAACTGTGCCGGATGCCAGGAACGAGGAAGCTCCTGACATCATCGTATTGACGCACTTTATGAACCATAGTAACAGTATAGAACAAGAAGCGACATCATAAATACTTTACGAATCCCTCTCAAATTACACTGTTCTGCTGTATGCGGCATTTCCCAGGTTTCTTTTTTTTTTAAATGAAGAGACAGAGTTTCCTTAGGTCTTATTGCCTATTAACGTTTGATCTAGCATCGTTGGTTTTATGTGGGAGGGCCCGGGTCCCCCTGGTCTGCATCAGAGGCTCTCGCACCTCCGCCCACCCCACTGACTTCCCCAGGCAACAGGCCAACATGGAAGTGGGATGATTTACTTAGTTATTTCCTTCATAGACCTCTTTGGACAGTGATCACAGAAGAAGCAAGACCTGGGGGCAGCCCCTCCCACAGGACTCCAGTGAGCAGCGGACAGAGTGAGAACTCAGATTTAGAGCCAAATTACCTTCACTGCCTGGTTGACTTTAACTGTCCACAAAAGCACAGCACCCCTGTGGTGGTCAATAAGAGGAAGCATCGCCTTTGGAGACAGGAAACCCGCTGAAAAACATTCTCTGATTTAGAATAATGATAACAATAATAATAATATAAAAAGACAGCAGAGCATCAGCCCACTCGGTTCTCGAGAGGGTGTGGGGTGGACGTGGACCCCGGTCATGAACACTGAGCGACTCCAGAACCGAAAAAGGCCAGGATTTTACACCTAACGGAGGAAGAGGAAAGCCCACTCAGTTGGTGCAGTGAGTGAGGAATACCAGCATTTCCTGTTCAGGTGAGAGAAGGGGGCTCACGCTTTTCATGCTAAAACTGACAGCTACGGTTTCTCAAGGACTTTCTACATGCCCAGCTTTGCGCTAAGGTTCAACGCCAGGATGCTATTTGCACTAACCCTTGAGAAGGGTCCCCTCATTAACCCCTTTTCATAGGGGAGAAAACCAAGGCTTAAAAGTAGGACTAACCTGTCCAAAGTTCCCCTCGTGGTGAATGAGGGTGCGGGGTCCTTGTGCACCCCCACCCCACCCCCAGCAGTGACGCGGCCCCCAGGGAGGGCCAAGTGCTCCGCCCTGTATCTGCGTGCGTGTTTATACATTTAAATTACATCACCATGCACACGTGCTGGGGATGTCTATCTAGAGATGTGCGTGTGTGTTTAAGCAGTAACAAACTCAAACTGTCAAAATGGAGAATGGAAGATGCACCATCATAGTGGGACTCACATAACTGTCTTGAATGTGGAAGAAATCGATGTTCAAAGAGAAGGTGGTGAGTTGACCAAGACAGAATGTGTCATCTCTTCCTTAAGGAATCAGAAATACTCAAACCTGGAGTTCTACTGAAATACACTACAATGGCAGTGCTCTTTTATCTTGGCGATCTAGTCAGTGCCAAAATCACACCAGCTTTTTACAAAATCTCGTTTGCAATCCAGGATCCAACTCTCAAAGAACTGCAAGTAATCTCTAACCTTCGTGAAGGAATCGATGCTTTACACCGACCTGCCACGTCACAGCAGACTCTGCCAAGAGTTCAGGGATGTGCTCTTGCCCACCCCCAGCTCCCCCTTTTTGGTGAAAAGACTACTGATTCCGGAAGACGAGCACTGGGTAAGACAGCGAGCCTGCAGGGAGCACCGGCTGTGTGCCCTCACCTGCTGCGCACCTCACCTGCATTCACTCTCTGAACCTCACAGAATCCCTCAGGGTGAGTTCAACCTTACCCCGACTATACAGATGAGGAAGGGAAGTGAGGCAGAGAGAAGCAGTTCACTCCCGCGGTCGCCCGTGCCGTCCCCCTGCTCTACGGCCCTGTGGAATGTAGCTCACGTAATAAAAAAGAACTAGAGACTTGGGTCAACTTGTCCCAGTGGCAGCATCGCTACTGGGCACCACTGGTATTTAGGATCATCCTTCAGTTCTGAGCAGGCAGGAAAGGAGAATTGCAGAAAACAACATTGCCTCCATGAAGTCTTGTCTAAAAGAACAGCTGAGCCAAACAGAAACGAGATGTGTTTTCATATCAGACGGGATGGGACAACAGAACAGTTTGCAAGGAAATATTTCCTTTTCAGCTTGAAGAATAGCACTGCCAAGGGAATTGGGTTCATTTTGGGTTATATCAATGCAAGTTCTAAACAGGGATCATTCTAAAAATACATGAAGAAGTGAAACAAACGCCGTGTCAGTTCTGACTGAACAAACATTCCAGGACTCAAGGACTGCACACCCAGCTCTGTTCACAAAGTCCTTCCTCAAACACAAGTGCTAGCTTCCCCTCCTAGTTTAAAGAGATATGCCCTCTTTACTGAGTCTTTACAATCAAGAGGTTTATAAAAAGGCCTCTGATCCAAGGCCTCGTCAGTCAAAGTGTGGAAAATATGCACAAGGATCCTCTTACGACTCTCCTGAAGCCAAGGAGCCCGATCAGGTGATCCCAGCGTCTGTTATCAGACGCCAAGTGCTTCCGCTCAGGATGACTTCCCCGTTTGCTAAAGCAAGAACCACTTGTGCAAAGCAAACCCTGGGCTGCCACAGCTGGGACGTCAGTGCACGTGTAGGGTGACATGGATGGGGCAAGTGCACATGCAAGGGCAAGTGTGTCTTAAGGTACAAGTGTGCAGGTGTGCATGCAGGTGTGCATGCAGGTGTGCATGCAGGGCCAAGTGTATGTGCAGGTGTGTGTGCAGGGCCAGGTGTGTATGCAGGTGTGTGTGTAGGGCCAGGTGTGTGTGCAGACACCCCCAGGCACCTGTGGCTCCACTGCCCAGCCATCCACACCTGCCGAGCCCACTCACCTCCGAGGGTGAGTGAGGGGTGTGACATTACCAAACTGCGTGAGAAGCCCTGCCAAGGAGCTGGTGCCCAGCAGCCCCGTCCCCAGGAGAGAAAGACAGGGAGGGAGGGAGCTCACACATCTGCCCCTTCCACGTGCACAGGTGCTGCAGACTTAGCCGGGCCTCCACTGGAGGGGATGACATCTTCACCTCCTCACTCACCACTGTCCTGGGCCTCTTTCCAGACCTTCTCAAATGCCCCCTCCTCCTCGGGAGGAGTCACTTCCCAGCAGGAGTCACTTCTCTCTTCCTAAAGCTTCTGGACCATTCCCAGCACCTCTTTTCCCACACACGCCCCTGCGGGGCCCACCCCGTGGCAATGTAGACATTAATCTCCAGCTGGGGGCAGGACTCCCCTTCACCCCGAGTCCCCCTCCCAGCCAGAGCTTAGGATGTACCAGGGGCTAGTTAGGTAATGAATAGGAGGATTCGTGCCACTGCATTCTTCTAGAATAAATTTTTTGATTCTCCAATGAGCCTGTTCTCTTTCCTTTTTCAGACAATGAATATCATAGAACCAAATGTCTCAGGAGTTCAGAGCCAAAGGTGGCAGCTTGGGAAACATCTCCTGACACCCTACGATGTTTCAGAGCTTTGAGAAGATGAATAAGAGGTGCTGAGGGTGTCAGACCACTGTGGGGGGAGGCCCTCCTGAAGGGAGAGCGGGGTGGGCTTTGGAGTGAAGTGGTGTGCGGAGGGGAGAAGGGGGTCAGGCCGGAAGGTCCTGTAGAAATTGGGATGAGCAATGAAATGACACTGGAGTAGAGGAGGAAGCGGCAAAGAGGCATATTCAGAGAGATTTAAAAGGGCTTTCTAAATCTATTTCAACAAGCCGAGGCCAATACCACATCACCTCGGGCTCTGCTTTGTCACCCCTTGTGGCGTATATATTCATTGGAATTATGTTCACTTGTAAGTAACAGGAAAATCCAAAACAACAACACCTTAAACCAGATGGAAGTTTGCTTCTGCCCCACATCATGAAGGCCAGAGGCAGCCAGTCCAGGGTCGGGCGCCCCCCAGGGGCCAGGACTCAGCCTCCTCCTCTCTGGTCGCTCTGCTGGCATGGCTTCCGTTCCCTAAGTTGTTTCACGGTCCAAGCTAGATGCTGTAGCTCCAGCCATTACATTCACCTTCCAGCCATCAGGAAGGCACCCTCCCCTTAAGGGCACTTCCCAGAAGTTCCACAAAGCTCGTGCTTGTGTTCCATTTGCTGCCAGAACTTAGCGCCATGACCACAGCTAGCTGGCAGGCAGGCTGGGGAATGCAGTCTGTACCCTGGGTGCCCATGCATCCTGCTGAACATGTGGACAGATGTGGGGAGAGCCAGCGGTTCCCCATGGCCTGGCCGCTGCCCCCTTCTCAGAGTGAATCTCCTCCTTCAAGAACTTGCCCTCCTCCATTGAGTGAGGGCTCTGTCTTTGCCACTTTGCAAAAATAATTTGACACAGTATTTCTCAAAGCCAATTGGAAAGAATTACTGCAAGCAATTTTTTCATAAAACATCACTCCTTTGAGAATAATTGTTTTTATGTTTGTGCTTTTTCTGACGTTTTAGGAAGCAAAATTACATGCAAACATTTGTTCTGCAAACCCAAAGTGTGAAGGAAGTTGCGCTCAAACGCTAAAAAATGCTTCCCTGCCTCTGAATTTCAAAATCTTCTGAGTTTGCATCAAGGCCCCCAGAAGAGATCAAAATTTCACTCACGTTCCA
The DNA here is from genome assembly GCF_057802395.1 of Ceratotherium simum simum. Classification (NCBI taxonomy): domain Eukaryota; kingdom Metazoa; phylum Chordata; class Mammalia; order Perissodactyla; family Rhinocerotidae; genus Ceratotherium; species Ceratotherium simum. Next base: position 1,216,649 of record NC_141917.1, on the reverse strand, counting down.
CACTGAGGATCATTTTTTCAATGTCAAGGAACACGAGAAGGATGACACTGCTAAGGTGGCTGCTGTGTTGGTGACCAGGGGCCCTTCCAACCTGTGTTTCCAGGACAGCTGCTTCAGAGCGCTGGCTTTGTGGTCAACATTACTGCCACGTGTGCTTTAAATGTTTACTTAAATGATAATGATATCATTTAAATATTAAACGATAGCTGAAATTTATAAATCAAAGATAAAATAATGTCAAGTATCTAGATCTTTATTTGATGTCAAATGTGTGCATATTTGAGGAAAACAGTTTTATCTGGAAACCAAGTGTTGTAAAAATAGGACCTCTCTCCGGAAGGCGGCCTGCAGAAGTGGATGACCACATCCAGGGGGAATCCTGGCACGTGAGCAGAAAGAAAGACCCCCGGAAATGAGGCCGCGGCCTCACTGGTCTTGGCTATGATCTCGGTCACAGTCCTTGTGCCTCAGTTTCCCCATCTACAAAATGACTCTACTTCACCCACTTGAGGTGTCTTGGAAACTCTTCTGAGGAGATGGGTGCTGCAGGGCGTCTCCGCAAAGGAGGAGCCCAATCCGTCCCTCTGACGTTCGGAAGGACCCCTCTGGCTGCACTGAGGTAAGCAGAAGGGCAGAGCCAGGAGACCAGCCCGGCCGCCAGGGCTCCCCGGTGCAGATGCCGGGGGGCTGGACCAGGGTCACAGCGGCGGTGGAAGGAGAGCCGAGTCCTTGCTGTGCTCTGAAGGTCGGCGTCAGGCACGTCCTTTTATTCTGATGCTTTGGCGCCTGGGACCTTGCTGACCCTGGAGGGGCGCCCCTCCCAGGGCTGGCTACCTGCTAGAGATGGCAAACAACTCATCCTCAAGCACGCCTTTCACGTGCCAACCGGCCAAGCCAGAGCCCACACCGCCACCTCCTCTATGACTCTCACACTGCAGGCCAATCTCCCCACCACTCTGGGCAGGCCCAGACGCCTGGGGACGGCCCCACCCCAGAGCTGTGCAGACTGCACAGTGGACAGTCCTCAGCCTGCTCGCCTGCCTCCTCCGTCCCTCCTGTGGAAACCACAAGACAGACTCTGACCCTCGCTCTCCCTCCGCCCTCTGCCTCCTGACCACCCTGGTTCTTCCCAGCGAGACCTTGTAGGGATGTGCCACGCCCCCTGCTCTTGGGAACTGGGAGGAACAAACCCCGTTTCCAAGGACAATCATCTCCTGATCTGCTGGCCTCAGTACCCGTGAATAACAAAACCTACATTTTATTTATTTTTTTTTTTAAGATTTTATTTATTTTATTTTTCCCCCCAAAGCCCCAGTGGATAGTTGTGTGTCGTAGCTGCACATCCTTCTAGTTGCTGTATGTGGGACTCGGCCTCAAGATGAACGGAGAAGTGGTGCCTCGATGCACACCCGGGATCCGAACCCGGGCCACCAGCATCGCAGCGCGCGCACTTAACCACCAAGCCACAGGGCCGGCCCACAAAACCTACATTTTAAAACAAGTTCCCGGGGCCAGCCCGGTGGCACAGCGGTTAAGTTCGCGTGCTCCTATTTGGTGGCCCGGGGTTTGCAGGTTCAGATCCCAGGTATAGACCTACTCCCCTCGTCAGCCATGCTGTGGTGGGATCTCACAAACAACATTGAGGAAGCTTGGCACAGATGCTAGCTCAGGACAAGCTTCCTCAAACAAAATAAACAAAATAAAATAAAACAAGTTCTCGCCTTCAGAAAATGCTAATGGACGTGAGGCGAGAGAGAGGAGCCAGCTGACCCCGGGGTCTTGGCCCGAGCAACCAGAGCACGGGCTGTCACCCATGCGTGGACAGATGTGCAGATGAGGGAAGACCTCAGAAGCTCAGCCACAGGCGTGATAGACTAAAATGCTCTGGACTGACCTGTGTCCCCTCAGATCCATGTGTGGCAGCACTGCCCTAGCGGGAAGGTATTTGGAGATGAGGCCTTTGGGAGGTGCCTAAGGTGAAATGAAGTCACGAAGGAGGGCCTCAAGACAGGATCAGAGCCCTTCTGAGACCCGAGAGGTGACCTCTCTCTCTGCCTCCACCACGTGAGGACACAGTGCAAGGGCAGCCATCTGCAGGCCAGGAATAGGCGCTCTCCAGGAACCGATGGCCGGTGCCCTGATCCCCACGTCCAGCCTCCGGGGCTGTGAGAAGTAAATGTCCTGTTTAAGCTCCGTCTGCGGTATTTGTTACAGCCCCTGGAGCTGACTAGTGCAGCCCCCAAGTGGAAGTGACATTGGGCGTGTGAACACTGAGCTCAGGGAAGAGGTGCCAGCTGCAGACACAAGTCCAGGCCTCACCAACGTGGAGACGTGTGTAAAGGCACAGGACTGGCCAAGATCAGGGTGGGGGGAACCCTGTGGGCGTGTTCAGAGGTGGACGAGGTGAGGGGGAGCCACCGGCCAAGACAGCAGGTGGACTGGAAGTCTGAAGGGAGGGAGGTGACCGTGGAGCCTGGAAGCCTGAGGAGAAAGGCTTTTCTCAGTGTCACTCACCTGTCACCGTGACGGCCCGTCTACGGGGTGCTGACAGCACTAGCCTCAAGTTTCTTTAAGAAGCCACGTAATGTAAATTCTTTAGTGTATAAAAACAACATTTTCTTTGTGTTTCCATATTTGATAGTGCACTTGAGCACAGAGAAAATGACTCTCTTCACTGTGTACTAGATAAAACCCGCTCAGATGCGTAATAACTTTCAGCTGGCTGACATTTATCAACATTATGTTTTGACAGGTTGAAGTCCCCAAATAGGTAGCATTTTCTTTCTCCACGTCGGCTCAGTGTTGAGTAAACCGAGAAAACAGAATGGGGTGCCCTTCATGGCACCCAGTTTCCTTTTTCTGGGGACATATTCACCTGCACGATCCCCTCCTGCCCACGTTGGCAGCTGTTCCTTGAACTGGGGGAACCTCGGGGAAGGACACAGACCTGGCAGCCCCGACCCCATGGCTCAGCAGACACGGCAGCCCAGACCCCTCTCCCCGCGAAGCCTCTGCAAACTGGGTGACAGCAAGTCCCGGAGCTGCTGCACTCCCTGCCAGGTACCACTGCTACCGTGGGCAAGACAGACCTCGAAGGGGTGGTCACGGGTCTGGGCATCACCCCAGACTGTCCTAAACTGTGGCTTGGGGGGACCCCTGAGAACCAAAGGTATCTGCAGCAAACTGGTCCCTTGGGCATTCTGTGGATGAATTTGCACTGGAAACGTTTGTCAAGGGTTTATCAAGCAGAAGCAACAACAAGAACTGAGAGCCCACAGTAGGACCAGGCCTGGCGTCAGTGGGGCTGCCACTGCCAACGCAGGGCATCTTACAGAACACTCTCCTTGGGAGTGCCTTACTTCCTAAGCCGTCCTTCGCAGACGTCGGCCAGGTTGCTTTCCAGAAGAGGGCATTTTGGCTCAGCTCCTCCTTCAGGAGGATCAGAGAGCTGCTTCCACCCAGGCGATGACCACCCAGCCCACCTGGAAGGGAGCCCTGAGCACCGAGCTCCATAGCAGGACAGAGTGAGGCCAGAGAGGGCCACCTGGGGCTGACAGGCTGTGTGTTATCGATAACATCTATTCATGGATTTTGCAGAAATTGCCCAAGATCAGCTGGCTGTTGTGGGCTAGATTGTGTCCCCCCAAAAATGTATGTCCAAGTCCTGACCCCTGGAACCTGTGAGTGTGATCTTATCTGGAAACAGGGTCTTTGCAGAGGTAATTAAGGTAAGACCTGGAGAGAAGGTCATCCTGGATTAGAGTGAGCCTTAAATCTGGGGACTGGCGTCCTCACAAGAGAAAGAAGAGGGCGGTTGGAGACCCACAGACACTACCCTATATCTATTAGAGAAATTGATTTTAAGTTAAAAACACTCCCAGAAAGAAAACTGCACACTCAGATGGCTTCATGGGAAATTCCACCAAACATTTAAAGAAGAAATAATGCCAATTCTACACAAATCCTTCCAGAAATTTCAAGAAAAGAGAGTGACCTCAACTCATCCTACAAGGCTAACATTGCTCTGATACCAAAACCAGAAATAGATGTTACAAGAAAAGAAACTACCAAGCAATATCCCTCATGAGTACAGACGCAAATATTCTTTAAAATGTTTGCAAACAGAATACAACATGTGAAAAAAGGATCTATCTGTCATACCACGTATCCAAGACAGGCATGTCCGGTCCTGCCTCTTCTCTTTAAAAGTTTGCTCAAGATTCTAGCTGGTAAAATTGGGCAAGAAAAAGAAACAAAGGCGTCCAGATCAGAAAGGAAGAAGTAAAACCATCTCATTTTCAGACAGCATGGTTTTCTACCCAGAAAATACAGAACCCATGAGGAAGCTACTAGAACTTGCTAGTGAATCTAGTAAGGTTTCAGGACAGGAAATCTATAGTATAAATAAATTGTATTTGCATATACTAGCAATGGACCATCAAAAATGGACATGTCTTAAAGTACCATGTACAGTAGCACCAAAAAATTAAATACTTAGTGATAAATCTGACAAAAGATGTACAAGATTTGTACACTGCAAACTACAGAACACTGTTGAGAGCAAGTAAAGAAAACCTAAACAAATGGAGAGACGCACCTTGTTCACAGATCAAGAGATTCAGTACTGCTAAGATGTTATTTCTCCCAAAATTGATGTATACAGTCAACATAATCCCAATCAAAATTGCAGAAGGCTCTTCCCATGGAAATTCACAAACTGATTCCAAGATCCTTATGGAAACAGAAAGGATTGAGAACAGCTGCAAAAACTTTCAAAAAGAAAAACTAAGTTTGAGGACCAAGGCTGTCTGATTTCAAGACATATTATGAAGTTATAGTAACCAGAATGGTGAACAATTGGCACCAAAATGGATAAATAGGTCAATGGGACAGAATAGACAGTGCAGACACAGAAGGATGTACATGTGGTCCACCGATTTTTGACAAGGGTACAGAGGCAATTTGTGGAGAAAGGACAGTCTTTACAGCAAATGGTCTGGAACAACTGTATATCCATAGGTGAAAAAGGAAAAGCCTGATATCTATACCTCTCATCTACAAATAATTAGCTCACAAGGATCATAGACCTAAATGTAAAACATGAAATTGTAAAACTTCTAGAGGAAAATGTTTGTGACCTTCAGTTAAGCAAGGATTTTTCAGATATAACACTAAAAGCATGATTCATTAAAAATAATGATCGATTAAAAAACAACCATAAAAGGTAGAACTAAGAATAAACATAACACCATAGGATGAAGTGGGGGCTTATCCAGAAAAACAAGTTGGTGTAAGATTGGAATATCAACCAACTTAATTCAACATATTAACAGGATTAAGGAGAAGAACTATATGATAGATTTTTGACAAAATGACAAAAACTCTCAGCAAACTAGGAATGGGAGGGAACTTCCTCAACCTTGTTAAAGGTGTCTATGAAAAACCTACAGCTGACACCAAGACTGAATGCTTTTCCCTGAGATTGTTAACAATGCAAAGGTTGACGCACACAAAGCAAATATACAAAATTCAGTTGCGCTTCTGTGAACTAGCAGCTAACTACTGGAAATTGAGGTTAAAAAAAAAACACAGTATCATTTGCAACAGCATCAAAACATAAAATACTTAGGGACAGAATTAGAAAAACATAGGTAAGACCTATAAATTATAAGTGAAAATTATACAACATTGCAGAGAAAAATTAAAGAAAACCTAAATAAATGAGATATATACCATGCTCAAGGATGGATAACTCAATATAGCTAAAATGTCGATTCTCCCAAATTGATCAATAGATTCAACACAATCTCATTAAAAATCTCAGCAGATGTTTTTGATTGATTGATTGGACCTTTCTTAAAGTACCATGTACAGTAGCACCAAACTGATTCTAAAGTTTATGTGGGAAATGATCTGGAAGAGGCAGACATTATCTTGAAATGGAATACGGACCTAAATGTTAAAGCTACAACTATAAAACTGCTGAAATAAAATCTTAATGACCTTGGTGTAGGTAAATACTTCTACAACAGGATATCAGAATTATGATCCATAAAAGAAAAATGTTGATAAACTGGATCTCATCAAAATTGAAAACGTCTGCCTTTTGAAAAGATGTTGTTGATGCTTAACAAACCACGCCAACACTTAGTGACTGAAAACCACAACGATTTATTGTTTCTCATGATTTCATGGGTTTCCTGGAAGGTTTGTTCATTGCACGTGCTGGGGACCCTCATTTGGCTGCATCCACCTGGGGCTGCATCTGCCAGGGGCAGGTATATCCGCCTGGGGCAGGTACATCCGCCACAGCCTCTCGTCCCCTGCGGTCTGTCTTCACACAACCTCCACTAGATCAACACAGTCAGTAGCGCTCCTCCATATGAGCCATGAACAATTAGAAAAAGTAATAAAAATATAAGATTATTTTGCCACTGCAAAAGTATGACATAGCCAGGAATTAATCTAATAATAACGTGGAACCATCATGTAGAAAAATTTCAAATGCTCTCAAGGAACATAAAAGAAGACCTAACAAATGGAAGAATAACCATGTCGGTGAAAAACAATGCTTAAAATTGCCAAGTGTCTGTGTGTCCTGTGGGAATCATGTTTTTTATTCTCTGTATTTTCTGACGCTTTGACATTTGGGGCCTCCTTTCTTGGCAGTGCACCTTTCAAATGCAAACTAGCTGACCTGGAGCCGTACCCACCCTCCTCTACCGGCTCTCACACTCAGGGCCACTGTCCCTCTGCCCTTATCACCCCAGAGCCAGGCGCAGACAAGCAGGGTCAGCCCCTAGACCCCAGAGCTCACTGAAATTACTCAAACTAGCCAATTCTAAGCCTGCTGACCCTGCCTGGCGTGTTTCCTCCTGTGGAAACCACAATAAAGGGTCCTGCTCACTTTTCCCCTGCTCTCCCTGGCTCCCGTGCTTCCCCGTGTGGCCCCGTGGCATGGCGTGACTCCCGTCTCTAGGGATCTGTGAGCAAACGTCCTCTTTCACGACAGTCATTGCCGTGTGCCTCTCCCCAGACCACGTTAAAGCAAATCCTGGGCACCCTTACAACACGTTCTTCCTAAAGTCATCTATACACTTAAGGCAATTCGAAACAAAACTTCCAGGGGGAATTTTTAGCAACTGGACAAACTGATTCTACAATTTGGATGGAAAAATAAAGTTCTCTGAATCACTAAGACAATTCTTGTAAAGAAGCGCCAACAAGAATTCACCCTACTGGTTGCTAAGGTGCATTAGTCCAAAGGTACAGAAGTGAGAGTCATGTGGTGAGACCAGCACAGGAGAAAATAAGCCAGCAGAATAAACTAGAGCATCCAGAAGCAGCTTTATAAATACTGTTTATAAAGCTTCTGTTCATGCCCGCAGAGGAACCACAAGTGGGAGGGAGAGATTGATAAATGGTGTTGAGGATACTGGGTCGCTACATAGAGGAAAAAAAATCCTCAGATGCATTACAAACAACCACGAAAGGCAGAACTAAAAATAAATATTAGGAGAAGATGAAGGAGAATATCTTTTCCTCTCCTGTAAATAACTAAAGTTCAAAAAATAAACAAACAAACCAAAAATACCCAGCCCCACAGGAACAAGCAGGTACCTTGTGTTCTCAGTTCATGTAGAGTTCAGGAAACATGTCTCTCCAAATCTACCATGTTAAACAGAAGCAGAATGAGAGCAAGGAGCCGCTCATGGGAACTCAGCGAACACTTCCTGAGCACGGCAGCAGCTCGTGTGCTGAGGGTCCGCGTTCCTGGAGGTTCCAGAGAACCAGGGCCCATCTGGTGGTTTTTCCAAAACCAAGAAACTAAGTCCCAGAGATGAATGGAAGTCTTTCCCCCTCTACTGAAAGAAACTGCTATAACCCTATGCCCAAGACCAATTCTTTCTCCGAATCAAGATTCCAGAACCCTCTGGGACTTCCAGAACATTCCACCACAGTATTAAAATTGAAGCCTGAGTGAATGATCAGTGCAAGCCAATAAACTTCCCAGCCCTTCCTCTGAGCCTGCACCACTCTCCCCACAACGCCCACCCGCCAGCCCCCCACGAGTTACTCTCAGCCCTCAAGAGAAAACCGACTCCCTCACACACAAAGGACTCTTATCCCCAACAGGTAACTGTCCCTCCCTTCCAGCTGTAGCAGGGAGGGGTCCCCACCCCTGATCCCAGCCCACTCCTTCCCCTGAGCTCTGGACTCTTCAGGGCTGAGATCGGCCATCACTGCCCCTCACACAGGGGGTTTCCACTTCTCCTGTAGGGCTGGCTCTTCGAGCACCTAAGGACAGGCCTCAGTCCCCTCCCTAAAGCAATTGTCCTGGATCCTACCCTCCCCCTCAAGCCTCCATCTGGCTCTGCCAGCCACTACCATTGGATGGTCTTTTCAGTTCTCTCCTGGCTGCTCCTCCCAGTGAGCAACTCCATGGACTCCCCCTCTGGTCCCTCCACCCCCAGGCCCTGTGCTCCGTGGACGCCCCTCTGGTCCCTCCACCCCCAGGCCCTATGCTCCATGGACCCCCCCTCTGGTCCCTCCACCCCTGGGGCCCTGCTTGCCATGGACCCCTCTCTGGTCCCTCCACCCCTCGGCCCTGCTCTCCTGGCTGCCTTCTGCTGTCTTCAGCCTCTCAGGGTCCACCACAGCTCTGTTTGTTGTGAATGAGTGCAGCATCTCTCTTGCTCCCTTCTCTCTCTCCTCCCCCTCACTCTGCACAGCCCTTCGTGCTGTTCCACCAGCTCTCCCACCAGGACTCATGTGTCTGCAGTCAGAGCAATTGATAATTGAATGCCCAAGAGGTCAGCAGTGGGCTGATGGCCACAGAGGCAAGGGACATGGAGCCCACACATGTCCACCAGCAAATGAGCTCCATCACAGTCCCCAAGGGCTTCTGCGTCATCAGAGCACAGGGCAGGAGGCAGGCACTGTGCCTGTTGTCTTTTACAGACGTGACAACCAAGGCTCCAGAGGAGAGAATGGTCACATGAGCAGATCAAGTGTAAGTCTCTGACCCCGCTCTGCGTTTTCCCATTCTGTGTGGACAACATCGTGGAGGAAGTCACAGACTGAGCAGAACCAGCGGTCTTTCTTTTGGTCCCATTTCCCTCTCTCCATCAAAACACAGACGGGCCCTCAGCAGACGGTGCTGTTTCCTGCGTGAGCCGGCAAGGGTACCAGCTGGGCTATCAGAGGGCTGATCTCTCCCGGACCTGCTGCCCAGGCAGGGACGGGGCTGGGGGGCCTCATCGAGCACGGGCGTCCCCCGGAGCCCAGGACTTTGGACTTTAGAAAGGTCAGCTGGTGGCCCCAGAGCAACGCAGGGAGCGCTGGGGCTCCTCCTCCCTCCCTCGTGTTTTCGGGGGTCGGTGTGCGACTGGGGCTCCCGACTGTCCAGGCTGCCCTTCCTCACCCACCACCACAGCCTGCTCCGGTCCTGCATCGCTGGCGGGTGGGGCCGCAAGGAGACCCTGCAGAGAAACTCAGCTGTTTTTGCTACAAAACTTTTGCCGTGAATTTCTGAAATTCACACATTTTGACCCCAGTTAATACTGTGCCACAAACTGGGGATCCCACAGGTCTCCCCTTCCCCACAGGAGTAACTCCATGAACCATGCTAACTAGGGAATGAGAAAGCATTATCGGAGTCTCATCACCCCTTCTCAAAACGCAGCGTCGGTCAGCAAACGCCTGGTCCCACATCTGGGTGGGCCCCCTGGTCTGAACACACCCCGCGATCCAAGTGGATCCTGTGATCCGAGTGGACCCCATGCGTCCGGCGTGGGGCCTGCCCTCAGGGGCTCCTGGTGCAGCCCACAGACGGCCTCGACCTGGACCCAGGAGCAGCGCAGGAAGAACCCCCCTCTCCCACAGGCCGCCTTCCAGGGCAGCCCCGTCCGAGTGAGGACAGGAGAGAAGGAAGGAAAGCAGGGGGAGCCGGGGCTGCGCTGGGGGTCCTAGTGGAACCGCAATGGCCTCTCACACACGCGGCCTGGCGGGCCCAGCTCCTCGTGGCCCCAAGATTTGGGCGGGTGGGGCAGCGTGGCGCAGGGACGCCCGTGGGCTCCGCATCCGCAGCCCGGGGCGCGCGCGCTGGGCGCGTGCCCGCCCCTCCCTCCGTCCGCGTGTCGCTCAGCGCGGGCCACCCCGGGCCGCATCCTCCGCCCGCGCGCGGAGCGGCGGAAGGGGGCGACGTGGCGGGCCTCACCGCGCTGGGGACCGGACTTCCCCTCTCCGGGAACCGGGTCCGGCCGCTGCGGGAGGCGCTCAGCCAGAGCCTGGGCGCCCCTGGTCCTCCAGCCCCCGGGTCCCCCATCCCCCGCCCCCCCCCCCGCTGACCCCTGACTCCTCCCGCCACACTGGTCCTCCGGCCCCCCAACCCCCTGCTGCCCCCACTCTGCCCCTCTGACTCCTCCGGCCCCCCGGCCCCCCCTATGCCTCCCTGCCTCCCCGGTCCCCCGACTCCCCGGCCGCCCCAGCCCGGCGCGGCCCCCGCCCCCGACCCGGAGCTAACCCCGGCGGGGCCCGGGCTGGGCCCCTCTGGGGCCCGCGGGCGGTCGGGCCCGCGTGGACCCCCCCCCCCGGCGGCCCCGCCCCGCCCACGTCACCCCCCCGCCCCTCTTGCGCCTGCGCGGCGCCGCGCCAGGCCCGCTCCAGCCGCGCATCCTTGGCCCGCGCCCCGCTCGGCGCCCCGCTCCCCGCGCCCCGCGCCCCACGCCCGGTTCCCCGGCCCAGGCTCCCTTCGCGGCTCGCGGCGCGGCCATGAGGCTGCGGGGACGCGGTCCCCGGGCCGCCCCCGCCTCCAGCGCGGGGGCCGGCGACGCGCGGCTGCTGGCGCCCCCGGGGCGGAACCCCTTCGTGCACGAGCTGCGCCTCAGCGCCCTGCGGAAGGCCCAGGTGGGTGCCCCCCGCGCCCGGCACCCCCACGTGCCCTGCGGCCCGCAGCCCTCACCCATCCCGGTCCCTTCACCCTGGTTCCCGCCGCCCGTGCCCCGAACCGGCTCCGCATCCCGTTTCCCCCGCACCCCGAACCCGGCCCCACACCCCCTTTCCCCGGATCCCCGCACCCCCTTTCCCCGGATCCCCGCACCCCCTTTCCCCGGATCCCCGAACCCCCTTTCCCCGGATCCCCGCACCCCCTTTGCCTGGATCCCCGAACCCCTTTCCCCGGATCCCCGCACCCCTTTCCCCGGATCCCCGAACCCCTTTCCCCGGATCCCCGCACCCCTTTCCCCGGATCCCCGCACCCCCTTTCCCCGGATCCCCGCACCCCTTTCCCCGGGTCCCCGCACCCCTTTGCCTGGATCCCCGAACCCCCTTTCCCCGGATCCCCAGACCCGGCCCCACCCCTTTCCCCGGATCCCGCACCCCTTTCCCCGGATCCCTGCACCCCCTTTCCCCGGATCCCGCACCCCTTTCCCCGGATCCCCGCACCCCCTTTCCCCGGATCCCCGAACCCGGCCCCACCCCCTTTCCCTGATCCCTGGCCCCCCGCTCCCCCGGTCCCGGCGTCCGCTCCTGCCGCGTGCAAGCCCCGCCCAGTACCGGAGCGGCTCCCCTGAATGTGACTATGTTACTTGATGAGCTTCGTGTATGGGCACCTCGTTGGTCGTTTGAGTCAGCGGGGAGACAGTGGGGTGCGGGCCTGTGGGGTCCCCTGAAGATAAATGGCAGGAGGATTTCCGCCTGTGTGTTTGCAAGCTGTTTTCCGGGGAGTGTGCAGGGGAAGCTCTCTTGGGAGTTGGCCTGTAACCAGATTCAGGTTTGTACAGCCTCCCTTCCAGCGTGGAGGGAACAGTGTGCGGTTGGCTTCCATTGCGTTTTATTTGTGGGGCCCTTTGGTCCTGGCTGAGGGATGGGTGGATGCAGGAAGCAGGGAGCCTTCACGCTTGTCCCTTTCCTTCTCACACGTGGCTTCTGACCTGGTGGTGTAATTCCCTGGCTGTGTTTGATCTGGGGTTGACAGTCTCTGGTTGTGTTTGCATTTCTGTAAGATTGTTCGCAAGATGGCCTTTCTTTTCACTCGGGAACCATAGCATAGCAGAGGCACTGCTTCAGGACTTCAGTGGTTGTCCGGTTGGTGGGGAGTGTATTTCCAACTGAGACAAAACTTTTTGCCAGGAGACAGAGATTTTTTAATACATAAAGTAATTCATCTGACATGATGTTCAAGTGAAAAGTTCTTGACATCAATCTAAAGTTATTGTTTTCCCTGCCGCCTGCTCTTTCTAGAAGTGCCTTCTTGGTGGGTTTGGTTATCATCGGTGGGAGAAGGAATGGTGGGTGGAAGATTTAGATGAGGGAAGAGAATGGACAGTGGCATTCCTCCTGGCGACACGAAGGGGCAGGATCGTCCCCAGTTGGCTCCTGGGCCTTGTCCCCTGCCTCTGGGCGTGTCCCGGCCAGACACCAGCGTCCACCCGCTGGGGTGGTCTGCTGCATTCATTGGCTCGAAGACTCTCACTCGTCATCTGCCAGGTGCTGTGTCCAGCGTGCCATGGGGTTGGGACACACAGTCGCTTCCTCTGGGCTCCTGAATGGGCCCCCCAGCCACCAGCGCCCCCTTCCCTTCACTCCTGTGGTCCAGTGGGCCTTCCTTCTCCCACGCTCTGCTGCTTAGAACCCTCGGGGGTGCCCCTGGGACAGAGCCCTGACCCCTTCAGGTGGTTTCCAAGGCCCCTCTCAGCCCTGCCCCACCCCCAGGCTTGGCACCCTTGGCTCCAGCTGTCACGGAGCTGGCCCCCCTCCTGCCCCTGCCCACTCTCTCCTGGCCTCTGTGCTCCTCCCTCAGATCTTAGGTGAAATATCACCGCTAGGAGGAAGCCTCCCCCTCCTTAGAGGTCCCTGGAGGACCACCTCTGCGTCCCTGTCACATTTGCAGCCCCTTGTTACTGTGTGTATGTGGGGGGGGGGCAGGTCTGTCCTGCCCCAGACAGTGTGCTCACTGCCTGGGTGAGGTCCACTGAAGAGCCTCGCTAGTTCTTGAGAGAATAAACAAGGTAAAGGGATGAATGTCAGAGTCAGAAAGCCCCAGCTTCCTCAGGCAGGGGCCAGGCGGTTGTAGATTGGAGGTAGGAGCAGGGCTTGGGCTGTTTTTCAGTGAACTGTTGATAGGAGTCCAAGATTTTGGTTTCAGATATAGGCCTGCAGCATCTGGATGACATTCAGAAAAAGAACAGGTGGGTGGGATGTTTTGGCCTCCCAGACAGGAAGAGATATTTTGTATATACCTTGTTGCAGTGTTTCAGAATAATCTCCTATGTTTGTAACAAAGTGGTCATTACCACTCACATGTCTGCAGTGTGTGGTGGGGGATGTGTAGGTAGCTTGTAAATGCTCCCAAGTCCACTCTGCAGAAACATTTTACTTTTCACCCAGCAATGCTCTGCAAAACTTTTTACCTTTATATAATGTATCATGGTAGTTTCTACAGACTGAACTAACCTATCCAAGCAAAGAAGCCTGCCTGCCCAAATCAATAAGTAAATGGATCCAGCAATGACTGTGCAACTCACCTAAATTAGATAAACCAGTAAGGGTGCCTGCAGTTTCCTGTTAGCATTTGCTGCGGGGGAAGGGCTGCCACGTGCCTGCAGATTAATGACCAGTCCATCTGTCACTTAACTGCAGATTTAGCCAGGATCTTAAGCATCTCTTTGGACATAAAACAACATGTTAAGATCTGAAAAACCGTGAATAGTATAATATTGGATAGTCATGTGGTAATTTGTTGCTTTTGGAATCATGAGGTAGTTTTATGTCACCTGGGTTTTTTGATTCTTTCCATTGGAACTCATGGGTGTGAGCGCATCCCACCTCCAGCTCTGATGTTTCTCCATTTGTGGCACTGTAACCAGTGCCAGTGAGAATTTACTTTCTGGAAGGCAGCCCGGCTTCCTGTACACCTTGGAACTGAGGCCTTGGAGGGAGGAGGCTGCTGAGCGCACCCCTCCCCCAGTCTAATCCCCAGAGGATTACAGGAGGTTGAATCCAGGGACAGACTCCAACCCACCAGCCTGTGCTGTGCAGTGGTCTTTGCGGAATTTCATTACCCAAAAGTGGGCGGCCAATTTTCTTCTCAAAGTTCTTATCTAAATGCCCAAGTGTTGATAAAAAAGCAACAGCAGGCGCGCCCAGTGTCAGCCTAGATCCCGAGTTAGGTGTGACCATTCTGGAGCAGAGAATCCCATGCCCTGGTTACTTCCAGGCCTCTCCTGAGGAAGGCTGCTGTTTGCATCATGGTCTCGTACGCTGCCCACTGGCCTCAGTGTCCCCCCACCACGCGCACACACAGACCAGGCATGGCGGTTGCCCTTCTGCTTCTCTGACCTGCCAGACTCCTGGATCCTGCCCTGGCCCCACCCACCCCATCTACTCCCGCTGCCCCTTGTGTCCAGTGCTCCATACGTGAGGCTTCGTGATGAACAGCTCTGTCTAGCCCCTGCTGTGACCCCTGCTCTCTGCCGGGGGTGTGGAGGGATAGATGAACAGGGAGGTGGCCTGACCAAGCTGGTGTTTTTGAGGGGCAGGCGGTAGTAGCAACCTGGGGGGAGCCTGAGGATGGGGGGTTTCCAGAAAAGCGTGCCTCCCGTAGGAGGGCACAGAAGGCTGGCTGCAGCAAGGCCTGGCCCTCCCTGCGTGCCTGGGAGACGAGGCCCAGCGTGGATGCCAGGCCCCGGGTCCCCAGCTACCTTCTGATGACGTGGGAGCCTAATGGTGCCATCTCTGTTGGTGCATTTGTAGCCAGGCAAGGTAGGGGTAATTCCCCAGGGTCCTTGCCACTGGTCACTCTCAACACAGCCCTGGGAGGCAGGCGGGTAGGAGGTCAGGTACTGTGTCTCTGTGTCCCAGGTGAGGAGACCGAGGCCCAGGTGCTGTGCCATCCCCAGAGTCCCGGGCAGTGTGAGCTGGCTCTGTGTGGATGTCTGACCTGGCCTCACAGGGAGCCCGGCCCTTAGGAAATGGCTTTTTCCTCTAACTCACCAAGAGCCTTTTGTGATCCAATTCTAATTTTCTGGAAGCGTCCACACATAAAACTTAATTGTGGCTAATGCTGAGGAGTGGGAAGGGGGTTCAAAGTTGACAAAGACTTGACTGTTCAGTCTTTATGCTCTTCTGTTCTGAAATGGGGGTTTTCAACATGTGTGTATATATGTTTTACATATGTGTGTATGTACACACACACTCACATATATACACATAAGTATATAAACATACACATGCATATACACGTAAGCGTATACACACGCTCACACACATACACATAAGTATATACACACGTATGTACACACATATACACATAAGTATATACACACACACATATGCACGTAAGTATATACACACGCTTACACATATACACACATATATACACCTAAGTATATACACACTAACACACATGTACGCATAAGTATATATACACACACATATACACATAAGTATATACACACACGTATATATAGACACATACACATAAGTATATATGCAGGTATATACACACACATATATACACATAAGTATATAAACATATTATACACATGCATATACACATTAAGTATTTACGCACACACACGTACACACATATATACACATAAGTATATACACACACTCACATATACACACACATACACATAAGTATATACACACACACTCACACATATGTATGTATAGACACATACACATAAGTATATACACAGGTATATACACGCAGATATATACACATAAGTATATAAACATATTATACACATGCATATACACGTTAAGTATTTACGCACACACACGTACACACATATATACGCATAAGTATATACACACACTCACACATATACAAACACATACACATAAGTATATACACACATACTCACACATATGTATATATAGACACATACACATAAGTATATACACAGGTATATACACACAGATATATACACATAAGTATATAAACATATTACATGCATGCATATACACGTTAAGTATTTACACACACACGTACACACATATATACACATAAGTATACACACACGTATAAGTATATACACACACTCGCACACATATGTGTAAGTATATACACACATATACACATAAGTATATACACACACAGTATATACACACACACATACACATAAGTATACACACTCACTTTTGTTTCACGACCTCTTTAATGTCTTAGTACTGAGCAAAGCACAGTCTCATTTCTCATTTTAAAAATCGGGATTTTGTGCCTGAAACAGAAGCCACTCAAGAGCCGTGCTGCAGGAGCCCGGCGTCCCACCCCCTGCCCTGTCCCGCGGCAACAGGCCCTGGGAGGGCACCCCAGAGGGTGGAGAATGGCTAAGGAGGCCTGGGCTTTGCTGGGCGAGTCTGAGCAAGGCCTCCACATGGTCATGCTCACAGAGCCTCGCCCCTGCCCTCTGCCTGCTCTGTTCCTCTGGCTGCCTGCTCCCCGGGGCCCTGCACCCAGCACTGCCAGGACAAAGCCCCCGTCCCCTGAGTGGCCGGAGTGGGGTGCTAGGGCCACCTTACCTTTCCCGAGTTAGCATTGTTCCGTAAACCTTTAGTCTAGTTGGAAGTTTATTTGAAAACGCACCCAGAGGAACGTGTGTGTTTGGGAATAACATTCTGTTTACATGTGATCTCAGGGTTGGCCTTCCGGAGCCTCCGTCACCGTGTGCCTCGGTGCCACGTTTTGCAGTATTAACCTAATTCGCATGTTCGGTGGCCTCATCACCGTGTTGCAGCCTTGTGAGTGGAGCTGTTTTAAGCGTCAGGTGCTGTTCTTCCTCCCACACGGGGCAGCTGGCTCCCGTGCTCCCTCAGGCACAGCGTTTCCTCAGCTCCTCCACCACTGCGGGGGGCCGTCCTGGGTGGGGCCGCTGGCCTAACCTGTCCCAGAGCCGGGGACGTGCCCCGGCGGTGAGGACCACCGCCTTTTCCAGGCACAGATTTTACTGTGAAAAGTCATATTTCCATCTTAGAGCCAGAGGCGTGATTTATTTTCCCCAAAAAGTTACTTGCCACATAAAAGCTTTCTTGAAAACATCTTCCACAATGTTATTATTTCAAACCCCTAGGATGGGGACACGAGCTGGGTTTCACTGTGCTGTGTCTCACACAGGGTCCCTGCGGTCTGGAGGGCGAGGACCAGCATTTGCCACCCAGCAGGGCCCTGCTGCTGCTGCCGTGCTCTGAGCACACTCAGAGTTGACCTCAGTGCCCGAGACTGCCAGCAATGCCAATGGGTTGAGGGCCCTGTTTGGATCAAGAACTGAATAGCCACCCTGTGGTGGGGGGTCTTTGATATCAGGGTCCACTTACTCTCTCAGGCTACCCCTGGAGGGAGGATGACTGTCCCACGCACAGAACAAATGACAGAACCCCCCAGCTGGCTGGCCTGCCTTGTGCCCTCCCATTCCATCCTAGCTGCACCTGTGTGTTGGTTCCAAGGAGTAGTCAGATGGGTCACCTTCATCCTTCCCCACTGTGCTCAAAGGAGTGACCACCCTGGCCGGGAGACAGACTGCCCCAGGCTCCTCTCCACTCCTGCTCCTCTGACAGGCACCACAGGCCTGGGTGCCAAGCCTAGCCTGGCTCCACAATTGTTACTGGTGGGCAGGGACTCCTTGGAGCTGGGGGGCAGAATCAGGATGTTCTGGGGCGCTCCCTGCAGCTGAGGGCAGAGCCAGGATGTTCTGGGGAGCTCCCTACAGCTGGGGTCAGAGCCAGGATGTTCTGGGGGAGCTCCCTGCCATTGGGGGGCAGAGCCAGGATGTTCTGGGGGAGCTCCCTATGGCTGGGAGCAGGGTCAGGATGTTCTAGGGGAACTCCCTGCAGCTGCAGGCAGAGCCAGGATGTTCTGAGGGAGCACCCTGCAGCTGGGGTCAGAGCTAGGATGTTCTGGGGGAGCACCCTATAGCTGGGGTCAGAGCCAGGATATTCTGGGAAGCTCCCTACAGTTGGGGACAGAGCCAAGATGTTCCGGGGGAGTTCCCTGCAGCTTGGGGCAGAGCCAGGATGTTCTGGGGAGCTCCCTGCACATGGGGCGCAGAGCCAGGATGTTCTAGGGGAGCTCCCTACAGCTGGGGGCAGAGCCAGGACGTTATGGGGAGCTCCCTGCTGCCGGAAAGTACAGAATGTGCCCGTGGGTGTCCTTACATCTGGACGAGGGCTCCCTGCAGCTGGAGGGTGGGACCAGTATGTTCCCTGGGGGCTCCCCGTGGATGGGGGCCTGGACCCAGCATTTCAGTGGGGGGCCTCCTGTAGTTGGGGGTGGGGATTGAGCCTGATGTTCTTTCTGGGGGTGCTCTCTGTATCTGAGGGTGGCGTGGGGGAGGAGGTGCCCAGGTTGGGGTGCTGCCTGCTGCTGGAGGGCTCCTCCCCACAGCTGGGGAGCCCAGGACGGCCCAGGACCGCTGGGGGGAGGGGTCCTCCAGCAGGGGTCTCAGGGTGAGCTCTCCCCCAGGCCCTGCTGGCTCTCTGCGGGTATTTGCTAAACAAAGGGAAGCAGCCAGAAATGCGATAGTTCTTGAATTTCCAGATTCTTTTGTTCAGACTGGGAAGTCAGGCCCCTGGAGGTAAGGAATTTCCTTGGGCCACAAAGCCAGGGTGGGTCTGTCTCTTGGGCATGCACTGAGCTGAGCAGGGGCATGAGGGTCTGGCTGCGGCTGGCAGGGGCCTGTCTGTGCCCATGGGCCTTTATTGTTGGAGTTCTCATGGTATTCTCCATCCATGCACCCCCCACACTCCTGCCCCTACTGACCGTCCCCATTGGCTGAGGCGCACCCCTGGCTCATGACACCAATGAAAACAGAATGTTGCCCGCTAACCCTGGACGTGCCATCGTGGGGGGACACGCCCCGACTTCAGACAGAGTGTAGGATAATGTGTACTTACGAGCAGGAACGGGCGGCCTGGGCCTCCCTTTCTCCTCTGACTCTGCCTGGACGGTGAGCCCCGAGGACAGGCACCTGCTCTGTCCTGGGCACAGTCAGGGCTCTTAGGGACCCGCTGGATGAACAGTCGGTCAGCAGATGGCCACTCGGCCACCTGGTGCTTGCAGCAGCCCCTATGCAGACAGTCCCTCCCGGGGCCGCATGCACCGCTGCCCTTCTGACCCTGTGGGTCGCTGTCACCTGCTCCGTGGATGAGGATGGAGCCTTCTCTGTGCCTGGCCTGTGCCCCTGGCCCAGCTTCTTCCTGAGTTTCTCATCCCCTCGGTTGGGGCCATTCCCAGGGACAAGCCAGTTCCTCCTGGGGTGCCCGTCACGTCCCTGCCTCTCCCCAGGCTGCTGTGGTGCAGGCCCCACGCCCCTGGAGCTGCCTGTCCAGCCTCGCTGGGCACCTGGGCTTCTCCACCATCTGTGGGACTCGTGGCCTCCCGGGTCCGTGTCTGCAAGTGGGAGCCCGGTGCCTTGAAAGCTGCCTTTGCGCAGACGTGTGATTACAGGGTGTCCTGCCCCCAGGTGAGAGGCCCGTGGAAGTCGGTCAGGGGAGTTCCTGCAGCTCTAAAGGGGTTTGGAGCTGGCTCCTGCTTTTGGATCTGAGCCTTGTCCCTGAGTGGACTGTCCAGCCCGGAAAGCTTATGCTTTCCAGTGCTTCTGTGTCTCCCCGACCCCATCTGTTCTTCTGACCACCTGCCCAGAGCCAGGCCCCACTGGGCACTGAGCTCTTGGGGGTGCCTGGGCAGCCACGGAAGGGCCTCCGGCCTGTGTTTGGTTTATCGTGGAATTTCACACCCCGGGGCTGCAGGAGCTGCAGACACCACAGGGACCGAGCCCTGCTCTCCAGGCGAGGGGCCCTGAATCCCTGAGGAGATGCGATTTTGTAGGAAACCAAGTGAGGAGAGTGTGCAGGCAGGACCTGGGAGCTGGCCCGGCACCAGCGTTCCTCAGGAAGCTGCGGGCGCCCTGCCTGTGCCCTCCTGGCTCCTCCCCCAGAGGGCCTCTGCACTCGCTGCCCCTGCCTGTGGGACGCTCTCCCCACACTCCCCCTTCAGTCTTTGTTTAAACCCCACCAGGTGCTGTAGAGACCTTTCTCAACCTCCCTGGAGAGAAGGTGTGCACCCCCCCCAGGTGCACCCACCTCACCTGGACGCCTGTCACCTGCCCCACGGGGGTCTCAACCAGAGGGGCTGCTCCTCACCAGGCTGCGCTGTTCTCTGCTGCTCCGAGTCCGAGCAGTGCCTGGCCCGTCCTCAGTGCTCGGTGCGTGGTTGCTGGACGAATCACACGCCGTGCGTTCAGCTCCTCACAAATGACCGCGGTTCACAAGCACCGAGCTGTGTCCCGGGCACTGTGCTCTGTGCCGGCATCGCAGATGAGAGTGTGGGCTTTAGGGACCCCAGTCCAGGCAGCCCGACCCTGATGTGGGGTGGGCAGGAACTCGAGGAGAGCCAGGGAACGGGGAAACCATTGACTGGCTGGGGGGCTGGGAGCAGCCAGCATCCCTGGGGGCTGCCAGGAGTCTGCTTTGTAGTGTTTGGAGTTCAAGGTCAAAGGCGTGGCACGCATAGACGTCCAGCAAGCTGTGTCTCTGGAAATGACTGGCAACGTCTTGACCAGAGTCCAGGGCTCTGGGCTCTGGACACCATGGGGTGTTGAGACTGTGTGAAGGTGACAGAGTAGGAGGGGTGTTGTTCATCAGAAGGTGCATCGTGCTCCCTGCCCCTACCCCGACTGTGTGCTCGTGGGGTCAGTGTCCTGTGACCCTCTGAGTGCCTGCGTGGGGGTGGGGGTGATGGCACTGAGGTGACAATGACGATGGCAGCTGAGGTGACAGTGTCCCCACAGAGTGAGTGTCCAGGTGGTGGCCCCACGGCAGAGCCTAGCAGGGATACAGGGTCTTCCTGACTCTGCCCCAAGCCCGTCCTCACACAGCACCCCTCATTCACTTCTGTTTATGCCGTGGTGCCCAGCGCTCACCGGCAGGTGCCATCCTGACCCGCCTCGTCCTCCAGCCGTGCTGTACCCTCCCCCTTGGTGTCTTGCTGGTGGTTTTCCCCAGGGACCCAGAGTCCCCGTGGCCGGTGGCTCCTGATGTCCCTGAGGGTCTGCTTCCCCAGCCTTCAGGTGGAAGCTCCTTTGCTCATCTGCTGGCACGTGTCCTAGGCCCGAGAGCCGTCAAACGTGGCCCGAGAGCTCTGCCAGCGTCCTGGGGCCTGTGCTGGGATCTCTGCTGCGTTCATCTGGAGGCCCCGAGCTGCTCCTCCGCACTGACCACTGACCGTGCAGTTGGTTTCATGCCTCTTTCCCTTTGGGCCCTGCTGCCTCAGGCTGCCTGGTGCCTGGGAGACCATCAGCACTGAGGGACGGAGCAGGACACTGGGCCGGGCAGGATCGGCCGACACAGCGGGCTGTGACCTCCCAGTGGACCCTCAGATGCGGCTCCAGGGCAGGCAAAAGGACTGTCTGGTGTTGGTGGTTTCCCTGTGGGTCCCCCTGGTTGTAGGGTTTCAAGTGTAGGGTTACCTTAGACCCGAGTGGTTCTGATCCCATACAGAACTGAGTAGATGCTTGTTGCTGCCTCACAAGACCACACGCCAACTGTGTGTGTTGACGGTGGTAACTACCATTGTCTAGGAAAGTCCCTCTGCTGCCGGGCTGCGGGACAGATTTGTAAATTCAGAGTGAATTACCGAAAGACATGCTCATTTCGCAGAAGCCTCCAGATTGGGCGACACTTGCTAAGATTTCAGTTGAAAGCCCTTGAATAGAGAAGATGGTGAGGAAGTTGGGGCTGCTTGCAGGTTTGAAAGAAAAAAATCGCTGTTTTAGAAAAGCTATATTTAATTTTAGATTTGAGTGGGAGAGCTAAGAAGAAATAGCTTATCTCTAACAGTGAGCGCGATTCAGGAAGGACAGTTTCCCCCTATCTATCACTATCCTAGTGTCACCCGGGTGGATGGAGAGCATCAGAGTCAATACCCCTGAAGCCTGAGGTCAAGACCATTGATGTTCACACGTTAGTAAGAAAAAGACCTGTGAGTCCCATGTGAGTTTGGGCACAGGATTTATGTGGATGGCCAGTCACACAGAAGCAGCCAGATGCCCAATAAAGAAAACACTCCTAAACGTGAAGCTGCTCCTCGTGTGTGACCTGTGCTCCCCCGTCCCCCACAGCCACCCCCCACTGTTGACACTGTGGATTCCAGCCACAACGTGGCTTTGTCTCAGAGCAGCTGTGTGTGCGACAGGATAGAGTGACAGCGACCGCTCAGGATGCCAGCTTCTTCTCTTTCATTTTTGCTTTGAGATAGTTTAACCATTCGAATTAATTATGAAACAACTGTTTATCCCTCATTTGAATGCAGTGTATGATTTGGACCAGAAGCTGTTTTATATTTAGTGAAGGTGTTTGCTGATGGGGGAAGCAGAGAGGACATGTTTCCTCGGGTCGATTTGCTGGTTTGCATCTGTGGAACGTCGGGTCCCGGCGGATGCTCTCAGCTCTCTCCAGCCGTCTGTGCTGGTGGGGTTTCCCAGTGGAAGGACCCCTGCGAGAATCACTGTGCTTTTTCTAAGTTGTTATCTCTTCAAAAAGAAAAAATGGTAAAATTAGATGTACCTTTTTTCTCTCGCCACGTCAGGAGCAAGTGGCCCCAGCAGACGTGAGCTGTCTCCACGTGGCTCTGTGGAACGGCTTCCTGCCTGAGGTGTGGGGGCTGCAGACTGCCCCAGGGCTTCAAGGGTCCGCCTCCCGGTTTTAGAGTGTTCTGTCTCTTCTAAATCAGGATTCTCAAAAACAGCTTGTTTTATAATATTTAATAAGCAACAGTAAAAACAAAAGATTGGCTTCCTGGGCAGGGTTCTCCTCCCCGGGCCTCACGTTGCCCTGGAGACCTTTCTGCACTTTGTGCATCTCTTGTCTAATCTTCCCTGGGACGATCTTGGAGGGGACCAAGACCAGCTGCCTAGGATGGCGTTTGAAGAATGCATGAGACCGCACCCCAGAAAGCACTGCTCCCTGTGCATCTGAACCCCTGTGCTTGCTTCCTTTCGAAAGATGAGCCGTCACTCCCCTTACCATGGACTGCAGCTGATCTGCCAGGTGGGTGTTCATAACTCCTGTCTCAGGAATGCCCTTCCGCTGGGGAAGGGTTGGTGCACCTGTCTGTCTCCACCACTCCTTGCCCCTCCGGGGGTTGGGCATGGGCCCTTCTCTGTGGCCGAGGGGTGAGTGAGGGTTCTGGAGCCAGCCCTGCAGAGATTTGGGGAAGGACCACCCTGCAGAGGTGCTATGGCAGGGCACCTGGTGTGGTGGGAGAACGAAGGGAGGCTGGTGTGTCCAGGGAAGGCTGGGCGAGGGGGAACCTGGGGTCTCGGGGTGACTCGGGAGCCACTCAGAACTCTGAGTACTGAGGGGCCTGTTCTGGCTGTGCCTGGAGGGCCAGGGTGGGCGCTCCCATGTTGCACTTCGGAGAGGAGGGGAAGGGAAGCAGATTCTGGATTTGTTTTGGAGAGGGAGCCAGTGGGAGTTGGTAAGAAAAAGAGGCGGCAGATATGATTCCAAAGTGTATGTTGGTAGACCCGAGGGGTGGAGCTGCCCCCTGAGGGCGAGCAGGGGTCCGGGGGCTCAACATGGGTGTCATTTGTGCCTGACGGTGGGTCAGCCATTGAGGGTACACGTCTGGAGCCCCAGGCAGCAGCCCCAGCTAGGATGTCAATGTAGGAGGCGGCGTCCCCGTGTCAGGCCGATGTCCAAGGGTGTGGGGTGCACAGAGGAGGGAAGCCCCTTCTGTCCTGGCTGCCCCTCAAACCTTGGCTTTTGCTCTGACCAGCCGGCTGACCTTGGGAAGCCGCCCGGCCTCCCTTGCTGGGCCTCAGTTTCCCCACCTGTCCAAACCCATCCACAGTGTGTGTTTCCTCTCTGGGGTGTGGACCGCACCTGCATCCCTGGCAGGATTCTCCCTGCCTCCCCCTCCTGTGGCCTCTGGGGTGGGCGGCCCGGCCCTGCTGTCTGCATCGCCCCAGCCAAGCCTGGCTCGTGGCGCATATGCCATTTGGGTGGGTTAGCTGATTCAGGCAGTTGGCTCGCCTGCTGCATTGTTCTTGGGACCACTTCCTTGCAGCCCCACGAGGCCTTTCGTTCCGAGAGGCATTCCTTGAGCTGGTGAGCAGTTCCCTTTGGTTCCTGCCTGCCTTTGGGGCCCCTCTGCCCCTGCTCTGGGTTTCTGGGCTGGGGGCTGTGCAAGGCGGCCCTGTGCCCTGGGGTCCCATCCTTGTGGGTGTGGGGACACTGCAGATCAGAATAGCTTTTGTCCCTTACACTTTAATCTGAGTGCCCTTGATGCCAGCTCAGTGCCCCCCAAGGCCCTGTGGTCACTGTGGTTGTAGTACCCCCGTGATGCAGGCTCCACCAGCCCCCAGGCCCCACACCCATTAGTGACCTGTCCACTGTTCGTGTGCTCACCTGGGTCTGCCATCCCTGAACACTGCCTCCTCAGATGTTGTCAAGTAACTTCTCGGCATGGAGGTGTAAGTCCTGCCTTGTGTCTCACCTTCTATACTGATCGTCCCCTGGGATGTGTCCCCTGTGCCCCATGTAACTTGCAGCTCCGCCCTCTGCTGGCCCTGGCGTCTGACTGTCACACAGGCCACCTTCGTCTCACCTGTCCCAGGGTGGCCCCCCTGGGTGGCGTCCAGCTCTGCTGCCACCGCAACACTGCCATCAGCAGTCTCTGAGCGCCCGCCCGTGGGATCAGCTCCCCAGGGAGCTGGGCCTGGGCCTGCCAGCTGGCGGGGGGTGCCACGCCCCGCTCCGCCTGAGTCCTCACCTGCCACGCAGAGGCCCCCGCACCGTCCTCACGGAGCTCGGCGGGAGAGGAGCCGCCCTGAAAGGTGGCTGTTTCCAGAACCTTGGGAGCACATGGCCTCTGCCAGAACCACAGGACCGGGCTCTGCATCCAGCCCCTTGTGGCGACAGCCCAGAGTTCGGGCCACGTAACATCCAGGCTGATGCCTCTGAGGGTCCACCTTTGTTCCACTTACTTGTCTCTTACCCATCAACCGTCAGGAGAGGTCTTGGGTGGTCGATCCGTGCTCGCTGTGTGTGAGCACCAAGTCTCTTTCTGTTTCTATTAGCATGATTTCAGAAACTTCCTGAGAAAAGAGAGAACAGGTAGAATGTGGCTGCAGCCCATGTTTTCTGTGGCCAGCAGGCACTTGTGTGTGTGTGTGTGTGTGTGTGTGTATGTATGTATGTGTGCGTGCTTGTATTTTCTTTAATCATGTGGGGGAGTGAATTTCTCTCTAGTGTATTTGTGAATGCATTTTCACGTTCCTTTGGGATGGTGGTAACTATTTTTTTCCACAATTAAAGCACACTGGCGTTGGAAGGCACCTTCGGGAGAGTTGTCCCTGCAACCTGCCCCCCATCGTGCTGACTAGCAATCGGAAACCGCTGGCACTGCGGCAGAAACATCCGCTGTCTGTTGTGACGCGGTCCACTATGTCCTTCGAGCTGCCAACGCCCTTTCCTTTTGGAGCGTTCACACGGTGCCCCACACGCTCTCCTGGCCGCAGATGTCGTTTTAGAGTCTTGCATGGCTGGCTGGGGTCCCTCAGCACAGCATCACTCCGGTGTGCCTGCTCGGAGGGCACACGGCATTGCGGCGTCCCAGCTGGCCTGTCCACTCCTGGTGAGGGCATGTCTCACCACAGTGACCCAGCCTGGCACAGGCACAGCGTGGTGGAGATGAGAGGGACCCCGTGTGCTCCAGAGATCCGTGTCTAAGTGTCGCATCGGGGTCCATGTTGGTTTTGGAACACAAGGCCCTGGGACTAGCTTGCACACAGCTGATGCCAATGGTCTCGACAGCCTTGCAGAGAAGGGGGTGTGATTGCCGGGTGCCTCTGAGCAGGGCATTGTAACCGCAGGTGCCTCACTTAGAGAGTTCTGGACCCATGGACCAGGTGAATTCACTGCGAATTGAGGAATGTTTTACATCTAAGATGAGAATTGTCGTTTTCACACTTCTTATCGTGGGAAATTTGAATATACACCAAATGTATTAGCTGGGGCTGCCGTAACAACATAACACAGACCCAGCGGCTTAAACATTAGGAATTTATTTCTCACAGTCTTGGAGGCTGGAAGTCCGAGATCAAGGTGTGGGCAGGGCTGGTTCCTCCTGAGGCCTCTCTCCTGGACGTGTAGATGGCTGTCATCTCCCTGTGTCCTCACGTGGTCATCCCTCTGTGTGTGTCTGTGTCCTGATCTCCTCTTCTTATAAGGACACCGGTCCTGTGGGAT
Source organism: Ceratotherium simum simum (assembly GCF_057802395.1). Taxonomy (NCBI): domain Eukaryota; kingdom Metazoa; phylum Chordata; class Mammalia; order Perissodactyla; family Rhinocerotidae; genus Ceratotherium; species Ceratotherium simum. The sequence goes on along the minus strand of NC_141917.1, from coordinate 1,190,396 downwards.
CGGGGCCTACCCTAGTGACCTCATTTAACCTTAATCACTGCTTTAAAGACCCCATCTCCAAATACAGTCACATGCTGAGGTCCTGAGGGTCAGGATTCTAACATGTGAATTTAGGAGACATAATCCAGCCCTAACACCAAAGCAGAGAAAGTGTAATGGGCCCCGTGCCCCCCACCCCCAGCCTCAACAATCACCAACTTGTGGCAACTCTGGTCTCACGCACCCTCTCCTCCCACACCCAGTGAGTTGGAAGCAGAGCTCGGCCTTCGTCATTTCACCCATAAACACTCTGGTGTGCATCTCAAGGAAAGAGACTGTGGTCACTGACCGTGTTCCTCTATCTTCCCATGTTTCCCAGAAGCTGGTGGCTTGATCTGGCTTGATTTGAAACTCGAGAGATTCCACTTCTGTTGGGTCATCGTGTGACTCCTCCACACAGGGCCTGCACGCCTGCTGGTCCCCAACTGGGCAGGACCCTCCGTCACGTGGGTGTGCATGAATGGAGAGGTTCTGGAAGCCTGTGCTGGGCACGTCCAGGGGACACTCCCCCCTCCACCCCTCGGCTGCCCAAGGGCCAGTCTCATAGGACAGGCAGCACCAGGCCCGCTTCTTCCCTGCACTGGCCAGTGTCACAGTCAGGAACTGGTTTCCTAGGGTCCCCCGAAGGTGAGCAGTGAGGTTAGGGCATGTGTGTGTAGACACACATGTGAGTGAGTGTGAGTATGAACAAGTGTGAGTAGATACGTGTGGGTGAGCGAGTGCGAGTGGATACGTGTGTGAGAGCAAGTGTGAGTAGGTACATGTGTGAGTGTGAGTAGATGAGTGTGAGCGAGTGTGAGTAGATGCGTGTGTTAGTGTGAGCGAGTGAGTGGATACACATGTGAGTGAGCGAGTGTGAGTGGAAACGCGTGTGAGAGCAAGTGTGAGTAGATACGCGTGTGTGAGTAGATGAGTGTGAGCGAGTGTGAGTAGATGCGTGTGTGTGAGCGAGTGAGTGGATACACACGTGAGTGTGAGCGAGTGTGAGTGGATGCGTGAGTGTGAGTGTGAGTAGACGTGCGTGTGTGACTTGGATCGTGGTGGGGATGGGCTCGAGGCGGCCAGCACATCTGCAGTTCCGGTCGGTGCACCAACTCTTCTCACCGATGCCCCATTGCTCCGTCTGCCGTGGGGGCTCCTGAGCCTGGGACCTTCGCCGGCTTCCCTGATCTGGGCTGTCCCCCGACGTTCCTGGTTCTTCGTCTACACGCCTGCCCCTGACCCGGGATCGGCCTCGCCCAGGAGCCCTGCGTCCTTGTGCAGGAAGTGGTGTGGAGAGGCCACGGGGAGCCCGCCTGGTACTCCTTGCGCCTGGCAAGTCCCCACCTGGACATGCTCCACTGGGACTTGTGGTGAACGTGCCGGGTTAGAAGGGAGATTCACCTTCAATCCTCGTTTAAAGTGGCTGCTCAGCGACACGGATGCTCTGGGATCAGATATGTCGGTGTCTATTCGCGTTAAGTCCCTTTTAATGGGACAGTTTATCGTAGCCGGCTTTCAACTAGCTTAAACTACATTACTCAGCCAGGGCCTCTCGGTGTAGCTCCTCACAGGACTGCGTCATAAACCCCCATGTAGCTCACGGGAAGGATGTGAGTTTATTTGCCCTGGCACTTTTGAGGGTGACCAGAGCTCCTGGTGGTGATGGACAGGCTGCAGCTATCGGCAGCTTCTCAGGACAGATGCAGGTCCTGGCACTTCCAGACTTTTCCCGGGTCCACAGCGTTCTCCTCAACCTGCTGCTGTTTCCTCCTCCTTTGTGCCCAGACCCCGACCAGTTGTCACCTGGGAGCAAGGCCAGTGTTCTCTCCTTGAGGCCCTCAGGGTCTCCCACTGACCTGGTCTCCAGCCCACACCTGCCCCCCTCTCCAGGGCTGCCTCACCGCCCACACCCCAGCTGGCTTGTCCGTCCCTGCCTGCTTACCTGCACAGGTGTCGTCTGCTGGTGCCGCCCCACCTCCTTGGGAGAGAGCCTTCAGTGGGAGTGGATCCTGGGGGACCCTCCCCTGCTGCCCCCCATGATGGGGTGTCTGAGTCAGCGTGCAGCACAGAGCTGGGTCTTATTTGGGGTATGGGGAGTGGCAGCCTGCCCTCTTCACAGGGCATCTCTGTCTCCCTGCATGCTCCTGATGGGGGACAAAATACTAGGACCGTGTAATGCTGCGGGCTCACGCTCTGGGCTAGCCGAGGAAAGCAGTGCAAACGGAGATGGCTCCAGCTGCCCCGGGAAGGAGTGATGCGTCCAGCCTGGTCACTGATTAGAGTGCGTTCCACATGTGCTGCCGAAACTGCCTGGAAACGGCACACTCGCTCCCTTTGCGCCAGAGGCTCTTTGTTCTGTTGATTTCTAGTCCAGTTGGGACTTGCTAGGAACATCTTTGCCGTGACACCTCTCTTAGCACCTGCCGGAGTCGAGACTGTCCACGTGGCTGTCGTGGCTGCTCCGGTCGTCTCCCCCGTGGCTCGGAAGCACCGAGTCTGCTCGTACAGGCTGAGGCTCGGGCTGGGCTGCACCAGGCGTGGGTGGACAGTGAGGATGCAGGGAGGCCAGTGGCCGGGCCTGGGATGGACGCAGGTGATGGAGCCTATGGAGAAGAGAGGTGGGCCAGAAAGTGCACAAGGATGGGATGGTCCAACCGGGAGGCAGCCTGGAGCTCAGGACAAGCAGCCAGAGCCCACAGAAGGGTCTGGAAGGAGCTGCAGCAGGCTTCCAAGTCCTGCCCCTCTTAGGGGTGGTTTCTGCCTCCTCTGGGACAGGGCTGAGCCCAGCAGAGAGCACGCGGGCACAGCGTGTGTGTGCCAGGGTGAAGGCAGAGCCGTGGGTACCTGGTCGAGGAGCCCTGGTAACACGTGGGCTCTTAGCCCAGGAAGCCGGGTCCTTCCTGCACCCTGCAGGCTCCCAAAGGTGCCTGCCCTCTCTAGGCAACCTACACAGCACTACACACACACATTCATACACACTCACACACATGCACACACACATCAATAGAACCACTTTCTCCCATCCTCCAAGCAGAGCCTGGGGGGCTCACCATGGGTCACTGGCGCCGTGTCCCTGACTGCAGTATGTCTCTGCCTGCCCGTTCCCCATCTGGTGGGAGGCTTGTCTGTGTGCTCAGGGTCAGAGCCTGTTGTGGTCACTCACACGTCCTTTCCCTCTTGCTGCGAAACTCAGACACCAATGGTGTTCACCACGATGCACATCAGAGCAGGCGTGTGAATGCCTTGTCTGAGGTTTAAATGCGGTCACATACTGTGTCCCACGGGGAATGGCCGAGTGAACCCCATGGCCGCTGGCCAGCCTACAGGAACATGTGTGGCTAATTAACCAAGCAGCTTGAACAGCAGAGCTCCGTGCCCCGACTCGGGTGCTGGGCGGGCTCGGCCACCCACCCAGGGCTTGTCAGCACCCCTCTGTTGGTCCGACGGAAAGGGCACTGCCTCGCTGGGGCCCTTCGAGCCCCTGTCCCAGTCCGCAGTTTTCAGATACACAGGCTGAGGTGCTGGAAATCGCGTGCTCTTTCTGGAACCCCGTGAGAGCCTGTTGTTATTCCACTGTTTGTAGTAGAAGCCGTCCTGGTGACGGAATATGGATGCAGAGTCGGCATGCGGTGTAGACGCACGTCGGCGAGGGACGCCCTCAGAGCCGTGCCATCGGAGCGTGGCCCGCTTTCCGTTAACGGGCTTTGCTGCTTGTTCCTTTCGTCTGCCGGTACAGCCACCAGGCTTCAAGCTTGATTTGTGGGAACACACAGTAAAGTATCCAGTAGCTTGGCTTCTCCGCAAATTGGGAAGAGACGGCCAGCTGTCGGTTTCAACAGCAGAGCAGGTGTGCTGAGCTCCCAGGGCAGTCTCCTCGGAGCCGGGAGCCCGGACGGTCAGGGGCGCCTGAGAGGCGGCCGAGGTGGGACGACGTGTCGGGAACCAGGAGGCGGGTCGTCTACAGACCACCCTCTTTTCCCTCTGCAGCAAAGTCGTCGCGTAATCACAAAGGGTGGACACGGACATGAGGTTTAGCCTAGATTTTAAAAGGAGAGGAAAGGCTCCACTTGGAACTTGTGGGGTTAAAGTGGTGCTTAGAGAACGCTGTGCTTCTCAGTGTGAATACTGGGAAATAAGGCCTCTCTGAAAATAATGCTCCAGGCCTTCACAAGAAGTTAAAAACAGCATCCGAGTAAACTCAGAGTAGAAAAGAGAGACTCTTGAAAGAGCCAAAGTCAATATGATTGACCAGGTCACAGCAGAGGCAAGAACAAATCCAAAGCTCGTCCTAGAAGCAGTGGTAACGTAGAGAAGTGTCTGGCAACATAGGCCAGGGAGTTTTAGAAGGCACGAGTGATGTTAACAACAAAACCATAGATCAGAGCAGGCCGCTGTAAATCCCCAGAGAATGTGACGGGCAGGCTCACTCAGTTATCTTGAAAACGCGCATGGTGGGGAATTTGCTGGGGAGGGAACATCTGTTGAGGACTTCCAGAGAATTCCTCACTGACAAACACTGAAATGAACTCAAGAGAGAAGAGAAAATCCAGGTAAACAGTCTTAGAAACACTGAGACAGCCGCCAGCAATCTCTGTGGAAATTCCTCGGAAGAGGTGGCTCTTTGGTGTCTGATGTTCTTGCTGCAGGATCCGCCCAGAGGAAGGGAGCAGGGGGTGGCGCGGGGGAAGCCAGGGGTCAGGCTCCCCTGAGAACCGGCACCGAATCTGTCCCAGACGCGTGTTAGCAAACAGACCCAGCAATTCCTTAAAAATAGCCTGGCGGGTGGCTCCCCGCACCGTGACCAGGGTGAGATGTTAAAAAGCTGTGAATGCACGCCATTAACAGGCTGAGAACAAACACATCATTATCTTACCAGATATAGGAAAGACTGACAAAATGCGAGACCCGTTCACGACTTCAAGCAAAACAGGGCTCTTAGAAAACCAGGCGTGGGCAGGTACATTCTCTTCAGTGAAGGACATCCGCTGACAGCCTAGAGCGAGCACCCATTGCACAGAAAGCCTCGTCACTCACGTCCACCACAGGACAACAGAGTGCTTATCCCTGTGTCTGGTCAACCTCACGCTGAAACTGGAGTTTCCAGCTGGGGCGATACCCAGCCCCCAAAGAGGAGGAGAGAGAGGGCCGTTAAAATTGTCATTTGCAAAACATGGTTATCTAGATCCGCACTGCCCCACAGGCAGCCACGGGCCACGCATGGCTGTTGGGCGTCTGAGATGTGTCGCGTTTGCATTGAGGTGTGCCATAAGCGTAAACTACACACTGGATTTCCAAGACGTTGTGAAAAAAGTGTGAAGTGTCTCATTCATAATTCTGTATTGAGTACGTGCTGAAATGGTAATATTTCAGATATGTAGGGTTAAATAAACTGTATATTAAGTTAATTTCATCACCCTTGTATTTTTTTAATGTGGCCACTAGAAAATTTAACATTTCACATGTGGCTTGCGTTGTATGCCTACTGAGCGGTGCTGGTGTTGATAGAGACCCCCAGAGAACCTATAGAGAGACCGTGGAGCCGTCAGGATGTGCCCCATCTCAGGTAACAGACACCCGACAAGGAGAGTTGGGGGTGGGGCTGCTCAGGCTTGTTCCGGTGAGAAGCTCGGAGCTGTCACCACAGACGTATGTCTCTTCTCCTGTCTTTTCTGTCTTCTATGCGCCAAAACCTACAGGTTTGAAGTGTGTATTATTGGAAATGATCAAAACCTGCATCTACTTATCATAAAGCTTTTATAAGTTTTATATTTTGTCATCCGTCCCCCACCCCATGTTCTAATTGACCACCTGAGGTCAAGTTCATCACGAAACACTCATTCCTGAGCATCTGCTCTCAGCTGCAGAACCAGAGCCTGGATTTGTGCGTAAAAGCGCTTGGATTGTAGTTACAGCTGTCCATCCACCTGCGAGTCTCCCTGACTTGGCCACACTGCTGAACCTCGTGTGTCCACCCTCGCCCCCGCCCCGTGTTTGCGGCTGTCCCCCCACCTGCAGGGCCTGCCCCTCCCGCCGGCGTCCTCGACCAGTCCCGTGGCGGCGTTCAGCATGCTCCTTTCAAGGCCAGGCTGAGCTGCAGCCCCGTTCTCTGTGGGGCTCCCGCCCTGTGACTTCCTTGGGCTGGAAAGTCACTGAATTCCCCAGTCTTCCTTGTGGTCCAAGGTCCAGTCTTGCGAGCGCCGCACTTGCTACGTTGCTGCTTCCCAGATGGCAGCTCAGCACCTTGCAAGTATCCTCGTGTTTCATAAGGACTTGGGGAGAGCAGGCTGCCTGGTGGGGATGCTGGGGGCCGGGGCAGAGCACCGATGACTCGAGGAGAGAGCTCCCCACCCCGTTCCTAGGCCCCCCCTCAGGAGTGACTTTAGGGAAGGGGGCAGCAGCGTGGCTGGTGACCCTGGGAGGATGTCCTGGCTGCTGACCCCACCCACTGTCCACGAGGGGATGGCACCTGGGCTGTGGCAGGTCCAGCGCCGTCTCCTGGCCAGCTTCCCGCTCCGGGCATCCAGAGGAGCGGTGCCTCGTGACAGTGCTTCTGCCGTGACCTCGCGCTGTCTCCCCAGGTCGCCCTCATGACGCTGACGCTCTTCCCCATCCGGTTGCTGGTTGCCGCCTTCATGATGCTGCTCGCCTGGCCCTTCGCACTCGTGGCTTCACTAGGATCCGCCGAGCAGGAGCCCGAGCAGCCCCTGGCCTTGTGGAGGAAGTAAGTCACTCTGTGTCCCCAGCACAGACATCCCCCCATTTCTGTGTCCCCAGCACAGAGATCACCCAGTGATTCCACGTCCCCAGCACAGAGATCCCCCCATTTCTGTGTCCCCAGCACAGGGGTCCCCAGTGATTCCATGTCCTGAGCACAGAGACCCCCCCATGTTTCGTGTCCCCAGCACAGAGATCCCCTGTGATTCCGTGTCCTGAGCACAGAGACCCCACCCCCACCCCCACCATGTTTCGTGTCCCCGGCCCTCCAAGGCTGCGTTTTGACCAGCGTCTGTCCCACCCACTGCCCCGGTCTGGTCTCCGCAGGATTGAGTGCCCTCTCGCTTTTACACCTTGAATGTTAATAAACCACAGCTATCTGAAGATGGACATGTTGTGAATACGTCTTAACTGAAGATCCAACATGGACCCCCCAAAATTAAATTAGATCACAGCGTTTTCTTGTTTCTTTAACCCCCTGAAGCTGCTCTGTAGCTCAGAGTATACGCCGTCAGTTGAGGGTGATGTCGAGAGATCGTGCAGATTTGATAGGTGCTTGCAGTATCTTAGGAGCTGTCGTTCTCCTCATAAAACCAGTGCTGACAACCTTCTGTGTCAGCTTCTCCATCACCACGTGGGGTCCTTGAACGGTTTATTCAGAAGTAGAAATGTTATTGGCTTAGTGTGGTTGTTGGCGAAAGGGCCCACAGGCCAAACCCGCTGCCACCCATTTTGCAAATAAAGTTTTATTGGAGCCCAGCCACACTCGTTTGTGCGCCCTCCAGGCCTGCCTCCCTGGAGGTGGGGGTGCTGTGGCAGATGCTGTGTGGCCCGCGAAGCCTCAAGTATTTGCTACCTGGCCCTTTACAGGTTTGGCGCATTGGCTCGTCCTCCTGCTTTCTCTAGAAAGTGTCTGAGCTACAGGCACATCGACGCCCGTGAGAGGCTGTGGGGACTGGCATCTGTCCTGAATGCTGGCTCTCCCGTGCCCACATGCCGTGGTCAGACACAACATCACATGCCGGGGTGAGGGGGTGGGGGGCAGCCAGTTAAGGTCAAGGGTTTGCTGAGCTGCTGATGAGCATGGCACGGCCAGGCTGGGGGCGGTCCAGGTGTCCAGGGGACCCTCACGTGGGTCTTCGTGAGCCCCTCCTCATGGTAGCTCACGTTCTTACACCGTTCTCAGTTTCAGATGAACCACCGTCTCTTCCTACCTAGTAGACCTGAAGGCAGGCCCGTCTGTCCCCAGCACCATGCCTGCCCTGGGGTGCTGGGAAGTGGTCCTGAGTGAGCGAGTGGGATGAGTGAGTGAGCGAGCGAGTGAATGAATGAGTGAGTGAGCGAGTGAGTGTATGAGAGCGAGTGAGTGAGCGAATGAGTGAGTGAATGAGCGAGCGAGTGAATGAGTGAGCAAATGAATGAGTGAGCGAGTGAGCAAGTGAGTGAGTGAGTGAATGGAGGAGGAGGCAGCGATTGCTGCTGGACAGGGCTATCACTGTGGTCACCTGGGCCCTGGGCACCACTGGCATTGAGATCTTCATTTTCCCCTTATAGATTTTCTAATTTATCCTTGAAGACCACACTTTACCTTGAGGGTTTTTTTTAATGTTTTAACCATAAAATATGAGTTGAGTATCAAATGTGTAATCAAACACCATAAATCTAGACCCATCAGAAATCACTTCCAGTTTTGCAGGGTTAGACCTGTAGTGAGAGAGCAGAGACTTTGCAGTCTGGGCAGACTACAAGGGATCTGATTAGAGTTTGGGGCTTTAGTGCTGGTGGGTTCACGATGCTTCTGGCACTTTCTGTCTCAGTTCCCGGTTCCTCCCGCCCTGTGCTCGGGCTGAGCTCCCCGCTGTCCTCCGTTCTCTCCCAGGACGTGGGACTCCTCACACAGCTGCAGTTTCTGTCTCCCAGATCCATGACTCTGGATGAGTTCCCATGTCCTGTGCTGACTCCACGTGGCTTTTCTTGTCCTCAAATAATTTGCTTGGCCTCATCGGGTAATAAATGGGCCACAGAAACTAGTTCCAGCAGCCCCTCTTCACAGACGCCTCAGACGTGTGTAACGGGCGTACGAAGCATCCACACAGGGAGGGGTGGGTTCTTAAGTGTCCGGAGAGCTCAGGGTGTCTGGGTCCACCGAGACTGACTATGTGTCATTCCATGTGTGTGTGCATGTATGAGAGTATGTGTGAGCGTGTGGCATGCGTGAGTGTATGTGTGTTACATGTAGATGTGTGTGTGCATGGTGGTGCATTCGTTTGCGTGTGTGAGAATGTATGAATGTGTGTGTGTACGTGTGTGTGCATGTGTATATGTGCGTGTATGTGTGAGCATCTATGTGTATACGCGTGTGATGTGTATGAGTGTCTGTGCGTGTGTAAGTGTGTATAGATGAGTGTGTGTGTGAGTGTGTGCACTGTGTGGAGCACTGTGTACATACGTGTGTGAAGCACATATGCGTGTGTGCACCTGCATGTATTTAGTGTGTGTGCTCGAGCTGCACACAGCCCTCGGGGTCTCTGTGCAATAGTGTTTGTGGAGCGCTCACTCAGTGCGCAGCCCTGGGCTGGGTCTGGTGCTCGAGGAGAAGCGAACAACAGTCAAACTGTACTCCTCAGAGGACACCCAGTGACAGAAGCGCCTGACCTGGGGACACAGGGAGATAGGAGGAAGCAGGTTGTGAACTAAGCGGGACTCAGCATGTGCCACACCTCTGCTCAGGATCCTCATGTGGTCAGCTGCTTCAGGCTACGCACAGCCAGCGTTTTGAGTAGATTGACGTTAGTTAAGAGGATTTTTGCTGAATATACATTAGTGTCATTCAAACCTTCCTAAAATAGAAATCTTGAGTTTTCAATGAAGAATGACACAGTTTCACAAAAGACACTTTATTCTAAGTTGCTTTCAAGACGCAGCGTTGTGAGAACCATAGCATCTTCTTACAAACCTGACCAGGGGCTGACGCCTGAGCCAGACCAAGCGGGTGGACGGTGACAGTTGGTCCTCTGGGTGCTGCCCTTCAGCCGACGCGCGTGGTTTAGAAAGAGGGTGTATTGGTCCACTCAGGCCGCCATAACCAAGTACACAGATGGGGCCTTGGCCTTGGATAAGACACTCATTTCTCAGGGTCCTGGAGGCTGGACGGCCAAGAGCAGGGTGCCGCATGGCAGCGTGCTGGTGAGGCCTCTTCCTTGCCTGAGGACGGCACCTTCTCCTGTATCCTCACTTGGCTGCCAGCTCTGGTCTCTCCTCTTCTCACAAGGACACCAGCCGTGTGGGATCAGAGCCCCACCCTTATGACCACCTTTCACCTTATCTCCAAATACAGTTAGTTTAGGGGCCACGGCTTCAACATGGGAATTGGGGAGGACACAATTCAGGCCATCGCAGAGGGACCCTTTCCTGAGTGCTCCGTGTGGGGACTTCGTCCCCATCTCCTAGGGGCCAGGTGCACACTAGAGGTTGGAGCCTGAACTCAAACTTGCTTTAGTTTTTTTCCACTCTCCTGAAAGCCGGCACACCCCCACCCCCACCCTCAGCGTCTCAGCTTGGGGCTGCCCCAGAGAAGCCGGGCAGCCCCCAAAAGCCCCTCGGTGTCTACGGCCCAGCATTGCCTCCCACCTGCTGCCCAGGACCGTGCCTGCTCCCGGATGGCCTGTCCCAGCACTGAGCACGTGGCTCCTTGGGGCTGCTCCAGGGTACAGCCCCGGGACCCGCCTCTCCATCGTCAGGGGTCAGTGCTCCACTCCAGAGCAGTCCCAAGAGCACACAGGCCAGCTGTCACCTCTGCCACTGCCAGTCTGTGGGCTCCCTGTCACAGCAAAACCGTTAGAAACATGCAGATTCCTGCCCTCCGCTCCCTGTCAGACCCACACGGATCGGGCTCTCGCCCCACTCCTCACACCCTGGTGTTGAGGGCACTGAGGCCTCAGTGTGCCCCAAGGTGGTGTCAGGACGCCCCCTCCACCTCCTGGTGGCCTCCTCCCCTGCGTGCCCTTCTCGGCTCCTCTTCCCCCGACCCCGGCTCCCTCTTCCATGAGCTCATCTCGTTCTGGGATGTCGATGACTGTCCACAAGCCAGTGGCTCCCAGACCTCTCCTCCAGCCCAGGCCTCTCCTCCAGCCCAGGCCTCTCCTCCAGCCCGAACCCCAGAACTTACCTGTCTGTAGGTGATCTCCAGCTCCACACGTCCAACCAGGACTCCATGCTTCCAGCTCCCCACCTGTTCTAGTCACAGCCCTGCCTCCATCAGTGGTGACTCCACCATCCTTCGTGGCCCGGGCCAGGCCCTGGGAGTCACCCTCTCTCTCACACCTCCCATCCATCCCAGCAGGAAACATCTTGGCTCCCCCTTCAGAACGCCCTTGACCCCTCCACCTGGTCCCCCTTCCCTGGTCCCCTCACCATCGTCGCTCACCTGGGTCCCCAGAATAGCCTGTCACCTGCTCCCCTGTTTCTGTGTCTCAGCACAGCAGCCACGGGGTCCTCTACAAATGGAAGTCAGAACACAGCTCTCTGCTCTCAGCCCTGCAGGAGCTCCCATGTCCGGGTCCCCCAGAGCACAAGTCTCATCGTTTCAACGCCTATAAGGCCCTCATCATCTACTGTCCCTCCCCCATCCTCCTCCTCCCTCCTCTCCAACCACACGGGCCTCCTCACCATCTCACCAACACTCAAGTGCCCTCCTGCCTCAGGGCCTTTGCACAGCTGTCCTCCTGGGAGAGTGCACCCAGATGTGCACAGGGTTAACTCTTCTTCCCATCCAGTCTTCACTCAGTCATTTCCTCCTCTGCTGTTTCTGACACTCCTCACTTTGCTCTCCTTTTATTTTTATTTTTTCATGGACAGTATCTCTTTCTAATTTACTCCATAATTCACTAATTTTTTAAAAATTCTTATTTCCCCCACTAGAGGGTGAGTTCCAGGCGGGCAGGGATTCCTGTCCAGGTTCACCGATGCATCCTCAGTGCTTTCTAAACCCGGGCCCGGCAGAGCAGGTGCTCGGTAAACGTCAGATGAATGGATGGATTTTCCTTTAGTCCATTTTCTTATTTTTATCTGAGTAATACATGTGCGTCGTTAGAACACAGCAGCGAAGGAGAGCAGGTGCTGGAAAGCAGGTCTGCAGGCCCGCCTGCCCGCCCGGTCCTCTGCAGTGTCCGCCGTCCGCATCTGTCTGTGGTTGTCCTGCCGTGGCCCCCATGATCCTGAAACATGAGCTGTCAGCTCTCAGTCCGTGTGCACAGACCCCCGCTGCCACCCGGCGCACGTGCACGCCGCAGGGCCACCTGGTGGGGCGCGTGCTCCGGTCACAGGCACGGGCGTTCCTCCCTCACCCCGTGAAGTCCCAGAGTTAGGGCACCTCAGCTCACCTTGTGTTTGAACTGTAGTTGCTGGTATTCTTTTCTTCTTTACAGAATTTCTCAATACCTTTCATTTTGCCTGTTACAAAAAGAATAATGACCCTGAGCGTAGCCTCAAAATACTCCACCCTCGCGGTCACGCAGAGGGTCCTGGAGCCCAGCTCCCGCCGTGGCGCCGTGGTGCTCTCGGCTGGATGTGGTGCCTTCCCGATGCTCTCTTGGGCGCAATTTACAATTTCCTGGGCCCGTTTGGTTGGGGTTTTTTCCCCTTGTTTTTTGCCCAAGACCCTGGAGTTTCAGGTTCTTTTCTCAGCACGAGGAACCCGGACGCGTTTTGTGTCTGAAATGTCTTTACTGTCCCCACGCGGTTGCTGGATAACTTGACTGTCCCATCTGTGGAACTGCAGGTTCCAGACCCCACGTCCCAGAGCCTGTGGGTGCGATCCTGTTCCTGCCGACACCTGCAACAGCGCTGCAGGACTAACCTGTTCCTGCCTCTCTGGGAGGTTTAGTCTTTTCTTTGTCCCTGGTGATTTGAAAAATTCTTAAAGGAAATTTCTCAGTATGAAACTTTTTTTAAGTTCATTCTGTTCAGCACCTCCACACGTGTGTTTACTCAACTCTAAGAAACCCTCTTCTTCAGATGGCTTATACTTCTGTCCTTGTTTTCCTGCGTGTTCTGGAGATTTCCTTCTCCTCGTTTTCCAGTGAACTGGCTATTTCTGCAGTGAGATATTTGATTTCCAAGAGGATTTTCTTTTTCTTACTCTCTGCCTTTTCAGAGGACCTGCTCTCCTCAACTCTGTGGCCACACTGATCGGGGGTGTTCAGACCTCTTCTGGTGCCTGCACTGTGGTCTCCTCATGTCGTAATCCGTTCTCTCACGGGGCTGGCTCTGCTCATGTGTCTCAGATTCTCAGGTGTCCTCCCGGTGACGAATGGAGGATGGAGTTCCTTGTCTATGTAGATCTGTCTCTGATTCACTGTCCCCTGGGGAAGCTCTGGTCACCTCGTGCTTGTCACCGGCTGCCTTTGCCTTGGGCCCCAATTTTGCACAGTGAACAGGGCTTTTTTCTGAGGCCAGCGTCCACATGGCCTTCCCAGTGGGTAGTTTGACTGGGGATAGAATCCCTCCAAGATCTTTAGAGGATTGTCAGAGTTGGTTTTTTCCCTCCCAGTGCATTTCTCTTGAGTACTCTTGGACCTTTTGACCCGAGGGGTGGTGGGTGTGTCGCTAATAGAAAGATCGAGATTCATCCTCACTTTCTTCTTCCTTATGCATTAGTGGACATCTACTGGCTTTTATTTTTGCGCAGGTTTTTAGGTGAAAAATAGCATGCCTGCAGAAAAGTGCATTAAAAATGTGCAGTTAAACAAATAATTTAAAAGCACGTACCTGTGTAACCACAGCCAGCTCTGGAAACAGAGCATCAGAGCTGGTCTCCGGCATCCCAGCGCAAACCTCTCCATCACTGTTTGTCACCCACACAGACAGGGCTTTTCAAGGTGGCTCCTTCAGGGGCTCCGTGCTGCTCCAGCGATTGGCTGCTGCTCGGTCTGCAGGGACTCGTCTTCCGGAATTCTCTTGAGAGGGTTTAAGCTCCTTGGGAAATCAAGCCAGTAAGGTTTTAGGCTCTTGTGTTTCTTTGTGGCATCTTACCCAGTTGATCACCCACGTAACCCAGCAGCCGAGTGAGGGGACGTGGCTCTTTATAAAGGTGCCACCTTTTCCCTGTCAACTGGCAGGTGTGTGGCCATTCCCCCATGTGGTTTCAATGATGTATTAAATAATGATGCAGTCTGTAGCTGTCAGAGATTACCATGAAAGGGAATGTGTAAATTTAAATGCCTAAATTCCCATATATTTTAAAAATAATAAATAGGAAACAAATTCTGTTAATCTACACTGACTTACTTTATTTTTCAAATTTATTGCCTGTCTAATTTTATCCAGAAAAGGCTCATTTGAATAATGTGACGTCTGATTCCGGGAGCCTCAGGCAGCTGGGGAGATGAGACTTGGGACTTTTACACGGCAGGTCTCTGCTCCTGCTCTCAGCTCTGGATTTCACTCCATATTTCAATATGGATTTAAGGTGTTTGATTTTTTTTTTTTCATTTTAAACTTATGTACTTAGAATGCTAGTGACTCACTCTCTAGCACTTAAGGTGCTGGTGTCTTTCATTTTACCTGTGAGCCTTGGCCTGTTGTGTTTGGGGTCCCGTGTGGTCTTTGTGCTGTGGTGTCACGCGGCAGAGACGGCCCCTCGGTTCTCTCGAGGAAGTGACTGCACATCCACGTAGTCAGAGTGGGAAGAAGGCACGGGGTCCGTTCCTTCCTGCTCGGACATCTCTGTTACGGCTCTGGCAGGTATGAGTTGGCCTGGCCCACACCCTGGACCGGTCGGCAGAGGTCGGCAGAGGTCAGGCTGGGGTCCCGGTGCCCTGACCAGGTGTGGAGAGCACGGCTGTGACCCGCCCGCCCAGCCGTCTGACCCCGGCGCCCTCTCTTGCAGGGTCGTGGACTTCCTGCTCAGGGCCATCATGCGCACCATGTGGTTCGCCGGCGGCTTCCACCGGGTGGTCGTGAAGGGGCGGCAGGCCCTGCCCACCGAGGCAGCCATCCTCACCGTGGCACCACACTCCTCCTACTTCGATGCCATCCCCGTCACCATGACGATGTCCTCCATCGTGATGAAGGCAGAGAGCAGAGACATCCCGATATGGGGAAGTGAGTGAGCCCCCCGCCCTGCTGGGAGTGTGAGCCCCCCACCCCTGCTGGGAGTGAGCCCCCGCCCCACTGGGAGTGGGTGAGCCCCCCAACCCTGCTGGGAGTGGGTGAGCCCCCCCCCCGCCCTGCTGGGAGTGTGAGCCCCCCATCCCCCTGCAGGGAGTGAGTGAGCCCCCCGCCCTGCTGGGAGTGTGAGCCCCCCAACCCTGCTGGGAGTGGGTGAGCCCCCCGCCCTGCTGGGAGTGAGTGAGCCCCGCCCCACTGGGAGTGGGTGAGCCCCTACCTGCCCCGTTGGGAGTGTGAGCCCCCACCCACCTGCAGGGAGTGAGTGAGCCCCCACCTGCTGGGAGTGTGAGCCCCCACCCCTGCTGGGAGTGAGTGAGCCCCGCCCCACTGGGAGCAGGTGAGCCCCCACCTGCCCCACTGGGAGTGTGAGCCCCCACCCACCTGCAGGGAGTGAGTGAGCCCCCACCTGCTGGGAGTGTGAGCCCCCAACCCTGCTGGGAGTGGGTGAGCCCCCGCCCTGCTGGGAGTGTGAGCCCCCATCCCCTGCAGGGAGTGAGTGAGCCCCCGCCCTGCTGGGAGTGTGAGCCCCCAACCCTGCTGGGAGTGGGTGAGCCCCCTGCCCTGCTGGGAGTGTGTGAGCCCCCCACCCTACAGGGAGTGAGTGAGCCCCCCACCTGCTGGGAGTATGAGCCCCCACCCCCCTGCTGGGAGTGAGCCCCCCGCCAACCCCAGTGGGAGGGGGTGAGCTGTCTCCCACCCCGCTGGGAATGAGGGAGCCGCCCCCCACCCCGCTGGAAGTGTGAGCACCCCCCCGCCCTGCTGGGAGTCTGAGCCCCGCACTGGCCACTGCAGGTCTCACCCACGTGGAATAGACACTTGGCCCTGCGTCCCTGACTTTCCTTGTTGTTTCCTCTGTAATATTAATTGTGGTGACTTTCACTTTTCATTAGCGCACAGCGCCCTCAAATACAAGAACTAGATGAAGTGCTTCTTCAGGTTCCGTCTAACGAGAATGCATGACCTCCACCACACAGGATTCCAGAAGTCTGGAACAGCTCAGTAACTCGGTCCTGGTGCATTAGTTACTGTACGCTAAACCTGGGTGTGGAAGTGTCCTGAGGCCCTGTAGCAGATTACCAGAACTGGTGTCTTAAAGCTGCAGAAATTTATGCTGTCGACATCAGATCTGGCAGGGGTTCACTCCCTCTGAGGCTCTAGGACAGGATCGTTCCTGATCCTTCCAGCTTTCAGTGGCCCAGCATCCCTGGGCTTGTGGCCACATCACTGCAACCTATACCCTGGTCGTCACACGGCCTCCTCCCTGGGTGTCAATCTCCTCCTCTGTGTGTTTCTGTAAGGACACTTGTCATAACCAGGGTGATCTCATCTCAAGATTCTGAACTAATTACATCTGCCAAGATCCTTTTTTCTAAATCTTGCTTTCACAGGTTCCAGGGGTCACCAGGTTAGGACGTGGACACACCTTTTTGGGGTCACCACTGAGGGCACTGCCCCACTACTCTGGGGGCTCACTCTGTCCCAATACGGTAACCCTGTAAGGAATCCTAGGCAATCTATCTCGTTCCCCTCACTTTACAGATGAAAACACCTTCCCACACCCAGCCCAGCCGGCCCAGCCGGCCCAGCCAAGCGCTGTCCACAGTGCCCCTCAGGGGTCGGCTGGCGTGTTCTTGGTGGTTGCTTCTCCAGCGATCCCCCACTTGGCCCTACTCTTTCTCTGGCTGCTCCATCCCGGCCCCATGTCTGCTGCTCGCCTTCTCACCCAGCACCCTCTGCCTTTTAAACTGAGCCGTCTCGGATCATCCCTGTTTCATGCTGCGCACGTCCGCGGCAGATTCTGGAGCAGGGCTGGGCTGGGCAGGGGGCTAGTGGTGCGGGGGCGAGAGCTGCAGGGCAGAGGGTCCCCACTCCGTCCACCTTCTCCGAGTTTCCACCTGGCACCTCACAGCATTCGCCTTCATTGGACACTCATATGGAGAACATCGTGTACATTTTGTTTTGTCTTTCTGATAAGAGGAACATTCTGAGAGAGGGTCTGAGATGTTGTGTGCTATTGGCAGAACAGTAGCTCACCAGTGTTTACTGGATTGGATGTGGACCAGGTGTGTCCGTGCGTGCTGCCATCACAGAGGAACACAGACAGGGCGGCTTTTACACAACAGACAGTTCTTTCTCACAGTTCTGGAGGCTGAAAGTCTGAGTTCAGAGTGCCAGCGTGGCCAGGTTCTGGTGAGAACCCTCTTCCGCCTTCTCACGTGTCCTCACATGGTGGGGGTTTGGGGGGGCGGTGACAGGCCCCTGCGTGGTCTCACCCTGGGGAGTGGCATCCCAGATCCTTTACAGACATGACAGTCTCGTCCGAGGGAGGTTCAGTGAGGTTGATATGAAACAAAAGTAAAGGGAAGGCACGCCACTGAGGAGCAGGCAGGGGCGGCCCTGCTCCAGCAGGCTTCTTACAGGAAGGTTTGCAGATAGTTAGCATCAGCCGGGGGCGTGACGGCCCAGTGGTCGAGAGCCTGGTTTTCCAAATAAAGGATTATACACCATGTGCCTGGAAAGTCAGGTTAAACTCTAAGAATGGTCTGAAAGCTGGGCAGAGACTGTGACCACTGGCGAACTTGCAGTCCACTCTCCTACCTCCGGAAGGTCCCACAGACCCACGACTGTGAAGGAGTATGGTCCCCAGTGAGGGCCCGGGAAACTGGGGTTTTGCAGAGATGGTGGTTGTTCTGTTTTACATTCTTTCTTTTCAGTTTTAAGCTTCAGGCTGTGGCCTGTCGCCTTCTGGGGAAGTTCTGGGCTGGGGAGGATGTCATTCTCCTGCAGATTACGCAAACGCTCTTGAAAACTTGACTTCCATTACGGCTCCAATCACAAGCTAGCGTCATGGTGGCTCAGAGTCACACCGTCCGTCTGCGTCCCGAGGTCAGGGTGCTGAAAGCTACTCACCTGAAGGTGCTGGGGGTTCCGAGGTCAGAGCTGGGCCCCAGGCCACCTCACCGCTGACCTTAACCTCCGGGTGTCAGGAGGGGCGGTCACCAGCACACCCTCTGTGCCTGGGGCCCTTCATGTGGACTCTATTTCTCAGTCCTTTTGTGGATAACTGACAAGTGAGAGGGAAGGGATGGTGATAAACCAGTTTGTTACAAATTTTAGTTAGAATTCAGATATGGCACGTCCCGAATCATGTTCCTGTTTTCCTAGATTGAAGGTACGTACGCCTCAACGGAACGCTGTCCCAGGAGTGCAGCTGACAGCCCCCGTCGTGGGGCCGCTGGAGCGCATCCCTGACGGAAACCCCGGCTCCTGGAGCAGACCCGTCTCACTGGGTTCTGGCTCGTTTCCTCTGGTTCCGCTTGTGCTTGTTTCAGGAAGCGCATTACTTCTGAACCCTTTGACAGCTCACAGACGTGGTGAATGTTGAAAATATTCCAAACACTCATCTGTAGGTTTGACTTAACCAGTCAGCATGGTTAAGCCAGTGCTCTTCTCACTCTTACAGTGTCAGTGTCCTCTCCGTGTCCTTTATCTGCACACCTGCATTTACACCCCGTGTCGAGTCTGGTGCTCACTCGTCACGGAGGTCAGAGCGCTCTCACTCGGCCTTGCAGCAGACGGGGCAGTGTGGGTTCTGTGCAGACGCTGCGCGGTGAAGTCCTTCCTGTGCGGGGCTCACGGGACGAGAAGCCTCCCTTGCTTCCTGTCCTCAGCGGCTCACTGCTCAGTTCTCAGGTCTCGAGTGTGGGGATCTGTCCGGGCCCCATGGGGCTGCCTGGTCTGAGACTGTGCTCAGATGCCGAGCTCCCATCGGCCCCAGCGTTGGAGAGCCGCTCTCCGTCTCTCTGCCTTCGGCTTCTGGTTCGCCCAGGAGTGTGAAAGCCTTCCTCGTCTGTGGCCTCTTCATTGCCGTTCTAGACAGAGAGGGAAAGTCCTGAAGTCCCAGCTCAGTTCCGTGGAACCAGCCACCCACCAGGACGAGCAATGGGGTCTCCAGACGTCTGTCCTGCCCTCGGGACAGATGACAGAACGCGGGGTGCAGCAATAAGGAAACAGGCCGTCCTGATCTCGCTGTCGCCTCGTCCTTCTGGGCGATTCTGTCGTTCCTCCTTCCTGCCCGTTGTCACCTTAAGCAGAGTCAGGGCGCAGGGGAGAAGGAGGATGAAATAGGTCCTGGAATGGCGAAAAAGCAGAATGTTTCAAGACGTAGGAAAAAACATCACTAAGATCCAGTGTATCTTAGATCTTATGAGTCCTGTGGACCCGACTCAATAGAATTTTTCTGTTCAAATAAATTTTCTCTTTGCTCTTTGGAAGCCCTCCAAGAAGTCATGAAACATTATTCCTTACAAGTGATAAAAATGCTCAGAAGAGAAGCTCGCAGCTAATCTCGGGCCCGGCGAGCACTGAACCTGGGCAGAGCAGGTGGTGACGTGGCCTCGCCTGACCCGTGAGGGTGACCGGCCGTCAGGGCATCCCGCTCACATCGTTTCCCAGGAAAGGAAGCGCTCGCTGAGGACAGTTGTATTCTAAAGTCGGTTCAGAGTTCTTCCTTCTAAGAAGTGTCTTCCCACCTTTCGATCGCCCTGCAAGGGCACCGATGCGTTGGTTGTGGCCATCAGCTTTGGTGGAGGGATGCCTAACAGGAGGCCATGTGGCATGGTGGTTAGAATCGGGGCTTTATGAGTGTCCTGGGGCTGCCCTGACAGAGTACCACAAATTAGGGGCTTAAAACAGCAGAAATGTCTTCTCTCACTGTGCTGGGAGCCAGAAGTCCCGCCTCAAGGCGTCGACAGGGCCACTTCTGAGGGAGAGTTCATCCCAGGCCTCTCCGCAGCTCTGGGGGCTCCCACGGTCCTTGGTGTCCCTTGGCTGTGGCCACATCACTCCATCTCTGCCTCAGTCACCATGGGGCATTCTCTCCGTCTGTGTCTGTTCCCCCTCTTCTTATAAGGACACCGGTCATTGGTTAGGGCCCACGCCAATCCAGTACCACCTCGTCTTAAGTTGATTACGTCTGCAAACACCCTATTTCCAAATAAGGTCACAGTCACAGGGCTCAGGATGTCAACCTGGCTTTGAGGGGCACAGTTCAACCCACAGCGGGGGCTGATGGGGTCCCAGCCACGTGCCTGGGGCCCTTCTGACCTGGAGCCTTTGACCGCCATCCCCTCTGGTGTTAACACTGGTGACCAAAGGCTCTCTGCCCTCTGGAGGAGTCAACCTCCTGCTGTTCTCTTCCTCTGATTTGTCACCCATGGACACCCCGTGTGGTTACTTTGGGCCTTGAAAGTTATAGGGCCTCCTGCTGTCATCTAAGTTCCTCAGAAGCTGTGATTTTCTCGAGTCCCTTGTGGTCAGGCATTGACTCACTGCCCGCCCTGTGGCTCAGCTCTCAGGGCATCTCTGGGGGCCTCACTCTGGCTGGGCGTCATGGGGCAGCCCCCCCTTCCCCCCACCCCCACCCCAGTCCTGCTGTGGCAGAAGCAGTGCCTTCCCACAGGAACGCCTCCCTCCCTTTCAGCTCTGATAAAGTACATCAAGCCAGTGTTCGTGTCCCGATCAGACCAGGATTCCCGCAGGAAGACCGTGGAAGAGATCAAGAGACGGGCGCAGTTGAATAGAAAGTGGCCGCAGGTAACTCACTCCTGCCTGCATTTTGAGTGGATTTATTCCAAAAGATGTGAACTTGGAGATGGGGGTGGGGGACGGACAAAAGGTCCCAGGCTCGCCTCCCTGGGGGCTGGATTGTTTGGTTTCATTTTATTTTTGATGAATCTACAAATCCAAGAATGTGCTAAATATCAGGTACTTTGGGTTCTGGAATTTTAAAATTAAAAGGAATGGGAAAAACAGTTCTCACTTGCATCTCAAGTTCCCGAATCATCTTTATTGGAAATGAATCTTTTTATAAGTTCCAAGTCAGGAAGCGCTGTGACCTGCCCTGGAGGTCAGCGCAGTCTCGTGTCTGGATAGTGCATTAGTCTATATGGTGTCTTCGCTTGCCTCTGAAAATCCTGGCTGAGTGCGCCCCGCACATGTCTGGTTCCCCGGGGCGTCAGGATGACCAGACCCGGCTGTGAGGCGCTGGCCTCACCAATGTTAGCTGTGGACGTGTTTGTTCCATGCTGCACTTTTTTTCCTTCAAATGAGCCGACTTTGAGAAGCTGAACGTCCTGCAGGGCTCCCTGGGTTCCGGCAGCTCAGGAAACACTGGAAGGTCTGGCCCACAGCACCCGTGCCCACGGGCAGCCCCTTGGGGGCCGTGCCTTCAGGGTGCCCTGGCTGCCCACCACGGTCTAGGTCACCCCCTTCCTCCATTCAGCTTCCTGCCTGACCATCCGGCACGCCGGGGTTGGGCCCACGCTGGTGCAGTGCCACCTAGAGTTGAAAGCAACCACGTGGGCTGTGTTTCCAACAACTGGGGCAGGTTTAGCTTACGCCACGAGGCTGGAAGTCAGTGTGATCAGAGCAACTGGAGTCCCCGTGGGGGAGGCGTCCCGGGCAGCCCTCACCAGGTCCTCCGGCCGAGGGCCCTCCGTCTGCGCCTGTCCTGCACCATGTGTGGCGCCTGCCCCGTGCCAGCGCGTCCTGTGCGGTGTTTCTGGTCCCCGTGGACACTGAGGGTGGGCGCTAGCAGTCAGCCGTTTACGAGCCCCGCTGTCTGAATGGTGTGCTGTTGGCACGCTCGTGTTGCTTCCCTAGTTTGGTAAAAGCCCTTGTTAGAGAGGGAATCTGCATGGGCTTCCATGGTGCATCCTGCCTCGGCTGAGGATGGTTCAGGTGTCTGCGCTACGTCAGCCGCAGAGGAGACAGACTGGCAGCTGACCCGTGACCTCTGAATTATGTCCCTTTAATGCCAGCCTTTCTTTTTTCCATTTCAAGATAATGATTTTCCCAGAGGGCACTTGCACCAATAGGACCTGCCTGATTACCTTCAAGCCTGGTATGTTGTTGTCTTAATTTCTTCTTTTTCTCCTCGAGAGTGGAGGAGACCCGTGCTGCCTCCCAGTTTTCCCACAAAGTGCCCCTCGGCCTGGAACAGACGCTCCTGTCTGTTCCCTGCTGGGCAGAGCCATGGCCTGGCGTTTTCTCTGCATATTCACGGCCAGCGCAGAGGTTGAGGAACCTTCCAGGCCCCAAATAACCGTTAACCAGGAGGGCCTGGCAGAAAAGCCCCTTTTACTCTGAGGCTGGCATGAGATGTGCAGGTGGAGGACCTGCTGCCTCGGAAGTAAGACAGCGTTCGTTTTCCCCACAGGAGCCTTTATTCCAGGAGTCCCTGTCCAGCCTGTGGTCTTGCGGTACCCAAATAAACTGGTGAGTGTGTTTTCCTGGGGGCTTGTGTGAAGGTGGATTACCTGGGATGAGAAGTGCCAGGTGGTCTAATGTATCATTTCTAACCGACGCCGGTATTCTGGAACATTCCCCAGTATTCACACACGAAGTCCCACTTTCATAGGTCATGAGGCAGTGGCCCTTCCTCGCACGTGATCCATCCTGGCCTGCCATGTCCTCAGCAGCTCTCATGGCCAAGAACACACTCCAGGAAATTTTTAAATTGGGAATATTTAAGTTCTGGAAGCCTGGAGGCAGCAGGAGGGAAAGGAATTAAGTGACTTGATGGTTAATGTGCCTTCATCATGCCTCTGTTGGGTACAGAGGTTTTGTTTGTTCTAAGAGAGAAAATAAAAGGCATTTGGTGCTCAGAGTTCCTGGGTGATCTTGACAGACCCCCAGCTTGGGGTAGGGGGGGACTGGACGAGGCCTCAGACCAGGGCCTGCTGGGGCCCCGCCATGGCTTCCATTTCCACATCTGTGAAGCAGCCGTGGCTGTCTCATCTCCCAGGTACCTGTGGATGCTCCATCTCTCAGGTGCAGTCAGCCCGCCCTCCTCAGGGCGGGGGCCAGGCTACCCTGTGCCAGCTGCACCTCGCTTCTGCTGGAACCCCGTCCAGGCAGGCATCCTGGCACCTCGGTGGGCTGAAGGGCTCTTGTAGCTGAGACAGGTCCACACGGACCCATGTCCCCAGGCCCTGCCTGGGCGCCGGGTGCATTGGAGTGTTTCTCAATGGAGGACACAGAAGGTGGATTTGTTCCTGACGCTGAGCTGTCTCCCTGTCGTGGTGTCTTTATGACACAAAAGAGGAGACTCGCAGGTCATGACACGGTGGGGTCTGGAATTGCTGGTAGAGACAGCGGCAGAAGCACGTGTGACATCTGTGGGCATGAGGGGCTTCCAGGGCAGGCCTGCGGAGTCCCAGGTTTGCACACTGGACCCTGTGCCGCGGGTGTGGACAGAGGCCCTCAGAGCGGCCAGGAAATGAAGGCCAGGCAGAGCCGGCAGGCACACAGACGCACAGATGAAACTGTTCTTACTGTCCATAACTGAGCTCTGAAGAGGTGCAGTCCGTAGTCAGTTTCTGAAAGTAGGAGAATCTGTCATGGGTGTGTAGAAGTCTAGATTTTCCCCTTTTTTTTTTTTGTGAGGAAGATGGGCCATGAGCTAACATCTGTGCCAACTTCCTCCATTTTATATGTGGGATGCCACCACAGCATGACTTGATGAGCAGTGCGTAGGTCCGTGCCCAGGATCTGAACTGGCAAACCCCGGGCTGCTGAAGCAGACCGCACAAATTTAACCACTGCACCACTGGGCTGGCCCCTAGCTTTCCCATGTTTTAACTTTGTTCCATCAACTTATTTTAAGCAAGGTGCCCCTACTGGGGTCTTACATTCAACTTAGTTGTCACAGAAGCAGAACGTCCGCCTTGCGCTCATATTTCATCTGTCTGTGTCACGTGTTCTTCAGCCTCAGAACTGCGGGAAGAACAGAGCTGTGCAGAGCAGGGAGCCAGGCGGGGGGCTGGGGGAGCCCGTGCGGCAGGTGGGTTTTCAGGAGCCCGTGAGAGGGGTGCGGGTGAGTGTCAGGACTGCGGAAGAAAGGAGCCCATGTGGGTGACCAGTGTCAGGGTGGAGACAGGGTGTATCATCTAATGTCCCCACCTGGGTGGCTGGTGCAGCTGCTGAGGCTGAGGACGGAGAGTGTCTGAGATGCCCCTGTGGGAGTAGGGAGAGGCGGCCCCCGCAGTGGTTTGTTCTGCCCCTTCCCGAGCCTGGGCTGACCTGCTGGAGCACGTCTCTGACTGAGAGTTGAGGCAAGCACCTTTGGGGGACAGGTGGGTTGGAATGAGGCTGCCAACAGCATCATGCGTCCCGGTGATGGGCAGCGCAGGTGTCGGAGGCCCTGCTTGAGCACGTCTGAGGGAGCCGGCAGACAGAGCAGGTGCCCACATGGGAGATTGAAGTTGCCAGGAGCACCTGGGGGAAGGGCAGAAAAAGGGAAGGGGGCCTGGCTCTTACGCAGACATTGGAATTGTGACCGTGGAGCTATGGGAGGAGGGGTGAGCGTGTTTGGGGGTCTGGGAGGACAGGTCAGAGGTGGGCTGGGACAAGGTCTGGGCCAGGGACCGGGATGGAGGCCAGGATGGGGGCAGGCGCACCTGCAGAGGGAAGAGCCCGCGAAGCACATGTGGGGACTTCTGGCACCTGACTTCAGTTGTGATTCATTCTCTCCTTCTTGCCCCTAGGACACTATCACGTGGACGTGGCAAGGCCCTGGAGCGTAAGTGAGACCCTGTAATGTCTTGTTTGTCCTGTCCTCCTGGGAAGGCACAGGGCCGCTCAGGAGACTGCCGTGCACTCCGGTTCTTTTAGCAAATTCGAAAGCTCTGAACGCTGACCTGCTGCTGTTTGACAGCATTAGCCTCAGCCGACTATGGAAACTAAGTGTACAAACCCGCTGTTCTCACCCTCCTGGGTGCCGGGACTTAATGTCTTCACCCAGCGGGGAGGTAACCGTGAGAACTCTTCTCTTCCCACCTGTGTTTGTCGACTCACGGATTACATCACGTCACCTTCCTGGGGTCCTGCGTAAAGACAGATGCAGCTCCGGGCAGCTTCCCCTTCCACAGCTACATGGAAGGCACAGGGCTTCCAGGCACGACGGGTCTCCAGGGGTCCAACGTTTGAGGTGGTGTTTGATGAGGCCAGGCAGAGCCCTCCTGGGACCCCCAGGCCTTGCCAAGGGGTTTGGAACAGGACTCTGGGGAGGTGCCCTGAGGGGTGGCATATCCGAGTGGAGCTGATAATGTTTCCAAAGCTGGACTGCAGAGGGTAGGCGGTGAGAAGTGAGGTAGAAGCTGGGAGAAGGGCTGGGAAGGGCTCCTTCAGGAGTGGCCTGTGCTTGGGGCTGGCAGTGACAAGGCAGAAGTAGGGTGGGTACAAATAGTTATGAGGGGGATTGTCTATCTGGGGGAGTGAGTGAGGGCCCAAGGACAGGGGACTCAAATGTCTCCCCATTTCCGACTCCTGCAAACAAAAGGGTGGTAATGCTGGTTCTGAGATCAGGAACTCCAGGAGCCAGGCTTGGGGATCACATGGTGCAGAGCCTGTCCAGTCCGATGCCAGGAGACAGCCAGGGTGGGGACAGGTATCAGGTGGACAAGGTTTCCTGAGCTAGAGGACAAACTTGGGAAATGGTGGCTTGCAGGGCAGACCAAAGCTGCAGGTGTGGGTGTCTTTAATGAGAACAGTGAAGACCACTATTTGATAAAAGTGGCGTCACTCATAGCTGTGTCTTAAGGTTCGGATTTGGCTGAGGAAAGCTCAGCATCCCCCTCCTGAAGGAAAATTAGCTGCCCACTAGTGCCCTCTACGGGGAAAGGGCGTGTGGAGATTTTGCTCCAGAATTGGAAGTAATTTCACTAAAAGGAATTGAGAATCTTTTAACCAATGCTGTGAATCTATTCGTTTTTAAGGTTGGAAATCCTGTGGCTCACGCTGTGTCAGTTTCACAATCAAGTGGAAATTGAGGTTTGTATAGATATAGTGTTAGACAGTTACATTGAGGTCCATTTAGATACAATGTTATACAGTGTTGTTTTAAGGTCTGTATAAATGCAATTTTATACAATGTTATGTTGGGATCTATATAAATACAATGTTATATTGTCTATATAGATACAATGTTATACAATGTTATGGTGACACTTTGTACAGATACAATGTTATACAATGTTGCATTGTCTATGTAGATACAATGTTATATTAAGGTCTGTACGGATATAATGTTATACAATGTTATGTTGGGTCTATATAGATGCAATGTTATACAATGTCAAATTGATGTCTGTACAGATACAGTGTTTCATGTTATCTGTCTTGCATTGAACTCTCCATTTCTCATTGCTCCTTAGAGGTGCTTCCCAGTGGTTTTGCATCAATTACTTTGTGTCTCTTGCATGATTTCAAATCCATTCAGATAGGATTTTTAAAATCAACAAGGAAGCTAAACTCATCATTCTTTTATTATGGTTAGCATAGCCTAAGGGCATATAAAATTGGCACACATACTATGAATTGGTTTTTTGGCTTTTATTTTTACCTGATACTAATACTCCTGAATTCGTATTGCTAAATTTGTCATACTGTCATCCTCTGTTTAATACTTGGTCAGATCTGTAGCCTGCCTCCCAGTTTTCAGCCCACTGGATGTCTCTCAAGTCCTGATGCCCATCCTCTCGGCTAAATCAAACACAGTCACATTCGTGCAGCCTGTAAATTTTATTTGGGTGGATGAGGAATAGAGTTTATTTTCTTATGAAGGGAATTAGCATGCTACTCCTGCACCTGAAAATTAAAGATGAGTCATGTGCAACTTAAATTATTTAATGAAACAATTTGCTACCTTCTGATAAATATTACAGTGTAATACTGAATTTACAAATGATCCCGGCTTTCAACCAGGTTTTTCACTTCAGTAGAACATAAGCCGCTTAATTACAAGGACCCAGCTGAGAGAGCCCTGGCCCGAGTCCAAGGGTGGCAGGCCCGCCACTCAGGATGTTTTATGTGGCTCATCCGCGGGTGGCCCAGAAGCCCCAGTGGAGCGAGGATCTCCAGAAGACACGCTGGCACTGGCCGGGCCTCCCGGCGTGAACGCTCTGTTTCAGACCTGGTTCCTAATTTTAAGAGTCGAGAAGAAGCTGTGGCTTTGTGAAATCACTCTAAATGTCTTACTCATGTCACTCCTATGAGATACCAGTGCTAATGCGAGGAACTGTTGCAATTTAGTTTTTTAAAATGTAAGAGAGAGGGGGCGGAGTCAAGATGGCGGCGTAGGCAGACTCTGAACTCACCTCCTCCCGTGGACACAGCCAATTTACAACTACTCGTGGAAAAATTACCCCTGAGACAGAACTGAAAACTGGATAAGAGGAACTCCTGCAACAACGGACAATCCTAACTGAGGTAGAAGAGGCAGAGACTCCCTTCTGGAGAGGAAAAACGCCGCCTTCACAAGCCGCCAGCTTCACGGCCGCCGGGAGCAGCTCACAGGTACGCAGCCTCCCTGGAGGCGCGGGGCCCTGAGCCGGGGAGCGCCCCCGCTGTGGGCATTTTGTGGACCCAGCACAATCGAGACCAGCGGCATAATATCTGACTGTGCCTGCTACTAAAGCATTGGGTAGCACCCCCAGAAAACCCGGTTCACAAAGAAACTAAAACTGGCTCTTAAAGGGCCCACGCACAAACTCATCCGTTCCAGAAAGCATCCTAAAATCACCAGAAAGAAAGGTGCACAGTGCTTCGGTGACAAGAGACTCACCTAATAGGCCCTGAGTGCATCTCGGTGAGGGGTGAGACCTCTCCAGGGACTGGGACATTGGCGGCGGCCATTGTTGTGGCCTGGTGTGAGCGTGCTGACACAGACGCCATTGGAGTTCTCCCTGAGACCTGCTAGCCCAGGGTCTGCTCCACCCACTAGAGCACCGATTTAATCCAGCTCAGCCAGGGCAGGCAGCCCACCCTAGAGACTGGCCCCACCCAACAACAAGCCCTCAGGCAACGTGTGGGCCTGCATAGATTGGTGACTGGATTCTCTGCAGCCTGGCAACTGAGCTGACTTGAGCAGGGCAGGGTGTGCACAAGGAGCGGGTGGAGAGTGTGGGGTGGTGGCGGAGTGTGTGGGGCTCCCGCCGTGGAGAGACTGGGTCCGCTTGGGGAGGTCAGGGCGCTCACACGGGGCAGGATTGTGTTGACTGTGTGTGTGGACCTGTGGGCAACAGGGCTTGTCAGCTGCAGAAGACTTGTGCTTCTCAAAGACCCACATAGGAGGTTTGCCCCACCTTGCAAAGCCTGAAACAATTGGGTGCTCCTGTGCCTAAGGGCAGCCCCACCCAGCTGCAATCCTCAGAGAGCTGACAAGAGACCTAATAGGCTAGAGGTTTACAGCAATTGTAAGGCCCTGAGCCTAACAACCTGCCACACTGGGGGCCTACTCACTTAAAAGAAATACTGCAACACAAATGTGGTATTAGAACTTGCAGCCAACTGTGCTGGGGCTCCCCACACCTGATAAAGAGACTGAAGGGCCCACAACAACTACAAGCAGCTGAGCATTACAACAGCTGGCCAGGAGCATAACTCAGCCTCCCTGGGCGCCTATAGGGAGAGCTAACAGGCCACAATAGAAGGACACACGTAGCCCACATAGGGGCCACCCCTGGAACATTGAGAACTGAGGGAAGCACACTGGAAGCCTCCTAAGGCATCACTTACATAAGGTCACCTATCCAAGAGCAGGAAACGTAGCTGACCTACCTAATACATAGACACAAGCACAGGGAAAGAGGCAAAATGAGGAGGCAAAGGAATACATTCCAAGTAAGGGAACAGGACAAAACCCCAGAAAAGGAACTAAGTGAAACAGAAATGAGCAACCTACCCAACAGAGAGTTCAAACAAAGAGTGTTAAGGACGCTCACTGATCTGGGGAGAAGAATAGATGAACTCAGTGAAAATGTCAACAAAGTAATGGAAGATGTAAAAAAGAACCAATCAGAAATGAAGAATACAATACTGGAAATGAAAAATTCATTAGAGGGACTCAAAAGCAGAGTAGAGGATACAGAAGAACGGATCTGTGAGCTGGAAGAAAGACTAGAAGAAATTACCCAAGGTGAACAGGTAAAAGAGAAAAGAATTAAAAAGAGTGAGGACAGTCTAAGGGACCTCTGGGACAACATCAAGCTCACTAACATCCGTGTTATAGGTGTCCCGGAAGGAGAAGAGCGAGACAAGGGGGCAGAGAATCTATTTCAAGAAATAATAGATGAAAACTTCCCTAACCTAAGGAAGGAAACAGACATCCAGGTACAGGAGGCACAGAGAGCCCCAAACAAGATAAACCCAAAGAGGCCCACACCAAGACACATCATAATCAAAATGTCCAGAATTAAAGATAAAGAGAGAATCCTAAAAGCCGCAAGAGAATGTCAAGTTACATACAAAGGAAACCCCATAAGGCTATCAGCTGACTTCTCAGCAGAAACCTTACAGGCTAGAAGAGAATGGCACGATATATTTAAAGTGCTAAAAGGAAAAAACTTACAGCCAAGAATACTCTACCCAGCAAGGTTATCGTTCAAAATGGAAGGAGAGATCAAAATTTTCCCAGATAAGCAAAAATTAAAGGAGTTTGTCACCAAGAAACCAGTGTTACGAGAAATGTTAAAGGGACTGATTTAAGGGGAAAAGAGAAGACCACAAATAGGAAAAAATTATCTATTTCCATGATTAGAACGTAATGGATACAAATGCACAAAAAAGAGGTTGGATATTATATCAAAAACATAAAAGGAGGGAGGAGGGGAGTTAAAGAGTACAGCTTTCAGACAGAGGTCAAACTAAAGTGACCATCAATGCTGTATAGAAGAAGTAAGGAACAGAGAAGGACTACTAAAACACTGAGAAAAAAAAAAAAAGTTAAAAAGTGGCAGTAAGTACATACTTATCAATAGCTACTTTAAACGTCAATGGACTAAATGCTCCAATTAAAAGGCATAGGGTGGCTGACTGGATAAAAAAACAAGACCCATATATATGCTGCATACAAGAGACACACTTCAGACCTAAAGACACTCACAAACTGAAAGTGAAGGGATGGAAAAAGATACTCCACGCAAATGGCAATGAAAAGAAAGCTGGGGTAGCAGTACTCATATCAGACAAAATAGACTTTAAAACAAAAACTGTAAAACGAGACAAAGAAGGGCATTACATAATGATCAAGGGAACAATCCAACAAGAGGATATAACACTTGTAAATATCTACGCACCCAATGTAGGTGCACCTAAATATATAAAGCAATTATTAACAGACATAAAAACAGAAATAGACAGTAACACAATAATAGTAGGGGACTTTAACACTCCACTTACACCAACGGATAGATCATCCAAACAGAAGATCAATAAGGAAACATTGGCCTTAAACGACACACTAGAACAGATGGACCTAGTAGATATATATAGAGCATTCCATCCAAAAACCGAAGAATACATGTTCTTTTCAAATGCACATGGAACATTCTCCAGGATTGATCACATATTAGGCCACAAAACAAGTCTCCATGAATGTAAGAAGATTGAAATAATACCAAGCATCTTTTCTGACCACAACGGTATGAAACTAGAAATCAACTATAGAAAGAAAATCAGAAAAGCCACAAATACGTGGTGATTAAACAAAATGCTACTGAACAGCGACTGGGTCAACGAAGAAATCAAAGAAGAAATCAAAAAATACCTGGAGACAAATGAAAATGAAAATACGACATGCCAGAATTTATGGGATACAGCAAAAGCGGTTCTAAGAGGGAAGTTTATAGCGATACAGGCCTATCTCAACAAACAAGAAAAATCTCAAATAAACAATCTAACAATGCACCTAAAAGAACTGGAAAAAGAAGAACAAACAAAGCCCAAAATCAGTAGAAGAAGGGAAATAATAAAAATCAGAGCAGAAATAAATGAAATAGAGACCAAAAACAATAGAAAAATTAATAAAACCAAGAGCTGGTTCTTTGAAAAGATCAACAAAATAGACAAACCTTTAGCTAGACTCACCAAGAAAAAAGAGAGAAGGCACAAATAAGTAAAATCAGAAATGAAAGAGGAGAGGTTACAACAGACACCTCAGAAATACAAAAGATTATAAGAGAATACTATGAAAAACTATATGCCAACCAATTCGACAATCTGGAAGAAATGGATAAATTCTTAGAATCATACAACCTTCCAAAACTGGATCAAGAAGAAGTAGAGAATTTGAATAGACCAATCACCAGTAGGGAGATCGAAACAGTAATCAAAAACCTCCCCAAAAATAAAAGTCCAGGACCAGACGGCTTCCCTGGTGAATTCTACCAAACATTCAAAGAAGACATAATACCTATCCTTCTCAAACTCTTCCAAGAAATTGAGGAGGGGGGGAAGCTCCTAACTCATTCTATGAAGCTGACATTACCCTGATACCAAAACCAGACAAGGACAACACAAAAAAAGAAAATTACAGGCCAATATCACTGATGAACATCGATGCGAAAATCCTCAACAAAATACTAGCAAATCGCATACAACAATACGTTAAAAGATTATACACCATGATCAAGTGGGATTTATTCCAGGGATGCAGGGATGGTTTAACATTCGCAAATCAATCAACGTAATACACCACATTAATAAAATGAAGAACAAAAATCACATGATCATCTCAATAGATGCAGAGAAAGCATTTGACAAGATCCAGCATCCATTTATGATAAAAACTCTGAATAAAATGGGTATAGAAGGAAAGTACCTCAACATAATAAAGACCATATATGAGAAACCCACAGCTAATATCATCCTCAATGGTGAAAAACTGAAAGCTATCCCTCTAAGAACAGGAACCAGACAAGGATGCCCACTGTCAGCACTCCTATTTAACATAGTATTGGAAGTCCTAGCCAGAGCAATCAGGCAAGAGAAAGAAATAAAAGGGATCCAAATTGGAAAGGAAGAAGTGAAACTGTCACTATTTGCAGATGACATGATTTTATATATAGAAAACCCTAAATAATCCACCAGAAAACTTTTAGAAGTAATAAACGAATATGGTAAAGTTGCAGGATACAAAATCAACATACAAAAATCAGTTGCATTTCTGTACACTAACAACGAAGTAGCAGAAAGAGAAATTAAGAATACCATCCCATTTACAATTGCAACAAAAAAAATAAAATACCTAGGAATAAACTTAACCAAAGAGGTGAAAGATCTGTACACCGAAAACTATAAAACATTTCTGAAAGAAATTGAAGAAGACACAAAGAAATGGAAAGATATTCCGTGCTCTTGGATTGGAAGAATTAACATAGTTAAGATGTCCATACTTCCTAAAGCCATCTATAGATTCAATGCAATCCCTATCAAAGTTCCAACAACATTTTTCACAGAAATAGAACAAAGAATCCTAAAATTTATATGGAACAACAAAAGACCCTGAATAGCTAAAGGAATCCTGAGAAAAAGAACAAAGCTGGAGGTATCACACTCCCTGATTTCAAAATATACTACAAAGCTATAGTAACCAAAACAGCATGGTACTGGCACAAAAACAGACACACAGATCAATGGAATAGAATCGAAAGCCCAGAAATAAACCCACACATCTATGGACAGCTAATCTTTGACAAAGGAGCCAAGAACATACAATGGGGAAAAGAAAGTCTCTTCAACAAATGGTGTTGGGAAAACTGGATAGCCATATGCAAAAATGAAAGTAGACCCTTACCTTACACCATACACAAAAATTAACTCCAAATGGATTAAAGACTTGAATGTAAGACCTGAAACTGTGAAAGTTCTAGAAGAAAACATAGGCAGTACGCTCTTCGACATCGGTCTTAGCAACATCTTTTCAAACACCACATCTGACCGGGCAAGAGAAACAATAGAAAAAATAAACAAATGGGACTACATCAAACTAAAAAGCTTCTGCACAGCAAAGGAAACCAACAACAAAACGAAAAGCCACCCTAACAATTGGGAGAAGATATTTGCAAACCATACATCTGATAAGGGCTTAATCTCCAAAATATATAAAGAACTCATGCATCTCAACAACAAAAAAACTACCAACCCAATTAAAAAATGGGCAAAAGACCTGAACAGACATTTCTCCAAAGAAGACATACAGATGGCCAACAGACACATGAAAAGATGTTCAAAATCACTAACTATCAGGGAAATGCAAATCAAAACTACAATGAGATATCACCTCACGCCCGTCAGAATGGCTATAATTAACAAGACAGGAAACAACATGTGTTGGAGAGGTTGTGGAGAGAAGGGAACTCTCATACACTGCTGGTGGGAGTGCAAACTGGTGCAGCCACTATGGAAAACAGTATGGAGATTCCTCAAAAAATCAAGGATAGAACTACCATATGATCCAGCTATTCCACTGTTGGGTATTTATCCAAAGAACTTGAAAACACCAATTTGCAAAGGTACATGCACCCCTGTACCCCTCATTGCAGCCTTATTCACGATAGCCAAGACTTGGAAGCAACCTAAGTGCCCATCAAGGGACGAATGGATAAAGAAGCTGTGCTATATATACACAATGGAATACTACTCAGCCATAAGAAACGACGAAATCTAGCCATTTGTGACAACATGGATGGACATTGAGGGTATAATGCAAAGTGAAATAAGTCAGAGGGAGAAGGTCAAATACCGTATGATTTCCTTCATTAAGTAGTAGATAAAAACAACAATAAACAAACCCATAGGGACAGAGATTGGATTGGTGGTTACCAGAGGGGAAGGGGGGAGGGAAGAGGGTGAAAGGGATAATTCGGTACATGTGTGTGGTGATGGGTTGTAATTAGTATTTTGGTGGTGAACATGATGTAGTCCATGCAGAAATAGAAGTACAATGATGTACACCTGAAATTTTTACAATGTTATAAACCAATGTTACCGCAATAAACAAAAAATTAAATAAATAAATAAATAAATAAAATGTAAGAGAAAGATTAGAATTATATGATGAGAATTGATAGGACTTCAGCATGTTCCTGTATTCTTAAATATCCGCTTTAAAGAAAAAAGGCTCGGTGCTGGTCTTTTGCCTTTTCTGCACGCGAGGGTGGCAGCAGTGTGTGGGACTTACTCATTTAAAACGCTGTATAAGCATCGCTCATGCAAAGACGTGTCCATGGGATGATGTATTGTAATCTCAAAAGGCAGTAGATGTCAAAAAGCTACTAATAGTCTACCTTTCATGTAGAAATAATTTGTTGTGTTATTTACAACACAAACTGAGACCTTTAGAAATGGAAACACACGCAGTTCCTTTGCATCTAAAGATTAAGGCCCTGTGTGCAATTAGAAATACAATGCGCTGGCAAGCAAGAGCTTCCATTTCAGGGGAGCGGGCACTCCTGGTGAGGAATGGTGGGTTGTGAGTTTTCACACGTGTGTGTACGTGCACATGTGTGCATGCATTGTGCATGCGTGCGTGTGCCTGTGTGACAGCTTCAAAGAAAATTCTAATGGGAAGTGCTTTGACCGATCTTACTTTTGTCAGACTTGTGGTTGTCACTTATGGTGGCCTTGGTAAGGCAGGTGTCTTGTGATGCTCATGGAAGTAACACATCCTTCTCTGTGCTCAGTTCCTTCCTGTGTACAGCCCGTCTGCGGAGGAGAAGAAGGACCCCGCCCTGTACGCCACCAACGTGCGGCGTGTCATGGCCGAGTGAGTGAGCGCCCCTCTCCCATAACTGAGTCAGAGTGTGCGGGGAGCCCAATGCCCTGGACGCCCCTAAGTCTGGCTCAGCACTCTTGTTTGCCTCCTGTTTTCCTCTTTTGCTATTAAGAAGCCAATAGCGTTGGGAAAATTGGGTTTTGCAAAAGCAAATGAGCAAGCGTTGACTTGCGCGTTGGCGACGGTGTGCTTGGCCGTACACTTTACGCCCCTTGTTTTTGTCGGGTGGCATTTCTGCTTATTCACTATTGGGAAGATGATTCATCGTCGCTTCGTTCTACAAATTTCAAATATACCCAGAGCCGTCATTCCCTGGGTGCCACGTCCGCGTGGGCCCGATGGAGGCAGGCGTCGGAGCTGTCGGCAGAGTGCCGCCCGGGCAGGCTGGGGGATCGGGTTGGCATGTCCCCGAGCTTGACTTCTCCTCTCCCCACACAGTGTTTATTAATGTTCTTGCTCCGTCTTACTGAGTTCAGTGTGGTGTTTGCACACTTCCTCATGTGCGATAACTCCTGCTCCTTACTCAGCAAGTGTGCTCTCGGGATAGTCTCACTTCCCACTTCCACGTGATTCCCAGTTGTCTCCGAGAGTGGTCGCGTCAGCTCCACTGCCACCCCTCTGATGGCCTTCCTCCCTCTGTGTCCCATCCTCTCCGCCCTCCTCCTCTCTCCTTCCGGGCAGCAGGGGCTGCCTCTGAGCTCGGCCCTCGCGGTGCCAGGAGGGTCTCAGTGCTCAGCAGCTCTGACAGTGAGCGTCACCCATGGGGGGTCTGCTTAGCTGCGGAGGGGTCTTGATGGGGGCTGTTGCTAACCTTGTGTGACTGAGGGTCCTCAAATGAGCTCTATCTCCTCACTGTACACACATCGTGACCCCACTGCAGTGCGTCTGTGAGACCATGTTGAGCAGAATCACGCATTCATCTCAACACGCGTGAGCTAGAACTCATCACGGCATTCAGGCTGTCTGCACGTGCCTCAGAAGAGCAGAGTCCAGCAGACACGCCCCTCTCTTCTCTTGGGCACCCCCTCTGGAATTCTGCCTCCCTCCTTCTCTGAATCACACCCCAGGACACACATGGAGCAGCCAGTGGTCAGGGTGTCTTGACCATCTCGGCCTTTGGGAAGTCAGGGTGCTCAATGGCACCTTTGTTCAGACTCTTGATAAAGAAATAGTGTCCATGGAATTGCAGGCTTGACAGCTTAGGTGCAGTTTTTTTTAGTACACATTCAAATAAATTAACTATTAAAATTTTTTCAGGAGCCAGCCCTGATGGCCTGGTGGTTAAGTTCAGCACACTCCACTTTGGCGGCCTGGGTTCGGCTCCCGGGCACCAAACCACACCACCCGTCTGTCAGTGGCCGTGCTGTGGCAGCAGCTCTCGTAGAAGAACCAGAACTTAACAACTACACACAACTAGGTACTGGGGCTTTGGGAAGTGGCGGGGTGGGGGGAGAAGAAGAAAAAAGGAGGAAGACTGGCAACAGATGTTAGCTTAGGGCGAAGCTTTCCCTGCAAAAAAAATATATTTAAATACGTATCCTAAAGAAACTTATATGATGTCAAATACTATCTATATTAACGGAGGAGGAGCGTCATACATTCAATGGAAAAGGGCAGATAATCCATTGGGCGCCTCCATGCCTCAGCGGCTGCAGTAGAATTTCAGAAACGTGGAGGTGGGTTGTCACCTCCCTGGTCCTTAGTCCCCCTGAGTGTGCACCTCGGAGGGGCCAGGATCCCAGCGAGCTTTGCAGGGATCCTGTAAAGCTGGCCTTGTCCCACCTTACAATTCTGGCTTCTTTCCGCAAATGATTACACCCAAGTTTGCCACAGGGAATTCTTTTTTTGTTGTTGTTAATGCAGTGAATAACTGTTGTTTTTTTTTTTTTTTTTGAGAAAGATTGGCCCTGTGCTAACATCTGTTGCCAATCTTCCTCTTTTTTTTTCCTTCTTTCTCCCCAAAGCCCCAGTGCATAGTTGTGTATCATAGTTGTAGAGTTGTAGCTCTGCTATGTGGGACGCTGCCTCAGCATGGCTTGATGATCGGTGAGTAGGTCTGCACCAGGATCCAAATCGGTGGATCCTGGGCCACCAAAGCAGAATGTGTGAACTTAACCACTATGCCACCAGGCCAGCCCTAGCCAAGGGGAATTCTAACAGCCATGGAAAAAAGACTTCTGAAAGTCCCTATTTCCTTATGACGTGATTGCACAGAGCATTGTCATGGCAACAGGGAACTGCTGTCGAAATGATTGAAAGCCTACTCAGTTTTGGGGGGGTGGTTTTCTGTACTTGGTAAATTCCCTACCATGAATGTGTGTTCTGTAATAGTCAGGAAGAGGTTATTTTTCATGGAACCTGACGCAGCTCTGTGGAAGAGTGCCTGGGTGAGGGCTGTGGCTTAGGTGCTATGTCTCCCCCACTTTCCTCCAGCTCCCCTGGCCAGTCTGTCCTGTCCTGCAGGCCCCACAGACGCCCCTTCCTGGGGAGGGACAGACAGAGGCCCCACTCTGGCAGGGTGGGCAGGGGCAGCCACTTCCTCTCAGGGAGGGGTGGCTTCTCCTGTTTGTCAGTCACAGATGGGAACAGCTCAGGGGACAAGCCTGCCCTCGTCCAGTTAAGAGAGAGGAGGGGCTGCGAGCCTTTGGACCAGCGGGGGTTAGGAGGTGGGTTTACGCCGTGTCTTGGGCGTGTTCCTCCCGTCCAGCCTTTAGCTACAGGCCCATGTGCTGCGTGTGCACTTCTTCCCTCACCCAGCACGTTCTCTCGGAATTGCTAGAAACCCTTTGCCCTGCCAACAGGAGGCAGAAGGGACGAGCGACTCAACGGCTGAGTCAGGAGTCCTGAGAACGGGAGTTTAGAAGGATTTGCCTGCTCCTCAGGCGTCTTCACGTTTGTGGGTGTTTTAGTCTGGTTTTTAAATTACGTGTTGGCTTCATTCTGCTGCTGTTGGCGTGTTCACCTTCCTGGAGTTCCTTCTCCAGCCGAGCGCCGGTGGATGCACCAGCTCTTCTCGTGCAGAGCTGCCCGTTTCTCCAGCTGCCCCCACATGTCAGCCAGGGGGTGACGCCTTTCCTCTGGAAACTTGTTCTTTCCATGATTTTCACTTCCGCTCTGGACACCACCTGTACTCAGATCAGTTTCTTCTTTTAATGTCTAACTGGAGTAAGTTTTATGGGGGCTAC
Source organism: Ceratotherium simum simum (assembly GCF_057802395.1). Taxonomy (NCBI): domain Eukaryota; kingdom Metazoa; phylum Chordata; class Mammalia; order Perissodactyla; family Rhinocerotidae; genus Ceratotherium; species Ceratotherium simum. Next base: position 1,152,692 of record NC_141917.1, on the reverse strand, counting down.
AAAACTAAAACACCGAAGCCACAGGTGGACCATGCCTTAGATCCCCCAGCGGGAGGAGTCGCCCTTTGAATGTGCACATCCTCCTGGACAGAGCAGGATGCAGGGCTTGTAGGAGGTGGATTTCTGCCGTTGCAGCTGGCTCAGGAGAGGCCACGAGGGAAGGGCCTGTGGGGGGACCTCTGTCATTTAACGGCCTTTGCCGACTCCTGCGGCCGCCACAAGCAGCCCTCTGTGGCCCCGGGGGGCCAGCTGACGGGTGCCCCCCTCCCTCTTGCGCAGGGCCCTGGGCGTTCCCGTAACCGACTACACGTACGAGGACTGCCAGCTGGCCCTGGCAGAAGGACAGCTTCGCCTCCCCGCGGACACCTGCCTTCTGGAGTTTGCCAGGCTGGTGAGGGGCCTGGGGTGAGTTTGCTGGTTTTTCTTACTCACGAGCGGTTGGTCAGACACGGAGCTCCCTCTGCCACTGTGACGGGCGTCAGGCTGTGGGCTTAGGTGACAAAGGTGACAGCAAAGTGTGATTTGTATCGGCAGTGCGGGGCGTCCTGGGAAGCGCTGCCAAGATGCTTCTTACAGACGGAGACGCCTCAGGCCCCCATGAGGTCTGCACCCGGCACCTGTTGACAAGCGAGCTGGGGGTGGAGCGGGCGCCCAGGGCCGCCTGGAGAGAGTTCCTAGTGCTTGTCCTCAGGGTTTTGTGGTTTTTTTCAAATACCAACTTCAATCCACTTAGAAGTAACTTAAGACCCTTAATGCTTGGCACCAGCTGTCGCTTTATGGGGACCGTCACAGCTTACAGACTGACCTCCTGGAGGGGTGGGGGGAGCCCGTGTGAGGGGGTGTAAATGCTTGTGTAGACACTGAGGCAAACACATTGCATGCCTTCAAAGTATTAGAACACCTCTTCCTGAAAATGAACTTGCCAGTTGTTCAATAAGTAATTTTAATATTTTGTTGGGTGTTAAAACATAACGGTCAGTCTCCTGTTGTTAGCATCCTGTAATTTATTGAAAAATCATTCTCTCTTTTTTTGTTTAGCCTAAAACCAGAAAAACTTGAAAAAGATCTGGATAAATATGCAGAAAGCGCGAAGATGAAGAGGGGAGAGAAGATCGGTCTCACGGAGTTTGCAGCCTTCCTGGAGGTCCCCATTTCAGACACGCTGGAGGACATGTTTTCCCTGTTTGACGAGGTAGGGCTGTCACCCCAGGAGAGGGCTTGGTGGCAAAACCTCCGACTTTTCAAAGGATAGGTTGTTTTTGTTAAAACATAAACATTCTTGGGGTAGGCCCGGTGACGTAGCGGTTAAGTTCACATGCTCCGCTTCGGTGGCCCGGGGTTCGCCGGTTTGGATTCCGGGCGCAGACCTACGCACTACTTGTCAAGCCATGCTGTGGCAGGCGTCCCCCATTTAAAGTAGAAGAAGATGGGCACGGATGTTAGCCCAGGGCCAATCTTCCTCAGCAAAATTACAAATGTTACCTCAGGGCTAATCTTCCTCACCAAAAAAAAAAAAAAAAAAGTAAACATTCTTTAGATCATTTTGGAAGTAAAGAAGGAAAACCACCCCTCATTGGCACATCCTACCCTCCCACCCTGTCATTTGGGGTATTTTCTCCCGCACTTTTAAATGCACATAGAAATTTGAAATTTAAATTAACCTTTGCTGATAAAAACACCTGGGGACTTTTAAAGCGAATCGCTAGAAGGTCTCATGATACCACACAGCTATGCCGGCCCAGGGCCCCTCCCTGGAGGCCTCCGCTGACCCAGCTCAGCAGGGTCTGCAGCATTTCTAGACTGGCCTGGAGGTTCTCCATCGGCCTCTGTCTGGTGCGTGGGGATTTCTCCTGGTATAGCCCCCGCTCCCCTCTCACCCTCCACGCATCGTCAAGTCACATGTCTGGCTGAACCAGGAGTCAGCATTCACATCGCCACGGCCCTGGAGACGTGGAGTGGCCTTACTGGGTTCGGGGAGGGCAGGAGGCAGAGCATGGGGCGGGGCAGGTGCCACGGTTAGCCAGAAACCTGCCATGCTGCCACTCCTGGGTGTTTGTATTGCAGTATGGATACCTGTGCTGGGTCCTGTAGGAGTTGGTCATGCGGCAGGGTGTGTGTTGCGGGCATCTTTCAGCTGTGAACATGAATGTTCCATGTGCACAACATCATGTGTTTTGTGTGACAACACTGAGTGTTCCGTGTGACAACATGGCATGTTCCGTGTGACAACACTGTGTTCCGTGTGACAACATGGCGTGCTCTGTGTGACAACATGGCATGTTCCCTGTGACAACACTGTTCCGTGTGACAACATGGCGTGCTCTGTGTGACAACGTGGCATGTTCCGTGTGACAACACTGAGTGTTCCATGTGACAACATGGCATGCTGTGCATGGCAGTGAGGAGTGAGCAGCGTGTCTGGGCTGTGGTAGACCAGGGAGGATCGAGTGAGTGACGTGGGCACGTGGAGACCCTCTGTGAGCTTGCAGACCATGCAGATCACCTGACCCTCTCCTGCTGATGAAGCCTCGCAGCACAGAATTCGGTGTGTTCTCCCTCTTCTGACCAGAGGGCTGATCCAGAAGCAGCCCTCTCCCATGTAAAGATGAACGTAAAGGCGGCTGTTACGTGCGTCGAGGGTGCGAGTTTCTGTTGTTGTCGGAGCCACAGCTGGGGCTGCATTCTCACTAGGGCGCTTTGACACCTGGAGCGGGTTGAAACGAGAAACAGTGACGTGTTGTGGCCTGGGACGTGTCCTGGTGATGCATTGTTGGCAACCATCACTGAGCTCCAGGCATCTCACCTCGGTATGAGGGTGCATTTTCATGTTCCACTATTTCGAGGATGCAGGGGTCTCATGAGGGAGGAACCCTCTCCGCTTCACAGAGGATCTCAGACCAGAGGCGAGACCATCCCAGAGCCTGAACGGGCAGGCTGGGGGCCACATGTGAACTCGCCCTGCCTGGCACCCGAGCTCCTTCCCGAGACCATCAACTGACCCTCAGCTCGACAGTGGAGTCTGGGGCCATGGTGGGGAAGGCTGACATTTCCCCTCAGAAGACGCCAGGCGCCCGTGTGCCTCGTCCACCCCAACCCATAACCTACAGGCTATGGTAGACACAGAGGTGGACGATGGCACCAGAAGTCTTCTCTGTGACCAGGAGTCCTCCCTCTGCCCCGAGTCCTCCTCTCCCTCCTCCTCGTTGACCAGGAGTCCTCCCTCTGCCCCAGGTCCTCCTCTCCCCCTCCTCTCTGACCAGGAGTCCTCCCTCTGCCCCAGGTCCTCCTCTCCTCCTCCTCTCTGACCAGAACTCCTCCCTCTGCCCCCGGTCCTCCTTCCCTCCTCCTCTCTGACTAGGCCTCCTCCCTCTGGCCCCAGTCCTCCCCCTCCTCATCCACCCTGTGGCTCATCCCTCTCACTGTGGCCGCCCGCTCACTCACAGCAGCCTCCCGTCCGCGTGAGCTCTTGCACCGCTGAGGGTGTTTCACACAGATTCTGCGTCCGCAGCTGGCCTGGTGCCGGGTGTTCAGCACCACACACAGCCCGGGACTCGCCTTTATTCTGTGTGCTGCCTGTTTTGCCACAAGCAGACTAGGTTCCCAGGCCCAGACACCAGCATCGCTGTTTGCTGTCTGTCTGTCTTTAGCGAAGCCTTGGCAGGTGACAGCTGTACCTTGCCAGTACCTTCTCGAGCAGCTTCCTGTGGCAGGTCATCGACTTGGAAATTAATTGTAATGGCCTCCACAAGCGTATGGGGTGCAGTTACATTGGAGAAACCCGCTGGTTGTAAATGTTCTTCCAAGATATTTTCCTGTAGACAAATGCTGTCAAGTCAGTGTGGAGCTCACCTTGCCATTCGCAGCAGATGAGACCCTGGCTCTCCCACACGTGGGGGTGGCTGGGCTGTCGCCTGAGAGCGTCTCTCTCTCACAGAGCGGAGCTGGCGAAATGGACCTGCGGGAGTACGTGGTCGCCTTGTCTGTTGTCTGCCGGCCGTCCCAGACCCTGGACACCATCCAGCTGGCCTTCAAGGCAAGTGGGGAGTTGACGTGGGTTGACTTGTAGAGACAGTGGGACAGCTCACATCAGAGCTGTGACCCGTTTCTGTCTCCCTTGTTATGTTGGCAAACTTCCTATTTGCCTTACTGCTACTTTCACATAAGTTTGTACTAGCCATTGTTTATAAAGATGCCCCCATGCCCCCCCGAGTCGATTTCCTCCTGAGGGGCGTGGAGTGGGGTCCTCCTGAGTCCCGGGGCACCTGAGTAAGACTGGTAGCCCCACGCCCCCTTGACTCTCCCAGCACAGCCTCCGAATCAGCCTCTTGACCAGGGAAGGCAGGGCTTAGAGAGCTAAGGAGCTGCCTGGCCCAGCGTTGTGCAGAGCCAGGCTGTTCACCACTGTGCAGGGAGTCTGGGGAAGGCTGTGGTGGGGTCCTGGCCCCCTGCAGATTTACCTGGCTGCACTCGGGGCTGGCCTCACCAGGACACTGTCACCGGGGATGGAGCTGGACAGGCTTTGCCCACCTGGAGACATGATTTTGTCAGGGTCTTAGAGTGGGTGTGTCTCACAGGTGCAGCTCACATTAGCCAGACCCCTGAGAGCCTGATGTCCACATGAGGAGGCCTCTGGTCTGGCTGCTCAGAGAGCCCCTTCCTCTCACTTCCAACCCCAGCAGACCATCCCCACAGCGACTCTGGAGACTCCCCTGGGCGGGCGGCCGGGTTCCTTGTCTGGGTGTCCTGCTAGTAGCCGTGTTGTAGGGCGGGCGAGATGTCTGTTCCAGACGGACACCTCGGCATCAGAGACTAAAGTCTGGTACTTACCGTACAGTGTGTCTACCACGCTCGCCAGCACTCCCTAGGGATCAGTTGGCACTCTGAGCAGTGGGATCAGGGCCTGCTGGGGAGCCGGATCGCCTGAGGAGAAGTGGGCCGCCCTGGACAGTGGTGCTGGCGGGGGCGAGGACAGAGGGGTGGCTGCAGGGTGACGCTGACCTCTGGCTTGCAGATGTACGGGTCACCGGAGGATGGCAGCGTAGACGAGGACACCCTGTCCAGCATCCTCAAGACCGCCTTAGGGGTGGCGGAACTGGCCGTGACCGACCTTTTCCGGGCCATTGACCAGGAGGAGAAGGAGAAGATCACGTTTGGTGAGTGGGCCCGGGAGCAGGGGAGGGTGGCCCAATTGTGCAGGAGCGTGTCCCCAGGAGATGGGCGGCGGTCCCAAATGGAGTCCCTGCCCACCTGTGCTCACCAGGCCGCCCTGTCCTCTCGTGCAACATGGAAGTTCTCAGGAGGAAGGTTCTTCCCGAAACCTGGCCGGGGCAGGTGGGAGCTTCCGACTCTCATTTCTGCAGGCAATTCCTAGAAGCAAATTCCAAGCCTGCTGTAGAGCTCAGAGCCCCACAATAGACGCCGTCCCCCGGGGCTGCAGGCAGCCCATGTCGAGGCCAGGCTGGGACAGGTGGCCCACGGGGGTCCACAGTCAGGGTCCCCATGGAGGAGAGAATCCGCGTCCCCCCATCAGGAGTGACCTCTGCAGGTGTCTCCTCTCCCGGGAGGTTTTGGCTTTGTCACCTGTAGCCACACAAAGTGGAGGGCTGAGATCCTCAGGGACTGCAGGTGGAGGAGGGGCTGGGGCGGCAGGACCCGGGAAGGCAGTCCCCTCAGTCTGCTGGCAGGCGTGCATATTTCAAAATCAATGCATATTCTTGCTAAAAAAGAGTCGATGTTTGCTCAGGAAAGGTGGCTGTTCATGCCTTCTTTGGCCGTGTTTTTAAAATTGTGCCCAAATGTCAGACACGAGCGTGTGTGTGTGTGTGCATGCATGTGTGTGTGTCTGTGTTAGAAGTCGGCAGTGCCCCCGTGCCTTTGGGTTTCGTGGTTGACGTTTGCAGTGAGCTGACCCACTGCAGACCTTTTCCAGTAAAAGCTGCTCCTGGTTTCTCACACGGGAACATCTGTGTTTTCCTGCAGCCACCTGGAGTCTGCCGTCTCCTGCACCCGGGCCCTGAGTGTCACCAAGCCCTGGGGGCCCTGAGCACTCGCCACCCCGACACAGGGCCCAAGGCCACTCAGGTCCCATGACCAGCTTAGAGGGTGACCCCCACGCGTGCCTGGTCTCCCCAGAGCGTGGACGTGTCCACCGATAGTGCCTGCCTCGTGCAGTCCAGGTCACCGCCTGAACGCTTCATCCTGCCCCTAAAACAGCTCCTTTGATGGACAGTGCCTCCCTCACGCACTGAGTGCCCAGAGTAGACCGTTGAGTGCAAAATCCTGCGATTTCTTTAGATTTCCCCAAAGCAGGAATAGGTGAAGGACACAGTAGCCACCCCTTTGTTTTCACAAGACTCAGCGCACAGCAAAACTGAAGTGTGGGCGGGCGGCCTGCTCCCTGTCTGGTTGTCTTGCTCATCTCCCTGTCTGGTTCCTCCCCTCACCTCCAGAAGCGTCAACAGAGTCCAGCCCTCCCCGGGGGGTGAGGTGACACCCACACAGGCCTGGGGAAAAGAGCCCCCAGACTCCAGACATTGGCCCCCAGACGTCCCAGTAACCAAGGGTGCCTTTGTCTTTCCAGCCGACTTCAACAGGCTTGCGGAAATGCACCCCGACTTTGCAGAGGAGTATCTGTACCCCGACCAGACGTGTTCTGAGAGCCGTGCACAGCCTCCCCCGGCTCCAACCCCCAACGGCTTCTGTGTTGACTTCAGCCCTGAAAACTCAGATGTTGGGAAGAAGCCTGTTCGTAAGAAACTGGACTAGGATGGAAGGATCTGGAGAGACGAGGCCTCTCCCTCCCCAGCTCTGAGGCCATGCCGCCTCCACATGGCGCCAGCCCATCTGCTGTGACAGCCCCCGGGTTCCACTCCCCCACAGACATTTGCTGTCCTCAGGCCCGAGTTCTGGGAGACCCGGGGGTGGTTCTGACCCTGTTTCTTTGCAAAGAGCCCGGCGTGTGGCAGTGCCTAGCAGAGCGGTGGACGGGGAAACACGCGCTCACCCACCCTGGGCTCCTGCACGCCGCTCTCCCTTTGGGCAGCTCTCTCGGGCCGGGGGACAGGGGCTTGTTCTCCCTAGAGGCTCCTGATTTTCACTGTCCCTCTCAGTCCTTCCTAACCTCCTCATCGGTCACTCCTGGCAGCACGCACAGCCGCCAGCCCCTGCGCACACGTGAAGTCCTCTCAAAAGAGGACACGCGTCACGCGCCTGATTCCGGCACAAAGTCTCTGCCGGCCAGTGTGGCATCAGTGCCCAGGGCCAGCACCTGGTTTTTAAAGTTTCTATATTTGTGGGAGCTCATGCGCATTTTATAAACTTCATTTAGATACTTCAGGAAACATTCAACATTTTTTTAAAAAACAAAAGAAAATTGTTTTTATACTTCATTTTCCTTTGAGGGTCAGAGAATATCTTCTCACGGGCCCTTTTTTGGTAGAATCTGAGGCTGTGTGGGCCTCGACTTAACCTTCTCTCCAGCCTGTCCACCAGGTAGACACCTCCCCATCCGGGCGACCCTCTCCCTTCCCGGGTGCTCCTCAAGCCCCCACTTTATACCCGTTGCCAGCCTGGTGTTTCTGTTTCCACGTCACATGATCCACTTCTCTGTAGCATAGACCCAGCCAAAGCCTGAGTGTTGGGGAACGGGGCAGCAGGGGGTGCAGACGGGCATCCCGATTCTTGGTGGGCGGGTGTGGCTGCATCGCAGCGAGGATCCCTCAAGGCTCAGGACAGACACAGCAGGTCCCAGTGGAGGTGGACCGTCGTCCCCTTTGCATGGGTTCTGGGTAAGATCGGGGAAACAGCCGCCCGTGTGTCTGGCTGACCTGCCTTTCTGAAGACAGAGGAGCCACGTGGGAGGGAACGGTGTGGAGAGCACGGCAGCAGGCTGAGGGTGTCCGGCGACAGCCTTGTGCCATGGCGACAAGGGTGGCATCAGCTCCACAACAGGGAAGTCGTCTGTCCACGACCATGGGGTTCAGGTCCCCTCTCTGAGTCTGAGGTGCTCCAGGCACGGGGAAAGTGACACTGGTCACCTGGTTCATCTCCTCTCGGCATCACTAGACACCTGTCCTTAAAGCACAATAATTATTACCACAGACCCTGGCTTGTTCCCGAAAACCAAGCCTCTGGGTCTGTTTGGGAAAAAAATTCATTTTGAATTTCTAAGATGAATTGGATTTTATATTGGTGGCATCCCTATGGAAAGTGACCCCAGGGCTAGAAGTACAGGGAAAATGTGTGCTGACTCCTCGAGGTGTGCGTGATGTGCGTTTCTGCCCATAGATATTGGAAATGGAGGGACATTAACTTCTGTGGCGCTGACCCTCTGCCTTGTTCCAACCACACACTGCCAGCCAGGCCGCGGCGGGGATGGGCACTGCGGTCGACTCCAGGGCCCTGGCTCGCCAGACACAAAGGAATTCCAGTGCAGCCGTGGTAGCCAACAGTAATTGATTTTATAATTATAGATGCATAAATGGTCCTTTTTAAAAGAGAAAAACCTACAAATGACCAATGAAGGAGGTGAATAGACTAAGATATTCTGAGGGAAGGGGCTGGAATGGTGGCCTCCGTCCTTCATGTCTGTGGATGAAGAGTTTTTTGAATGAAATGCTGCTGTGCATTTTCAGGAAAAAAATCTCTGATAAACAGACTTTGAATGGATGTTTGTCCCTCCTCATTCCCTTTCCCTCTTGTAGCAATGTAGCGCCCATGGGCATTCAGAACTGTGAATGTACATAGTTTTGAGTTAAATCCCTTCCTGTGAGATGAGGACAAGAGGGGCAGGTGCAGCGCGGCCCCACCTGCAGGGTCCCGCTGGGCACGAGATCGAGGGCTGGGCGCGTGTGGGAGACCAGGGGTTCTCGATGGAATGAATAAAACGTAAACTTGAGGATGTATCTTATTGTGTGTGGTTTTTTAATTAGAAAAACAACAGACACATCCTAGGCTGTGACTGGACAGCTGATCAAGATGAGGTTCCCAGTGCTCTTCTGGCACGTTCGGAAAACACGATAATTGAAATTTTATAGAAAAAGCTTTCCTGACGCAAAGGGAAGGTCTGGACTGTTTTGATATCCTGTGGGTAGTGGCTAATATCCTACAGAACTCGGACCTGCATGGCTGCCTGCCTGCCTGGGAGTTGATTTCTGTAGTTTCTCTGATTTAAACGCACACGGCTTAAAGACGCTTGTTGTGCAGAGAAAATGGATCTTGGCTTCCGTCCTGTAATTAAATCAGTAAAGGAGTTATAAATAGAAGTAAAAGAAACAGAGCTGTTGTATTACAATTGCAAAACCTTACATGAAAAATCAAGGTAAGGTAGCCACGGCTCCAAGACTGGAGTAACACTGACGATACGTTCACAGCAATAAGCCCAAGAATCGGGCTGCAGTGAGTGTGTGAGGCCTGGCCCCACGCGGTCAGAGGGAAGAAGGATGCACAGCAAACCAATGCATGGTCATTCATGCAACAGGGGTTTTTATTTACTTCTCTGTGCTTTTAGGCATTTGCCCTTTTTAATGCAATAAATGGGCATTGCCTTAGAAATTGGTTAAATTTGGTTTTTTTAAAGAGGGTTTAAATCGGAGACACGCTCAGACTTCACACTGAGAGCTGCGCCCGCCGGAAGCTGCTGCTGCGACTCCGCTGACCAGTTCAGCAGGACGGAAGGAAGGGGCGAGCCGCCCGCCTCGGGCGCTGCCGCGGCTTCGCTGGGCGCTCAGCTCTCCTGCCCTCCGGAGTGAGGCCCGCTTTAAGGAGACGCGGGCCCTCGGGAAAAGCGAAGCCACTCGAGGGGCCCGGAGACTCCTGCAGAGGCGGGAGCAGAGGAAAGGCAGCTCTGCACCCCGCCGTCCCCGCCCCCCGCTGTCTCCGCCCCCATCCCTGGAGTCCGCTTCCCCACAGTCTCCGGCCCCGCCCACGAAGTCTCCGCCCCCGCCCCCGCTGTCTCCGCCCCCCGTCTCCGCCCCCGCCCCCAAAGTCTCCTCCCCACCATCTCCGCCCCCTCGCCCCTCCGCTCCCCGCCCCCCGCAGTCTCCGCCCCCCCCTGTCTCCGCCCCCAGTCTCCGCCCCTGCCCCAGTCTCCGCCCCGCCCCCAGTCTCCGCCCCCGCCCCCAGTCTCCGCCCCCCAGTCTCCGCCCCGCCCCCTTTGCTTATGCACCGGAAGCAGCTGCAGGAGAGCGACAGAGCAAGCCCCTGGCCAGAGGAGCGCAGCTCCAGATAGTGACCAGCACTGTCCGTCCCTTCAGCTACCCAGTGTCCATTCTCACCCTTCTTCCGCAATGTGAGCTACGTGCGTTGTGTGTTTCCTCCTAACGTGATAGAATAATCACTCCTCCAAACGCAGATGCTTTGACCTCCCAAAAAAGTAAAGCGCCGGTGAACCTTCATATCCCTCCCCGGATGACGCTGATTCTTTTTCTGATGCAGTCACACGCCCATCTGGATACTCTCTAACGTCAAATCTCAGTTACAGAGTCCACCAATGTTCCCTCTGTAAAACAACAGGTGCGCTGAAAAGTGGGGAGAACGAGTAAGCGGTTAACAAGCTAGTGTGCAGGCTCTTGTGCACGTTCACATGTGTGCACACATACACACACGTGCACACACACTTGCCAGGCCAGGAGGATGATTCGCATGGTCGCCACTATCCTGGTCTCTGGCTCCCTATGAGGTTGTGCTAATATTACAACCTCTGTCTTCCGCTCCCCGCTCCCTCAGCTCCAGCCGGCACTGTGGCAGGTCAGGGTTCTTTACCTCGTGAGAGGATTCAGATTCCCATCCCACGGTGTCTGGAGCCTTTATTACAGCGTGGGTCGTGAAGGTGTCCAGAGGATCCGCTGGGCTCCAGACACAGCACCAGCCCCTGCCCAGTCGGTCAGCAGGATCGGGAACGCTCTCCTTGCCCTGTGGGTTCAGGGGCAGGAGTTCCCCGAATAGCTGGTGACCTTCTGAACTTTCAGGGCAATGGATCAGTTGTGTCCCCAGCTAGGAGCGTTCTGTCCTTGGGAACTAAGACCTTTAAGGCAAAAGAGCCCGAGGTTGCAGAGGAGAGAAGCAGAAATACTTGAACGTCTTACCAGTCAGTGAGGCCAGATCCGTGAGCTGCTGAGATTCAGGGTCAGCAGGTAGACTTACTCATCACTCTCCTTTCCTAGGGCAGGTCACTGCAGGTCTGCCCAGCGTCATCATCACTGTGTCCCCATCTGAGAACACAGCCCCTCTCCTGGGAAGGACACAGGGAAGAGAGAGGTGACAAACCAGGCACAGATGTTGAATCCTCTACGCAGAAGTGGAACACATCAGTTCAGAGGGAATCTGCAGCCACAGCTGAATTCAATAGGCAAGGACGTATGTCCTGGAGCCAAGGCCCTGTAAGGAGGGACAAGGGATATTTTGAACAGTAACACAAGGCCCTACAGTAGCTCCTGGGTGTGAGAGAGAAGAGTCATCTCACCGCCACCCTGGAGTCACAGGCGTGTTCTGCTGTAACACAGCACCGCGCTGGCCCATAGATCAGTGCACATCCTCTGTGTGATGGAGGCACACCCATCGGGACCTTGCAGGGTGCCATCCCCTCGAGCGGCCTCACTGAAGCTGCAGAAGTCGTTCCCCCGTCTGTCGGGCCAGCTGCTTCTGGCTGGGGGCCTTGGTGAGAGCGGGTGTTCAAGTGTGCCCTGGTGCCCAGCTTCCTTTGTGGTAAAATAAGCCCCTTGGCAGTGGAACACGAGGTGGGCGATGGTGAGGAAGCCACTCATTAAGTCCACAGATGGTGCTGGCAGAAATACTGAGGACAGAGAAGACAAATCTCTCTCTGGAATAAGTGTATCAAGACGAGGACAGATATTTTCCCCCAATGATGAGGGGTCCAGTGTAACCAGCCTGAGCCCGGGGAGCGGAGCGACGTCTGGCGAAGTGCAGGCCCGCCTTCTGACAAGCGGGAGTCCACTGGTACCCCCTCAGCCCAGGGTGTCCCTGGTGGATCAGCTCTGTGTCGTGGATCCATGCTTCGTCTCAGTGCATCCTTCCAGGGCTGCTTTGGGCAGGAGGCTGTTAAGGAAAGAGGGAAAGAGGCAGGTCGACATCCACCATGCGGGTCCTACCCTGGACGGGGTTACAGGAGGTTAGACACTGGAGAAAATATCGGTGAGCCTGAGCATGTAGCAGTGTGTGGTCCCAAGGAAGCACAGACGGAAAAGAAAACCAACAGAGAGAAAACTGTTATGAAGTGCTGTCACATGTGATTGGAGTCCCAGGAAGGGGAGATCAGGACAGAAAAATTATTTGATAAAATAATGGCCAGATTTTTTCCAAACCTATAAACTCAGACATCCAAGAAGCTCCATAAGCTGCAAGCAGAACAAACATAACAGAAATACAGCAAGGCACATGATAAAATTCTGAAAGCCACTGTTAAAGAGAAAATCTTAAGAGCAGCCAGAGGAAAAGAAAACATCACTGAAGAACAAAGATAAGAAGGAGAGCAGATTTCTGAGCAGAATCACACAATCCTGAAGACTCTGGTGGCATCTTCAAAGGAATTAAAGACTAAAAGCATCAACCTAGAATTCTGTGCCAAAAGAAACACCATCAAAAGTCAGGGCGAAATAAAGATGTTTTTCAATAAGTGAAAGCTGAGATAGTTCGTTGCCTGCGGAACGTTATCACCGACAACGTTTAAAAGTCTCCAGCAGAAATCATAGAACACTGTGTGGAAATCTGTGTCTGCACAGAGGGTTAGTATCATTTGAAGGTAGACTTTGATGTTAAAAATGCGTATTGTAAACACGCCAAATAAAACACAAAAAATAACAGAAACAGACATATGACTAATAAGCCAATAGTAAAAATAAAATGAGATATTTTTCAAATATTACTTTTAACCAAACTAAACAGGAAAATAAGAAAAAAAAAAAAAAGAGCAAAGAACAGGTTGTACAAATGGAAAACCACCAGCAGAGGGTGGACTTGAACCCCCCACGGGAGCAGTGATACTCAGTGTGTCAGTGTAAACAAGGTCTCCCAGGTGGCAGTCGCTAGACCAAACGAAAATCCAGCACCTCGCTGTGCTGTTTAAACACACGCGGAAAGAAGAAGAGTGGGAAACGGACGTGACCTCAGACAGCCCGGAGAGCATGGCTGTGGCAGGATTAACACCACACAGCGTGACCTTTGAGACGGGAGCATGGCCTGTGTCAAAGACGAACATGATGCAAGGTTCTGGTCAATGGGAAGACACAGAGCCCCAAAGGGGTGTGTGCCTACCCACAAGCTTAAGACACAGCGAGCAGCATGGACAGAGTTAAAAGGGGAAATAAACAAACCAGCAATCATAGTTGGAGATTCTAACACAGCTCTCTCAGCAATCAATAGAACTGCCAGGGAAAGAAATGTAATTATATAGAAAATTGGAACAACTTCATTTACCAAATTGACTTAATTGCCATTTAAAGTGCACACAAAGCAGTTGACAAAACAGACTAAACGCTTGGGTACAGAGTAAATCTCAATAAATTTCAAAATATTTGAATCATACCGAGTGTGTTCTCCTATCAAAATGAACCTAAATAACATGATTCTGCCCATATTCCCGGGCAGAACTGAGCTCCAGATCCCGTGTAACTGCACGAGAGGCTGGGCGTCTGGGAGGAGGACAGCAGAGACACCAGTGCTGACAGGACACAAAATGCAGTCCTCCCTTATCCATGGTTTCAGTTACCCGAGGTCAACATCGGTCCAAAAATATTAAATGGAAAATTCCAGAAATAAATCATAAGTTTTGACTTGCCGCTGTCATTCCCCTCACTTCATCTCATCAGGTAGGCACTGTATCATCTACAGTCACCTCGAGAAGGGGGGGTGCAGAACAGTAAGGCATTGAGAGAGAGACCACGTTCACATAGTTTTGTTATAGTATGTTGTTATAATTCTTCTATTTTATTATTAGTTTTTGCTGTTAATCTCTTACTGTGCCAAATTTACTTTATCACAGATCTGTATGTTTAGGAAAAAACACAGTATATATAGGGTTCAGTACTAGCCATGGTTTCAGGCGTCCACTAGGGGTCTTGGAATGTGTCCCCTGTGGATAAAGGGGGACAACTGTACTGTCAAGAGCTGTTTAGGTTCTGATTAATTCTTTTAAACATAATAAAAAGTGACTGAGTCCACAGTTTGCTTCCTTCAAGAAGGAGGAACAGAGAGTGGATTTGCCCTTGCTCCTGGGACAGGGCGTCAGGTGGAAAACTCCGACGGGTTTTGCCTCAGCAATGAGAAAATATTAGCCTCAGACGAATCACAACTGTGGTCCCGCCCAACCAAGCTTAAAACCTCGACCAAACTCTTTAGAAGTAACTGACTGCAGCCCAAAATGATGTTCCAGAGTATTCACAGGAAAACAAGTCATCCGGTACCCCACAGGGTTAAATCCACAATGCCTGCATCAAACCGGAAGTCACCAGGATGCAAAGAAAAAACAGAAACAGATGATCTATAATCAATAGAAACGGAAATGACTCAGATGATGGAATTAGCAGATGAAGACCCTGACGATTGTCATACAATATAACTATCCCCTTGTTCAAAAAGTTAGCTAGAGGCGAGACTGAGCATGTTCGATAGAGGCATGGCAGATACCTTTTAACAGACACAACTATAAATTCTAGAGATGAAAACTACAATGTTTGAGACACAAAATACACTGGATGGGATTAAGGGTTGATTTGATACCACAGAAGAGACGGCAACTGAACTTGAAGCCATCACAGCACAAATGATTCAAAATGAAATAGAGAAAAAAGATAAAATATTGGACCAAGCATCCGTGAGCTGTGGGACTTCAGGTCGCCCAGTATACACGCCCTTGGAGTCCCCAATGGAAAAGGGCAAACAGGAAGAAGATTTGAAGAAAAAATGTTCCAAATTCGATATAAACTATAAACCCACAGATCCAAGGAGCCCAATGAAGTCCAAGCACAAGAACCACAAAGCTCTGAAGGACAGCACACGAGGCGCATCTCCATCAGACGCTTAACATGAGAGAAAAAGATTGGCACCGAGGAAGAAAGACACATTTCACACCGAGGAGCAAGGACACGGATGGAGCAGGTTTCTGGTTAGAAACAAGATGAGCTAGAGCATGTGGAGCAACATCTATAAAACATGGGAAGAAAAAGAAAACTGTCAACTCAGAATTCTTTACCCTGCAAAAATATCTGTCAAGGCAGAGAAGTAAGACGTTTTTAGACATACAAAAGCTGAAAGGATTCATCACTGCACACCCTCACTGCAGGGAATGTTAGAGTGAGTCCTTAAAGCAGAAGGAAAACGACCCCATTCATGAAATGTGGGTCTACAGAGAGGAGCGAGGAGGGCTGGAGATGGTCATTACACAGGTAAATGTGAACACTTTCTCGCTATTTAACTCTCTTTAGAAGATGATTGACTATCTGTGCAAATTGAGCATCCTGGGGGTCATAACATGTGGGGTGGAATATTTGATGGCGGTAGTGCACAGGCCAGGAGGGCAGATGGCAGTGTCCCGTGGTGCAGTCTCACCCTGTGCACAGTGTGCAGTGTCACCTGAGGGCCGACAGCAGCGATAGACGGTGCATGTTACAAGCACTAAACAACCACTAAAATAACAGCTAAGGGATATCAATCCAACAAAGGAGGGGAAATGGAAGTGAAAACAAAAACTACTCAACTCAAAAGAGGGCAGAAAGGGGGGAAAGGGGGAAGAGAGAACACGCTGGAAAACTAGAGAACAACTAGCAGATGGTGGCGTGAAACCCACCTTGTCGATATCCACGTTCAGTGCAAATGGTCCAAACACCAACAGGAGCAGAAGCTCTCAGATTGACCTAAAAGCCAGATCCAGCTCGGTGACACCCGAAAGAAACACACTGTGACTGATTCCAAAGACTCAGACGGTCAGGAGGAGAGGGTGGGCCAGCTCTAACTAAAGAAAGGTGGCATGGCTGTCTCAACATCAATGTCAGTTTCAGAGCAGAGGTTGTCAGCAGGTCCAAGCAAGGTCACTCGTGATAAGGATCAGTCCCAGGAGGACATCACGGTCCTGAATGTGCACACCTGACAGCAGGGCCTCAACGTGAGCAAAGCAAAGATGGACAGACCCGCCAGGAGACACAGCAGCGCACACGGTTACACTGGGTATTTCAACACCTCTCTCCCACTGGTTGAGAGAATAAGCATCCAGAACCATTGTGAGGACCCAAGAGATGTGAAAACCAGGATGAGCCAACCTGACCCATTTGGTGTTTACACAAAAGTGTAACACCCAGTAACAGCAGAGCACACACTCTTGTCAAATGCACGTGGAAATTCACCGAGATCGACCGTGTTCTGGACCGTAAAGGAGTCTCAATAAACTTAAAAGGATTCAAGTGAAAGTGCGTTCTCTAATGAGAAAACAAATAAATCACATATCAATGTAAGAAATGTATCCAGAAAAGGATAAAAAAGTACATCCAGAAAATTCTCAAATATTCAGAGACTAGTTAACACATATATAAATAACAGGGGTCAAAGAAGAAACCAAAAGGGAAATTAGCAAATATTTTGAACTGAATGTAAACAGACACAATATATCAAACTTTATGGAATCTGGCTAAAGCAGAACTGAGAGGGAATTCACAGCACTGTTGCCCAAATTAGAAAAGAATAAAAGTCACAAACGGATGCCGGCCTCCACCTGAAGAGATCACAGCAGGCTTTTTCCTAGAAATTGTAAAGTTGATTCTAAAATTCATATAAAAATACGAGGGACCTAGAATAGTCAAAACAGCTTTAAAAAAGAACAAAGCTGTATGACTTACATCAGCTGACTTTAAAATGCGTTACAAAACTACAGTCATCAAGATGGTGGTGTACCAGTCAGCTCCAGCTGCTGTAACAAAACACCACAGAAAACAGAAATGTGTGTTCTCCCAGTCTTGGAGGCTGGATGTCCAAGATCAAGGTGTGGCCACTTGGTTTCTGGTGAGAGCTCTCTTCCTGGCCTGCAGAATGCTGTGTCTGGCTGTGTCCTCATGTGGCAGAGAGAGAACGAGAGGACTCGCCCTCTTCTTAAAAGGCCACAGTCCTATCCAATTAGGGCCCCACCCTGATTACCTCATTTAACCTTAATTACCTCCTAAATACCCTATCTCCAGATACTGTCACATCGGGGGTTAGGGCATCTGGGGAGGGGACACAATCCAGTCCATGGCAAGTGTGGTATTGGCATCAAAACAGATGAACAGGTCAAGAAAACAGTCCAGAAAAAAACCACACAGGTAGGTGAATTGAATTTTCAACGAAGGTGCGAAGGGATTTCAGTGGAGAAAGGATGTCTTTTCAACAAGTGGTCCTGGAACAACTGGATAGTCACACGTAAAATAGTGAACTTTGACCCACACCTTACACCACGTTAATTTAAAATGGATCATGTACATAAATGTACAACCTAAACTTTGAAAAATTTTAGAGGAAAACTTAGGAGAAAATTTTTGTGCTCTTGGGTTTGGTCAAGATTTCTCAAATACAGCACTAAAAAGCAGGATCCATAAAAGAAAAAAATTGACAAATTAGGCTTCATCACAATTAATAACTTCTCTTCTTTGAAAAACTCTATTAAGAGAATGAAAAGACAATTCAAGATTGGGAAAAATATGTGCAAGGCACCTATCTGATAAAGAACTTGTATCAGAAATATGTCAAAAACTCTCAAAACTTAAGAATAACATGACAACCCAAATTTGCAAAAGATCTGAACAGACACCAGACAAGAAGTTATCCTGCTGGCAACCACACACGTGGAAGCTTGCTAAAACATCTTAGTCTTTAGAGAAATGCCAACTTAAACCATAACGAGACACTACTACACATCTATGAGAACAGCTAAAACTAAGAAGACTGGCCATGGGCCGGCCCCATGGCTTAGCGGTTAAGCGCGTGCGCTCTGCTGCTGGCGGCCCGGGTTTGGATCCCTGGCCCCCACTGACTCACCGCTTCTCTGGCCATGCTGAGGCCGCGTCCCACATACAGCAACTAGAAGGATGTGCAACTATGACATACAACTATCTACTGGGGCTTTGGGGGAAAAATAAATAAATAAAAATTAAAAAAAAAAAAAAAAGAAGACTGGCCATACTAGGTGTTGATGAGGAGGGGGAGCAACTGAACCTCTCATATACTCTCCATGGAAACATAAAATGGTCTAACTGCTCTGCAAAACAGTTTGACAGTTTTTAAAAACAGTGAAACACACATCTACTAAACGACTCAGCCATTCCACAACTAAGTACTTACCTGAGAGAAATGAAGAATATGTCCATTCAGAGGCTTGTGCACAAATGTTCAGATTCATTTTATTTGTAAAAGCCATGTGTCCACCAACAGGTGAATGGACAGACTCTGCTCTGTCTATACAATGGAATACTACTCAGCAATAAAAAGGAATTAACTATTGATTCATGTAACAATATAGATTCATCTTAAGTATGCTGAGTGGAAGAGAACAGATCCAAAAAACAGTACTTACTGTATAGTTCCATTTATATAAAATTCTAGGGGAAATAAACTAATCTATCACCAGCAGATCAGTGGTTTCTTGGGGATGGGGGTAAGGATGGATTACCAAGGGGCGTGAGGAAGGTTTGAGGGTGATGACTGTATTCATTACCCTGATTGTGCTCCTGTTTCCATGGCCACACCAATAACTTACCAGTTGTACACTCGGGATGTGTGCAGTTTGTTGTCTGTCAATTATACCTCAGTAAAGCTGTTTCTAAAAAGAAGACACCAATGGCAAGATAATGACAGAAAACAATGAAATTAGTTTTGTTAGGATGGTGGGATTACGAATGATGCTTCCTATGTCCTCCAATTTAGTTCTTCTTTTTCAAAACTGTTTTGGCTACTGTAGATCCTTTACGTTTCCATATACGTTTTAGGACTAGCCAATATCAAAGTCAGAGTTTTGGTTGGGATTGAGTGGAATCTATGTATTTGAGCAGGATTAATAATCCTAATAATGCTGAGCCTCCAGTCGTGAACATGGGATGTCTCTCCACTTGTTTAGGCCTTTTTAGTTTCTCAGCTGTGTATCTGAGTTTCCAACATATATGTCGTGCACGTATTTTATGCCTAAGCATTTTGTTTTGGATGCTATTTTATATGAAATTATTTTAAATTTTATTTTACAGTTGGATGCTGCTGGTAGATAGAAGTACAGTTGATTTTGTTATATCCTATAACCTTGCTAAATCCACTTATTAATTCTAGTAGTTGTTTCTACAGATTCCTTAACATTTTCTACATGAGTAATCATGTAATCTGCCAATAAAGATCTCGTCATCAATGTCTCCGTTTTCTTTGAAGCCTCTTATTATATGGCCGAGCCATTAGCCCACAAATCAACTGAGACCCACCTCTCCAGCCTTCTCTCCTCTGGGCTCAGGGACAGCCCGAAGCCCTGCTGGGACATCTGCCCCCTGGGGAGATTTCCCGTCACAATGCCTTCTGAGTGTGGCTGTAACTCGCAGCCCTCCATTTCCCAGTGAGGTGGGTATATTGTGTACAACATGTAGAATCCATGTTTCCACCGTTGGATGGTCATATGACACTCCCATGGAGCCACGGGTGTGGGTTAAGGGGGTGGTACCAATGCAGCAAGAGCTTCCGAGGCTCGCTTGTGTCTTCAGCGGCTGCTCGAGCCTGGTGTTGTGTATATTGCCTCCATCTGATGACGGCACGGTGCTGTCTATACCATACATTATGGGTCTGCGGGTTAGTTATGATGGGCTGCTCAGGTTACATGGTAACTTGGAGTTCCGTGAGTTTCCACCATGGCTCATTCAAAGGAGAGTAAGTCTTTTCAGAAGAATGTTCAGCTATTCTCCAAAACTCTAAGGGTCTGTACTGGGAGTCACCTCAGGGGGTGCCAGAGGCTCCACACGACCTCCCCATCTTCCCGGACCTCTCACGCCCCGTTGGTTCTGCTGGATTCATGTATCTCAGAGTGCAGTCCCTGAGCCAGCAGCAGCAGCACCTGGGAACTTGTTAGAGATGCAGGTGCTCAGGTCCCACTCAGACCTGCCAAATCTGAATCTCTGAGGGTGAGACCCAGAAATCCGGGCTTTCGGTGCACGCTAAAGTTTATTGAGGTGATTTTGATAGATGCTAAGGTTTATTGAGGTGATTTCAGTGGATGCTAAAATTTACTGAGGTGGTTCCGAGGCATGCTGAAGTTCACTGAGGTGGTTCTGACACGTGCTGAAGTTTGAGACCTGCACTAGGTCTCCTGGAGAGTGGCTTGCTCACAGTCCAGCCCTGCTGCAGAACCTCTCTTGCGCTGGGCTTGCCTCAAAATGGAACACTTTATGAATAACTCAGCAAATGGGCCAGAGAAGCATTCCCAATTGTGGGAAACCCCAAACCCCCAAGAGGCTCCCACGTGTGGCAGTTCTCTCTCAGAGTAGGATCGCCAGGTGCAGCAGGCTATCTTTCCCTCTCATGTGTGTCGTGACCAGTCCCAGACCTACGGACCCATGGAAACCACCAAGATGGCAAGCTCTGGCATCTTTGTCTTTTCTTTTTTCCAATCTTCAGTAGGCGTGTGTCTTCCCAAGGCATCTTGACATTTTGTACTTGCTCACCAGGTTGACTGCACATGATGACGTGGTGGATCAACGTGGTACGCTGTGAGCGGCAAGACGGGAAAGGTCTCTGTGACTGGACATGGCCTCAAGCTGGACAGTTGACATAAGGGCTGAGATAGGACAGTGAAGTTGTGTTGCTGTCCCTGCGTGTGACAGAAAACTGTCTCGTATGGTCCTTCCTAACAAGTATGGGGGGAGGGGTATTGGCTGCATCGGGAGTTGCATAGACCAGGATTTGTGTTGAGTTACTCCAGCCAGGAGATCAGCTGCTGAGGCTGGAGCTCAGTATCCCCCAGCATCTGCCTCAGGCAAAGCCGGGAGTTTGAGAAGCTCAGCAGGAGGCTGCTCAGAATCTCCTGTCTCTGGCACGGCTGCCTGCACGCTTCTGGGGAAGAGCGGCTTCCACTTCTCCTTCAACGTCCTAATGGCATGTGATCATCTCTTGCTGGTAAACTCTAACCTAGACCACACAGGGAAGGGGCTCCGGGAGATCAAACCCCTGGTTTCCCCCTAGTGGGGCAGAGGAGATCTGAGAGTCGGTGGTGGGGATGCCAAGATGACAAAATATTATGCAGCGCACGTGGGCTCCTAGATGCCGGGGTACAAAAGGGAAGCTTCTGAGAGAGTTTCCACGGTCCCAGGATGGAAAATGCCAGGACAACACTGGGGCAGCAGGACCGGAGGGTGAGCTATTCACATTGGGGCGAGGTGGCAGAGGGCTCCGAATAATAACAGTAATCAACCAACAACATAGGAAGCAACATGTCACCCCTGTGCTTGAGTGTATCTAGAGGAGACTCATACTTCTGTTGGAGAGTTTGGAGAGGAATTCATGACAGAAACATGGAAAATAAACCAATGAAAAAATAAGCAATTATTAAGTCAAGGAAAAACAAAAAATTTCCGAGAAAGAAGATGAAATCCTAGGACACCATAGCTCAGTTTGCATAATAGAAATGTCTCCGTCTGGACCTGCTGTGAACTGAAGGCTTGTGATGAAGTCCTGGCCCCGCTGGGTGTTCTGGGAGGTGAGCCCAGTTCAGACGAGGTCATAGGGTGGGGCCCCAGGCCAGGATTAGTGCCCTCATAAGAAGAGAACAGAGAGTGTTCTCGCTCTCTCCCCACCACCCCCATTTCTCCCTCCTGCCCCCAGTGCAGGGACACAGTTCCAGAACTGTGATCTCAGACTTCCACCTCCAGCCCGAGAGAAGTCCATGTCTGCTGTTTAAGCAGCCTGGCCTGGGGCATTCTGCTACTGCAGCCCAAGCTGACCGAGACAGGAACACAAGCCACTGCACGGGTTACAGACAGAGATGGATTTAATGCTGAGAATTAGGTTAAAAATTGCTTGATGGTTTGGAGGGGCAAAAGGTGGGAGGGGTGGTGGCTCCCAGCTGGGGGGCTGCAGGCAACCCCGCTGCAAGGCCCTCCTGTGCTGTCTCTGCAGCTGCCCTGCTGCCTGGGTCGGAGGGGAACTTCTGCCTCCTCCTCCCGGACTTGGCGGTGCTTCCTGGGCAGACCCTGGACTGAGCCCTGCTGCCCAGCATTTGGGAATGCAGCTCCTGGGCATCCAGCCACTGTGCTGTGGGGAGTGTGGTGTTGCAGCGTCCATCGCCCACCAGGACAGCCACGGTAAAAAAACACACGGGGGTGTGGTAGTCAGCGTCACCTTGACCCCACACTTGCGGAGTGGCGCCAACAGTTCTCCTGCTCCACTGTGGCTCTTCCTCACGGTTCCGCCCGCTCAGGACCACGCCCTGTCTGCACCACCTCGCTGCCTCCCTCCACAATGATGAGAGGGCGGCGGGCCAGACGGGGCTGTCTGAGGGCAGGAGGCTGCTCCGAAGTTCCAGGACTGCATGCTGCCCCTGAGGCTCACCGCTGAGGCAACAGTTATTTCATTTCTTGTCACACAGCATGAGGGTGGCCAAGCAAGGGGAGAGGCCAACATAGGGTCAAGAGGGGCGAGGGGGCTGTAGCACAGGCGTCCCACCTGGGCTCCAAGCCCAGTGCCCAGCGAGGGGACTAGTGCCACGGTTCCGATTGTCCCCGATGTCTAAAGCAAAGAAGCTTCCTCAGCCGGTGTACCAACAGAGGGAGTACAGCCCCGACTGAGTGCCACTTGCCCCTCTCTGGTGCCTTGGGCAGTGTACACGGCGTTCTCCTTCGTCCCTTCATCAGCACCACTGAGAGTCCCCTTTTCCCTTGAAGCCTCAGGACCCCTGAAGCCAGCCTCCTGCACCTTCACCACATGTCTGTGACGTGGCACGGTTTTAAGTCCTGACTTGTTCTAAGCTGCCCCCCTCGGGGACAGGACTGATAAGGTTCCTCTTTGTTATGGGTTGAATCGTGCCCCCCAAAATCCATATGTCGAAATCCTAAGCCCCAGGACCTCAGAATGTGGCCATACTTGGAGACGGGGTCTGTACAGAGGTGATCAAGTTACCATGAGGGCATTAGGGTATTAGGGTGGCCCTGATCCGACAGGACTGGGGGATTTCGGACACACACACACGCGCGCGCGGGGATTTCGGACACACACACGCGCGCACACACACACACACGCACACACTCAAGCAGAATGCCATGTGAAGATGGAGACAGAGATGAGGTGAGGCTTCCACAAGCCGAGGATGCCAAGGACGCCAGCAGACTACAGGAGCTGGAGAGGGGCCTCCCTCAGAGCCTCGGGAGGAGCCAGCCCTGCCCACGCTGACCTCGGACTTCTGCCTCCAGAACTGAGAGAGTAAATGTCTGTTGTTTGAGCTGCCCCATTGGTGGCACGTGGTTATGGCAGCCCCAGCACAGCAGTCGGTCTTAAAGCCGGGCTGGGACCAACCACGAGACAGTGTGGTGACACGCGAGCTCTCTGGCTCTTCCCAGCGGAGCGCAGGGATGCCGAGTCCCTCTGCAGCCGCACGCCCGTCAGCTGACACTGGTCTGGGAGGAACACACACCTCCGGGTGTTGTTCCGTGTTTGGTTGTTGGCACTTTCACCTGAGCTACTGCAACACTAGGATCTGCTCATCCCGACACACTTACTCCCCCCGACCCTTCAGACGGCTTCGTGAAGCTCACATAGAATTCTGCATCTATCCCCATAGCTTCGGCCTCTCGGGAATCCTGCAGGCGTGACCTCGACACCAGCAAGTGGCCTTTGTCCTCTCACGGACATGGCACCCGTGGGGGAAGCACCACGCTGCCTTCCAAAGTAGGGGTGAAGCGTGCTGCCGGAGACAGGACATAGTGCAATGTCCAGCAGCAGACCTCCTAGGTGGGTGGCACCCAGGTGGGCAGCATCACAGGGCAAGGCCACTTTGGAGGCAGCTATCCACACCCAGAGCCACGGCCCTCCCACAACCCTCCCACGGGCCCTCCCACAGGCTCTGCAGCTGCAGCTGGCCCATGGCAGACGTGAGTGACAGCCTTGAGTGTGGCAGGACCATCTCTGTGCTCTCCCTGTGTCCATCCCAGGCTATGAGCCAAGAGCAGCAGCAATGATAAAGCTGGCCCAGCATTTAGGGCAGAGTTCCAGTCCTGCGGAGGTCGGACGTTTAATCAGCTCTTAACCACACCGGTTCTGCCCGTGCAGGTGCAGGTGCAGAGGGCGACGACACGGTCGGGGAAGATGGTGATGCAGGAGCTGGGCAGCTCTGCCTTGTCTCTGTCATCTGTGGGCCCAGCTCCCTGGTTCTGCTCTGAGAACACCCCCAGGACTCTAATTCACACAGTTACGGGGAGGGTCGTGGCAGGGTGGAGGCTCCCGGATGCAGGGACTGCTCTTTCTTGGCCTGGGGGCAGGAACAGGAATGCAATCCTAAGCCCTGTGTGTGTGACGCTTCCACAGAGGAGTCTGCCCCCTGCGGGTGTGTCCCCAACACTGCTCCCCCCGTCACCTTGCTGGGCTTACTTGCCTTCCCGAATGTCTTTGTTTAGTGTGGTGTTTAACGTATAATATACAAATCTGAACTCAGTGGTTCTCCCTGTGCTCCCTTATGTAAAGGACAACCTTTCTTTGGTGGCCTGAGTGTCTTTGACCCTGTTCACTCAGGCCCCAGCATCAGATTACTCCTTTTTCTTGAGACCTGTGTCGTTGAAAATCTGTGGGGAGAGACAGCCCTTGTGTGATGGCCACTGGTGTGTTACAGATCCGAGGTGGCACGTCACCATCTTCTGAAATCCCTGTCACCTCTCTGAGTGCTATGAACCGAATTGTGTCCCCCCAAATTCCTCCGCTGACTCCCAACCCCGAGTGCTGTGGTACTAGGAGGTTAGGGGGTGGGCCTTGGGAGGTGACTGGGTGATGAGGGCGGGGCCCTCGCCCATGGGACTGGTGCCCTCAGGAGATAAAGGAGGCTCCAGAGACTCCCACCCCTCCTGCCAGGTGAGGACACAGGGGTGAGAAGCGGCTCCTCACCAGACGTCGGCTCTGCTGGCACCTTGATCTTGGACGTCCAGCCTCCAGAACTGTGAGGAATACATTTCCTTGTTCATAAGCCTCCTGGTCTGTGGTATTTTCATTACAGCAGCCGGAGCTGTGGAGACACTGAGTCCTGGGTTCTCCCTGCTGGGTTCTGATTCAGCCTAAAAGAGCAGGTGCCACTGCCCTCACTGGCTACCAGCACTGTCCTTGGCCCTGGCCGGGTGGTCAAGAGGTTGTGGGAAAGGCAATGAGGCTGGTCCCCAGGATTGAGGCCCCAGCAAGTGGAAGAAATGGTGCTGAGGAGCCAGGGTGCTCTGAGGTCCCCTGACAAAGGGACACTGCTTCTGTGACACTGCTGAGCAGGGACATGCACCCAGACGGAGTGGAGAGCTCAGGGCCTGGTGTGGACACCGCACCACAGCGAAGGCACCGCGGGGAAATCAGAGGACACACGGGCAGGTGAGCCACCCGGGGTTTGATCACGGGCCAGCGGCGATGCCCAGAGCCAGGGCCGGCCACTCGCCCGGACGCCATTCCACACCTGCCGGTCCCGGGCCTTGCTCCGTGGCCTGGGGACTCCATTTCTCCGCATCGTGAATGTAAAATCTTGCCGGCGTCATCTCGGCAAAGATTAAGAGTCCGTTCAGTCCCGACCGCCGTGGCTTTCCAGGCCTGTCTGCCGAGATCGTTTCCGAGCGAGCGGGATCCGAGCCCCTGGTTCCAACCGATGCGCGCTCGATGCGGACAAAGCGCAGCGACGATCCGCTCCTCGCACCGACGCCGCCCGGACACTCAGTCCTGCGCGGGGACGGCGCTCAGGCCACAGAGGGACTCGAGTCTCCGCAGCCTGGACTTGGCCGACGATCTGGTACCTCGGGGCTCAGAGGCCGGAGCGCGGTGCCTGAGGAGGGAGGGCCCCGGGCAAGGTCCTGAGCCGGCCGGTCACCCCAGGGGCAGGGGATGCCGACCGGACATCACCGCCCGACCATGGATCACCGCCCTGCCGGCCATCCCAGCTCCGCGCAGGACTTGGGCCGGGGAGAGATGTCCCAAGGGCACCGGCCTCGGGAAGGGCCGCCGAAGGGGAGGAGTCGGTACAGCGCGATGTAGGGACGGAGTCGGTGGAGCGGGGTAGCCGTGGGCAAGGGTCGGTGCAGCTGCGGGGCAGGGGGTTCCCGCGCGCCCGCCGCCCGGCTCCCTCCCCGCCAGCATGCTCCTCCCCGGCTGCGCCGGGCCAAGCCATGGGTGGGCGGCGGGAGCCCAGAAGGCAGATACGGGTGCTCGGGGCAGCCCTGGGTGATGCGGGTGAGGATAGGAAGGAGACTTAGACCGTTCCCGCCAGGACTCTGACCGTCTTGGTCCTGCGACGCCTGGGACCCAGAGATGTCACCGCTCCCACGCGTCCAAGGCTCCAGGACGCACAAGACCTCGGGCAGAGCGCTCTGCTGGCCGCAGACTGGTGGCCACCGCCTTCTCCCCGCTGTCTGGGTCCCGGGGGCGGGGTGCAGGGGCGCGGCCGGGGCTAGTCCTCCGCCCACCCGGGGCGACGAGGAGGCGGAGCCAGGGCGGGCGGGCACCCCGGACACTGCAGGCGGGGAGGAGCAGGGCGGGCCCAGCGACAAGATAAGAGCCCAGAGGCCGCGACCGCCCAGCGCAGCAGGACCCGAGCCGAGCTTTCGCGCACACTGGGCGGCGGGGCCCCAGCGCAGAGCCGAGGCCGGGCGGGCAGGTAAGACAGGGGCACCGCCGTGGGCACCTCCCCGCGCAGCCTCGGGGCGCATCGCTCCCTCCGCGGACCCCAAAGGCTGCGGCTGAGGGGCGCCGGGTAGGGGCGGTCACCGTCAGGGTGCGCCGCGTCCCGGGGACGGCGGAGTCTCCAAAACTCATCAACAGTCGGGGCTGCACAGCGCGCTGCAACAGTGGCATGCGAGACCTTAAGGCTGTCGGTGCTAAGAGATGTGTGCACGAGACGGGGACGCGGGGCTGATGCGCGCCCCGGTGGCCCTGGCCCCGGCCCCGCCTCAGGCTCGCGGGCGTGGGGCGGCCGTCCCCGGAGTCCCTGCCGCGCCGGCACCGGGGGGGCGTGCGTGCTTATGGCTGAATCCTCCGTGTTGAACCAGACGCGACGCAGAGGGAGGCGGACCTGGGCGAAGCGGACCCCAGATCCGATCTGGGTGGTTTTCTCGATCAACGCTTCATCTCGCAGGGTTCGTCTTTAATCTCTAAGATCTGAGCGGGGGCGCGGAGCTGCGGGCCTCTGTGCGTCCAGGCTGACCGCGGGGAAGGACGGGCGCGAAGGGTAGTTTATCAGCCAGCTCTGTTCCTCCTTCTGGGCTCAGTGAGGAAAGACGCTTTCTTTTTTTTTTTAAAGATTTTATTTATTTAATTTTTTCCCCCCAAAGCCCCAGTAGATAGTTGTATGTCATAGCTGCACATCCTTCTAGTTGCTGTATGTGGGACTCGGCCTCAGGATGGACGGAGAAGTGGTGCCTCGATGCGCACCCGGGATCCGAACCCAGGCCACCAGCATTGCAGCGCGCGCACTTAACCACCAAGCCACAGGGCCGGCCCGGAAAGACGCTTTCTAAGAGGCCACGTTTTGCTTTCTTTACCCAAATCTGGTCTCTGAGGCGGGTTTCAGGAGTGGGATCTGCTCACCCCCGATACTGAGGGTGGGCTTCCGGGGCAGGCGTCCCCAATGCTCTGGCAAGGGCGGTAGTCAGAGCAAGATGGCTGGGAAAGGCTGTCTCTACAACTCCAGCCCGCTCCAGCTGGACCCCACTGCAGGCCAGGCAGTGGCCTGCTCCGAAGCCACGGGCCACCCCTTTGGCCACCCCTTCATGGTGGTTTTCACACATCTCAGGAATGTGGTGATGAGTTTGTCACCCGGAGGTGAAAGGGCCACAGAGCAGTGGTGCATAAAATAACTTATGTTGTGAGTTTTTGTTCAAACTTGCATGAAGAGGAGAATTATCCCATTACAGCTGCCATCCTGCTCCCTTCTGCTTCAGCCTGTGTGTGTGTGTGTGTGTGTGTGTGTGTGAGTGTACGCACGTGTGTGTGTACATTTGAAACAAGGCTGATGGATCCAAATGCCAGAAGTCATATTTGAAGCTGCTCTTGGCTGTGACGGTGTGTGATTTCTTCTGTTCTTGATTACGTTCCCCCGGGTTTAGGACAGTGATTTGACAATTTCCCTGGTAAGGTTGCTGAGTGTAGGGGCTAGTCTGCCCCTTCGGTAGGTCCTGGCGGGGTGCTCTTGTCCCTGACTGACTCTCCCAGGTGGGTCCCGTGAGTCACAGGGCAACAGGTGGTGTGGGCCATGCAGGCACTCCTTGAGGAAACTGTTGTGATCATTATATTTAAACTTTGAATTACTGTGGCTGATTTTGGTTATAGAAAATTTGCTCCTTACTTTTATTGTTGAGTATAAAGAACACATATGCACTGTTATAACGACTTACTACTGGATGCTATTTGAAGATTGTGAAATGACTCCCTGGGAATGTGGGGGAGGGCGGAGGTGACATCTTGCATTATTATTGAAAGCAAAGTTAGAGATTACACAGTATTGCACTTTGATAGGGACGGAGATGGGTGGTGGGGAAAGAGGGAGCAAAGCAGCCTCTGTCCTGGGGTTTCCTGGCTCCTCTCCCCCAGCTCCCACAAGGAGAACTAGCTCATCTCTGACTGTCCTCAGCCCTGGCTGTGTCATCTTAGGTGCTTGGAATGTATTTGTACCCCAAAGAAATGAATGTAAGTGCCTGAGATTGCTGGTCTTGCCACTGGGTGCATCTGTAGTTCTGGCTCCTAAATCATTGCATTCTTGTGTGTGTTTATTTTTCATGCTGGCTGAAGACCAGGAGGGAAGAAGCACAGAATTCCTGGAGTCCAGTCTGACCATGAACAGGAGCAAATGCTCCGTGGGACTGATGTCCTCCATGGTGGCCCCAGCTAAGGAGCCCAACACCATGGGCCTGAAGGCAGTGGAGCTCGTCCTGGTCAAGGAGCAAAATGGGGTGCAGCTCACGAACTCCACCCTCATCAACCCCCCACAGACCCCCGTGGAGGCGCAAGAGCGGGAGACCTGGAGCAAGAAGGTCGACTTCCTCCTCTCGGTGGTCGGCTTCGCGGTGGACCTGGCCAATGTCTGGCGCTTCCCTTACCTGTGCTACAAAAACGGCGGGGGTGAGTCTGGACCCAGCCCCCGCTCCCGGCGCCCCTGCTGGGCTGGAGGCCGCAGCGGCTGGAGGCGCTTTTGAGAAACGCTCGCACTGGCAAGATAACACTGTCTTTAGTGTGAGGTGGGGCTCCCAACTTAGCATTAGCGGGGGCAGGCTTCCCCAGGTGGGTGTCACAAAACCTTAGGAGCAGAGCTCAGAGCGGTGTCCTTCCATGTCTGCACCTCACAGCCGAGGACACTGAGGCCAGGGCAGCAGAAACCAAGAGCTGGTGGCTGGAGGCGCCGTGGCTCGGCCTCCTGTCCCCAAAGGTGATTTTCACTGTGGAAAGAAAATGCTCAAAGACTCAAAGAGAGGGTATCTTTGGTCAACTTAAATGATGTTTACAAAGTGTGTGGAGGCCCTTGAACCTGGAGTGGTGGACGATGCCCTGGAAATGTGCCCTTCTGCCTGCCGCGTTCCCCTTGCTCCCTGAACTCGACCAGACCTAGGACCACGGCTGTCCCTGGACCCAGGGCAGAAAGCTAAGATGAGGGGCAGGGTCACCCGAACAATTCAGGTTGAGAAGCCAGTTAAGTTGGTGCTCATTTCCCATGAGCCCTCCAGACGCCTCCACTTCCCCTGCCGGCCTCCCTAACTCACTGGTCACTATACTGCACACGTGAAGGGCTCTGGACCTCCTTGACTCACTGGTCTCTGCTGCACATGTGGAGGGCTCTGGGCCTCCCCACTCCCTGGTCACTGCCCTGCATATGTGGAGGGCTTTGGAAGAGTCTTGGGGAGGGCCTTCCCACTGCCCCTGAGTAGGTTGGTGTTGCCTTGCTCGTCACGAGGCCTAAGCAGGTACAGTAAGTTGCCCAAAGACAGATGGAGCTGTGGGGTCTCCCTGCCTGCCCCCCCATCCCAGGAGGAGAGCCGTTTTAGGGCTCCCCCTTATTTGAGGCAGAGCAGGTGGGCTTTGGGAGGCAGAGCCCGTGGGGCCCTGAACTTTGTGCCGGGGTGGGGCACAGGCTCCAGGAGGAGCAAGGAGCTACCCTGGAGGGACTCTGGCCCCTTGGGCAGCACCTGACAGCAGAGCCTCAGCGTGGCCCCAAAGGGAGGCAGGCTGTGAAGGACAGAACCCAACCCTCATAGGGCTGGAGTTGGGAGCACAGATCCCAGAGGATTCAGAACTCAAGAGGGGCGTTTCCACAGAGGAGCAAGAGGGGCAGAGGCCAGGCCCTCAGGGCAGGAGGGCAGGGGCCACAGCCAGGAGCAAAGCGGCAGCACAGGCAGGGCCTGTCTGCTCTACTCTCCGTGACTGCATAACTCGGGGGGGGGGGGGGGCTCCAGTAGGGATGTGTCAGGGCGCTGGTGACAGTGGGGCCAGGCATGAAGGTAGGGGCGCACCCAGCCCAGCCTGTGACTTCTCTTTGGAGGGTGTCCATGCGGGGAGCTCCAGAGAGAAGCAGAGACGGGGGTGACTTGCCTGGTCAGCTGCAGAGACGGCAGGCGGCCCCTCCGCGGCACAGGCTGAGTGTGCTGTCGTCCACAGGCGCCTTCCTGGTCCCGTACCTGCTCTTCATGGTCATCGCGGGCATGCCGCTTTTCTACATGGAGCTGGCCCTCGGGCAGTTCAACAGGGAGGGCGCCGCCGGCGTCTGGAAGATTTGCCCCATCCTGAAAGGTAACTGGGCGCCTCCATGCACCCTGGAGGGACGTAGGCCAGGGCGGCAGCTCTGGACCAGTCATGTGCATCCCGTTCTGCTTTGCTAGATAACTATGCGCGTGGACACACCATTTTAACTGTGGTGCTGCCTTATAGATCTGTAATGACCAAGGATTCCAGAGTGTATCCTCTTGCTTCCAGGTGAGGCCATCCTGCAATTCCCTAGTGGTGCTATTTTGTCAAGGTGTTAAAGGCAGATAAGATAAAACACCCATCTACCCATCTGTCGTGTATCATCTGTCTATCCATCATTTATCTCTCTATCTACCTATCTGTCTATCATCCATATCTGTCCATCTATCTACCTATCTACCTACCTATCATCTATCTATCTATCAATTCATCATCTATCTATGTATCTACCGTTCATCCCTCTATCATCTATCTACCTATCTATCATCCATATCTATCTATCTACCTACTTATCTATCCATCTATCATCTATCATCTGTCCATCATCTATCATCCATATCTACCTATCTATTAATCTGTCTATCCTCTATCTATCTACTTATCTATCTATCTACCTATCATCTGTCTATCTATCTATCCATCCATCCATTTGTATTAGTTTGCTAAGGCTGCTGTACAAAGTACCACAGACTGAGTGGCTTAAATAATAGACATTTATTGTCTCAGTTCTGGAGGCTAGAAGTCTAAGATCAAGGTGTTGGTGAGGTTGGTTCCTTCTGAGGGCTGTGAGGAAGAATCTGTTCCAGGCCTCTCTCCTTGGCTTATAGATGACCATCTTCTCTCTGTGTCTTCACACCGTCTTCTCTCTCTGTGTGTCTCTATATCCAAATTTCCGTTTTTATAGGGAAATCTGTCATATCGGACTAGGGCCCACTCTAATGACCTCATTTTAACTTGATTACCTCTGTAAAGACTGTCTCCAAATGAAGTCACGTTCTGAGGTACTGAGGGTTAGAACTTCAACAAATGAATTTTGGAGGGACACAATTCAACCCATAACACTATCTATCTATCTATCTGTCTATCTAATCATCCATCTATCTATCCATCTATCTAGCGATCATCTATCATCTATTTATCATGTATCAATCAACCATCTATCGTCTATCAATCATTTATCATCTACGTATCTGTCTATCATCTATCATAACGATCTATTATCTATCTGTCTATCTATGTATCGTGTATCTATCAACCATCTATCATCCACCTATCTATCATCTGTCTACCTACCTAACCATCTATTTACCATCTATCTAACTATCTAGTTATCCATTGAGGCTTCCAGGCTGCCCTGGTGCCATGAGGCAAAGACCTCGTGCTGACCCCAGGGCATGCCTGGTGACTAACCCTTCCACGGTCACCTCGCTCCATCCTCAGGGAGCCCTGGTGAAGCCCACCGTGCACTGTCTCGTCTCAGAGGTGCAGCACTGAGGACAGGAGGGACTGAGTAACTCGCCCCGTTGCCCCATCAGGGGCAGGGCAGGATTCGACCCCAGACCTGTCTGACTGCCCAGCCCAGCCTCTGGTCCCGCCTGCCCACTGGGCCAAGGCCATGTCCCAGGAGCTGGTGGCCCAGGGAGAATTCCAGGCACTTCCTCAAAGAGACACAAGGAGGCGCCTGCTTTAGACAACTGGCTTCATTAAGAAAATGGCCATTAAAAGATCATTCTTTGGATTTTCTCAGAAGTTCTTGCAAAGTTGGCGTGCTTGAGGAGAGCAGAAGCCCAGCTGTCTCCCAGGACGCACTGTGGATGGGTCAGTGGGCTTATGCTCAGAGTCAGCAACTGATCCTGCCTCAGGGGTGAGAATGTCTCACAGCTGCCGAAGTCGTCTCCGCGGGGAGGACGTGGCCCTCGCAGCAGTGGAAGCACTAACTGGCCAGGCGTGAGGGCTCCTCCCAGGCGCTGTCTGCTCTTCCTTCTTGATGGCCTGCTTGGTGAATCTTAAGATGTTAGCAGTTTTTTCCTAGGCTAACTGACTCACAGGCCCACCCTAGAATCGAGCTACAGAGAGACCTCCCTCCCCACGGCTCCCCACACGCATCTTCAGAGCCATGGAGGGACAACTCTGAGTTCAGGAGCCAGGTGCCGGCGTCCCCTTTGCGGGTTTGCACACAGAAGTCAAAGCTTAAATGTGTTGCCTGAAGCTCACCTCACGCCATCATCCTTTCCCGGCGGAAGCCAGGCACCTCTTAGCAACAGATGCGCCTGTCGAGTTGGACATTTCAGCGTCTGTTGGCTGGCACAGTGTTGATCTGTCCAGGGCAGTGAACCCAGACTAACAGTTCAAGACAGAGATGAGTTCATCGTGTTCTCCCCGGCTCTGCTGGGCAGCACGAACGTGTCACGCGGTCATGGCTGAGATGAACTCACATTCTGGTCAGTATTTATACAGCATTAAAGTGCCGAGTCAGAAATTAAGCATGCCCACCCTCAAGTGACTGTCCTGGGCACACGTTGAGGAAGGATGCCTCCACCTCGAGCAGACCAGGTGATGCAAAGTCCGAGTCTCTGGATGTCCGAGAATCGCCCTTCACGTCTCAGTGTGTCAGGTTCTTACAGGACACGACCCCGGGCCCCCACCTCCCACCGGGGAGTCTGGTGCTGAGTCAAAGAAATCCACCTCTTTCCGGGGTGCCCAAGAGAGGCAGGGTTTGGGGAGGGCCTGCGGGAGAGAGAAAGAATGATGACCCCAAGGGGTGTGTGTTGCAGTTTATAAAACGTCAGTAAACGATTTCCGGGGATTTCAAAGCGCTACTTGATCCTGACAAGTTTGGGTTAAGACAGAAAACCTGACTCCATGGGGATGAACATCGGCCCCACTGTAGAGGAGTGGAGGGTGTAGACGCGGGCATTTCTCCACACTCCCATGGACGTGTCAGAACCTGGAGGGAAGGTCGGGTGGACGTGCGTGTTCAGGAATCTGCTCCTTGTCCAGCCCCACATGCACGCTCTCACGTCCCGTGAGAACATGGTTTCCCAACAGCACAGCTTCCTGACAACACGGCTTCGTGACAACATGGCTGCCTGGGTGAGTTCACTGTAAATCACAACCCAGGCTCTCTCCTAAGGAACTCAGTGAGCATAACTGCAATAAAGAATTATTTGATATTGACCAATTCCACACTGGAGAAGGCCTTCTAAAGGAAACAGTTTTGGTTCTATCACCACTGCTACTAAGCACGTTTTCCAAGAGGGATTTCACGCCAGGGACTGTCCTCTTTTAGGCCACTCCTGATACTGGATCTGCTTCATACATATACATACATAAATTCTAGTGCCTCTCTTTTTGTTTTCAGGGTAGGGAGAGAACTGTAATGAAGTGCCCTGAGCATGAAAATAGCTTCTCCTAAGGGTGATACCCATAAAAAACAACCCAAGCCACTCCCTGCAGAAGTCACCTTAAAGGCATGCTCCACTCCAGGCCACAAGCAGGCAAGACAGGGCACAGCATCTAACCAGGTTTTAATGAAGTACGTTAAAGTTATAGCCCAAACTAATCCAATCAACAAAGCTGAGAAGGAATGTTGAAACAAAAGAACTCTGCATGGAGCTTAATAAAGTGAACCACGGTAGCAAGAATGTGACAGTGCTTGTCCAGCGTGGGATAAGGAGGAGCTCCTTGACCAACAGGAAGAGGTCTTCTAACTGCCGGACCCATCTGCCCACTATAGTCAGGATGACTTAGCTCCAAAGACTGCTCACCACTCTGTTCTGCTCCAGTTTAGCAGGAGCCAGGAGTCCCTCAATGACTGGTCCCAAATCCCAGGTTTTGTGATCCTGGGAAGGGCACTCTGAAAGGCCCTGGGTGGCCCTAGTAGGCTCTGGATAGTTGTGTATGACGCTGTGTGGCCCTGGATGGTCAGTAATGGCCCTGAGTGACCCTGAGATACCCTGGCTTGTCATACATGGCACTGGGTGGTCCTTGATAGTCTTAGATGGCCCTGGGTGACCCTAGGAGGCCCTGGATGGTCATGTATGGCCCTGGGAGACCCTGGATAGTCATGCATGGGCCTGAGTGGCCCTAGGAGACCCTGGATGGTCATATATGGCTCTGGGTGGCCCTTGATGGTCTTGGATGGCCTTGGGAAACACCAGGAGGTCTTCGATGGTCATGTATGACCCTAGGAGACCTTGGATGGTCCTGAATGGTCCTGGGTGACGTTGGGTGGCTCCAGGTAGCTATGAATGAACCCAGATGATTCTGTTGGCCCTGGGTAGTCTAGAGAGGGTCATGAGTAGCTATGGGAGGCCCTGAATGGCCCTGGATGGGTCTGGGTAGCCCAAGAGGGCATGGATGGTCTTGGATGCCCTTGATGGTCTTGGATGAGCCTCAGTGGCTGTGGATGGCCATGGAGTTGTCCTTCAGTGACTATCAATGGCTCTAGGTGTCCCTGGATGGCTCTGAGAGACACTGGGTATTCCTGGGTGACCCTGGATGACCTTCTACGGCTCTGTTGGCATGGGTGGGCCTGGACATCCCTTCATGACCCTTAATGGTTTGAGGGTGGCCTTTCTTGACTCTTTGTGGTGCTATGTATCCTTGGGTGCCCTTAGATGGCTCTGGGTGGCCCTGGGTGGCCATGGGTGACTATGGATGATTCTGATGGTTTTGCATGGCCAGTCGCCCTGGAAACCCTGGGTTGGGTTGCCCCGGCTGACCCAGAGTGGCTCTAGGTGACCTTGAGTGAGCCTGGATGACCCTAGTTGATCCTGTGTGGCTGTGAGTGGTAGTGGGTATCCATAGATGGCCCTCAGTTATCTGTATGTCTGTGGGTGACCTGGTTGTACCAAGAAGGCCCTAGATGACCCTACCTGTCTCTGGGTGGATGTAGATGGCCACAGATGGTTGTGGAAGGGTGCAGCCCTTCTCTGTGGCCACAGCATCATCTGGCATCTGCCCTTTCACGTCTTCCCCTGTGTGTTTAGAGACGTTGCCTGGTTTTAGGGTGGCAGCCAACAGCCAGCACGGGGTTGGAGATGCCGCCTGTAAGGGAACGTGGGAAGGGGCAGCTTGCTGAGGGTGGCTCTGTGCTCTTACCTGCCCTAGGCGTGGGCTTCGCGGTCATCCTCGTCTCACTCTACGTCGGCTTCTTCTACAACGTCATCATCGCCTGGGCGCTGCACTACTTCTTCTCCTCCTTCACCACAGAGCTGCCATGGGTCCACTGCAACAACACCTGGAACAGCCCCAGCTGCTCAGACACCCGCCCCAGCAACAGCTCGGGCCTCAACGACAGCTTCAGGACCACGCCCGCCGCCGAGTACTTTGAGTAAGCGGGGGGGTCCGCTCCTCTGGGTTGGTGACACTCCACTTGCCACGTCTGCCTAGGGAAGTGAAGGACGCAGGGCTGGGTACTGCATCAGCCACCTCACCCCGCCACCCCACAAGGGTGTGGAGAGGACCGGTCCCTTTCTTGTCCTGTGCCCAAATTCTGTTCCTTTAGGTTTCTGTGGTGCGTATTTCTGAATCACACTTCTAGTGGCTCAGCAAAGCTATTGTGGAGTGAGTCTTTGGCAGGAATGGGAAACTGAACCGGCCCGTGGCTGCTCCGTCCTGCTCCCAGCAGCAGTTTGGGTTGGGAGGAGGCTGGCCAGAGACACCAGAGGCTGCATTGAAGGAAAGTGCTGGGGCCTGGGCCCTGGGGGCTCGGCGATCTCGTTCACCCTTCCCCTGCCCTTCCTCTGCATGTAGCTGAGGCCGAGCTCTCTCCAGAAAAGATGCTGCTCTGAGCATCGCTCAACCTCCATCCTCAGGAAACAGACCTTGTCTCCCAGGTTCACTGACCGTCTGCTCTTCCTAAGCTGCTCTTTTCTTCTTACAAACACAGCGTTAGTGCTTTCACAGTCCCTCCTCCATCCCCATGGCCAGCAGCCAGTCTGGTGTCCTGCTCCTGCCTCACCTTGCCTGGCCTTGCTCAGCCCACACTGCTTGACCCCCACCACCTGCAGGCCTGTCCCTCTCCTCCAATCTGGTCTTCTCTGAATCTTTTTGGGACCTGGGTCAGCTCCTGCCCTCCCCTCCTTCATCACCGTGTGATCCCGTCCAGCCTGGAAGGGTGGTCACAGTCCCTGGGGGTGCGCCGTTTCCCCTTCTCGGAATCCAGACACGTGCAAGAGAAATACTCACTGTGAGGAGCCACGCTCTGTCACGAGGCTGTCCCCGCCCTGAAAGATTCTGAACTGGGCTGTC
This sequence comes from Ceratotherium simum simum, assembly GCF_057802395.1. NCBI lineage: Eukaryota > Metazoa > Chordata > Mammalia > Perissodactyla > Rhinocerotidae > Ceratotherium > Ceratotherium simum. Next base: position 1,115,546 of record NC_141917.1, on the reverse strand, counting down.
ACCCTGAGTTGAGTCACACACTGTAGTTATGGAGACGTAAGAATTCATGGACGTGAACGGGGCCACCCGGGCTGGCCGGCAGGGTGGGTGGACCTGGGAGGCTGCAAGGGTGTGAGTGTGTGCAGGTTCTGGCAGACCCTTCCCCAGGTCCACCTGCCCCTGGGCCGGGGCACCCGGGGCTGGCTCCCCCGTCCTGACTGAGGTGGCTTCTTTTAAAATGTGGCATTTGTCTCAGAGATGAGCAGCCATTCCCATCAACTCCAAAATTTCACGTTGACTTTGATGTTCCTTTTTTGTGGCTACAATCTTACCTGCCTAGTTAGCTATATTCTATTACTGTTTATATGTAAAAATGAGTTCAGTTACAACCTAGCCAAATGAAATCCAACCAATAAAAGTAAAATAATTCAGGTTTTAACAACAAGTAGGTACATTTGCAAAACTTGTCTTGAGGTGAAAAACAGTGAGCTTAAAAACAAGGGCAGGCCCCGAGGCGGGGCAGGACCCAGGGAGGCAGGCTCGGGGAGGGCAGGACCCAGGGAGGCAGGCTCGGGGAGGGCAGGACCCAGGGAGGCCAGGACCCAGGGAGGCCAGGACCCAGCAGGGCAGGTGGGACCTAGCAGGCTTAGCAGTATCCCAGCGGTGGCCTCCTTCTCCCGGCTGGCCCGGGAGCTCCGTGTCCCAGACCTCACACTGTGCATACGGCTGACAGCATGAGGAGGCTCCCTTCTCTTCAGCAGGGGCCTTGAGCTCCGTGAAGAAGAGAGACTGATGGCGACAGTTTGCATGAGGCTGCGCTGAGTGAGTCGGGAGTGCTGAGGTGGGCTCTCTGCACCCGTCACGGCCTCCTCTACCACAAGACTGTGATTCTGGAGTTTGAAGACCCAAATTCCTCCAATGCAGCCCCGTGATGCCTGTGGCTGGTGGAAAGCTCTGGAAAGCTGGGGTCAGCCATGTTCTCCCACGGGCATCAGGATCATTTCCCTGGGACCTCAGCAGATGTGGGCAGTGACGGCTCCTTTCCTAACGTGGCTCCTGCACTTCCCGAGGCAGCAGCCCAGCCGTGGAGTTGGCGTTGGCTCAGAGCCCCGACTGCGAGGGTGAGGTGGCAGGTGCACGTGGACAAGACAGCACGTGCCTTTCCCACAGGTGCTCACGAGGATCTGATGAGACACTGTGTGGAAACACGCCCGGGACCCCTGGCTGGCCCGCAGGGAGTGCCCCACCGGCCATTAGTTCCATCTCCTTTCCACGTGGCCTCGTGTTCTGCCCTAATGATGGATTCCCTCCACAAGACGGGCTCTTGAGCACGCCTGGAGCAGAATCATCCGAGTCTGTTACCTGCGGGTCCTCCTGGAAGCGGCAGGAGCTGCGTGAGCGAGTGTCGGCAGCTGTCACCCTTGGGAACAGCGCAGGTGCCTGCGTGTCCTGCTTTGTTGCTCCGAGTCCGCTCAGCCTCACCCCTGCAAAGGGGCCCTGGCTGGTCCCATGGGCAACAGTGTGCACCACATCGCCCAGCACCTTCCTCTGGTTTCTGCAGCTCCTTTCCTTCAAAGACCCAAGGCGCCCGTTCCCTCCCCCAGCTCCAAAACACAGGGTGCTGAGGGTGAGGGGCCAGGCTGGGCTTCTGTGGGCTCCCAGCATGCTGCGGCCCGTCTGCTCCACTCTCCTGAAGGGTAGACCCTGTGTCTCAGCTGTGGGCCTGCCCTTTCGGGGGGAGTCTGGTCCTGTCAGACTGGGTGCTTTCTGCTGTGCCAAGCTGGGGAGAGCAGGTCTCTGGGCAAGCTCAGCTGTCCGGTTCCAGCTGTCCAGCCCCCTCCAGAACCCCCATCTCCCTCCCTCTCCAGGCGCGGCGTGCTGCACCTCCACGAGAGCCGTGGCATCGATGACTTGGGCCCTCCCCGGTGGCAGCTCACGTTCTGCCTGGTGCTGGTCATCATCCTCCTGTACTTCAGCTTGTGGAAGGGAGTGAAGACTTCTGGGAAGGTGAGGCTGCAGGCCTCGCCACCTGGGGAGTGGACATGTGGCTGTGGTTGGCGAATGAACGGGGGGCCGTGGTTGAGTTTAGGAGTGATTAGGGGGGTCGTGGTTGGATTGGGGAGTGGACAGGTGACCATGGTTGGGGAGTAGGCAGGTGGCCATGGTTGGAGAGTGGACAGGTGGGCTGTGGTTGGGTTCGGGAGTGGATGGGGGGCCATGGTTAGATTAGAGAGTAGACAGGTGGCCATGGTTGGGTTGAGGAGTGGACAGGTGGCCTGCTTGGGGAGTCGGCAGGTGGCCATGGTTGAGGAGTGGACAGGTGGCCACGGTTGAAGAGTGGACAGGTGGCCATGGTTGGGTTGAGGAGTGGACAGATGGGCCATAGTTGGGGAGTGGACAAGTGGGCTGTGGTAGGTTGGGGAGTGGACAGGTGAGCCATGCTTGAGGAGTGGACAGGTGGATGATTGGAGAGTGGACAAGTGGGCTGTGGTTGGTTTGGGGAGTGGACGGGGGGCCATGGTTAGATTAGAGAGTGGACAGGTTGGGTTAAGGAATGGACAGATGGGCCATGGTTGGGGAGTAGACAGGTGGACCATGGTTGGGGAGTGGACAGGTGGCCATTGTTGGGTTGAGGAGTGGACAGATGGGCCATGGTTGGGGAGTAGACAGGTGGACCATGGTTGGAGAGCAGACAGGTGGCCATGGTTGAGGAGTGGACAGGTGGGCCGAGGTTTGGTTGGGAAGTCAGCACTTTGCTGTGGTTGAGGAGTGGTGTCAGGGAAGCACCCACAGCAGAGTGTTTTCAGCATGAAGACAAGCACAACATAAATTATTTTGTGCCAATGAAAATATTTTGGTTACTATCTGGGCACCTGAAGCAATTTTGTCCAAATGTGTCCGACACACTTGATAAAACCCGCAGTGATGTGCCAACACCGGGACCTTTCAATAATGACAGGGGCCCTTCCCTCCCTCCCCCCACAGCCCAGAGTCCATCTTCTGCACATAATCCAGGTGCACATTTGCACAATCAGTGCAAATTTGCTCGCATCTCACTCAGAAATTCAGCCACTCCTGCCCACTGCGACAACCCAGAGGCAGAAAAGGAATGTTCCTTCCTTGCCAATTGTTCATCCTATTTTAATCCCTGGGAAAGATGCACAGGGGAGAAGGCATTTAACAGTCTCTATCTAGTGAGCCTTTGCTGAGCTGGTGTCCTGTGAATGTTAGGACATTGGGCTTCCCAACCAGGGGCCACCTCTCTCTTAGCACAAATCATCAGGGTGACCCTGGGTGCACTCCCTGCCAACAGGTGGCTGATGCAGCCCAGTGACAGCTGTCCTCTCCCCAGGTCGTGTGGATCACAGCCACCATGCCGTATGTGGTCCTCTTCGCCCTGCTCCTACGAGGAATCACTCTTCCTGGAGCCATTGACGGCATCCGAGCCTACCTGAGCGTTGATTTCCATCGGCTCTGTGAGGCATCCGTGAGTATGCCCTTCACTTGTGGCCCTGCAGGCTCCGTGCCATGGGGCGCCTGTGTTCTGGGGCAGGAAATCCCAAAGGCAGCAGCTCAGCTGGAATTTCTCACTCGCCCTGTAAATCCAGCAGGTGGAGGTTGCTCTGCTGTGTGCCAGGCTCTGCAGGACAACCTGCACACCTGTCCCCGCCCAGCAGAGTTTGCCATCTGGTTGAGAAGGGGGACATGTGGGCATAGCGAGGAGCTGCGAGGACCAGAATAAGGAAGTTAGGGGAGCAGGTCACCTGCTCGGTCTCTGCAGGGATAGAGTGGAAGCCTGTTGCCAATTGGCCTCCTCCCTTGGGCCATCCCACTTCCTGGAGAAACCCCCTTGGGTTCCTCGGATAAGCACCGACAGGACTGCCCAGCCTGTGGCAGAGAGTGTTGGCACTCACCTGGAACGCAGCCCTGAGCTCTAGCTCCGTGTTCATCATCTGAGCAAGGCTGAGACATGTCAGGGTTGCGTGAACCTGGGTTCCTTCCTCAGGAAGCCAGACCTCGAAGGTGAAACACTCCCGGTGCCCACGGCACAAGAGCGAGATCTAAATCGCACCATATCAAAAACTTGAGTCGAGAGTCGGGCTGCAGATTTCTTCAGCAACGGAAGAAATCATCCAGGGTTAAAATATTTGGAGACAGCTGCCTGAAGGGAGGAGGCTTGGCCAGGCCCTGGGAGAGGGGTCCAGAGAGAGAGAGAGAGAAGAGGCTGCAGCGTTGCAGGGAAATGAGGCCCAGAAGTGGAAGTGGCTGTTGGTGGGATACCAGCTCCTCCAGAGTGATTCCTCCAGGGTGGGTTTGAGCTGCTCCCCCACCCCCCACCCAAGGCTGTGCAGGGGCGAGGCGGGTGCCCACTTCACCCAGTGGTCTCCACATCACCCCGACTCGAGCAGGCTGTGTTTCACTTTTAAAATACTGGACCATATTGGTCCAATTCTCGGCCACACACCTTCACTTTCCCTGTGTGTAAGCTGCCCCCGGTACACCATCTGTGCTGCATCGAGCGAGCACACACCAGTGTCTGAGCCACGGTTGGGCTTCACGGGCCTTTCCACGTGTGCCGCTGTGTGCTAACGGTGCGCACGTGTGTCTGTAAATGCTGTGGGAAAGACATAAAGTGGATATTAGTGGCACATGTCTAGTCAAGGTATCAACATTACTTAGCATTTAATAAACTAACGCTGTCACAAGAGTATGGACCCGATCAGCTCCGGTTGTGTGGAACAAGGTCCTGCTGTTCCACAGGAAATGGAAAATAACGCACAGAGACACGGCCCCTTTACATGCTCCTTCAGGCCGGCGACACGGGAAGGCCTTATCCCCTGAGACAGCATTTGCCAGTGGTCATATTTTCGATGCCATTTGCTCATTGATAATGATGTTGAGTTTAAAGGCAACTCTGCCACAGAGCCCGTGGCATCTCAGCTATAGACACCATCGAGAGAGGTCAAGGGAGGATGAGGAGCTGTGGTGGTCGTTTGCATGATTGCTTTGTGACAGCTCAGCTCGCGGGTTGAATGTGCTCCCACAATCATCTCTAACAGCGGCTCTCGGTCTCCCTCCCGGCGCTGTGCAGGTGTGGATCGATGCTGCCATCCAGATCTGCTTTTCACTGGGCATTGGGTTTGGGGTGCTCATCGCCTTCTCCAGTTACAATAAATTCACCAACAACTGCTATAGGTAAGTCCCGGGCCCCCGATGCCATCAGAGGGTCTGCAGAATCAAGTGGGGGCAGGGCTGATGGGCATTGACTCCTGGAAGTCACCTGTCCCTGGATGGAGGGAGGGAAATAAGTGGTGCGAGTGAAACCTCTCAGCCAGAATGGCTTTTTAAGAGGAAATTAAAGTGGGGAAGCTGCAGGCAGAATGTTGATTCTCGCTTTAAGGGGGACACTGAAGCACGGGGAGACATTTGTCACCTCTCTGGGAGGAAGCCTCCTAGATTGACGTGCAGCCAGACCCCCCCTGAGGGCCTCTCCCTCGGCCCCTTCCTCCATCCCCACCAGGCCCCGGCAGCCTCATCCTCCCAGTGCTCAGGGTCAGGCTTTGCCCCGAGACGTCCCCCACGAGGCAGTGCCTGCCTGTGTCCCCTCCCGGCCTGCGCTGTGGGAGCCTGGGCCCCGGAGAGCATCCCAGACCTTGTGCCGAGGCGACCAGGTGACCCAGCACCAGGACAGGCAGAAAAGTGGCAGCACTGTGTACCCCCGGCCCTGAGGGCATCAGCCAGTGCCACCCGGCCCAGGATGACCTGAGTGGCCTGCAGCCGTGTGCTGGACCCGAAATCCTCCTAAAACAGAAACAGAATTTCATCTGGGACCTACTTCTTTTGACCTTTACGAGCTTGTGTTTATTTTCTTCCTCATCACAAGGATAAAAATGGAGTAAAAACACAAAGACAGTGTTCACAGCAAAGTGGCCAGATGGACCACTGGACAGACGGGGAGGCCCCACACGAGGGTGGACTCTGGACGGCAGGTCCCGAGACAGCCCCTGCCGGAGCCCACCCTGGGCCCACCTGGTCTGGGCACTCTGTGGACAAAGCCCACGTCCTTCTGCTCAGCCCCAGGAGGGCTGACCTCACACCCTCCCTTCTCCCCACTCTTTCTGGCCTCAGAGTGGGCCTGTGCCCCAGGAGCACACAGGAACGCAGCACATGGGGCCACAGACCCACCCAACAGCACCTGCGTTTTAACAAGATCCCCGGGAGGCGTCGATAAGCCCTGCCGGCAGCCCCCGCTGAGCGTGGGTGGGGACCCCCTGTCGTCTGTTCTGTCCCACCTGAACCCCACCATTGCTGGTGGAGACCATCTCACCTTCAGCACTGAGTTGCAAGTCCCAGAAGCCTCTTGGTCCCCGGACAAACATGGACACTTGGTCACCCTAGGGCCCGCCCAGGCCAAAGGCTGGACAGGCCCAGAGCCGCTCAGCCGGGAAGGCCCTGGTGGGAGGGTCTGTCCCGGTGAGGGCGCCAGCCTGAGGACAGCTCTGTGCGGCTGCAGAAGGGGCCGCGTGTCCGTCTGCGAAAGCAGCCTCCCCAAGCCCACTAGCCCCTCAGGTGCGGGGAATGGAGGATAACAGCTGGCAGTCGCGGCTGCTCCAGCGCGGGTGCCGGGCGGGGTGTCTTGTTCCTCCAGAGACGCCGTCATCACCACTTCGGTCAATGCCCTGACCAGTTTCTCCTCTGGCTTCGTGGTCTTCTCATTCCTGGGGCACCTGGCCCAGAAGCACAGCGTGCCCATCGGGGAAGTGGCCAAGGACGGTGAGTCCCCTGAGGGCAGGCCCAGGGCCCCACGCCTCGCCCACACATGGCTCTGGCCTCCCAGTTCTCTAAGTGTTTTCCCTGCACCCTGAGAGGAATGGATGCGCACAAGGCCTTGAGCGCCGTTTCTGAGGGTTGCCAACTTGAGCAGTGGCACAGGTTCTAGCGCAGAGAACCAACCGGAGAACCAAGTAACCCAGGGGCGGCCGCAGGCCCACCACGCCTCCTGCAGCCTCCCTGCTCCTTCCCTTTTGGACCCTTCTCACTGGGACCACATGGCCAGTGGCGCATTTGCCCATTGGCCGTGTGCTCCTGGCAGAGGCCACTCGGGCTGCAGGTCGAGGGTCTGGTTCCCAGTCTCTGGGGTGGACATTGTCACTCGCCATGCACAGTTAATCTGTTCCAAAGCTTTTCCCTCCAAACACCCAGTGACCATGACACATTTAGATGGGATCTGGGTAATAACTAGAGAAATCTCTGAGGTCTCTGGGACACGGTGGCAACAGAGACCCGTGTTCCCAACCTGCTCCCTGGCCAACCCGCTCTGTGCAGCGGGAAGTTGGAGGGTGGGAGGGGGCTGGGTGGAGGGCGTGGGTTCAGGTGACACCAGGCGCAGGCCTTGGCCCCAGGACGTGTGCCAGGCAGGAGAGAGCTGGGAGGCCAGGCAGGGATGGGGTGCTGAGGGGGCTCTGATTGCCGAAGCCCCCTGGGCATCTGGGGGTTGCTTGGTTCTAGTATGTGAGCAGAAAGTCGTCTCGTAGGCAGCCTCAAACTGGGCCAGTCCAGAACCCCAGGGTCTCCTGAGATCACTGCAACCCCTCACCCACCTTCAGGATTGTTCTGGGGTGAGCGATGCAGAGTCTCCCCCTGGAGACTGTCCCCCGGCTCAGGGGCAGCTCACGCCTGGAGTGTGAAGTGAAAGCCTCACTTCGTTCAGGAGGGCCCGTTGTCTCCTGGACGCTGCTCCGGAGACTCATAAAAGCCCCTGCAGGGTCACTGACTCGTCTCCTCCTGGGTCTTTCTACTCCTGTGTGGGGGCGGGTGTGCAAATTGGGGGAGGAGGGGAGCAGTGGGCCAGGCCCGCCTGTGCCCTGAGCTCTCCACCTGGGTCAGCCCTCAATATCCCATCCAATTCTTGGAGTAAAGCATTGGGACTCCCACTTTGAAAGTAGAAAGCAGAGGTCCGGGGAACCCCCAAGATTGCAGTGGGAAAGCAGGGGCTGGGATGAAATCTCAGTGAGTGTGTTTCCTAAGTCCATATTCTTTCCTCCAGGAAAAAAAATCCAATAAAGGTGAGAGAAAGGGAGCATAATGCAAATACATAGGGAGCAGTGAAATTTACTCATGGTGCATTTATGCATTTTCACCGCTCTCTTTGCCCTTTATTATGATAAATAGCAATCACTTGCAAAAACCTCCATTAACCCCTGAAAGTAACGCTGAATGTCTTCTATGCATTTCTATGACAGACAAAGTAAATGTCATTTATGGCTCTAATTCTCAGGAAAACAGGGTGAAATGTTAACTGAGGCACGAAGTGAAAGGCAGGGGTGTTGACATTACCTTCAACCAGCTGACGTGTGTCTCCTCGGGTCCGTGCATTTAGACCTCATGGCGTCGCAGATGAGCTGCCCCTGCCCCCCACTGGAAACCATGCCCCTTCCATCAGGGCATCGGGAATTGCAGGGGGCCCAGGCCTGGGAACAGGCCCCCTGAGAGACTTTGGAGGTGGACCCTGCCTCTGGCCTTTGTCCGATTCTCTAGAAAGATCTGTAAGTGCCCTGTTCCTTTGGGCTGGTGCCTGACACGGGCTCTGCTGTGGCCTGGGAGAATCAGAGAAGTTGTAAGTTGCATCTCTGTAAGCAGAGGCTCAGGGGCCATGCCAGGGAGCTAAGGATGCACATCTTGTAAAGTCAATCGTGAAAACAGTCAATTACTGATTTCCTGGGGGAATGTTTTCTACTTTGGCATCATTTGAGGCCGCACTGCATGGAGTCTTGGTTGAGTCCCGCAAGGCTCCCCTCCCCCAGCTCCCTCCAAGCCCATGGCCTTCCTCTCCCCCACCTGGGGCAGGTGGGGTGCCCCAAATGTGCCTGTCCCTGGCCCAGCAGGGAATGTTTCAAAGGGGATGGTCAGAGGGTTGCTCGTACGGGAGCAGAAACACGCCCCTTTCCAGCAACATGTTGGAAAACGTTCACTCAATTGCAGTATCTCCGTATTTATTATGTGGTTTTTTTTGTGTGTGTGTGTGAGGAAGATCAGCACTGAGCTAACATCCATGCTAATCCTCCTCTTTTTGCTGAGGAAGACCGGCTCTGAGCTAACATCTATTGCCAATCCTCCTCCTTTTTTTTTCTTCCCCCCCAAAGCCCCAGTAAATAGTTGTATGTAACAGTTGCACGTCCTTCTAGTTGCTGTGTGTGGGACACGGCCTCAGCATTGCCGGAGAAGCGGTGCCTCGGTGTGCGCCCGGGATCCGAACCCGGGCCGCCGGTAGCGGAGCGCGCACACTTAACCACTAAGCCACAGGGCCGGCCCCTATTACGTGGTTTTTAAAGACCATACTTAGATACTTAGAGAAATTCGTTGGCACGGGAGACTATCTGTGACAATTGCTAAGTGAACCACGGTGCGTGGGAGTGTGTGAACACGTGTGTGTGCCCCTCCCGCCCTCCTCTGGGCCCCTCCCCTACGCTGGTTTGCTCTCCTTTTTCCTCTCCCAGCGCACCCCTAGCCAGGGAACACACAGGCGATTTGGAGGAACAGGGCCGTGGGGTGGTGGGGGTGGAACAGAGGCCCCTGACTCTTGTGGGCTTCCATCCTCTGGAGTCCTGGGCCTCGTGTCCACTGAATTCATAGGGGCAGAACAGGAAAGAAGGCGATGGAAAGATTTTGTGTCGTCCCATTGCAGGAGGCCCATGAAGAGGCTGTGGCCTCTGGGGGGGTGGGGGATAAGTGTGTAGCAACAAGGTGGGCCAACCGCAGGGTCTGTTTTCAGGGCCCGGGCTGATCTTCATCATCTACCCGGAGGCGCTGGCCACACTCCCGCTGTCCTCGGCCTGGGCTGTGGTTTTCTTTGTCATGCTGCTCACCCTGGGGATCGACAGCGCCGTAAGTCACCTCAGCACCTCGCATACCCCTGGAGCCCCGCCCATGACTGCAGGCTCATTTGCCGTGGGTGGGAGGGAGGGTTCCCACAATCACCTGAGACCCGTCCTGGGATGGGGTGTTTGGACCACCTCACCTCTCTTCTTTCACTGGAGCACCATCTGTTCCCTCTGCCCGAGCAATCCCAGGTCCTAAACACACGCAGCAGGGCCGGCAACAAGAGGACAGTGCAGGAAAGGGGGAGACGGGACCACACAGGGTCACGGCAGGCCCTTCCTGGCTCATCCTTTTCCTTGACCCCATGGCCCCCAAGAGAATGGATACACTTGCAGGGCAGGGCAGCAGAAGGCACCAGCCGCACCCAGGCCTGCCCACTGAACGTCGTGTGTGTGGCCCTGCATGTGCATGTGGCTGTGTGTGCGGATGTGCATGTAAGTGTGCATGTGGGTGTGCATGTGCACTAGAGAGGCGGAGGGTGGGCCCTCAGCCGGCTCTGGTCCTGCTGGCCGTCCTCCGGCTCCTCCTTCTCCACTGCCTGCTCAGGACCAACAGCCAAGACCTCACGGTGGGCCGTGGGTGTCTTGCTCACCTGAGCTTCCTGGAAAGTGCAGAGAACCGCGAGTCTCCCCGCCCATGTGTGAACATTTGTCGTGCACCATAGCCCTCCACCTCCATCTCCTGACCAGCCTGGTCACCAGCCCACTGGGCAGACCACAGCCCTTGGACCGCACATCTGGCAGGGATGAATCCCATGAACGGCACTTCCTGGAGGAAGTTTTTGCGACAGAACAGGGCAAAGAGGGTCCCCAAACCGGCTGGCTGCTTGGGCAACCCCCCACCGGTACAATGCTCAGAGTCGGGAAGGCTTTGTCAGTGAGGACACAGCCAGTGGCCAGGCCAGGTCCTCCCTGGGGACAAAATTAAGCTGTGTTTGTGGAGGGACATTTTCTTAGAAGAGTCCAGCAGAGCTGGACTTCGTGGTGATGCAGTGGAGAGGGTTATTCAGCCACGCAGTGCTTCACCCCCGAGGACTGCAGAGTGGCCGTGCAAATACTTGCCAGTGGATAGAGTGTCCACCCCCAGGACCTCCCTCTCCAATGGCCATGTCACGAGAGAAGCCCTCTCCAGGGCTGTCTTGTCTTAGGGCATTCTGCACCTGGACACCACGCAGCTCCCTACTCTGTGTCCATCCCCCGGGTGTACGTCTGTTGAATTACACATAAATCGTGCCCAGGCGTGGTGCAGCACCCGCCCCACAGCACATCCCTGCTCTGTGTTGGCTGCAGATGGGCGGGATGGAGTCGGTGATCACTGGGCTCATCGACGAGTTCCAGCTGCTGCACCGGCACCGGGAGCTCTTCACTCTCTTCATCGTCCTGGCGACCTTCCTCCTCTCCCTGTTCTGCGTCACCAACGTATGTGTCTCACTCAGCTTCCCCTGACGGTGTCTCATTAGCATTTGGTGCTGGGCAGCCTGCTTGGTGCTGGCAGGCACACAGAACCGAAGCATTTCTAAGAGCTGCATGTCCCCCCCCCCCAAAAAGCATCACCCATGACTTGAAATCATACTTGGGTAGCTGTGCTCACACTCAGAGTAGCCTTGGTCACACGGAGTAGCCATGGTGTGGAGTTACTTCAGCACCTGGACAGCTCCCCTGGGAGCGCCCTTGGCTAAGCCGCCTGCCTGTTGCATTTGTGGGGCTGGAGGGCGAGGGGGAGGCCTGTCCATGGGGTGCAGGGGCCGGGTCACCTCCCCTCCCCCTGTGGCTCTGCCAGGTTTGGCATTTGGTTGTTGTGCTGGATGACCTGGGAAACGAGAAGAGAGGTCGTTTTTATTTTTGCATAATAGACGTGTCCCCAGGAAGCTGCACGTGGATTGAATTTTAGTGACTCAAATCAGACTTTATAGGAGTCAAAGAGAACATATCTGTAAATTGAATCCACAGGCCAGGTTTGTATTTTGCAAAAAGTGGTTCTGTGGGTGAGGCTTTTGTGGGTGAGGTGTGCCACGCCGGGGCACCCCCAGTCCAGCAGGTGCTCCCCTTTCTTCCAGGGCGGCATCTACGTCTTCACACTGCTGGACCACTTTGCGGCCGGCACGTCCATCCTCTTTGGAGTGCTCATCGAGGCCATTGGGGTGGCCTGGTTCTACGGTAAGGACAGAGCCTTGCTCCAGGGCTGGTGCACTTCACCAGGCGGAAGACCTGGCCACTGTGCCGTCTTTGTGGCCTGCCGGCCTGGCGTGCTCTTGCTTTGTGCTGTGCTGCTTCCTTTCTGGCAAAGCTGACTTGAAAAGAGATGCATGTTAGCGCCCAGAAGCTTAAATTGTGGTTACCACAGCATCACGAGGAAGCAAGGCTCGGCAACTGTCTGTTCAATTGGATCAACAAAGACAGCCTGGATGGCACCCAAAATCCTTACTGGGGTCAGAGGCATGCAATGTGGCCACATAATTGTGCTGTGCAGACATCCTAATTGGTTCTTGAGAGAGAATGGTTCCTGGGACTTTGGGACTCTAACTGCTGGTGGAGGTGAGGTCTCTATGCTCAGCTGACCAGGGGATGATGAGTATTAACTTGGTCCCAACCTGCAGCTGCGACCTCCGGCCCTCCCAGGATGTTGACCCTGCTCCCTGGGGTGTCCGAGTGTAGTTTTGACAGCAACAGGAAACTTGTGCTGGAGGAGGCTTTACCCTCTCCCAGTGTGCTAACCAGACAAGTTTCCCACCCCCGCTTCTCTCAGTTTTCCTTTCTGTAAAATGAGTTCATAGTGCCGAGTCAACTCACCTGACCAGGTTTCCTTAGGGAATTACAGTCAAAGCTCGTATAACAGAATCTATAAATGTGCGTGATCCAGCCCAAAGCTAACGGTGTGTGGCGTTGCACAAACCTCAATTTCATAGTACCCCTAGTGTCATACAAGGGGGTCATATTTTCTGCCTCAGAACCATGGAAATTATAACCTTAAAAAACACTCTGGCTTTGAGAAGCTTAACCTGAAAAATAGTTCATATTCTAAGAACATTTTTTCCATTATGTTCTTTCTACAGAAAAGGGAGATGTCGAAATCTTTGTGCCTTCCTGGCCCCCTTGACCCCTGGAATCAATATTTGTCAGTCATTTTAAATTGTCATCTCTTCCCCCTACCCCCAAAATAAAGCCTCAGAGACAGAGAGGAAGCACGTCAAACATATCCCGTGGCCACGGCCTCGGTGCTGGTGGAAGCTGGAGAGAAGCCAGCCCTGCAGTGTTGTTCACACTCCTCAAAGCCCGTTATTTCTCCAAACAGCAATTCATTCCCCTCTCATTTAAATGAAACAAAATCTGCATTTCTAGTGAGATGGCAACAGAATACGCCAGCCTTTCAGTGTACCGAGGTTCCCGTGGGTCTTAGAGCCTATGACCCAGCACCTGCTCATGCAGCCGGGTCCAGAGGGGACGAGGGGCCCCCATGGATGCTCCTCTCTTTGCTGGCCTTGGGGTTCACCCTCCTCCATTCCACTTTACCCCCTGCGTCCATCTCCGTGTCCAGGGCTCTGGTGATGGAGTTGGAGTGTGAAGAGGGAATTCTCAATGGAGGTGTCTTTCTAATGTGTCCCCACATGTGACATGCACATGACCTACCCAAGGCTCAGCAGACCAGCTGTGGGTTTACGACAGAGGCCAGGCCAGATTCACGGCAGGAGAAATCACTCCTAAGATCTCCTGGATAAAATACCAGTTCATTAAGCTTCTAGAAATAGCTTTCCTTGAAAAATAATGCTTGTTTCCATATAATGGAATATGTCAGCCTTAAAAAGGAAGGAAATTCTGACAGAGGCTACACCATGGATGAACACCAAGGACGTAACTCTAAGTAAACTAAGCCAGGCACTAAAGGACAAATACTCTATGATTCCAGTCATAGGAGGTCCCTAGAGTAGTCAGATTCATAGACAGAAAGTAGATGGTGGGTGCCGGGGGCTGGGGGGCATGGTGTGGAATGAGGATTTGGTGTTTAATGGGGACACAGTTCCAGTTTGGGAAGATGGAAAAGTTCTGGAGATGGATGGTGATGATGGTTGCACAACAGTGTGAATGTACTTAATGCCACTCAACTATACACTTAAACACAGTTAAGATGGTGAATTTTATGTTATATATATTTTGCCACAATTTTTTAAGTGAAAAAAAATAATGGTTGCAGAGGGGAGGCAGGGACAGCCATGGGACCCCCGGGCGGGAGGAGGGCAGAGAGCGGGCAAGAGAGTCACCAGGGCCCCCAGGGTCTCCCTTAGTGATCATCAGGGGTGAGGAGCAGACAGCACTGAGTGTCACCACAGGGGACGTTCATGGGGACCCCGTGGTCAGGAGGACACTGGGTGGTCTGGACTGCGGCTGGACACCGCTGCAGGAGGCTGGGCGCCAGCATGCAGCTGGAGCGTGAGGTCTGCTGGGGCGGGTGCTGGGAGTCAGCGAGGAGGCTGGTGGGGCCCAGGTCTAGAGTGTGCCGCCCTGACTGCCTGCTCACTGCTTCCCCTCAGGCGTGCGGCAGTTCAGCGACGACATCAAGCAGATGACCGGGACGCGGCCCAGCCTCTACTGGCGGCTGTGCTGGAAGTTTGTCAGCCCCTGCTTCCTCCTGGTAAGGGCCCCGGCATGGCGGGTCCCTCCCCGCCCGGCTCCCACGCCGGCCCCGAGGTCCAGCCGTGGCCACAAGTGGGTTTTCACGTGAGCGACGTGGATGCCCCTCAGGCTGCAGGAGGGGCTCTGTGCTGCCTGGAGACCAGGGTCTGGAGTTGGCGGGTCACAGCCTGGCCCCTAAAATCCTCTCTAGTCTCCTGAAGCACCCCCAACGAGACCCACTGAGAAACCTCACCTGGGGTCCAGGGTGACCCCCCACCCCATCAAGGCCCGTGTGCGTCCCATATCGGCCACACCTCTGCCTTGGAGGGGAGGCTGGAGACGATTGAGGTCGTCGACTGACTTCTGCCTTAAGGACCGAAACACAATTCAGACCTTCGGGGGCAACAAGTACTCAAATTCCAGGGACAGGAGTGACTTAGATTCTGTCACAGTGCTGCCCTCAGGGCCTCCCCAGGCGTGGCACCGCCAGCACGTCCAGTGGCTGCTGGCTTTTATCATCTGCAAGCTCAGGCACACGGCCAAGGCCGCCAGCACCTGTTCTGTTAGGACATGGCCCTGCCGATTCATTTATGGACTGTCCGTGCTGCCACCACACGACAGTAGAGACCCAATAGCTCACGAAGCCAAAACTGTCCTGCCTGGCCTGGACAGGTGACAGCAGCCGGCCGTTCACAGGCTGTCCAGGTCTGAGTGGAGCGCCCATGAGCCACACACAGAGCTGAGTGCCTCCCTGACACCCGGCCGGGCAGTCAGCAGGGCGTGGCTGGACCGAGCAGGCGGCTCAGGCAGACCCCTTCCTGGGCCCACCCAAGGGCCTCACCAGTGAGAGAGGGAGACGGAAAGGAGGCGTGTGGCTCCTGACAAGCAGGGTTTCTCGCTCAGCTGCGCCCAGAAGCCGCTGATCACTCCCCACCCGGCAACCGGAGGCCTGTCTGACGTGTTCGTCTCGCTGCTTGGAGAGTGGAGGTTGTCAGGCGTGTGACTAGACAAGGCAGGTGTCCTGCGCTCCATTCACTACTCGCTCAGGTCTCCCGGATGTGACAAGGTGTAAGGTTTTCAAAGGACAGTTGACCGAATTCCTGCCAATCAAATCTAAGACCTGACAGGATGTGCCCTCACCAGCACTGTCCTGTGACAGCCCTCGGGATCTGCAGGGCAGCAGCCGCCTGCTGCCCGGGTTTGCTTCGTCTGCAAGTCCTGGGATCCCTGAGCTGGTGTGCCTGGGAGACCCTCTACCACAACACGCTCGCTCAGTCCCCCACTTCGCCCTGAGCCCCCCAACCAGGAGCCACCGCCTGACCTCTGTCCCTCTGTTCCAGTTCGTGGTCGTGGTCAGCATCGTGACATTCAGGCCCCCACACTATGGAGCCTACGTCTTCCCCGAGTGGGCCAACGTGCTGGGCTGGGCCATCGCCGTGTCCTCCATGTCCATGGTGCCCATCTACGCGGCCTACAAGTTCTGCAGCTTGCCCGGCTCCCTCCGGGAGGTGCGTATTTGGACAGGGCAGCCTCACTCTGCCCTTTTACCCACTTATGAGGCCACCAAGGTCAGGTGGGTGTCCACGTCCCAGGTCTGCTCCTGCCTGTTCATCTCTGACCAGCAGGAGGGGGCTGGAGGGACAGTGACCACGATGGAGAGATGAGAGGCTGACCGGCCATGGGCTGGTGCGGGAGGAAGGGGGGCTGTGCCTGTGTGCGTGTCTACATGTGTATATCTGTGTGTGTGTCTGTGTTTGTGTCTATATGTGTATGTGTGTCTATGTGTGTGTGCGTGCTCATGTGTGCATGTGTGTGTGTACCTGCCTGTGTCTGTGCCCGTGTGTGTGCCATGTGTGTGCATGCGTGCTGTACAGTTTGGGGTAAAGGTGGGAAGGGCAGTGGTCTAAGGATGGAGGTGGAATCAGGGGTGACCCCTGCCCTCTCCTGGGGCCGAGTCCACGTGTGGCCGAGAGGGACAGCAGGAGCCGCCAGGCGGGAGCCTCGTGTGGGTTGAGGGGTTGCCCTGGGGCCTTGCAGTCAGGCAGCTCCCGCATCACCTGTGAATGAGGGGGCAGGAACTGGTCACAGGGCTCTCACCACTTCACATCCTGGCGCTGGGATTCCTGGAAGAGACAAGGGACAGGGGCCTCCTTGGAAGGAATACCCTGCACGCTTGCTCAGAGCTGCCGCCAGCAGTTCTCAGAAGCTGCTCTGTGCTCGCATTCTGCCATCCTTCTTGGGAACAGTGGGCAGTGAAGCCCTGTGCTGCTCCCCGGCTGGTCCAAGTATTCCTCCTGGGGCCACGCGGCCTCCCTTGGGCTTGGAGGCCGAGGCAGGTGCCCCTCACTGGCTGGCACTCAGCAGGGCCCTCAGCAGTCAGACCAGGCCTGGAGTAGGCAGGCACAGCATATGGCCAGGGTCATCGGGCCCTCGGACTGCCCGTGCCTCTTGCCAGGGGAGGGAGGAAGCCCTGGGCCCCTGTGGCCCCCAGCAAAGCCAGATGGCACCATGGGGTGGAGACCCCTCTCACGTCCCCCCTCACTGGCCTGCAGGGCCTAGCCCAGGGGAAGAGCGGGCAGCCAGGCTGTCCCTGTGGGGACCCCTCTGTGTCAGGCTGGAGGAGAGAGGGCCTGCAGCCCAGCGGGCCTTACCTCCTGCTGGCCAAACTCTGAACATCACCCACATGCGATCTCAGTAGCTGAGACAGGTGGGGCTGAGGCGACCTGTGGGAGTGTCCCCTGGGGCCACGACACCTGAGTGGAAACCTGGCCCCAGAAAGTCAGGCAGTGCTAGCTGCTGAGACGCAGCCCGAGGGATCTGTGAGGAGCACCACTCTGCTCTTCATCCAGTCCCCGGGGCATCAGCTGAGAGGAAGGAAGGCCAGCTTCCCCTGGCTGAATGTGTGTGTGTGTGGTGGGGGAGGGCGGGGTGCGTGCTGTTCACTTCAGCCAGAGCCCACTGCAAGCTTGACGTAGACACAAGCCTTTCTCTACTCTATTGCTTATATGCAGTTGGGCTGGACTCTGCTCCTGGGTCCCAGAGGACTGGGGGCTGTCGGCTGCCGCGTCAGACCGCGTGTCGACCACCTCACTGAGCGTGTGCCGGCGCCCAAGCTCTCTCCTCTCTTCTAGAAACTGGCCTATGCCATCACGCCCGAGAAGGAGCGCGAGCTGGTGGAAAGTGGGGAGGTGCGACAGTTCACGGTGAGTGATGGTCTCCCCTCTGCCCCCTCGGGCAGAATCCGGAAGGATCGGAGATCAAGCCTTATCCTTGCACCACAGCCCTCGGAAAGCTACAAGGCTGCATTCACTCATTCAACAAACACTCTGCGTGCACGCCCGCCTGCTGCTGGCTGGTCCTAGGTGCTGCGGGGACCCCCTGAGAACACTGTATGAGAAAGGGCAGGCAGTGGGCGAAACATATCAGGCTGAGATGGATGCTGGGGAAAAAGAGAAAGCAGAGAGGGGAGGCATGACCTGGGATGGGGCCCTGGGAGGAGGTGGCTTCTGAGCAGACACTGCGAGAAGGGAGGGTCCTGCCCTCCAGGCAAGGCACTTCAGCACCTGGACAGCTCCCCCGGCCGCCCTTGGCTAAGCCACCTGCCTGTTGGATCTGATGGCACTTGAGAGGGTCACTCAGGCTGCTGCGAACTGTCTGGTGGGGCAGGGAGTTGGGGGTGGGTTTCAGGGGAGAGAGTGGGCGTCACACCAGGCCTGCGGCAGGATTTACTCTTCCCCTTCGCTTTACACCTGGGAGCCATCTGAGTGTGAGTTTCAAGCGTGTTTACTACGCACTACAGAGCATGTGGAAAGTAGTCCTGATGTTGTTGAGAACACAGAGTAAGAACGTGACCCATCTCAACTCCCACAACTCTAGGAGGAATCTTGTCACTCTCTCTACCAAGAGGGGACCCCTCATGCACAGAGAGGCTAAGGAACGCCCCACAGTCACACAGCTGGTCAGTGGTGGGAGGTGACCTGGGCAGGTGCTCCCTCTTCCATCACCCAGTGAGATGGCCTCACCCCAGCGAGGGGCCAGTCAGCACTAATGTCAGCCAAGAATGCTGGACTGCCTAACCCTTCCAGGACTCGGACAAGTTGGCTTAAAAACCGTCCGAGGGGCACAGTTTTAGGCAGGGGTGGGTGAGGAGGCGTATTGGGACAGAGAACTTCCTGTTATGCAGATTGAAGGACTTGCTGCAGGCACTCTAGTCTCTGCCTCGTCCACCTCAGCTCCTATCTTTATTATTTCTTCCTCCTACTTTCCTTGGGTTACTCATACTTTTGCTAATTTCTTAATTTAGACCTTGGGCCATTAATTTTCAACCTTTCTTCTTTTCTAATATAAGCATTCAAGGCTATGAATTTCCCTCAAAATACCCTGTTGGTTGCATTCCACAACTCTTAACATAATATTTTCCTTATCATTTAGCGTAAGCATATTTTAGTTTTCCTTGTGACCTCTTCAACCTGTGAGTTGCTTAGAAGTCTACTTTTAAATTCCCAGATATATGAGGACGTTTAATTCATCTTTTTGTTATTAATTTCTAAATAATGCCTTGTGCTCAGACATCTATGCTACATATTCTGTGAAGTGTACTGAGTATCTGATCAACTTTGGATGGGTGTGTATCCTCCACTGTTGATACACAGTTTTTCTGTCCACTAGATTAGGCTTGTGACCATGTGGGTCTGGGGTCTGTGGATCCATAGCTGTTGTCAGTTTTGGGAACTTTGCAGCCACACCTTCTAATCTTGTTTCTTGCCTCCCTCTGTTTCCCTCTGGGGCTGTGGTGTGTGAGGCTTGCCCTGGGTCCTCCAGGTCTCAAACTCTTTCAGATGTGTTTTTTTTTAATTTTATGTCTCAGGTGCACAGCTGTGCAACATACGTTTGTCATCAGTCCACATATGGCTGCTTCTTAGTGGTTTATCTACATAACAAAATAAACCCTGTGAACCACCACATAGAAACTGCACATTGATAGTACCTCACATCCACCTCCCTGTCTGCCCCCTCCCGTCCGTACCTGAAGTAAGCAACCTTTATCTGGTTGGATCTTTCCTTTGTCCTTTTTACTACATGGTTTTCTGCATCTATAGATATTTCTACATTCCTAAAATGTAAATAGTTCAGTTTCAGTTGTTTTTAACTTTATGAAAAGGGCATCATGCTGATTGACTCTTGGGTTTGTTTTTTGCACTGCGTACATTACAGCACATCATCCTTCTCTCCGTGCTTCCTAGTCCCAGATTTCATTGAGCCTTTGGAACTGTGGATTTATAGTTTTCATCAAATTAGGAACTTTTTTGGCTATCATTCCTTCAACATTTTTTCTGGCCTACCCCCTTCAAGGGCTGCAATTACACATATATTAGGCCACTTCAATTCTCTTTCCTCTGTGTGTTTTATTTTGTATGTTTTCTGTTGCTTTTTGTTGTTGCTCACTCATTTTTTTCCCCTGCAATGTTTAATCTGCTGCTAATCCCACCAGCATTTTTATCATCTCACACATCGCAGTTTTCTTCTCTAGAAACTCAATTTGGGTCTTTTTATATCTTTCATGCCTCTACTTAACTGTTTAAACATAGAGAGTACAGTTATAATCACCATGTTAATGTCTTTATCTGCTAATTCTAACATTTGTGTCAGCCTGGGTCAGTCTCAGTTGATCGACTTTTCCCCTGGTCAGCCCTGCCCACTGGCTCCCTTCACCACACACCACACCACGCCCGGCTCAGCCTGCACTGGAGACCCGGTCGGTGGTGTGGGTGTGCCCTGAGCAGGGCTGGAGACGTCCCCACAGGTCGCCCTGGAGGGCTGTGACCAGCACAAGTTTAGCATCTTCCCGTCCCCCGTGTGGCTGTGTCAGAAGCCAGCCCTGCAGGCTCTTGTTTTGAAATGTTTAAAAAACACGGTTCTTGCCATTTAGTGTGATCGAACGGCTTGTGCTCAAGAGTAGGCTGCACTAGGCGGCCCGGGTTCGGATCCCGGGCGCGCACAGACGCGCTGCTTCTCCGGCCATGCTGAGGCCGCATCCCACGTACAGCAACTAGAAGAATGTGCAACTATGACATACAACTATCTACTGGGGCTTTGGGGGAAAAATAAATAAATAAATAAAATTATAAAAAAAAAAAAAGAAATTAAAAAAAAAAAAAAAGAGTAGGCTGCACTAACAGCTGCATAATAACAGGGATGACATTTGCTGGAAGAGTAAATAGCCCTTCTGTCGATCTCATCTGTCCTGAGCGGTATGCAAGGCTGCTCCCACGCCCGCTTGGGGTCACATGAAGCAAGACAGAACTGCAGGAATCTGAGGCCCCAGGGAGCACTGCAGATCACATGCCAGCTGGCAGGAGTGCCATCTGCGGCCAGCCCCAGGTTTGTGGTGTCCACTGTTTGTCTTCCCGGAAGCTGATGTCACACTGGCTGCAGTTGTGCCATCTGACGTCCCCGTCAGCAATGACTCATTGACACAAGGGTAAGATGGGCCTCATCCGAGGTGCCCCGGGAGCAGGGCTGGGCCAGCGCCCATGAGCTTACCGGCTGTGTGTCCACAGCCATCTGCTCTGCTGAGGCGTCTACGGCTATAAACCGGTCGTTGGCCCAGGAGCCACCTTCATCCCAGTAGCTCCTCTTTTCTGAATAATCCCCGTTTCATTTCAGTTCCACCACTGGCTCGTGGTGTAGAGGGGAGTAGAGAAGGACGACCCACAGGGCAGCCGTCCCACCGTGGGAAAGACGCAGACCAAGAAGGAAACTCTAGTTTCAAGAGAAAGGAGGGCTGCTTCTGCTCTGACTTTTGCTCCACGGGAGACACAAGGCTTCGCCTTCTGACTGTTTACACCTTCTCGAGCTGCGGAGAGAGGACGTGTGTCCGTCCTGTGTCGTGTGATAACTTAACGTAGATCTGTGCCCATGCCCACAGGTAGAAAGCATCCAAGTCGTATCCTATTTGTGTAGAGCCACCCCCTTCCCACTCACCTCACCCAGAGGCTGCCTGGGAGCCAGGTCTGGCAGCCCTCGTGTGCTGGGGAGAAATACGATAATCATAGACGTGCTCTGCTGAGAGTCCCGGCACTCGCATAGCTCCCTAGATCATTTATTTTACTCGTATTAAAAAAGCCAAGTATCATATTTTGTCTAATTGTGCAGGAGATGAAATGGAAGAAACCGTGTGAAAGATGAGAAAGTGGGCCACGCATCTCCACGTGACACGCGCGGTCTGTGCGCCGCCCGCCAAGGGTGGGTCCTGGTGTGAGTGGGGGGGGGCTGCTTATTTCCCTGTAGCTGAGACAGGCAAAGCTCCGTGGAAGCGTGGGTGCTGTGGCCTCTCCTGGTTCCCGGGGTCCCGGTCAGCTCGTGGTCACCTCGCCGTGGAACCCCTGGCCGCAGGAGAAAGCGAGCTCCTTATGAGGAGGACAGCATCCCCACCCGGTGGGCCCTGACCACGCAGAGCCCCCGAGGCAGGCAGCCTGAAGACCCGCTGGTGCGGCCTGGAGCTGTGACCTGGGGAAGAAGATCCCACCGGAATTTTATTTCTCTCAGGCACACGTCACATCAATAACAACACTTTCTGTGTTAGGGAATGGCTTTTTAAAATCATATTTACCTGTGAATCAAAACTAATTCTCATAATGCAGGGTTGGTTTCTGAAAATCTGTTTGCTGATGTTCTGGGTTTTGTGGACGAGAATGTTAGCAATACCAAGTGAAGACCGTTGGCCAGGGGCTGCTGTCCCCAGTGTGCTGGCATCTGTCCCCAAGGGAAAAGTGGCCGTCGGTAATTGGAAGTGGCGCGCTGTTGAACGTGCGTGGGGCTCGGCTCCATGCCCGCCACGTGGAGGTCACGCTGCGCGTGCTCCCGGGAAAGACTCGTGCGGAGCCTGCTCACCTGTCCCTGCCAGTGGACCTCGGCCCGGGGCCCCTGGAACTGGCCACTCAGGGGAAGCTTTAGCTTGCTGACCAGAGTTGTTTGCAGTTGTGGCCAAGAGGACTCGGGTCTGCCCTTTCCTCTCGAGGAGCATTGAGTGCTCCCTGTAGAAAACCACTGTTGTCTGTCTGTCAGTCTCCATAGTCAGCCTCTGCGTGGGTCATCACCAATAAAAGCTATGTGGGAAAATGGCCGTGTCTGCATGGATGCTTTTTTGCTCGACCCCATCGTCCTGCATGGGCCGGCTGCTGTGGGCTCACAGCTCCCATCCCCTCTCAAGTTCTCCTTCACCGGGCACCTCCCCAGCCCCAGGGGAGCACGGCCCTGGGTTCACCCAGCCCCTCGCCAGGGCCCGTGCCTGCAGGTGCCCCTCATGCCCACTGGCTCAGCACCACCCGTCCTGCCTCTCTCAAACCTTCACCTGCCCAATCAGCTCCGCTGCAAGCTCCCTAAGTGTCCAGACTGCAGCCCTGCGGTCTGACCACCACCGCTCAACCCAAGCGCCTCTTCTGAGAACGACTTGCCACCGGAGTCCTGAGTGGCTCCCTGCCTTTGGTCCCTGAGAGTCTCTTGTCCACTCCGTGGCCAAAGGGGTTCTTCTAGACACTGGTCAGCTCAGGCCATGGCCCAGAGGAGACCTCCATGGTTTATCACTGTGCTTGGAATAAAGGCCAGTGCCCCAACCATGATCCACATGGTTGGGCAGCCAGTCACTCCTGCCGGACCGTGACCCCCAAGATAGGACACTGGTCACTCCCGCCAGGCCGTGACCCCCGCGTTAGGACACTGGTCACTCCCGCCAGACCGTGACACCCGCTTTAGGACATTGGTCACTCCTGCCAGGCCGTGACCCCCACGTTAGGACACTGGTCACTCCCGCCAGACCGTGACACCCGCGTTAGGACATTGGTCACTCCCGCCAGGCCGTGACCCCGGCGTTAGGACACTGGTCACTCCCGCCAGGCCCTGACCCCCGTGATAGGACACTGGTCACTCCCGCCAGGCGGTGAACCCCATGATAGGACACTGGTCCCTCCCGCCAGGCCGTGACCCCCGTGATATGACGTTGGTCACTCCCCAGGTTCCCCTGACCTGCCTCCAGCCAGGGGATCCCGCTGGCACACCCTAGCAGGGCCTTCTTGCCCTCAGCCCACATGTTCATTCTTGCCCCAGATCCCCAGAGAACATCCTCGCTTTCGTTGGGTCTCACTCTCCCAGAGGCCATGGGACACACACACAGTCCTCTTGTTGGCTCCACCCTTCCCCAGCCACATGCTGGTGGGCCACACCTCGACCCGCCAGTGCTTCCTAGTGCTGCTTCCGTGGGGCCCTGCCTGCCCCTTGGCTGTGGCCTTCTCTTCCCAGCTCCCGCAGGAGTCTCCCCCTCTGTCAGCCTCCAGATGCCAGAGGTGAGGACGAGCCATCACCATAGACCTCAGGTTGGACACCAAACCTGCCCCGAGGGGCTGGAGTGAGCTGAGAGGACCACCACACATGAAATGTCCTCTGCTCCAGGTCACCGAGGGGCCTCGGGTGCAGGCATCGTCCACTTTGACTCCCTGTTCGTGGCCTCCTCAAGCACGAGCAGGACCCTGGTCTGTTCTGTTCCAGCATGGGCACCTGCAGATTCCTGGGAGAAATTTGTGAAACGATGGCCTGATCCTGGCCGTAGCCTGAAGGACACCGAGGGCAGGGGTTCCATCCAGCCCCACGTGGAAGCTTCCAGGTGTCTCACGCCAGGGTGGGGAGAGCTGTGAGGCCGGATGCCTTGGAGTGGGAGAGACGCCCCAGAACTCCCAGGGCCCGGGCTGTCCTTCCTGCATATCCATGGATGCACAGGGACACAGGCACATGTGTGCGGGCACACACACACACGCCATGCTGCACGTGCCACACACATACACACACAGACACTTATGCTGCACACGTCACATGGACACACACTCCACTTATACACATGTGAACCCCTGCATGCACACATACATACAAGCACACATGTGGACACATGCACACACCATGCGTGCTGCACACATCACATGTGAGTGTGCACGTGCACACATGCGCCCACACACACAGGCTCTCACACTGGGTCCACGACAATCAGCAGAGATCCTCATGGTGAGCCGGAACAGCCTGGGTGCTCAGCTCCTTTCTGGAC
The DNA here is from genome assembly GCF_057802395.1 of Ceratotherium simum simum. Lineage (NCBI taxonomy): Eukaryota > Metazoa > Chordata > Mammalia > Perissodactyla > Rhinocerotidae > Ceratotherium > Ceratotherium simum. The sequence continues at coordinate 1,090,991 of NC_141917.1, read as the reverse complement.
AGTCCCAGGGAGCTGGTTCCTTGGAGCCGGGCCACTCTAGAACTGCTGAGGGCTCTTGCCTCCACAGCCAAGAAGTTATGAGGAGAGTTTCCTTGGTGTCCTGGCCCCAAGCATCCAGGCTGGGGTCCTGCCTCAGCATCAGCTGCACAGACAGCCACACACTGCGCAGAGCTGTGCCACATGTGGAGGTGACAGAGGGCTTATACCCTGAATATACAAAGAACTCCTACAATTAAAAAAAAAAAAGAGGGACAATCCAGTCGGAAAATGGACAGGAATCTTGAATGGGTACGTAGCAAAGGAGGCACGTCCATGTTGTCGATAAACCTATGAAAAGATGCCAAGCTTGCTGGTGATCAAGGACATGAAAAGGAAACCCTGAGGGGCTTCCATGTCCCACCCATCACACTAGCTGGATTTGAGAAGTCTAACCCCCGTATGGCTGAGTAGGTGGGACCCGGGGACTCTGATGCACTTCAGGTAGGAGAGTTAGTTACACAGTGACTTGGGAAAGTGCTATCTGTGAAGTTGAACACCCGGCCACAGAGGCTGCCGATGCCCCACCCCGTCACATGGGGCTTCTTCTGCCACCAGGTGTGGCCATTCCCCACCTGTGCAGGTGCAGCCAACAGCTCACACCTGGACCACCCCAGAGGCTGCCCTGTGACTGGCCCCTCACCCAGACGTGCCTGGGATGCAGGCCCCTGGGGTGGCCTATCGCCCATCACTGACTGGTCCAAGTATGAGGCCCCTCTCCCTGTCTGAGGTGGATTGTACCCCAGGGCTCCCTGTGGGTCCAGCTGGGCTCCACTTCCCCTGAAACCACCCCATCCTTAGCCCTCCCTCCTCACCCCGTTTCCTGCACTTCCTTCTCCTTTTCTCCTGAGAGCTCCCCCTACTGAATCAAGCGTGCCCCCTTTCAGTTCTGCTTCTCAGCAGTTCCAGCCTAAGATGTACATCCCCAAATGCAGCAATTCCACTTCCAATCACGTAACTGGCAGAAGGTCCACACACATCTGTCAGGACACATGTGTGGGAGCATTCGTGACACAAACCCAGAAACAACAGGAAAACTGGTCAGCGTTGGGGTGAGTACATTTCAGCTCAGCAAGGAAGGCCCTGTTAGCATATGGCTTTGGCTATGGGGTGGCATTATAGGTTAATTTATGTCCCTCAGAAAGAGATGGTGAAGACCTAACCCCCAGCACCTCAGAATGTGACCTCATTTGGAATATGTCATTATTACTGTGTTGGTGTCACATTAGAGGGTATCAAGAGTGTTAGGGTATCTGTTCCCCCACATGCTCACCAACACAAGTTGTTATCCTCTAAATGTTAGCCATTGTGGTGGATGTGATTGGGTATTCCCAAACAGGAAATATATTTAATAGGATGTAGCTAGTTAGGTTAAGCTGAGGTCATACTGGAGTAGGGTAGGCTTAATCCATAGGATTGGTGACCTTCTAAGAAGAGGAGAGACACAGAGGGAGGAGAATTTTATTTGGAGACAGGGATACACCGGGGAGAAGGCCTTGAGATGACCACGGAGAGACTGGAGGTAATGGAATCACACTCAGGGTTACTGGTCACCCCCAGAAGGTAGGAGAGAGGCTGGAGCAGACTCCCTCTCAGGGCCCTGCAGAAGGAACCGGCCCTGCCGACACCTCAATTCCAGACTTCTGCCTCCAGAACTGTGAGAGGATAAATTTCTGTTGTTTTATGTCCCCCAGTTTGTGGTACTTCGTAACAGCAGCTCCGGTAGTGAGTGGTGAGTCTGCCCAGATTAGAGACAGTGGGTCCCCCTTGAGTGGGAATTCAGGTCTCTGAGACCACACTCTGGGCTCCAGCCTAATCGGACACCTCTCCAGGCTTCTCTTCCCCCTGTCTGTCTCCCACTTTTTCCCTCTGTCTGGAACACTCTCCTTTCCACTCCTGCCCCTCACTTTCCAACCACTGACTCCCAATACCATTCCAGCTTCTCTTGACATGACCTCTGGAAGCCTGCTCCAACCCCTGCTTCTAGGTTTGGCCCCTGGTCAGTGCTCCTTGAACCCTCACTCTCCCAAGGTCTCCCCAGCAGGTGTCGCATGGAGGGGAGAGTGCTCCTTGTCTCTCTTCCCAGCTTGGCTGCGAGCTCCCCTAGGAGCAGGGCGTGAGTTGGTCTCATTCACTTCTGCCAGTGTCTTGAATAGGCCTGTTATATGGTAGAAAGTGGCATTTAATATATATTTACAGACAGTTGAGTTAATGGGTGGGTATTTAGATGGATGGGTGGGTGGATGGATAGATGGGTGGTTGATGGATAAGTGTATTGGTGGGTAGTTGGATGGATAGAAAGAGGAAGGGGAGAAGGAAGGTAGGGAGGAGTAGAAGAATGAATGGGTAGGTGGATGGATGGATAGATGATGGAGGGATGGAGGGATGAATGGGTGCATGGATGGGTGGGTGGATAGATGGAGGGATAGATGAATGGATAGATGGGTGGGTGGATGGACTGAAAAATGATGGATGGATGGTTAGATGAATGGACAGATGGGTGGGTAGATGGAGGGGTGGTGGGATGGAAGGACAGGTAGGTGGATGTATGGGAGCATATATCGTGGAAGATCCTGTATTACATCTAAAAGTCTGTCATTCTGGTCCAATCTCAAATCCCCCTGTGGGGCTAGACACATGAATGCTGTATTTGGCACTTGTTCCCCAAGGAGAGTCAGGATCTTTAATACTGTTACTTTCAAAACACCTGCAGAAGTGTTTTCCTCTCGCACTAACCTAGCGCAGAATCCAAGCTCCCTGGGAGGAAAGAGCCTGCTGTGCCCCTTCATTCTGTTGGTGGAGTCTCAGTCCCTCCATCCACACTGCACTTTACCATCGGATTTACACTCTTCGCCGAGTGACCTTTAGATGCAAAGTCTGGGTGTTAAAGCCCAGAAAAGCCATGTGATGTTTCCTTCGAGAGAAGCATTTTCATAAAAGTTCAGCAACAGTGAAACCGGAGATTTAAAGGGTAAACGGATTCCTCCGCGTTTGGCTTTTCTTGTTTTTACTCCACAATCCCCTTTAATCTTTGCAGATGCAGCTGACCAGCAAGAGCTCATGGCCGTGACCTGTCTCCTGATTCCTGGCAGCGGAGGAAAGGGTCGCCTTGTTTGAAACAGTCAATTAGCAAGTCCCATGTTCTGTAGCCCCTGTGGAAGATGCTGCCACGTCCTGACCTCAGGGGACCTGCCTGCTCCCCTCCTCTTCCCAAAGATCCAGGTCACAAACAGCTGACAAAGCCTGAGGCGCCAGCGCCTCCCAGCAGATCAGGGTCCCACAAACCAACCCGGCCGGGTGCCAGGGTCAACTGGCTATAGGGAAGGCTCACTTGGGAGCTGGGAAAACAAAACAAAAGCCCATGGTTGCTCACCAGCCTCCATCTCCCTGCCTGCCAGCCCGTTAGGTAACTGGCCAGCCCGCTTCACAGCTTCCGGGGTGATCCGTGCAGCCAAACCTGAGAACCGCTGCATGGCGCCACGCCCAGCAGCTCTGGTGTCGTTAACACAGGGTGCAAAGTGTCAGTACTCCAATCTCCTGAGTCTGGATCGATTCTTTTTTAATTTCACAAAATTGAAAATATCAGTCAGTGCACTTGAGAAGAGCAAGTTCTGTTTTGTGAAATGTGTGTTTCAGGTGTGTACATGTGTGTGAGAACCAGACAGACAGGGAGAGAGACAGACAGAAAGAGACAGAGGGAGAGAGGGGAGGGGGAGGAAAGGAGAAGGAAGGGAGGGAGACACAGGCCTTTGCAGGTCAGAGTCAAAGACTTGGTGGCCCTGCCCTGGGTAGGGTGAACGACCACCCCAGTCTGCCCAGCATGTCCCTGGACGGTTGGTCACCTTGATCTGAAGCCCCTGCGGGCCCCCACTCTGCCTCGCAGCTCAGGCCGGCCGTGGGTGGGGCCCTGAGTTCAGCAGGCCCAGGAGAGGTAAGTCTGAGGAGGTGCCCCTGTGTTCGAGGGGGAGGTGGCAGAGAGGGGCACTTGAGAGCAGACTGCACTTGTCCCAGCACGTCCCCAGGTGGCTGCAGAAGGTGGCAGCTGCCATGTGCACACAACAGAAGGGCACCAGTGTCCCAGTAAACTGGGGGTGCTGAGTTACCCTGTTTTCTTGGGCAGGACACCTCACAAGTTTAGTGTGTAACCCACACTGCCGTCTGCAGTGGAATCAAGAATCCAGTGGGGGCCAGGACCACAGGTCACGGACACCAGTGCAGCCTGGCCAGGTGTGGGCAGGTAACAGAAATGGGTCCAAGCCAGCCCAGGTGTGGCCAGGTAAGGGAAATGAATGGAGACCAGCCCAGGTGTGGCCAGGTAAGGGAAATGAGTGTAGACTGGCCAGGTGTGGCCAGGTGAGGGAAATGAGTGTAGGCCAGCCAGGTGTGGACAGGTAAGGGAAATGAGTGCAGATCAGAGCAGGTGCTGCTAATTTTAGAGAACTGTCAAATCTCTTGGAAACGCAAGTCCAGCACGGGACACTGCATCTGATTTTTTTTTTTTTGAGACGCTAGAAATTTAGACTTTATTTAAGTATAGGCCACTGTATCAATCAGGGTTCTTGGTGGCAGCAGCGGCAGTTACCTCTACCCGACTAGGAGGACACAGGGTCACTCACAGAGGTCCCCGGGAACAGCTGGGAGGCTGTGAAGGGGACATGGGGAGCCACCCTGGGGGACAGCTCTGCAACCCTTCTGGCCCGCCCATGACCACAGCAGAAGACTGGCGGCCCCTCCCCACTGCCCGCACCCCCTGCCCCCGGCCCCAGCGGTGCCTCCCACAGCCGCCACCAGAGCCTCGGCCACAGGCACTGCCCCAGCTGCAGGGGAGGCAGGTGGGTGATGGCACTGTGTCCCAGCCGCCCCACAGGAAGCCGAGGGCGAACAGGAACGCCCCCACCACATCCCACTCCACCATGGCTACACTACGTGCGGTCCAGATGCACTCTACCAGCGAGCTCACTGCCTGTGGCGCCGGGTCTCAGGCAGATTCCCTCACAGTGCTGAGGGCCCTGGGGGCTTGTGATAGTGGGGACCTGGGCCCAGTGGGTCATACTGTCCCTTTCTTGTGCCTTCACTTGGTAAGGCCATCCTGGAAACACGGGACAGTTTGTTACACAGGTTTGCGTTTGAGATGGGGGATGGGAGAATGCCGCTCCGAACTGACGTGGTTCTCAGACTCTCCGATTGCACCGGGCTGCACACATCCACCCACGTCCAACAGGTGCAAAGACTTTCTTCTCTCTCCCTTTATGGTCTCAGGGACCGCAGTGACACTAGGAAATTCTGCCCCGAGCAGCAGCACCCCCCCTCAGTAAGGCAGGGGGGCGGGCTGTCCTTCAGGGACTCCAGCCCCAAGTGTCCTCCGATTTCACCCACCAAGTGAATAGATGGCATGAAGAAAATACTGAAAACGCTATTTGCTTGGAAAACTCGTTCTTCCAAATTGAATGCAAAAAGCCTATGTTTATAGAACTGAACTTTACACAGTAAGCCAGTATTGACTCGTGTACTGAACATATTTATCTAGAATTTAAATAACTTTACTTATTCCAGGAGCTACGTTCCTCTTTCCTTAAAGTTGTGGGTTGTGTAGATGAAGGGTTCCATCAGACAGAACATTTTATTGGGTTAAAACTTGAATTGTGTACATATTTACACAGTGTCCCGTTTTAAACCGCACTCAACCACAGCCTCCCATTCCAGCCGGCAGAGCCCTTGGTCTAGCCTCACCGAGAGCTCATTCTGGGTCTGGATCAGAGGTTCATGTCTGGAGTGGCTTTTCAATAAACGTATTCAAAGACAGTATTACAACCCATCGGCTATTAAATGCTCTGGTATCCTTTAAGCCTTTTTCACACAGAGAAACTAAATCTAAAATTCTAAAACGTTCTGTTATACTGCAAAATGATCATTTTAAAAGCTTAGAAGGAAAAAGTGCCCTGTAGCCCTCCTCGAGGCAGCAGATTAAATGTCGGCCATGCAAACATGTTCTGTGCGGTTTTGGGGCTCATCTCATCGTGCCAATGCTGGGAGGCCCTGCTATCCCTTCCTGTATCCCTTCCTGGGGTGGAGAGATCCGTGGTTTGAGGAGGAGGCGGGGCTGGGGCCCCGCTGCCCGTGTCAATAATTCCGGCTTTGCCACTTCCTGGGTGAGGTTGCAAACTGCCCGTGCCTCAGTTTACTCATCCGTAAATAGGGTGCTCACTGCGCCCGGGTCGGGGGTTGTGGAGCTGATTAAACGAGTTAAAATACGGGAAGTGATAGAAGTGTCAGGTGCCAAGAGGTCCCGGTGACGAGGCTGTGGGTGTGATGTCGTTCCCATCGGCTCTTTACGGTATTCCAGGTAACGAGGTAACATTTTCTATTACACTTACCGATTATTGCCAGCATAGAGAAACCTTGTTTTTTAATCCAATTAACAGTTTCTTTGGGCTTCTATCTGATTTTCTGGTTGGAAATGCACATGGACCTGAACGACGCGCTGATCCATTCTTTCCCTTTCTGACCACAGCACCGTTACTTTGGGGACAGTGTCCCAGGATGACGGTCCCTCCGACACGCTCGCTGCTCGCTTGGCAGAGGCACCCGAGTCCCCACAGGCATCCTTGGGCACCGAGGTACCATAGGCCGGGGCTTTGGGGAGGTGAGCATGTGCCTCTGCCGGGAGAGTTCTGCCCCTTCCGTGAGATAGCCCACAGCAGTGGTCAGGACTCCTTCTACTGGAGGGAAATGGCCTTCCCAAATGTGGGCGCTCCCTGGGATGGGAACGTGGGAGGTGCCTGCTGAAGGGAGAGCTCCGGGGGCCCACTGTGTGCCCTGAGCCCCCGACCCAACACTCAGTGCCAGTGTGGACTGGCTTCCTTCTGGCTGCTTCTGACTGGAGTCACAATGCCCCCCAGCCCTCCCCAGCCTGGAAGGCCCAACTGATGGGTCACACTCGGGCTTCAGGCTGGGCCCTCGTGCCCCAGCCTTCCCGGCAGGATGAAGTGCATTGTGGGTTCCAATGACCGTCGCAGCAGCAGTGGACAGGCTGGGAGACTAGCCGCTGAGCAGGCCGGGACGCAAGGGCAGGAATGGTGCTTACGGCCCCCGCAGCTCAGGGCAGACCAGGAGGCCTCCAGGTCCCTCAGAGGAGAGGCCCCGTGGCAGGAGGGCCGTGCACTCCAGGGGACCCTGTGGTGGCCCGCTGCCCTTCCTGTGTTCAGTTTCGGGAGCCAGCTGGGCCCCACGTGCACGTGAGCCCTTGGCTGGGGAGGACTCATCGCGGGTGTGATGAGTTGGGATTGAAGAAAGATGGCGCGGCCAGGAGGCCCAGAGGGAGAGGAGGGGCGGGCCGCCTGGACGCGGGTATTCAGGGTTCCTCGGCTCTACCTGCCCTCCTTCACTCCCATTAGGGCTGCGTCTGCTCGCCGCTGCCCCCCTGCATTCGTATGTTGAAGTCCTAACCCCCGGCACCTGTGAACTTGCCCTTATTTGGAAATGGGGTCTTGGCAGATGTGATTAGTAAAATGAGGTCATGCTGGAGGAGGTGGCCTGATCCAGTAGGACAGGTGTCCTTATACAAATGAGAAATTTGGACACAGACACACTCATGGAGAAACACCCTGGGAACACCAAGGCAGATATGGGTGAGGCTTCCACAAGCCGAGGATGCCAAGGACGCCAGCAGACTACAGGAGCTGGAGAGGGGCCTCCCCCAGAGCCTCGGGAGGAGCCAGCCCTGCCCATGCTGACCTCGGACTTCTGCCTCCAGAACTGTGGTCACGGCAGCCCCGGGACATTCACACACCACCCCCCTTCAGTGAACACACAACCTCTACCAAGTGCCCCACCTGTGAGGCGCTGCAGAGACACAGCCCAGACAGACCTGGCCACGGCCCAGGAGTTCACAGCCCCCCAAGGGCGACTCGACTCGAGTGACCACACCAGCACATGCACAGGTGCTGCCTTGCCGAGGGGCCCCAGACCCTCACCCCAGCCATTGGGATGCAGAAGAGATGCTTCAGCTGTGAACACAACGATATGAGGAGGTCATGGGGAATGGGAGAGAAGAGGAAGTGGGCTGGCACGTGCCAAGGCCCTGCAGCAGGGGACTGAAATGGGGAGGTGTGGCCAGCATGCAGAAGTAGAACCTCCCTGCCTGCTCTCAGACCCCTGCCTGAAACACACCAACCACATCCTCCCTCCAACCAGGAGGGGTCGAGGGCAGTGTTTCCCAACTGCAGGGCATGACCATTAGTGGATCAAGAAATGATCAACACAGGGCCGGCCCAGTGGTGTAGTGGTTAAGTTCTTGAGCTCTGCTTCAGCAGCCCAGGGTTCACGGGCTCAGTTCCCAGGCACGGACCTACACCACTCGTCAGTCCATGCTGTGGCAGCGTCCCACATACAAAACAGAGGAAGACTGGCACAGATGTTAGCTGAGGGCTGTTCTTCCTCAAGCAAAAGAAGGAAAAAAAAAATCAACACAGTGGGTAGTGACTTTTTTTTAAATAAACTAGAAAACGCCACTGTGTGTTGCATGTAACAAGGGTGAGAGTCGTTTCAGTTACATGTATGCAAGTTACGTTCGCCCCAGGCTGAGAAGTGAACTGTGTTTCCTGTCTGAGGCTGCGAGTCAGATGAAGGGAACCAAGTGCCTCCCCAGGAACCAGATCAATACGTCTGATCCGCACCGTTGATGTCCCTCCCAGGACAAGGGCTGCGCCTGGGCCTCTTGACAGCCCCAACGTCCCTCACCAGCAGCCGCGTCCAGGCATCTGAAGCCAACGTCTGTCATCTCCTCCTGAGCAGTCGCCGCACGTCAGAACGCTGTGGGGCCTGAATCCCAAACCCTCCCGCACTGAGGAGTGCTTACCGTGTGGGCACCTGCGCCAGCATTCCACAGCCGATCCTCCGGGGGACCCAAGGGCTGGCCCACCACCCCCGGCTCTTACATCCGGGAGCGCACAGGACAGCCCCTGTAAAGAGGCTTACCCACCAGTGTCAGTAGTGTCACGCTTGGGAAGCCCTGTTACACATCAGGTGAGTGGGTTAGGTGTGCGTGTTCTAGTGCATGTGTGTGTGTGCACATGTGTATGGGTGTGTGCGCACGTGTGTGTGTGTGCCTGTGTGCAGGGTGTGTGCATGCACGTGCTCACATGCACCTTGCGGTGCCCGAAAAGTGCTGGAACTCCTTCTCAGAGGCCCTTTCTCCTTCCCACAAGTGGATGGAGAATAAAAACGAGCCAGAGAAGGGGACACACAAGGAGGCACAACCACCACTCAGCGGTGAAATCTGTAGGAAGACAGGAGTCCATCAAAGGTGACACCAGTGTGATCACTCCGCCAGAGCACATAGCAATTAGGGGTGCAGGGCCCGTGGAGCGGCCGGGAAGCTGGCGCAGGGAGCTGTGCTCAAACACCAAGGGAAACACGCAGCCTCAGCACTGCCCCAGCACGTGCTGGCCGTGTGCTCCCACTGGGGACCTCCCACCCGGTGGGAGCACACGGGTGGGGGGCCGGCACTGAACCCCAGCCGGAGAGCCAAGACCTCAGTGACAGCTGGTGCTCACCCCCTCGGAGGCCGCGTCTGGGCTCAGTGCTCTGCCCCTCCCTTCCCACCAAGAGCGAGCCCCGAGCAACCTCCTCCCTGGCGGGGCTCCCCAACCTGCATCCTGCGACCTGCGTCCTGTGCCCCATTCGGAGGAACGCTGAGCACCGCCCTGGAGGAAGGGTCCTCTGTGTACAGAGCGCAGGTGTGCACTACACCACTGTGGTGTGCCAGGATACGACAAAACCACCTAACACGTAAGTTTTTAAAGAATGAGCTAACAGTGCAAAAAAGAACCATGAAGGTTTTACCGACCCTGCCAACGGTGACGGTGTGTGTCCTCACAGGCTGCTGTTCCGCGTCAAGCCCCTGTGAGCTGCATTAGCCACAGGAGAAGAGGGCCTCTATGAAGCTGCCCCTCGAGGGCTGGTGGCTGTGTCTGGCCATTCAGATGGTTGCTTTTGAGCCCTGATGAGGCTGCTGACGGGCTCCTCACGGGCAGGGAGGGGCCACTCTGCCCTGGGGGCTGGGGGCAGCCTGTGCTCCCACTATTCCAGTTCCTTCCATCTGGTTTCTTCCCAGGAAAGATGCTACGCTGCTGCCTCTTTCATGAGGTTAGTTTAATTAAAACTGAATGCCCTGGATGACCAGGTGCAGATAAAATACTGCACACACACCAGGCCCAGCCACCTGTCTGGAGCCCAGCTCCTGTTCCCATCTAGCCAGAAGGGGGCCAGCACTCCCATCTCCTTGGCCCCTGGGCTACCACCCCCTGGCCTGAGCCCCCACCGAGCCCCTCCCTCTCCTGCCCTGCACTCCCCCTCTAACATCAGCCCCTCCCTGCCGGGCTGGCGGACCATCCACTGGGCCAAGGCTGTGTCAGCCCAGGCAGGGTGAGACAGAGGGACACCCAACCTCAGCCCAACCCAGGTCTCTGGAAGACAGTGTTTTGACTGTGAGCTATAAGACAAACAGAACTGTGTGAAGAGACTGTGTCCTACTTAGGAAATTTGTTTTGTGCAGAGATACGAGATAGCAATCCTGAAATTACTTCGTATTTATTCTAGAATTGAGCAAGCAAGCAAACATGTAGATAATCAGAACCAGCTGCATAATTTGTGGGCCTTATGCAAAATGAGAAAGCAGGGCCGTTGTTCAAAACTCAAGAATTTCAGGATAGGGATGACAGAGCATTAAACCAAGCCCTTCTGAGCATGAGGCCCTCTGGATAATGCGAGTCTCACTGCTGGAGAAAGGAGCAACACTAAGGAGAGAGAGAAGCCAGAGGGGATGGTGGACGGCATGGAGGGTCAGCGTGAACTCGTGGTTCCAATGTAAACATGTGCATAGACACGCAGGTGGCTGGACGGGTGGGCATAGGACTGGACAGGATGTCTGTGCACACAGCATATGTTCTTAGCTCTATTTGCTGAGACAGCTAGATGCAGTGACAGCCCAGTGGGCGATGAGCACACCCAGAGCCCAGATCAAGGTTTCTAATGTCCTTCTCCAGCCAGAGGCATCGCGGCTGCTTGGAGAAACCGCTGATTCCAGAGCTGAGGCTGAGAAGCTCTGGGTGAACCTGGAGCATCTTGTGGGGCCACAAAGCGAGGATGTGTTCCGAAGGATGGAGCATGCGGGAAAGACACAAGCCTACCTGAAGGGCTCCCAAATGCCAAATCTGGGACAATCCGAGTAATGAAATATTGACTGTAGTGGGTCATCATAATCCACCAGGCGCCATAGCAGAACACCACAGACCGGGGGCTTTCACAACAGACATTTCTCTCCATTCTAGAAGCTGGGACTCTGAGATCAGGGGCAGCCTGGTCGGGTCCTGGTGAGAGCCCTCTTCCCGGTTGTAGATGGACCTTCTCACTGTGAGCTCACGTTGGGGAGAGGGAGACATTAACCCCCTCCAGGGCCCCATCCACATGACCTCATCTAAACCTACTCACCTCCCAGAGGCCCCACTTCCTAATACGTCCCACTGTGGGGTTAGGGCTTCAACCTATGAATTTGCGGGGACACAAACATTCAGTCCACAGGGCTACCTAAGAAAACAAATGCCCCCGAGTCATAAATAGATAGATCAGCAGGAGGAAAAGCTGAACTCTCACCCTTTCAGTAGAATTCTGGTTAATAAATGCAGACGGAATGATGGAAGCAGAATGGCCGTTTGGCAAACACCACAGTAATCGCTGTTTCAGGTAAGAATGATGAAGGGATGTTAAAATTAGGCCAAATTATGGCGAGAAGTGGGATATTTGCTTCGTCTCCCCACAAGATACTTAAAAGGAGAAGCAGTAACTTTAGAACAGAGAAGCCTGGCCGACACCCCACCCCCAGGCAATCTAGGATAATACAACAGATAGTGGACATGCCAACAACATGCGTCCCGATGAGGGGCCCCGAGAAGGGCCCAGCATCACTTCTGGGGGATCCTGCCCAAGGGCACACCCTAAATGCTGCCATGAGGAAACAGCAGACAAGCCCAAGCTGAAGACTGGGGGCTTAGCAATGGCTAAGAGTGTCCAACATGAGGCAGCGCCCCATTGGAGGAGGCCCAGCAGACATGACAACTAGATGCAGTGTGTGTCCTCAGCTGGGTCCCAGCCCAGAAGGAGACGTGTAGATAAGGCTGCACATAGTTAACAGTGCTGTATTGGTGTTGATTTCCTGGTGTGAACAGGGCACTATGGTACTGGAGACACTAGCTTTGGGGGAAGCTGGCTGCAGGGTGGGCTGGGATTCTCTGTATGATTTTTGTAACTTTGTTACAACACAAAATTGGAGTTCTCCTACCTGATGTGCATTAAAAAAAGCCAATAATTACAGCATCAGCTTTTGGGAAAAGAAAACAGCTTTATTGTGAGATCAACCTGCAAGGAGACAGAGGCATATGCCCTCAGATCTGTCTCCCCAGTCCAGGGCTTGGGGCACAATTTATGGGATGAGGGCAGGGTGGTCTGAAGTGTGGGGATAGATGATTGGAGGTGAGGAGAGGTGAGGTAATGGATGATCTGCGTAAGCGTGGTCACGCTTCATCCTCTTCATAGGACGCATGTTCACAAAACGGTGGTGTTAGCATGATCCGAGGGTGGAGTCGTCAGCCCCTTGACGTCAAAAAGGCCCCTTATAAGGCATGTGCACAGGCCCAGTTGATGGATTGGTGGTCCAACCAGCCTGAACTGGACAAGGAGGGACTCTCAGTTCCTGAAAGAGAGCTCTTAGTTACTCTGTTGATAAGATGGGGGTCAGTTGAACTGGTCCTAGAGGGCCCATGGTTACAGCTTTTTTTAATAAGTCTGAAATCATTTCAAAATTAAAAGTTAGAACATAAAAACATTAAAACAAAAGATGTTCTTGTGTCCTTTGAGTACATCCCACTAAGGCTACACAGTGTGAGTGTTGTGTTCAGCCACTCACAATAATCCTCCCATTTGTGTGGCTGTCCCTGACGATTTCACATACAGCTGTACTGCACTAAATAGTGTCCCCCAAATGCCTGTCCACCCAGAACATCAGCATGTGGGCTTCTATGGAAATAAGGCCTTTGCAGACATAACTGGTGAAGAAGAGGTCACACTGGAGTGGGCTGGGCCCTGAATCCAACACCCAGCATCCTTGTGAGAAGCGGAGAGACGCAGAGGAAGAGGATACGTGAAGACACAGGCCAAGTCTAGAGTGATGCAGCCACGACCAAGTGACGCCCAGGATTGCCGGGGCCACCAGAGCTGGAGAGAGGCCTGGAACGTTCTCCCTCAGAGCCTCCAAAGGAACCCGCCCCTCCACACATTAGCGGTCTCCTCATTGACTTCTGGCTTCCAGAACTTGAGAGAATACATCTGTTGTCCTCAGCCCCCGTTTGTGCATTCTCTGGGCAGCCCCAGGATGACCCTCAGACAAGAGCTGTGTTGGCCTTGGCCTGTTTCTTTTTTCTGGTGTAATTCTGTTATTCTGCATACGTGGAAGCCTTCCCACCCTAATGGGGAAGACAAAGCAGGGCTCACCAGAGCCGTCTGTCCCCCCGCCTCCTTGCCCTCTAGAGGACCGGTGGATTAGACTCTCCGCGACCTCCCCTGCAGCGGCATTCCCACTGCTGGGTCGACGCTCAGATTCTGCCGTCCTTTTCCCTCTTCCCTTAGCAACGCATCTGGGATAGAGCTGTGTAGCGGCACGAGAGAACTCTTGTATTCTCTGTCACAGCTGCATCTTGCACGTCTCAGTTGACTCAGTGAGTCTCCCGCACCGTGACATTTGGGCCGTTTCCAATCTTCTGTCACTACAAATAACAGCACAGGGAATAACCTGGAGCATGCGCCTTGGATGTTTTTCAGTCTCCAAGACAGACTCCCAGCTCTGCCATCTCCCTAGGTAAGCATGGACACGGTTTTGTGGCTGCAGTCACTGTCACCTCCTGGTGCGGCAGCATTTCACATGACCCGCCTGTTTCCTTACAATACTTGGAAGCAACCCAAGTGCCCATCAATGAATGAATGGATAAAGATGTGGTATATATACACCACGGAATACTACTCAGCCATAAAAAAGATGAAATCGTGCCATTTGCAACAACATGGATGGATCTTGAAGGTACTATGCTAAGCAAAATAAGTCAGATGGAGAAAGACAATTAAGGTATGATTTCACTCATGTGGAAGATAAACAAACACGTAGATATGAAGAACAGATGGGTTACCACAGGGGAAGGGAGTGGTGGGGAGAGCAAAAGGGGTAAGGGACACAGATGTATGGAGATGGATGGAAACTAGACTGTTGGTGGTGAACACGATGCAGTCTATAGAGAAACTGATAAATAATAATGTACACCTGAAATTTACATAATGTTATAAACCAATGTGACATCCATAAAAAATTAAAATAATTAAAAAACAGACAAACAACAAGATGCCTCAGGGTGTGTTGGCAAAGTTCTGGATCTCTGCTGACCCGAGATGTGGGAACCATGCGTTGTGGAGCTCAGATCCCACCTCTTCTCTCATAAGTGAGGCTGGGCATCCTCGCACATGGTAAGAGCCGTGGACCTTCTGTTCTTGTGAACTGTCCCCGATGGTTGCACATTTTTTCCATAGATAGTTGGGCTTTCTCACTGTGATTGCTAGATGCTCATCATAATCTATAGGGGCCAGCCCTTTGGGGTATAGGTGTAAACACTTGCCCTACTGTGCCATTTGTCTTTGATTTTGTTCATGGTGTTTTATTCATGCAAATATTTATATTTCATTTTTAATAGACTTTAATTTTTATAGCAGTTTTAGTTTCACAGCAAAACTGAGCAGAAGGTACTGAGAATTCCCATAAACTCCCTGCCCCCACACATGCACGGCCTCCCCCATTATCAACATCCCCACCAGATAGTACATTACAACCGATGAACCCACACTGACACGCCATAATCACCCAGAGTCCACAGTTTACATTGGGTTCAATCTTGGTGTTGTACATTCTGTGGGTTTGAACAAATGTATAATGACATGTATCCACCATTATAGTATCATTCAGAATAGTTTCACTCCCTAAAAATCCTCTGCACTCCACTTATTCAACCCACCTCCCCCCAACCCCTGGCAACCACTGATCCTTTTACTGTCTCCATAGTTTTGCCTTTTCCAGAATGTCACAGAGTTGGAATCATACAGTATGTAGCCTTTTCAGATTGGCTTCTTTCACTGAGTAATACACATTTAAGGTTCCTTCATGTCTTTTGGTGACTTGATAGCTCATTTCCTTTTACCCTGAATAATACTCCATTGTCTGGATGGACCCCAGTTTATTTATCCATTCACCTACTGAAGGACATCTTGGTGCTTCCAAGTTTTGGCCATTATGAATAAAGCTGCTGTAAACATTTGTATGCAGGTTTTTGTGAGGACATAAGTTTTCAGATCATTTGGGTAAATACCAAGGAGTGTGATTGCTGGATCACAGGGTAAGAGTATATTTAGTTTTGTAAGAAACTGCCAAGCTGTCTTCCAAAGTGGCTGCACCATTTTGCATTCCCACCAGCAACGAATGAGAGTTCCTGTTGCTCCACATCCTCATCAGCATTTGGTGATGTCAGTGTTCTAGATTTTGGCCATTCTAATAAGTGTGTAGTGGCATCTCATTGTTGGTTTAACTTGCATTTCTCTGATAACATATGATGTGGAGCATCTTTTCACATGTTATTTCCCATCTGTATATCTTCTTTGGTGAGGTATCTGTTAAGATCTTTGGTCCTTTTTCTTTGGTGAGGAAGATCAGCCCTGAGCTAACATCCGTGCTAATCCTTTTCTTTTTGCTGAAGAAGACTGGCCCTGGGCTAACATCTGTGCCCATCTTCCTCCACTTTATACGGGACGCCGCCACAGCATGGCCTGACAAGCGGTGCCTCGGTGCGCGCCTGGGATCTGAACCCGGGCCGCCAGCAGCGGAGCACGTGCACTTAACCGCTACATTTGGTCCATTTTTTAATTGGGTTGTTCGTTTTCTTATTGTTGAGTGTAAAGAGTTCTTTTGTATATTTTGGATAACAGTTTTATCAGATATGTCTTTTGCAAATATTTTATCTGAGTCTGTAGCTTGTCTTCTCATTTTCTTGACACTGTCTTTTCTAGAGCAGAAGTTGTTAATTTTAATGAAGTCTAGCTTATCTGTTATTTCTTTCATGGGTCGTGTCTATGGTGTTGTATATAAAAAGTCATCATCGGGGCTGGCCCGGTGGCGCAAGTGGTTAAGTGCGTGCGCTCCACTTTGGCGGCCCAGGGTTCACAGGTTCGGATCCTGGGCATACACTGATGCACCGCTTGTCAAGCCATGCTGTGGCAGCGTCCCGTATAACGTAGAGGAAGATGGGCATGGATGTTAGCTCAGGGCCAATCTTCCTCAAAAAAAAAATAAATAAATAAAAAGTCATCACCATATCCAAAATCATCTAGATTTTCTCCTATGTTATCTTCTTGGAGTTTTATAGTTTTGTGTTTTACATTTAGGCCTATGATCCATTTTGAGTTAACTTTTTGTAAAGGATAGTAAAGGATATAAGGTCTGTGTCTGGACTCAATTTTTTGCACGTGGATGTTCAGTTGTTCCAGCATCATTTGTTGGAGAGACTATTTTCGCTTCATTGTGTTGTCTTTGCTCCTCTGTCAAAGACTACTTGGCTATATTTGTATGGATCTATTTCTGGGCTTTCTATTCTGTTCCATTGATCTATTTGTCTGTTCTTTCACCAATCCCACACCGTCCTGATTACTGTAGGTTTATAGTAAGTCTTGAAGTCAGGTAGTGTCAGCCCTCTGATTTGGTTCTTCTCCTTCAATATTGAGTTGGTAATTCTGGGTCTTTTGTCTCTCTTTATGAACTTTACGATCAGTTTGTTGAAACCCACAAAATAACTTGCTGGGATTTTGATTGGGTATATTTCATTTCATTTTATTTTATTTTTTGGTGAGGAAGATCAGCCCTGAGCTAACATCTGTCCCAATCTTCCTCTATTTTGTATGTGGGATGTTGCCATAGCATGGCGTGATGAGCAGTGCCTAGGTCTATGCCCGCAATCCGAACCCATGAACCCCAGGTCACCGAAGTGGAGCACGTGAACTTAACCACTATGTCACTGGGCCAATCCTATATTTCATTTTAAATGGTTGAATTTGATGATCTTTATTTGTTCTTCTGAATTGTAAATTGCAGTAAAAGGGCTTTTCTCTCTCCCAGGATATCCAAGGCTTCGCCATGTTTTCCTCTAGAACCTACGTTTCTTTTTTTTTATATTTAGCTCTCTGGTCCTTTGGGGGTTATTCTGGTGTAGAAGATGAGCTAAGGATTCCATTTCATTTCACAAATGGCTACCCAATTGTCCTGGAATATTTTTATCAAAAGTCCATCTTCTCCCCTTTACCATGTGCCAATTCTCCATATGTATTTGATTCTATTTCTGAACTTTTATTCTATTCCATTGGTCCACCTGTCTTATGATAAGTAAAATTCTGAATATTTAGACCAATAGGTGAATTTTCAGAAGGACTGATGAAGCAGACCTTCACCTCTACATTTCCCCTTCCATCCGTTGGGTGTTGAACATCTTGTGATGCAGACTGTGACCCAGGTCACTGAGGTTCTCCACAAAGCAGCAAACACAGAAGTGGGCAGAGTCAAGTCCTCTGAATATGATAAACAAGTCCAAAATCCTGGAAACCAGTTAGAAGTGGGAAATCCATTACATCCCAAGCCCAACCAGCAGATCTCATCAACTGAATTGACTGAGCACTTA
This sequence comes from Ceratotherium simum simum, assembly GCF_057802395.1. NCBI lineage: Eukaryota > Metazoa > Chordata > Mammalia > Perissodactyla > Rhinocerotidae > Ceratotherium > Ceratotherium simum. Next base: position 1,073,145 of record NC_141917.1, on the reverse strand, counting down.
TTTTACATGAAGTTGACGTTAACCAGAATCTGGGCTTCTCTTTTAAGTCAGTATTTCTGATTTGTCACTTAAGCAAGTTGTCACAAGGACCAAAGCTCGTCTTCTCCGAGCAGACAGACCATCCTGACAGCCAGCTGACCCAACTGAAACTAGGATCCACTCGCCCTCTAGCAGAAGTTTAGGATCAGCATATACTTTATTCCCCTTTAACTATAGGGAAGATGCATAACCTGTTCTGTGCAGAAGAGGACTCTAATGTCATTTTCTTACTTTCAATTCATGTGCCTGGCTTCTAACAGATGTTTCTTCTTTCTGGTTTCCTTGAGTTAAAGAATTTGGTGAGAAGGAGCTGAATGTTGCCTTTAGGGCGTCCCTGCCTGCTGTCGCTTCTCAGGGTGGCATATGCTTGGTGTCGACAGAGTAAACTCACATTTTCTTCCAGCAGGTAGCCAGAGAATATTCACTGGGTATCAGTGGTTCTCACTGCTGTCAGACTCGAAGCCATGCCCTTTATAACAAACACTTTTATAGTGTCCTCTCGCTCTGCTGAAATGAAATTCAGAGACAATGTTACCTACCTGTGCATATCATTTCAAAAAAAAAATCAGTTTAATAACCTGTCATAAAAGGAGAAATAAAAGGGTGATTAAGTTTTACTAGCATAAAAGTAGCATGAATTTTGATTTCTGAAAGTGCAGGCACACCTCCACTGGAGGACGTGGTGTGAGAGCCAAAATCCCCTTCACAGGAGCAGGGGGCTGTGGCAGGGCCGAGTGCAGGTGACGTGAGTCCATGCTGTCCAGGTGATGACCCACTGCCCAGATGTTCTCAACAAAGCCAAGTACTAACCACCCTCAATTACCTTATCACAAATTGTAGGAAAATCAGAATATGTTAAAATCATGCAAAAATTACGAGTTTGTATGTAAATAGATTGGAGTCTAGGCTCTAGCTGTTTAACATGTGTCTGACAAGACTTTCCCAGTGTGCACGGGGGAGAGGCAGTTCTTCCTGGCATTTTCAGGGAATCCAGCATCCAATGCACCCTAACACCCTGCCTGTGATTGGGGCGACCAGTCAAAGGCCCCCAAATGTCCAGAGCAGCCCTTGGCCTGGTCCCACCCTGGGGAGGCAGGCATGGTGCCATGGGTGAAGACAGGGGGAAGAAAGAACAAAAGGAGCTGTTGATTTGATTTAACGGAGTGCCTGGACCCCACAGCTGTGTGGGACCCACGGCTGTGTGAAACCCACTGGTCTGAGCAGCTCTCTGTGCAAGGCCCAAGCAGCTTCATTCTACCTCTCTCATCCCACCGTCAGAGCCAAGTTTCCTCACCACTTTCCACGGACACTCGACTTGCAGATCTGACATTGACTGTGACAGTGAGATAAAAACGGAGAGCGTGGGTGGGCCTGTTAATTCTTCTCGAGGGCTTTCCGTCTGCCTTTGTATCTATCCTCACGGAGACGACGGGGCCGGAAGGGTTGAGAAAATTGGAAGAATAATGAAGGGAATCGGCTTCCTGCCTTGCACATAATCCCAGCAGCCCTCCCCAGCCTCACGCCTGGTCTCCCAGATCCACCAGCCCCAGCCTCGCCATGCTTCTGTCTGCATCCCACCCGGCCTCCCGCCAATGCTGCATCCCTCCAGATGTCTTCCAGACTCCTCCTTCCCTGACTCTCGCCCTCACTCCACATGAGGGGGCATGGCAGTGCCCCCGAGAACGCAGGCTCCTCACTGCCTTCGTGGCTGGCCTGCTCTGTGGGCCCACCGTGCCTCTCTATCTCTCTCACGGCTCTCCTGCCCTTGGCCTAGAGCTTCCACGTCCACAGGGACCAATGTTCTGGCTGCTCCTTTTGACCTCCTCTCCCCAAAGCCGTCATCTTCCACCCACCTCAGCCCCCTGCTTCCTCTCCCACACCTGGACCCGTGCGTCCCACTCTTGGGCTGTGCCTCTGGTCCTCTGGGGTCACTGGTCCAATCACCACCATTCCAGTCACACGTCAGCCTCCTCATGATGCTATGTGGTGCTTCCACCACCGTGTCACACCCCCCCCCACTTCCTTCCAACGTGGATCCCGTGGTTCTGCCATACGCACTTCCCTCCAAGCACCCCTGACTCGTCTGTGTCCTTCTCCTCCTCGGTACTCACCTGGCAAAGCCCATCCTGGTAAGTCCAATGGTCCACTGCTCCACACTCGCAGTCAAGGCTCTAAATTTGCCCCCAACTCCAGCAACCGTGCCACCTGACGTCACTTTAAAACCCTTCCGTCTCTGCCCAGTGACTCCCGCTCGCTCCTATCGACGTCTCACGCCCTCCTCCATGCCTGGCCAAGAAGATGAACGTCCTCAGGAGGGGCCCTCTGCTCCTGCAGGCACTCCACCCCCTCCTTCTGTTGCAGATGACTGTCCCTGCTCCTGCCGGAGGCCGCCCGGTGCCCTGTGCTCTGCAGCCCTTCTCCTTGGGCTCTCGGCGCTCTGCTCCGTGGATCCCCCACAGTTTGGCATCATGGGTCTTCTCCTCTCCATTGGGGCATCCCACCAGCAGCCAACACACCCGACATGGCACCTGCACTTGACACCACTAACCACATCCCCTTCCCTGCCGGCTCCCCCCAAGCCCCCAGGACTCGCCAGTTTCCTCTTCCTTCTGACGTGGACATCAGGGACCATGCAGCAGCCCGGGGTGACAGCACACCCACTGTCACAGGAAGTCTGGAGAATGCAGCCGTGGCCAGGGTTGTGCTTCCCTCCAAGCTTCCACGGTGGCCTGCAAGACTGTGAGGGCTTCCCCAGGGACCACTGAGGCATTGGCCCCAAGTGTCCTTCTCAGCACCAGAGAAGGGCATCACTCTCAGCAGATGTGCCCTGAGCTGTGGGGCATCCGATGTCCATAGCACCAGATCTGCCGTGTCGGCCCCCTGCAGCCCACCCTGTCCCCTGGACCACGTGACGTTGTCCCTGTGTGTGTGTGGCAGGGTGCGAGGGACACGAGAGGCGCCGTCCTGCTGCACGTCCCCCTCTGATGTCTGCCCTGCGACCAGGCAGCGGGTGGTTCCGGGCCGACACTCACCAGCGCTCTGCAGTCTGCCGTTGGCTGCCCAGTGTGAGGGTCCCCAAAGTGACCCTCGGGTCCAGTGACTCACTAGGACTCAGCTCGGCAAAGCTGATATACTCACAGTTGTGGCTTATTAGCCAAAGGTACAGATGACAACCAGCAGAGGGAAGAGACGCACAGGCAAGGCCCAGGAGAGACCAGGCACGAGCTTCCAGTCGCCCTCTTCCCTGCAGCCCTGGACAGTGCTTAATTCTCCCAGCAGCGACGGTGACAACTGACAGCCAGGGAAGCCTGTCCAAGCAGTGGAGTCCAGGGTTTTATTGGGCCCTGTGCTCTGCAGCTCGGGCGCAGTCACACAGCATTGCTGAGCTTAGTGTCCGGCCTGCCCAGAGGTCGGGCTGATAAAACATGGCACACGGCCCCATATAAATCCCATTGTGAGGGCCGGCCCTGTGGCTTAGCGGTTAAGTGCGTGCTCTCTGATGCTGGCGGCCCGGGTTCGGATCCCGGGCGCACACCGATGCACCGCTTCTCCGGCTACGCTGAGGCCGCGTCCCACATACGGCAACTAGTAAGCTGTGCAACTATGACATACAACTATCTACTGGGGCTTTGGGGTGAAAATAAATAAATAAATCTTTAAAAAAAAAAAAATCCCATTGTGAGCACAGACTACCTGGTGTGGCCCAAGGCCCCAGGGAAACAAGGACATCGTCACTAGGCAGGACATTCCAGGGCCTTAGAGCATTCTGGGGGCAAAGGGCCAGACTTTTCTTGGGCAAGGTTAACCCTTTACTGCACAGGCCAGCAGGGCCCAGACACTGCGGCCAGTTTACCCTGGGGCCGCTGGGGCTGTGGAGGTTGGCAGACAGCCTCAGGGTCTGCATCATGCTGGTCTTGGAGAAGCTGCACCAGACCCCCATGGAGATGGTGGTGTGGACAGTCTTAGCCAGATTTTTAGTTAATTCAAGTGGGGACCAAGGACTGGAGCTTCTGCCCTTCTGGAGGCAAGATGGCGAATTCTCAGACATTCAGCCTCACACACCAAGAAGGTGGGGACTTGAGTCAGCTTTAACGGAAGGAAACTCGAGAACAAATTAGCAGAGAGACGGAAACCGGAAAGCCTCAGTGTTTTGTTCGGGCTGAAAATAGACTTTGAGAACAGACATAAAGGAAGAGAAATCTGAACACTTAGAACAAGTTGACCTGGTGGCTGCGTTAGAAGACTGTGTCCCCAGAAGCCACATCAGCTCTAAGCAGCTGCAACAAAACGGCCTTGAGAGCCCATTGGGAGACAGACAGCAGCCAACAGCCTGGAAGGCACCCCGGAGGGACAGCGTGCAAGGCCAACTCAAGACGTGTGTCCCTCCACCAATGCGGGACACCTTCCTCTGCCCAGGTGACCCGAGCACACGAGTCACCTGCGGATGAGCCCACTTCTGGAGGCAAACGTGCCCTCCCTGAGGGTGCTTCCACTTTTCCTCTTCTAGCTTTACTGCTGTTAGGTGAGTGGCTGTGCCCCAGGCTCAGATGAAGTGTAACGGGAGTTATGCTCCTGGGGACAATGTCATCTCAATGCAGTTTATTTAAAGTGAGTCTCGTGAGCAGACTGTCTCCTGTTCCAGTTCTAGACGTTGTGGGGACGGGATCAGAGTTTGTATTCATGCCCCATGTCGTAAACCACAGGAAGAGTTTGAATGAGCGGTGGATCTTACAGTTAGAGCCGTTGGAAACTCAGTGCCTTACTGTAGCCAAGGCTGAATTCGATCTGTGATAAGATATAAATGTTTACCTGAATAAAGTCCAGCTTAGAAGAAAAGCCTTCTGATGGCATAAAGTCCATGGCCTCCCGGGGCCCACAAGGCCCAGCCCAGGATGGATCAGCCCTGAAAGGCCAGGCAGAGACGCTGTGCGGATCTGCCCTGGCTGCGCCCTGACCTCCGGCCCCCGGCCCCCCGCCTCACCACGCCCGTGCTGCTTCTCTGCTCCATGCCCCTCTCTCCCGCCACGTCCTCACGCTCACGTCCTGGATATCGTGTCCTGGGGGAAGCACTGGCTGATCTCCCACCAGGGACGGTTTCTGCGGTTCCACCGTCACCATACCCACACCGTCACCCGTCCTAATTTCCGTGATTTCATAACCGTGGGTGCCATCGCTCTTGGGTGTACACGGCTGCCCACAGCTCCACGTGGCCGTGCCTGTGGTCCACTTCTCTTCACTGACCCGACCCGGGTGTGCAGGGTGCAGGAGGGCTGCTGAGCACCCTTGCTGCTCCCTCGGCCCCTTGTGACTCGGGGGTCCGGCCTGGCTCCTGCGGCTGACAGGACCTGAGACACACCGTTGGGGCCTCCTGCCCATAGGGACCCTCCCATGCCTTCCAGAGGGCGGTGGGCACACAGGCAGCCCAGGGGGCCCGTGGCCCTGCTCTCTGGACTCTGAGAGCGGGAAGCCCCAGCGCATCAACAATTCCCCCAAGGAAGCCTTCTCCTGCAACCTTCCTACAGACCTTCCCAGTCCCAGCACCTGGCCCTTTACACACTGGTGGGGGGAGCCGAGGGCTCTGGGGCCATGTGGGCCAAGAGGGCGGCTCAGCAGGTGGTCGGGAGCCCAGACCACAACCCCAGATGCTTCTAGCCTCAGATCCTCCTCTGGAAATCGCTCCTACCTGGGGTGGGTTGTGGGTATTGCATTGAATTAATATGCATTCAGGTCTCAGGACAGAGGGTGTTTATTCTCTTTAAATACCATGACTCAACCTTGTCAGGTGCCCCTGGGGCTGTACCTGTTGGAGCTGTACCTCCTGTGCCTCACGCCTCACTGCCTGCGCACCTGACAGTGGGTGTTGTCCGCACCTGCAGCAGAGTCTGCGGGGCCCGCGGGTGTCCCAGTGGACCCGGCCCTCTCAGCTGCGGCGGCGTCTCCTCGCTCCAGGGAGGGCCCTTCGCTCTTGCACCTGGGTTTCGATGGGGTATGTCCAGAGCTGTCATTATTGCCCTCCGTCAGGGGGCACTTGCATGAACAACTGGAGCCCAGGCTGGAGCCCAGGGCACGAGGGCAGCTGGGTAAAGCGTCAGATGTGCCACCTGGACTTGACTTCTCCCTGCACAAAAAGGCCTATTTCGATAAGCTTGCAGTTTGGCTCCTCATGTGTTCCAGAGACGGGAATCTATTATTCGTTCGAAAATGAGTTTCCTGAGGTAACTGCAGGCCCCAATGTTGACAGTGTCACATTGAAGGCTCTGTGGGATGGTGCGCCTGGCGTTGTGTACGATAATGATAGGGCTGTGTGTTCTAAGGCTGAAACCCATCATCTCATTGATCCTCCGGGAAATTGGGCTGTCGATGAGGGAAAGGCCCTGTTGGGGCGCCAGCGCCTCGCGGAGGTCAGCGAAATCGAAGGCCCCGCCCTCAACGCCTGCAGAGGCCAAAACTGCACCAGCCGTGAGGGTCCACCTCCCGAGACCCTCGTGACGACCAGACCTCTCCCAGTGCCCCCACCCCCACACCAGCCCCCTGGTTCAGACGGGACAGCACACGCTGGCACCCATCCCTCCAGGTGGGGAACATCTCCTGGGACAGTGTGGGGCCCGCAGTCAGATAAACAGAGGAGCCCCGAATTCTGGAGCTGGAGTGCTGCCCTACATCCTGGCTCTGTCTGCACCTCCCTCCTCCCCATGACCCCATGCTCCTCCTCCCTCTCCTCCAGTCCCCAGAGCAACAGGGATCTCGTGACACTTTGGGGAGGATTTGCAATGGAGTTGGGGGGGCTGTTATGGGAGGAACCGTTTCCCTCCCAACCGATACGTTGGTGTCCTAACCCCCAGCACCTCAAAATGTGACTGCATTTGGAAATAGGGTCTTTAAAGAGGTAATTAATGCTAAATGAGGTCGTTAGGGTGGGACCTAATCCAAGCTGACTGCTGTCCTTATAAGAAGAGATCAGGACACAGACACGCAGAGGGACGACCATGTGAGGACACAGGGAGACGATGGTGTCTACACACCTAGGAGAGAGGCCTTAGGAGGAACCAGCCCTGCACACACCTTGATCTTGGACTTCCAGCCTCATGACTACAGGGCGACGAACTCCTGATGTTCAAGCCACCCCAGCTGTGGGACTTGGTTACGGCAGCCGTGGGAAACTCGCACAGCGCAATGCCAGGCCCTTCCTTATTGTCTGCCTCCAGCCCACCCACCGTCCTAGAAATGACAAGTGATGGCTAACACGACATGGCTGTTCCCTTGTGCTCAGCACTGGGCTGTGGGTTTCTGATCACATACTCTTCCCGTCCCCTCCACGAATAAGCATCTTATCCTGACTTCACGAAAGACAACACCAGGAAAGGTTACGCATCTCATCTGAAAACAGAGTCCAGTGTCCAGTCAGGGCCTCCTTCACTCTTCTGTGACATTAGAAACACGAGGCCGACTTGATAGCAGAGGGAAGGTGCACGGAGGTGGGGCGCTCACCCCCAGCTGCCTCTGCCAACTGCTCTCGCTGTTTCCCACATTTGTACCTTGGTGGCGCCTAAACTGCACTTTTCAGTTTCCCAAACCCACAGAGTCACTTACTAGGATTTTACTTTTACTGAATGAATCCTGCAGACCTTGTCTCCACTGCGCTGAGATGAATGGTGGTGTTTATTCCTTGCACTCATATAATACCCCACGTGCAGCACAGAATGGTACACAGAATAACCACAGCTCCTGCCCCACATGAGGCCAGTTATTTTTCATAATCAGAGAAATGTAAATGAAAACCACAGTGAGCTACAATATCTCACCTACCAGACTGGCACAGCTCCAAAGGTCTGGCTCTGCACTCGGATGGCAGAGCCATAGGGGACAGGCATTTGCATACTTTACTGGTGGGAATACAAGCTGGACACCACCTAAGGAAGGAATTTGGCAATATCTGGTAAATGCACATGTGCGTTTATCATTTGAATCAACAATGCCACATCTAGGAGTCTATCTCAAAGACACACTGTCAAAAAAATATGAGAATGTGTGTTCAAGGTTGTTCATCAAAGCCTTGGTTTTAATAGCTAAAGGCTGGAAACAACCCAAATACCTATCAATAGGGAGATGGTTGAAGAAACTGTTTTACATCCACAAATGGAGAAACGTGCAGCTGTAAAAAAATACATGGAATATCTCTATTTACTGTATGGCATTTCTCCAGGATATAGAAAAAAAGAATAAAAAACTCAACGGAACTTCTAGAGAAAAAATATAGCATATGACATGACAAATTCACAGGATGAGTTGAACAGCAGGTTGGAAAGTGCAGAAAAAGATCAGCGAACTTGAACATAAGCCATTAGAAAGAATTCAAACCCAAGCACAGGGAAGGGCAGGTTGAAAACATAAAGAGCCTGACACTGAAACAGCATCAAGCTGCCTCAGATACAGACACCTAGAGTCCCAAAAAGAAGAGACAGACAAAAATAGTTGCAGAAATCGTGGCTGCAACATTTTCAAATTTGATGACATTCATACGTTGAATAAGTTCAATAAGCCTCAAGCAGGACAGAGGAAACTACACTACAGCAGATCATCAACAGATTGCTGAGTACCAGTGACTTTTAAAAAAATTCTAATGGAATTAGAGCAGGGGGTGGGCATTGACTACAAAGGGGCAAGAAGGAGTCTTCTGAAGTGACAGAAATGTTCTCCATCTGGTAACAGGGGTTCATGGGTGAAGACATTTGTCCAAACTCACAGAAAAGCACACTTGGAATCTTTGTGTAAATTATACAGCAGTAACCTTGATTTAAAAGGGAAAAAAAGGCTAGCGCTAACAACTAGGATATCCTTCCAAGCGGATATAAAATAATGACTGGGAGAATCATCATCATTCCCCTTGTCTTTTGCAAGCATGCTGCTCGGAGAGAACTGAGGTTCTTTCTTCCCCTCTGACAGCAGCCCCTGCTCCTGGGAACCCAGTCCCACGGCGCATCCAGAGCAGCCAACAGTTATTCAGCCTCAGAGGTGCTGGTGAGTAGTTCTTGGAGCCAAAAAATAAAGTAAAAAACTCGGATCATACCGAGTCCCTTCGGCTTGGGGCTTACCACAAGTGAAGTAGGGAAAGGCCGTTGGGGAGAGGGCGGGCAGAGGGTGGCCCACAGGAGAAAGCATGCCGGCTCCCCGAGGCCCTGGATGGTGCCCCCCTCCCCATTAGGAAACGGAGCGCCGGGCTCTGTGCACAGTCTTCGTATGGATACGCGCATCCGTGAGTTCTGATCTCAGCCAGCACAAACGTCTGAGGGACTCTGAGAATGAACTGCATCCCACTCCGGAGGAAGACGGTTAGCACTCGAGGGCCCCTAACCAGACGCCCACATTCAACAGTAAGTTCTCCAAATATCACCTCGCCGGCACCAGGAGGGCTGCTCACACACACGGGAGCTGTTACAGGTAACTTTCCAACGGCGGAATAATTTTCTTGGGTGGGAAACAAAATCCCGTGGGAGCCGTGTCCCGGCCAGGAGGGCCAAGCATCGGACAGGTCCGATGGCAGACACTTGGGAGTGACCTGCAGTCTGGAGGTCCGGCTGGTCCCAAGTCCCTGCCTATCAGGGGGTTTGTATCTGACCTTCCAGAAAGCCCTGCAAAGCCTTCTTCTAGTTCCCAGTTGCACCAGCAGCCGGACACCGGGCTTTGCGCGATGGCTCCTGTCCCTGCTGGGCAATATCTGCACCTGGGACGGAATTCAAAGTGGATCAGAACTCGGTCTGCGAGCGAGGAGAGGGGTGTGAAGCCGCGCCCGGAGCTGCGGGATCCGCAGCCTTCCCGGGCCCGCCCGCTGGGGCTCCCGCAGCCGGGGCGGGTGTCTGGCCCCCGCAGACGCAGGGCCCAGCTGCGCAGGCGACGCGGGACATGGCGCCCCTCCCCGCCGCGGGCAGCACCGGGGCAGCGGTGCACGCGAGCCCCGCGGCCGCACTGCCCGGCCCGTCCAGCGCCGGGCCTCGCCCCTGCATCCCGGGGATGCCTCCTTTCTCAGGACTTGACCGTGAAACCGCCGCCGCCACACGACACCAGGGCCTCGCTTCTGTGACCCTACGGACCATGTCCCCTCTCTGACTTGTATGTGACGCCCCCCAGACCTGAAGGGCCCCGACAGCGCGGAGCCCGGCGTCCCCCCGGCAGGCTCCGCGAAGGCTGGCGTCCACCTCCTCGTCGGTGCGCGGGCTGCGGGGGCTTGGGCACGGCGCGCCCTCGGGGGGCGCCCGGGGGACCTGCTGCTCCAGGGGGGCGCTCTGGACGCCCCCCGCCCACTCGGCCCTCCCATACCCGCCGAAGCCGGAGCGCCAGGACCCCGCGGGGCATGCCGGGAGCCCGGCGCTGGCGGGTGACGTCACTCCGCCGCCGCGCTCCCGTCGCGAGCGTGTGTGCGCGGCGACCACGGGACTACGCTTCCCAGGGGGCCGCGCGGCGCGCGCATTTCCGGCAGGGCAGCGGACCCGGAAGCCGCGGCGGGCCGGCGAATCCCGCGGCGACAGCTCGGCGGCGGCGGGAGCATGCGGGGCGGCTGGCGGCCCGGGGCGCGCGGCGCGTTCGTTCCCTCGCGGCGGCGGCGCGTGGCGGCTCTCGCGTGAGCTGCGCGGCCGGAGCGGCGGCTGGGGACGGCGGGGCCCGCGGCGGCGAGGCGGGGGCGGCGGGCGGGCGCCATGTGGAGCGGCCGCAGCTCCTTCACCAGCCTGGTGGTAGGCGTGTTCGTGGTGTACGTGGTGCACACCTGCTGGGTCATGTACGGCATCGTCTACACCCGCCCGTGCGCCGGCCACGGCAACTGCATCCTGCCCTACCTGGCGCGGAGGCCCAAGCTGCAGGTGAGCGCGGGGGTGGGGGCTCGGGGATCCCGGCACGGCGGGGCTGAGGGCCCTGGCACCTGAGTGCTGACCTCAGGGCCCTTCTCTCCTGAGCCCACCCGGGGCCGGCTGGAGGCTGCTGGCCTGGTCCCTGACCTGGGGGTCGTACCCTAAAGACCCGGCCTGCACGGTGGCCCCAGACGGCCCGGGCTGGGGCCCGGCCATCCGGGGTCCGTGTCCCCCGCCCTGCCGATCCGGTGGATGCACACGTTAGCACATTGTGTCTGTGCAGCGGACACGGCAGGCGGCCGTCCTTCCACCGGTCGGAGTTCTGTCCCTCTGGAGTGAAAGGAAGCCTCTGCCGGGCGGCTGGTCAGATGGTCCTCCCTCAGTATAGCTGTCTGACCTGTGTTCTCTGCCAGGGGCCTGGGGAGCTAACTTTCTTGACGTCCTTTTCAGCTAAGTGTGTACACTACCACCCGGTCCAACCTCGGTGCGGAGAACAACGTGGATCTGGTCTTGAACGTGGAGGACTTTGATGTGGAGTCCAAATTTGAAAGGTATCGCTGTGGGACAAAGTGCCAGTGATGGGGTAGACGTTAATAATCTTGAGATGGTTTGGAAGTTAGCGTTCTGTCTGTAGTAAGGTTCTTATTATGAAGCAGGCGGCGTGCCCTGCTGTCTTGGATGGTGGAGCATTTTAAATGTGGACGTGTGTGATGCATACACAGTGAAACATTTGTTGTTCTTGAAGGTAGAGATGGCGTTGTCACTTAGGAAGTAGCTGACACCAGCCTCTGGTGGCCATGGGATACACGGCCGCGGGGAGTTTCCAGACGAGCGGGTCTAGGGGTGGAGACACTGTAGTGGGGAACAGACAGCTTATGGTTGCCATGGTTCCCATGGCAAACAACTTGTTTCTCCCTAATGGAAGCAGCTTTAAAGTTATATGCAATGTGTGGTTTTAGTTTTAAGATCTCAGCAAGTATAATTTAAGAAACGATTTGTTTATCAAGAGTCTGCCTTTTCCCTCTGCACTGTCTGGGAGGTATCAGATGACAGTCATGGAATGTGTGACACTGGGCTGGACTAAGCATCCTCTATCCAGCCCGCCCCCTCGGAGAGCTTCGGGAGGCAGTGCTGTGGGCAAGGGAAGCCCGCGCACTTGGGGCAGCCACTGCCTGCCGGGCCACTTCAGCCTGTGACCTCGGTGAGTGACTGTGAAGTGGAGACAGGAAACTCAGGCTTTCAGCTTTCAGGGTAGCTGCCATGCTTTTAGGGCAAGTTCTGTAAACATCTGCACTCAGGGCTTCAGGAAAGTCGAGGCAGGTGGGTTTCACTTTTAGTGCTTCTAAAGCTGAAATTAGTTTGAAACAGCGTAGTGTATAAAGATGTCGAGTGGTCTCAGGTGCGTGTATCTGCATACAACACGAAGTGGTTGAAGTTGTCATCTGTTCTGCTTTAGGACAGTTAATGTCTCTGTACCAAAGAAAACCAGGAACAACGGCACGCTGTATGCCTACATCTTCCTCCATCACGCGGGCGTGCTGCCATGGCACGACGGGAAGCAGGTGCACCTGGTGAGCCCTCTGACCACCTACATGGTCCCCAAGCCGGAAGAGGTCAATCTGCTCACGGGGGAGTCGGCTACACAGGTGAGTGTCTCGTCAGGTTAGCAGCCGAAGGATGCCTGCGCTCTCCCCTTGGAATTCACACGTGCGTGTCCCTGCACATGCAGCCTGCGTCTGGGGTGGAGTGGCTGCTGGAAGATAAAGTGATTTGTAGTTATTGGCATACATATCTATGTTTCAGCTGAATAATTGCCTGTGGGTTTGCAGAGAAACGTTACATCAGATTAGTGATGTGCAATTAAAGTAACCCATTGACGTTCTTTACCCAGATTCCTACTCAGGCTATGGTCCTTCTCAACGCCTAGAGCGTGTGCACCCCTGTGGGGTGCGGGACGGCCCCTGCTGCAGAGCTCAGCTGCGTTGTCACATAGAGTTGGGAGACTCGCTGCACTGTGTGTAGGACAGATGGGACAACTCTTGAGTGTTTAGTCTAAGAGTTTATTTCAAGATTATGAAATAGGCACGTGTACAGATTATACTTGTGCATCGTATAAAACTGTGGTACAAAGAAACTCTGGAAATCACCTGAGTGGTCACTCATGAAGCTGTGGATGGAACAGACGGGTTCTGCCCCTCAGGTCTGTGTTGAATGGAAGGTGGGGTGACTGACAGACAGGAGGCAGCTGCTTTCCTGGAAGTCTGACACTGCCATGTGTGTTGTGTCCTTGGGAAGACCCCTCTTCTCCCTTCCCTGGGGACAGCATGGCACTGCCTCGAAGGCCTTCCTAGGGCATCAGGGAGGCGGGGGGTGTAAAGGGTGTGGAGGAGTCCCTGGAACATACAGATGCCAAGTAAAGGTTAGCTGTTGCTGTGACTCGGGAAACCATTTTTATTATAAATTATTATAGCTACACTGTGTCTTTACAGATAAATGATGGCACTGGTTCATAGAATTTATCAATTAGATCTGAAATAAAGATTTTCCCACCAGTCAGTTTCTTTCTGAATTTAGTTGTGTTTAGGATTGATGCCCAGTTGTTGACACGTTTCCTTCCAGACAACTTGACGTACCTGGTGTAGAAGCAGTCTCCTTACACACCACGGGGCTGTTAGCTCCTGATTGGCTAGGCCTCCTGCAAATGTCCCAGGGCCTCGCCCTTCTCAGATCTGAGAAGTGGGCCTGCTTAGGCTGAGGACCCAAAGCAGGAGTCACTGAGATCCAGGACCACATATTGCAATCTCTGGCTTCTGTTGAGAGAAGCAAGTGAGGGTGCAGGGTCTGGAGGAACTGGCAGCCGTGGGCCCCACATGCCCTGCAGGCTCTGCTTCCCAGCTGTGCTGTCTCGGCACGTGGGCTGTTCCCAGGTGAAGGTGCCGACCGCCCTGCTGCCTCGGACCCTCTCAGGCACGGCATCCCACCCCAGGTTCCTCTTCTCCTGCCAAGTCACTTCTCTCATTTAGCAGCAGATCGAAGCGGAGAAGAAGCCGACAAGTGCCCTGGATGAGCCCATTTCTCACTGGAGACCAAGGCTAACACTGAACGTGATGGTGGATGACTTCATCTTCGATGGGTCCTCCCTGCCCGCTGACGTGCATCGGTACATGAAGATGTAAGTGCCGCTGGGCTGAGGGTGAGCTGAGGACCAGCACTGTGGGGGTGGCGCCGCAGGACACGGGTACCTGCCCGGCCCCGAGCATCGCTCGTTTACTCCCTGAGCTGACAGCAGAGGGGGTGACCCGGGGGTGTTGGGGGTGGAGGAAGCCCCCTGGGATGGTGGCTGACCAGAATCCAAAAACGGGTAGGCCACACTAGCATCCTTGAGCCGTCCCTGTGATGAGAGCCCAGAGGGCGAGAAGGCTGCCTGGAGCACGCCCAGCCTCACCCTCCTCTCCTGGAGGTCTTGCTCATCAAGGTTGCAGCAGAGCTTGGGAAGGGGAAAGAAAGACAGGGGAGGGAGTCCTCTTGCCCTCTGCTCTTGGCAGGGGTGTCCACTGGAGAGAAGGTGGAAGGCACTGATGAGACCGTGTCCCTCTGCACCCCGGGAGGTTTTTGTCCCGTCTGCATACTGATTACCTTTGTTAGGAACCTCATGATTTGTTCATTTTACATTTTCTTGAAAATCAATTTTTAAATAGTTACGTTACTCTCCCTTGTCGTCATTAGTTAAGCATAACTATTGAAATTACTTCAAAGTAGGTTATCCTGCATCTCCCTACTTGAAGATTCTCCCCTGTTAAGATCTCCGACTAGATCATCAGGTGGCACCTAGAAGTGGCTGTGATGAGAATTGTTTTCCTTCTTCACTTTTCAGTGGTTCTTGGGGTATTATCATGAGCGTTTTTGCCTTTTTAAAATTTTAATCTTGTTTTTGAATATGTAATACAGTCACATAGTTCAAAGTGTAAAAGGTACAGAGAGGTCATTGGGTGAAAAGCACCTCACTCCCATTCTCCGACCCCTGGCCCCTCCCAGGTGTCAAAGGTAGATGGGTTTTTATTTCTGTTCTCACTGCATCACTGACTACGCCACATCAGTGCACGGACGGGCCCGTCTCTTTCTGCAGCCTGGATGGGTTCCACATGTGGCCGGGTCCCCGTTTATTTCCCATCTCCTCCTGGTGGCCCCTGGGGGTTTCCCACCCGTGGCTGTGACTGTCAGGGAAGACCCCTCTGCTTGCATCGGGAAGGCAGGTGCTGGGACTATTGTGACCAAAAGCTACTGAAGGCACTGGTGGGATTTCTCTGGTATAAATGCCGTGTCTCTGTGCTGCATTCAGTCCTCTGAAGGCAACAGTTCACGTTGACGTTGACAGCTGTGCTTTGACCCTCAGGATCCAGCTGGGGAAGACCGTGCACTACCTGCCCATCCTGTTCATCGACCAGCTCAGCAATCGGGTGAAGGACCTCATGGTGAGTGTTGCTCCTTCTGGACTCCCGAGACCTCGCGTGTGGCTGCGCCGGCCCTGCTGTGGTCACTGGTGCGCGTGTTTCTCACTTGGCGTGGGCGTGCTCTGGGCTTGCTGCTGGCTGGCGGTGGGGTCCCTACGAGCCGCTCCCTCCCCAAGGCCTCACACCCTCGCTGTGAAAGGCTCTGGAAAGATCTTTTGCTAACTGGATGGTGGGCGTGAGGAGCCCGTGGAAAGGCCTCGTGTTGTTCGAAACTGCTTGTGAATGCTGCTCCATTGAACCTGAGGTTTCTGACTCGAAGGCACAGACTGATTCAGAAAGTGTCTTGAGCAAGCTGCTTCCTCCAGGGCTGGCCCTGTGTAGTATCGCCACCCGCCTTGGAGCCCATGGCTGCCCAGGGCGGTCCAAGGGCCCGGCTGAGGCACGCGGGTGGACAGGAGCTCTGGCGCCCTGTCCTCTGGGGCAACGATGGTGCCCCCTCTCTCAGGGTGGGTTGGAGGGTGAATGAGATCCGCCAGCCTTCGGCCAACAGTGGTCATGATGGTTGACGTCCCACATCACTTGCCATGTGCCAGGCACTGTGCCGAGCACGGGACAGACATTGAAAGTCCCGGAGCTGGTCCTGTGGAGGTGTCACTGCTGTCCTTGTTTCACGGGGGCTTTTTCGGGTCACGGGTGACCTGAGCAGAGCTGGATTAACTGCCCTGTGCTGCCGCTCATTTGTGAGCATTCACCAGGAGCCGAGCCACGTCTTCTCCCCTTACCATTTCCAGCGTTTCTGAAGTGGGCGCTTTCCATGTCACAGACGAGAAAGCAGAGGCCTGGACAGCACACGTGGCTCGCCGGGCCCCCGGCCCCGCTCTCCTGCCTCCTGCTGGCCGAGACACCCAGGATTGACCGTCACTGCACCGCGGTTCACTGGGGCCCCATGGGGTCCCTGAGACACAGGGCCCTGCACTTTCTGGGTGCCGACTGCACCTGCGTGGCCTGCAGGCCAGGGCGGGCAGTTACAGTCCCTTCCTGGTGTTTTCTGGAGGGTGCATGGTGTTGCGTGCAAACCTTCGGCCATGCCCGGCTCTGCTGAGCCGCACAGACGGTGCTTTGTAGCCCTTGATGCCGCCGTGGTTGCTGTGGGTAAAGCCCCAGTGCTGGCTTCTCGCAGGGCCTTAGGAAGTGGTGAGGAGGGTGTGGTGGGGCCGCTGGAGGTTCCGGGGCAGCGTTTTCAGAGCACCTGCCTGTTCCCTGTCACGTGGGTTTAGTGACCCCGTGTTCCATGGTTTAGTGAAAGGCCTGACGGTCAAGGGTGCCATTGTCCACAGACACAGAATCTCGCGTACAGGCAGCTAGCTTTTCCCAGATCCCCTCTGTGTCCCTAACGGTTTGTCTGGCTCGGAGCTGTCTGTGGACAACCACCAAGCCTGCTGGGGTGATGGGCCACTGCCCACTTGCCGGGGCCTAGACAGCGGCCCTGCCGTGGGATGGGCCTGGTCTGCCGCCCACCTGCCCTGAGGCCGGTGCCCTGCATGGGGTGACCCGACACCTGGGCCTGTTGTTAGTTGATCTGGGCACGTTCTGGTTGCCGGGCTTACAACGTCAGCCACGTTCACTGAAGGGTCGTGGTGAGTGAGTTAGGTCCAGTGGGTCTGAAGGCACAGCCCTCACTCGGTGTAGTGGAATGTGGCAGTCCTGTGTCCGTGACCCTTGGGAGTGAGGGGGTCACTGCCCCGTGTGCTGCCGGGGGCCTCCCCGCAGGGCGTCTTGGGACCTGGCCACCATGGCCCACAGTACTGAGGGCCGCGTGTGCGCAGGACGCCGTGACCACGCCGTCCTTCCTGAGGCGGCCCTCCCCCCTATTCTGTGCTTCCTCATGAGCCCGGCTCAAGTTTGGCCTCTCCCTGAAGCTTTCTGCTGTCCCCCAGATGAGGGTGACGCCTGCCCGCGCTCCGTACTTCACCCTCTCCGGGAGCACTCGACCGTGTGTGTGGCTGGGCTGCATGTGCCTCCCACACGTTCCAGCCCTTTCGGGTGGGGTGCTGAGGCTCCCTCAGGCCTGTGCTCGGCACAGCTGCGCGAGCGGGTCCCTCGCACACGCTGGTGGAGCCGCTCCTGCTGAGGAAGGAGGTAGAGGGAGGGCCAGCTCACGGGGCTGTGGTCACGAGAGACATGTAGGAGGGTGAGTGTGCCGTCAGGAAATGCTGTGAGCACTTTGCGGAGGGGGGCCCGGTTCTGAGAGGACAGCGTCGTGGGCACCAGAGCCCCGAGAGAGGGGCGGGAGGAGGAGGAGGGACGTTGGGAAACTCAGACCCGGGTCTGACCCTACGGCCCGACACCTGGTACGGGCATCTAGAGCAGACGGTGGCCACATGGGCCCCGGCTCTGAAGCTCCGCCTCTGCTGTGCACGGGCGTGGTTGGCGTGAAGCTTGCAGAAAGAGCTGTGCTCCCCTCCAGTGCAGTGTGGCCCAGGGCTCGTGGCTCGGGGGCAGGAGTCCCTGGGCAGAGGGCTGCGGCTGGGCTCTCACGGTGCCGTCCTCCCCCGCAGGTCATAAACCGCTCCACCACCGAGCTGCCTCTCACCGTGTCCTACGACAAGATCTCGCTGGGGCGGCTGCGCTTCTGGATCCACATGCAGGATGCCGTGTTTTCCCTGCAGCAGTTCGGTGAGGCTGCCCTGCGGGCTGGCCCGGAGCCTGCTGGACGGAGCCATCCTGGAGCTCTGAGTCCAGATAGCTTTATGCAGACTCCAGGAGCCTCTGCGCCTCCCAGTGCGGGCTCCTGCTCATCATTCCAGTCAAGGGTCACCAGTGTCTCGTCTCCGTTTTCTGAGCTTGAAAGCGTCCTTGTTGGTTACCTGAACATTTGGTTTGTTCGGATTGTGGTATTTGAAACAGCACCATTTGGGTTGCCGCCCTTTGCTGCTGACGAGACCAAGTCCTGCCTCCAGCAGCCACTCCGACTTCAAGTCAGGTCCACCCGCCCATTTCACATTGTGTTTTTTTGCCTTTTCAGGATTTTCAGAGAAAGATGCTGATGAAGTGAAAGGGATTTTCGTTGATACCAACTTGTATTTCTTAGCGTTGACCTTCTTTGTTGCAGCATTTCACGTGAGTGGGTCACTGCATTCTCGTCGGTGATCGGTCATGGTGGGTGTGGGCAGCTCCTCGGGCACCAGCCGTCCTCACCTGGGGGACTCGGGTGGCACTGCCCACCTTGACGGCCCCGTGGTGGCCAGCAGGCCTGAGAATTGGCAGGCCGTCATCCTGGGGCCTCTCACCCAGCTCAGAAGAGGGGGCCTACGGCATCTGGACCTCGGGGCACTGGCCACCGTAAGGTCTTGGGGCTTTTCTGCTGGTTGTGGAGGCCATTTTGAAAAGAGATCCAGAATCAGAGAGATTAATGAATGACTTTGCAAAATAAGTACTTCATTGTATAAATTCTAGAATGGCAATTTTAATGTTAAAAAATCCAGCCCTGTGTGTGGAATCCCTCTCTGAATATGGAGTCTCAAGGCTGGCAGGAGAAGGCCGTCCCCACGGGGCAGCTGTGCTGCACTCGGGGTCCAGATGGGATGATGTGGGCCGAGGGAGCAGTGCTGCAGCTGGTGCGCAGAGCCTGGGGACTGGCCGCCAGTCAAGCTAAAGCTTTCCAAAACCGTGCTAGGAAACAGCAGTTGTCATCAACAGGTCAGCGTGTCAGGACGAGCCCGTGCACTTCTGAGGCAGCGGGCACACTGTGCGCTCACTGGCGGCACAGGGATGGGGGGAAGCTTTCAGAGGTCCCTGCGGGCCCCCCACACATGAGTGGAGTCAGAGATGCTCGCAGTAGACGCGGCCCCTGTGAAGCCCACGGTGGTAGATGAGACGCGTGGCCAGGGGATTTCAGGACACTTGGGGGCCGTCTTGGTGTGTCCTTGCCATCTGGGCCCGGTGCACACCTGCGTCTCACGGAGCACACAAGTGACGGGACAGCTGCGATGCTGACGGCTGTCCTTGCTGCTGCTTTTTCAGCTGCTTTTTGATTTCCTGGCGTTTAAAAACGACATCAGCTTCTGGAAGAAAAAGAAGAGCATGATTGGAATGTCCACCAAAGCAGGTAGACGTGCTCCGACTTCTGCCCCACTCCCGTAGCGTACGCCGCTGTTGGTAAGGCCGGCTGCAGTTCACTGTGAGAGCTGACGTCGACGCAGGTCTGCGAGAAAGGCTAGTTGCAGGCCTCATCCCCTGCCCTTGCTCAGGAGAGGCCTTGACCATGCTCGTGACAACCGGGGAGGGCGCTGTCTCCAAGGCTGTGGTGAATGTGGTGGAGCACAGGGCCATGGAGGCCCCACAGCCAGGCCGCCTCGGCAATGACGTGGATGCGGGTCCTCAGTGCCCGTCTCTGTCGGTCAGGGGTCAGGTTTGGCTGCCAAGCGAGTGTCTCCAACAAGAGGCAGTTCTTTTCCTCCCGTGGAAATGACACACCCATGTGGGTGGTCTGGCTGCTTGGGTGGCCCCCGATGTCATCCGTGTCTCAAGTTCCACTGTCCTGCCCTCTGCTTTCCTGGGGGAGGATGGGGCCCCCTGCTGGGTTCTCCTGCCCCCTCCCCTCGCCTTTTCAGGGTCTTACGGGGCAGCAGACGGCTATGGCCCTGAGCAGGGTTTGTGGGTCCCCGAGTCTGTGCCTAGGGAAGGCAGCAGGCGTCCTCCCCGCTGGGGCCCGCACCCCTGACGAGCTCCCACATAGGCAGGACACTCACTCCATGCAGTGTCTTCTAAAGTACAGCTTAAAGGAAAAAGCACAGCTTCTAAAAGATAGACACGTTATCACAGAACTGGTGTAAAAACAGGAGAGCATGGAGTCAGAGTACAGGGGAGCAAGTCTTCATGATCCCAGTCAGGAGCCCGTTTCTCGGTGTGTTTTCTGTGCGTTTGTCTGTTTGCAGTTACACTCATGTTTACAGAGCTGAGGTTTCCTTCTGTTCCGTCCTGTAGCCTTTCATGGTCCTTTTAAAACGTTTTCCATAGCCCCGCGTGGTCTATTTTTTAATGGATGCAGGGGGAGAAACACTTGAAGCTCTGTGTGCGTGCACGTGGAGAGCTGAGTGCGTGTCCTTGGGGGGCTGCACACGTGTGGGCATGTGTGTGAGGAGTGGGGGCGGCCAGCCCCTCTCATCACGGCCCACCCCGCTCCCATCCCCAGTGCTCTGGCGCTGCTTCAGCACGGTCGTCATCTTCCTGTTCCTGCTGGACGAGCAGACGAGCCTGCTGGTGCTGGTCCCAGCGGGCATCGGAGCCGCCATCGAGGTGAGTTGAATTGTCCCTCTGGGCGGTGGTGTGAGTTGTCCAGTCCCTGGGCCCGAGCGCCCAGTGCAGTCAGACCCTGCGTCCCTGCCTAAGGAGTGATGTGCAGGCAGGGAAAGGGTGCAGTGGCTGTGGGTTCTGAACAAAGCCAGAGCCTGGAAGGTGGCCTCTGATGGCTCTGCGTTTCTTGTTGTGGAGAAAGCATCAGCTCCTCACATCCGTCCACGGAGCATATTTTAACACGTTGGATAAACTCCAGCGCAGCCTGTGCTGTGCTGGACTCTGTACGCAGCAGAAGTATGCGACGTGGCCTCGAGAAGCTTGGTGCC
The DNA here is from genome assembly GCF_057802395.1 of Ceratotherium simum simum. Classification (NCBI taxonomy): domain Eukaryota; kingdom Metazoa; phylum Chordata; class Mammalia; order Perissodactyla; family Rhinocerotidae; genus Ceratotherium; species Ceratotherium simum. The sequence continues at coordinate 1,052,190 of NC_141917.1, read as the reverse complement.
CTGGGACCGGCCCGTGGGGCAGGCGGGCTTGGGGCCAAGCCTTGAGGACAGGGGTGGGGTTGGGATGCAAGAGCAGTGGAGGGGGTGGCAGGCCAGGGTGTCCCTGCTCTGCAAGTCCCAGCCCTCCTCGGGCTCTGTGCTGCCGCCCTGACCATGAGCCTCAGCTGTGGCCATATTCCTACCTCCTTGCCTGCGGGTGCCGCTCATGTGACTGTCCCGTCGGGGACTGCGCTTGCACTGCCCGTCGAGGGGGAGCGCTGGCAGGGGACCCTCTTGTAGCCACAACCCACAGTGTAGAAACTGATCTCAAAGACAGTTGTCCTAGTCCTTCATCCGTGAGGCGGCAAGTGGGGGTGGGTCCCGGAGAGACCCAGAAATGGCAGGACTTGAGGCGGAAGCTTGGGGCCTACGGGGTGATTTTGGAGGTGGTGGGGTGGGTAAGCCAGCCAGCTGCAGGTGAGCTGGGAAGGGGCCGGGGCCCAGAGGAGGACGGCCAGGCCGAGTGCCAGTTTTGTGGGTGCCAAGGGGAGGTTGTAGCATCCACGTGGCCGACAAGCTCACTGGGTTGGTGTGGAGGCCACGAGCCAGCTCCCCGGGTGCCTGCGGTGAACTGTGAGAACGGCAGGGGAGGCAGAGCAGTCAGCCTGGGGCCAGGGGTGGAGACGTGGCCTGAGCCTACAGACCCTGTGGTGGGTCACTGTCCAGTCGTGAGTTCCGGCCCTGCCTTGGTCGCGGCCTCGGGATCGTAAATGTCAGTTTCTGGTTCTTTCCTCTCAGCTGTGGAAAGTGAAAAAAGCGTTGAAGATGACTGTTGTTTGGAGAGGCCTGAGGCCCCAGTTCCAGGTGAGCGTCTGTGCTGTAAGGACTCAGCCCCCTCTTCTCTGCGGACTGTTGTCTCCCTCCCTCCTGTCCGCACGGACTTCCTTCCTCTCTTGACGGCCCGCCGCTCATCGCACAAGATGTCTGCCGGTGTCTCTTTTAGTTGCCCCCAGTCAGGTGCGGGACCCTGGGAGGGGGTGACTGTCACTTGATCCCATGGCTGGCCACCTGAGTAGGTGGGAACGCACAGGCGTCTCGGAGGGCGGCGGGCAGAGCTGGTCCCCGCCGTGGCAACCCTGCAGTCCCCGTGGCCTGTCCTGTGTTGGCTTTGTGATCATGGCTAATTCTGGGTTCACATGGGGATTTCTTGATCATGGGCCTGGTGGTCACTTCCCACTCCTGTAACAGACACAGGACGAGGGTCTGGTGGGCTGGGTGTCACAGCTGTGCCTCCACGCGCTCCCTCAGGGGCGTGATGCCGCCGGGTTGCAGTTCACACCAGATTCCCAAGCAGCTGCTGCTCTGGAGAGGCATTTGTCCCCAGGTACTGGATGTGGGCGAGTTCCCGGCGGGTCAGGGCTGGGATGGGCGCCAGTTGGAGGTTTCTGGCCGTGAAGCTGACTCTTCTTCCTTCGATGGACTGTAGTTGAGAACCTTGGCATTCATGACGCTCGGCTTTCCAGGTCTAAGCAGATGGAGGACAGAAAACTCAGCAGATGGGGTGCAGTGTGTTGTCTCCTTAGTTACCCCAGCGAGTCCACCTTTCCTGGCTTAAGAGCTGTGCGAAAAGTGTATCTGTACAAAAGAAGTGGTTTCACTGCAAAAACCAGCAGAACTGGGACGACGAAGCAGCCCTGGAGAGTGAAACACATATTACCGGGGTGGCGTCCCCCACACCTAGCACACGGTGTGGCCCGCGAGGTCCAGGCCAGGAAAGGAGAATCACTGCCCATCAGGTCCTCTCTGGGCCCCTCTGGCTCTGAAGGATGGAGAGAGCTGTGCCGTCATGCTGACCACAGGCCTTGACGGAGAGTCCAGAAAAACTCACCCTGGGGTCGCCAGAGCGCTGCTGGGCGGGGGGTTCCTGTGGGTCAGTGTATGGCCTGTCGCTCCTTCAGCCACAGCTGAGCCGTGCTCAGACACCTGCCTTAGGTCAGTTAATTAACGTGGTTGTGTTGCTTTTGTAACAGTTCGGCACTTACAGTGAATCTGAGAGGAAGACTGAGGAGTATGACACCCAGGTGAGCAGCAGGGGCGACGGGGGTGTGCGCAGGCAGGGAACGCAGCCCGGCATCCTGGGAGACGGTGCCCCTCCTGGACCGCTCATGGCGGAGAGGCCGTGCTGGTGGCACCTCCTTGGGCTGAGCTGCCGGGTGACCACGTCTCCTTGGATTTCCGACTTGGGAAGGAGGGCTGGGAGGGCTTCCCTCTGTTCCCTGTCCTTCCAGGTAACCCCATGTCCGTGTCGTCCCATGTGGTCAGCTGACATCTTTCTTTTTCACAAGGAGATCCTTCTCCTGTGGTTCACTGTGGTTGCTGCGAGCTCGCTCTGTCACCAAGACCGTGGTGACCCCCAGGAGGGCCCCATGTCCCAAGGCCATCCTGTGGGAGCTGCGGTTTCCAGGGTGATTCATCACATGTCCTGGACAGGGATGGTTTTAGTTGTGGTTGAGTGGGCGTCAGTTTGCCTTCCAGTCTTTGTTGGGATCACAGTCAAGTTCAAGTCAGAATAGACAGCGTGACGTAACTGCGTTCCTGGAAGGCAGTCCTGACACGCAGTTCTAGGAGAGCATCCTCAGGTTTCTCCCGATACGTCCATTCCTTGCTGTGTCGTAGGTTGGTTTGTCTTTCGTGAGCCAGTGTTGACACGTTACTGTTGACGCCCATGGTTCACGTCAGGCCCCGCTCTGGCTGTTGCGTGTTCCGTGGTCTGGACGAATGCGTGCTGGCGTGTGCCCTCCTTTCCTGCACCACACAGACTAGTTCACGGCCCTAAACATCATAGGCTTTTTGCCCGTCTGTCTGTCTCCACCCTTGTGAGTTAGCTCCCTGCAGTACCCTACAGGGTCGGATGCTGGGATGCTAACCGGGGTGGTCTGTCCCACAGGCCATGAAGTACCTCTCATACCTGCTCTACCCTCTGTGTGTCGGGGGCGCCATCTATTCGCTGCTGAACATCAAGTACAAGAGGTGGGTGCGCCCAGACTCCACACCTGCTGCCTGTCAGCGGGAAGGCCCGTTTGGTTACTGACAGCCCGCAAACCGTGCCCGGCCTGCTGCTGCGGCGCTTGGGGCCAGGCCGGCTCTGGGCCTCTGTCTCCTGTAGCGTAGAGAGTAGTAGGGCCCAACCCATCCTCGTGGGGTCGAGAGTGCTCGTGGGAGCAGAGCTCAGAGTTGAAGACAGCCTGAGGCTCATCACACGGTATCCCCTTGTCCCTTTCTCCTGAGCAGTGGGCACATAGAGAGAGGTCCCCAGCCCCACACTGGTGTTTGAGACGAGGTTCGGAACGAAGCACAGCTGCTCTGTTCGGGTGCTGCAGAGGGGCTGGGGGAAGACAGGTGAGGACGTGGCTCTGAGAGCTGTGCACGGGCCTCTTTCGTTCTTGCATCTCAATGGAAGTTCTGAAGGAAGAAATCTGTCAGCATGAAGTAGCCTGAGTTCCTCAGAACTTGTCCGTGCAGGTCTACACTGGCCGGGTGCCATAGCATCCGGGCGCCAGGCTCGGCCTCTGGAATCCAGCCAGGGCCCCAGGCTGCAGTTTGCAGACACCACACCTCACACGGGCACTGAGGGTTTCCACAGAAGAGTCGTTTCCGTCAATGTGACACCAACACCCATGAACAGGAGTCAGGCTTGCCCCAGTGACGGTTCTCTCTTGCGTTTCAGCTGGTATTCCTGGTTGATCAACAGCTTCGTCAACGGTGAGTCCCGGGTTTTCCCGACTCAGCAACAGCATTTACAGCAGCTATAACCTTTTATTGCTGCTGCTCGTAACCCAGTGGGATTTGAGGTCACCCGTGAGGCCCTCTGCCCTGCCCACCGCTTCCTGGGCCCCAGGGCACCTGGTGTGCCTTCGAGCACCCCTCATGGGCTGCCCGAGACGGGGAGCTCCGAGCAGCCTGTTTTCTCTAAACACGAGCAGTAACAGCACTGCCGTGACACAGGATTCCTCGGAGCAGACCAAAGCACCAGACCCCAGTATGTGGTGCGCTGCATGGGCCGGGGTCCGCTTCTCGGAGGAGCGCCCCTCCTGCCTTAGGTGGGCGTGGCCGCTTCTTCTAGGCTGGCCCTGGCTACAGTGCTGGCTCTCTGTGGGCAGTTAAGGGCCAGGGCCTGTCTATGGGGAGCAGACATGACAGGCTCCTGGCTGCGTGGTCAGTGGGTGTGATTCCCAAAAAGCCGCAGCTGCCAGGGCAGGGCTGTGTGGGGCAGGAGCCCCGTCTTCACTGCCCCAGCGCTCGCTTGCCGCTTTGGGTGAGAGTCACAGTGATTCATACAGAGGATTTGCTCCATGGAGTCAGTCTTTGCCAGCCAGAAAGCCACGGCATGTAAAGACTGGCTTCGGGGCCTGTCTGGGTGTTAGTCCTCGTGCCCCGGGTGCACAGGGGAGAGGGCGTGTGTGCTGGCTCCTCTCCACGCCCGTGTCTCTTCCTCAGGGGTCTACGCGTTTGGCTTCCTCTTCATGCTGCCCCAGCTCTTCGTGAACTACAAGGTAAGGCCGCGTCCCTGTCCCGACGCTCGCCCACGTCCCTGCCACCCACCACTGACGGCACCGTGTCTGCTTGTCTCCAGATGAAGTCAGTGGCGCACCTGCCCTGGAAGGCCTTCACCTACAAGGTCAGTGCTCGGCCACGTGAGCGCTGCGTGCTGCCTGGCCGAGCTTCTGTGGATGCATGGGGGGAGTCTCCTTTAAAACAGGAGCCGTGCTGATGCTGCAAGACCGTGCTTCTCGGACGTCGTAGCCACAGGAGACATTTCCTTGGGTTAAAAATCACATTACTTCTTGGCAATGTGCATCAAAAATCAGATGCCCCTAGACCCAGCGGCTGGGCGCCTGGGGCGGTGGATCCGTGTCCACCCGGAGGTCCCACGGGTTGGGCTGCCCTGAGGGTTGTCTTGGCACATCGAGGCCAGTCCCACGTGGTGGAGTTGGGACACGAGGCCTTCCAGTGCTTGTTGAGTCCACGTGACTCAGCCTTGAATTAGTGCTATGCGGTTTTCGAGGGGAACCTGAGTTAAAACGTGTGCTTCGGTTTTCTGAAGTTAAACAGCCCGTCCTGAGAAGGGCCCGTATGCTCCGAGCCCGTGTCTTCAGGGCGGTTCTCTGGGTTTCCTGCCATGTGGAGCCTGGGGAGAGGCCGAGCCCCGGGGCATCCAGGGCCCTTCGTGCCCTCGTTTTTTGCCTTTTTTCTATCGCCAGCGTCGCTTGCCCTGAGGATGGCTGACACGGGGTGGGGTGGGGCTTGGGCCGGGAAGCGTGGCGGGCGTCCTCTCACCTCCCCCGTCTACCCCGCACGGCAGGCATTCAACACCTTCATAGACGACGTCTTTGCCTTCATCATCACCATGCCCACCTCCCACCGGCTGGCGTGTTTCCGGGACGACGTAGTGTTCCTCGTTTACCTCTACCAGCGGTGGTGAGTGCGCCAGGGGTGGGATCGCCCAGGCGCCTGGTCATCCTGTGGGGAGGGGGCGATTTGCAGGTGGTGGTCCTCTCTTGTGTAAACGAGCGTTCCGGTCGCCAGTGGTGGGGCGTGGAAGAGGTGGCTCCCCCTGCCTCCGGCTGTAGGAGGGCTTGCTTCTGCCTGAAGGGTGTGAGTAGCCTGCAAGCACAGCTCTCCTTGGAGGACGCGAGCACTCGTCCTCCTCGATGTCGGGCAGAGCGGAAAGGACGCTGCCTCAGGCCCCTGTGCTGCACTCTGCATCAGGAGGATGGGGCCCCCTGGGGCGGGCCTCCCCTGGGGGGTGTCCAGACCCCATCTGCTTTGGCACAGCTGTCCTAGGCCTCTGATCGGTCCTGAGCGCAGAGCTCTGGCCTGTCCATTAAAAATAAAACCTCAGCAGGAGGGCACAAGGTGAACCCCCGGAATGCCTCTCCCACAGTAAGCTTCAGATGATTCGATTCTTAGTTATTGAAAATCGAGAGCACAGCTGTTCTCCCTTCAGGAAAGGTGGAGCTCCAGGAGCGTCTTGGTGTCGTTGCAGGCTTTATCCTGTGGATAAGAGCAGAGTGAACGAATTCGGGGAGTCCTACGAGGAGAAGCCCCAGCGGAAACCCCACACAGACTGAGCCCCCCGCTGGGGCCACTTTCAGCTGCCGCCACACAGCAGAGCTTGGACTGTCGGCTACTGAGTGTTTTTGGACGCTTCTGGTGGAATTCCTTGGACATTACATCTTCTGCATTGCCAAAATCCGAACGTTTCCCTTACGTCTCCTGAGCCCCCTTACGCTGTGTTGAGAGGAGCTGGCAGCACTCACGACGTGCCCCCGACGTGCAGACATCAGTCTCGGTCATTGGGCTGCTGGGTGCTCGGTGCAGGGGCCTCACCCAGTGCCCCTACCCGCAGACACCGAGGCAGGGAGGTGCAGATCTGCATTTCAGGGTGTCTGTAAGTGCTCCATACGTGATTCAAATGCCTCTTTACACCCATTCCCCGTAGACTCTGGGATCAAATGGCTTTTATCCTTTTTGTTTAAATTTGACTATTTTAAAGCTTAATGTATGTTTCTATTTTAAAATAAATTTCTCTGGCTGGAACATTTCTCTTGGCCTCAGATGACATGAAGAGTGTTTCAGATCCTTCAGTTTACCCTGTTCCCAGAAATGAACACGCGATAAGGGTTTACTTATGCATTTATTAAAAGGAGCAAATTTAAAGAAGCTCTCCCAAGCCTTTGAATCACGAATGTTCTTAAGTATTTATGTCTGGTTTTGAAGGCTGAATTATTATACCGTTATGACCAGTCAGGTTGATCGTGTTTTTATTAGAGAAACGCCCTACGTTAACGCAGAGAAGGAGAACAGGGAAGTGTCCTCACAGATGGGGCAGAGAAGGGCAAGATCTGGTGGAGGGTTAATCGCATGTGCAGTGAATTTGGGTCTTTGAGAATCTGTCTTCAGTGTGCGTCTGGGTGGGTGTGAGCGCACGCCCCAGCCACCTGAGTCTCTGGCTCCACCATCAGTGGCTCAGCCGTCTGTGTCTCGGCCCAGGCGGCACGTGGAACCTGGCTGGAAGTTAGCCTTTCCCATCGGTGCAGTCATTTCTCTGCTCTTTGGCCCCTCCAGAAGCTCATCGGCGGGCCACCCAGGGTTGAACGTGGAACCAGGTGCGTCAGGTCACCAAGCCTGGCATCTGGGCGGCCGGCTCCCAGGGGGACGTGTGTGTCCCCCCTCCCCGTCCTCGCTCACAGGCCAGTCACGCGGCCACACGGTGCCCGTCAGGGATCAGCAGGTTTCCGCTGAGGTGCTGTGAGGCTCACTCAGTGAGAGAAAAGCACTCTGGCTTCAAGTTGCTCTTTGTCACATGACACAGTTGTGCTGTTGGTTACCTGGGATCCTGCTGTGCTCGTGTCCAGCCCTGTGCCAGCTGCATAGAAGGCGCTTTGTGGAGATCAAATCACCAGTGTCTCTCCCTCTCCACGCCCACAGGTTTCGAATAGTTTTTTTCTTTGGGGGAGTGGAGGCTTGCTTTATAAAATGCAGCCCTGCTTCTCTGAGAGTTCCTCCAGCACGTCTGGACGCGGCACCGACAAAGGTCTGTCAAGGGACAGGAACGTTCCCAAGCTTCTCGAGGAGCACACCACCCGCTTGTGTGACGCTGGTGCCACTTCCGGACGGTGTCATCATCATTCTCCATCCTGCAGCCTCTGAGGGACGTGCCACGGGGGTTCTGAGCGCCTGGGCCCGGGTCCCTAGAAACGACGTCACGTGGACTTATTTCCTCGCATTAGAAGCCTCAAGACTGGCCGATGTAGAAAGGTCTCTGCAGATGCTTTGCCCCGCTCTTGTTTTTCGGTTTCAACATAAAATCGTTGTTAGGAGGACTGTTGTTTTCGCCATAGCACAGCTCTTCATTTTGGCCAGCGGGCTGTGGAAAGGCCGTCGCAAGTGCCGGAACGGGTGAACCTGACGGCACTGGGGGCATGCTGCATTTCTGGAAGTGTCGTGAAAATCCCCAGAAGGCCGCCACAGCTGGGGGCAGTGACGGCACTTTCTGCCGGCAGGTTAGTCCGCTTTGGGGTCTCAGAGCCCTGGTTTTCAGCAGCCCTCCAGATCCAGGGACATTGTTTTCCAGGTTGCAAATCACATTCCACATGGACCCATCTTCCCTTGGGACTGTTGAAGTCACGTTCTTGTAAAAGTTCAGTCAATAGTTAACTCACAGGCTGTTCCTTTTAAAAGCTATAGTCGTATGTTAATAAATTACTCACCTGCGGTCGCTCACGTGCCTGCCTCTCCTCCTTTCTCAAGAGGTTAAATACACCGAGTTTGAGTCTGGGGCCTTGAAGCCCCGTCCAGCTTCAGGACCGAGGGGGAGGGCTGCTTGTGGTACAGCTCTCACGGCATGGCGACCCACGTGAACGTGCGGCTCCGTGACTGCCACACGTCTGCACTCTTGTACCAGCCGCCCAGATCAGCCTCCCATGGAAACATGGGTGACCCTCGCCCCCGCCGGGCCCTTGCCGGCTCTTATATCCGCACAGACTCCCACACTCGACTCTTGGTGCCTGGCGTCTTCGGCTCAGGTTTCTCTCTGACGTTCGTCCAGGTTGCTGCATGGGGCACTAACTTGCTCTTCTCCTTTGGGGTGTCTTCCGTTGCGTGAAGAAACCACAGTTTATCGACGGTAGACAGACGTTAGGCGTCGTCCACTCGGCTGTCAGGAGTGAGGTCACTGTGTGTGTCTGTGTGCAAGTCTCTGATGGACATCGCCGTCACTTCCTGGGCGCACGCTCAGGTGACCGGCGGTCGTGGAGTGTGGCGTGCTCGCTTGAGCAGCGCTCACTCCACCAGTCCACACGTCCGCCAGCCGAGTCGTGACTCCACTGGCGCCACGCCCTGGCCACGCTCGGCATCGCACCGGAGCTCAGCCTCGTGCATGCGGCAGCTCCTGCTGCGGTCCTGACTGGCGTTTCTCTGAGGACCATGGTGTCAAAGACCTTTTCGTATTCTTACCGCTTGGATGTCCCTTTTTTGGTGAAGTGCTTATTTTGTCTGTTTTCCATGTCCCCCGTAAGCACACATTTCTACTACTGTTCTTGTTGGGTGTGCCCACTAAAGCTGCGTCAGCCCCGTGAAGTGAGACGGAAAGCGTCTCCTCTCTTTCTGTTCCTGAAGGGCATTCCTTACGTGGTTTGTGACACAGCTGGTGACACCATCTGGCCTCGGCTTTCCTCTGTGGGGTCCTCTTTACCACTGGCTTAGTTGCTGTAACTTTGTGGTTGCATGTGGTACTATGCAAGCATTCCAGTTCCTCTTGAAGTTTTATTTTTTTGTTTAAAGAATCTGTCCATTTGATCTAAATTTTCAAACGTACTGGCATGAAGTTGTTTATAACATCCACCTGTTTTGTGTAACGTCTGTAGCGGTGTCTGCTGTTCCACTCCTCTATCAGCCTCCTGTGGCCTCCAGAAGAAGTTCCGCAGACGGGGTGGAAAGCAGTGAGTTAATTAAAAAGACGGTAATACCGAGTGTAGGCGAGGGCGTGACGCAAGGGGCCTCTCAGGCTTCGCTGGTGGAAGTGTAAACTAGCAGAGATCCTTCCAGAAAACTGTTAGCTCAAACAACAGACATTGATTCTCTCCCAGTCCTGGAGGTGGAGGCCCAAGATCGAGTGTTGGCAGGGTTGGCTCCTTCTGAGGCTGAGGGAAGGACCTGTTTCAGCCTCTCCTTGGTTTGTAGATGGCCTTCTTCATCTTCACGTGGTGTTCTCCATGTCTGCCTGTCTGTCTCCACATTTCCTAATTTTATAACAACACAGTCTTTTTGGATTAGGACCCACCCTAACGACCATCTTAACCTGATCATCTGCAAAGACCCTATTTCCAAATAAGGTCACATTCACAGGCCTAGGGTTCAGGTGGCAACATACAAATTCTGGGGGAGATACAATTCAACCATCACAACTCTTTACGTAGTTAGTGATATCTTCCTTTTTTCTTGATCGATCTGCTTTGGCAATTTTATTAGTATTGGTCTTTTCAAAAAAAGTAAAGGTTTAGCTTTGCTGATTCCTTATATTTTATTTTCACTTTAATTTCTGCTCAGATCTTTATTGCTTGTTTCTTTTTACATATATTGGGTCTATTTTGATATCTTCTTTCCTACTTTTGGAGGTGATCAATTAGCTCATTAATTTTTTCAAACAAGGCTTTAAGTTCTGTTTCAGGACCTGCTTCTGGACAAGGAACAACAGGGGCTGGGTGTGCCCTCCATCAGAAGTGACAACAACTGGACGAGACACATGAGCAACAGTCCTAAAGACCCTGAAATCAGACAGGAAAGACGGTCGTCTCTGAGAGGCCGGTGACCAAGGAGATGTGTCCACAGTTCCCACGTGGAAAGACTTTCCAGGCTCCAGTGTGCATGGGGGCAGCCTGGAGGTCTCCCTGAAGGAGGAGCTGGCGCTGGGCATCCAGGGAGGCGTGGTGACCCAAGTTCTCAGGGCCGCCCTGGGGAGAAAGGCCCAGCGGAGGGTGCCCTGAGCATGCAGCTGGCTACTGACCGTGTGAGCGTATCAGGAAACCACAGAGTCCACGTGGGAACCACTCGAAGGGACTTGAGGGAATGGCCCACAGAGCTCTCCCACTGACAGCAGCAGCACTGCTCCCGGGAGCCAGGGTGGAAACCTCGTGGTGCAGGAGGCCCCAGTGAGAGGACTCACAAGAGTCTGGCCTCAGCATTCGGGGAAGAAAAACTTAATTCCAGACTAACCACTGCTCTCATCCCACCAACGGAGCTTTAAGTGCAAGATACAAAATGATCGAGCTGTGTCCAGGGACTCGAAGTGTTTCCTACTAACAGTAAAAAGCCAAGAAAATACTTGTAGGAAGACAAAAGTATCCTCCAGCCAACAAGGTGAAATTCACAACATCTGCATCCAAATTACCAGATATGCAAAGAACAAGAAAATACAACCCACAAGGAGGAGAAAATTCAATCAACTGGAACTGAACCAGAAATGACAAATGGGACAGAGTTTGTAGCCGAGGATAGTAGAACAGTTATGAAACTTACTCCTTACGTCCAAGAAGCCGGAGGAAAGATTAAAGACGTTCAGCAGAAACAGGGGAGATGTGAAAAGATCCAGTCAAACCTGTACAGATGAAAACTGCAGTATCGGAGGTGAGAAGTACGTGCAATGGGTCAGTGGAGTGTGACATCGCAGAAGAAAAGACATAGCAATAGGAACTCTGTGACGTGAAACAGAATAGAAAGACGGAGACAGAGCACAGAGCATCAGTGAGCTGTGGGCAAACATGCGTAATTGGGGTCCCTGAAGGAGAAGAGGCAGGGGAAAACGAACTTGAAGAAATAATGTCTGAAAATTTGTCAAATTTGATTTACATATAGATAAATTTTATATATAGATAAATTTTATCTATATATAAAACCGTGGATCCAAGAAGTTTAACAAACCCCAGCAAAAGAAACAGGAAGAAAACTAAAAGGTACGTCACAATCAAATTGCTGAAAACCAGTGATGGAGAGAAAACACTTAAAGTAGCCAGAGAGAAAACGTGTATCACATACAAAGGAACAAAGAAAATGATACAGAAGATTTCTTGTAGGAAACAATGCTAGCCAAAAATTAAAACACGGAAAGGGAAAAATCTGCTAACAGAATTCTTTACCCAGTGAAAACATATTTCAAAATATATTTAAAATTTAAGGACTTCTACAGACATACAAAAGCTAGAAGAATTCATCACAGCAGAGCTGCTCCACGAGGAATGTTAAAGGGAGTCCTTCCAGCAGCAGACGATGGTACTAGACAGAAATCTGATTGACACGAAGGAACGAGGAACACCAGAAATAGTAACGACGTGGATAAATATAAAGACTTGTTTTCTTATTACTGAAATTATTTTAAAAAATAACAGACCACTTACAGCTCAAGTAATCACACTGTTTTGTGGGGTTCATAAGGGATATAGGGGTAAAACATGTGACAACAGTAGCACAGACTCAAGGTGGGGAGCCATGGCAGTGTGCTGCCATAAAGTTCTTATACTGGACATGAAGATGCGACGTTACTCAAGGCAGGCAGAGATAAGTTAAAGATCTATACTGTAAACCTGACAGCAAGCTCTAAAATAAAACAGTTATAGCTATTAAGCCAATAAAGGAGATAAAATTGAATCATAAAAAACATTCAATGCAAGAGAAGGCAGAAAAATATGGAAAGAGGAACAAAGAACAGATGGGAGAAATCAAAAACCAGTAGCAATATCGTAGATTTAAGCCCACCCATATCAATAATCACATTACATGTAAGTGGTTTAAATACCCCACTTAAAAGGCAGACATTGCCAGACTGAATAAAAAGACAAGACCCAGTTATATGCCGCCTACAAGAAGCCTACTTGAAATAGAAAGACTAACAGGTTAAAAATAAAACATTAAGAGAAGACTCTCCCTGTTAGCATTCATAAAAAGAAAGCTGGACAGACTATATTAATATCAGGAACAGTAGACTTAAAGAATATTACAAGGAAATAAAGTCTTTTCATAAAAGTAAAGGTATCAGCTCATCAAAAGGACATAACAATCCTAAATATTTACACACCCAATAACAGAGCTTCAAAATATATTAAGCAAAAATTGTTAGAAATGCAAAGAGAAATAGTGGGATCCACAACTATAGGGGATTTCAACAGCTCTCTCTCAGTAATTGATGGAACAAACCTACAGAAGGTCTATAAGAACACAGAAGACTTGAGGGACATCACCAACCTGTGGGACCCTTTTATAGACACTCCATTCAATGTCAGAATACACATTCTTCTCAAAAGCACATAGAACATTTACTAAGAAAGACAACATTCTGGGCCATAAAACAAGCCTGCCTAAATTTAAAATGATTCAAGCCGTGCAAATTATGTTCTCTGGCCCCAGTGGCATTAAATTAGAAATAAATAACAGAAAGATCTCTGGGAAAAATCTCCAAATATTTGGAAATTAAACATCACATTTCGAAATAACACCTGGATCAAAGAAGAAATCAAAAGAGGAATTAGAAAGTACTTTGAACTGAATGAAAACTAAAACAAAAAATATCAAATTTGTGATAGTGTGATAGTAAGACGAAAGTACAGCTGAAGCAGTCAGTAAAGGGAATTCATGGCACTAACAGCCTATAGTAGGAAAAAAGGAGGCTTCAGTGTCCTCAACTTCTACCGTAAGAAACTAAAAAAGCAAATTAAATCCAAAGTAGAAGAATGTAATAAATACAGGAAAAATCAATGTATAGAAAAAAGAAAGAGAGTACAGAAAATTACTGAACTCAGAAGGTTGTTCTTTGAGAAGATCAATAAAACTGACAAAACTCCAGGCAGACCAATTAGGAGAAAAAGAAAGAAAACACGAATTACAGCATCAGTGATGAGGGAGGTGACATCACTACAGATTCTTCACATATTTAAAGAATAATAGAGAATATTACGGATATGCAAATATAGTCAACAATTAAGACAAAATGGACAAATTCCTTGAGAGACACAAACTACAGAAGCTCGTGTGAGAAGAACTAGGTGACCTGAAGAGCCTTCTATCCATGTAAAAACTTGCATTTGTGGTTAGACCTTACCACAAAGAAAACCCAGGACCAGAGGGCTTCAGGGTAGATCCACCTAATATCTAGGGAAGAAATGACACCAGTGCTACACAGACTCTTCCAGAAGACTGAAGAGGATGGGGTGCTTCCCCACGCACCCCACGAGGCCAGCATGGCAGACAGACGCAGCCAGAAAGGAACAGTGCAGACAGCAACTTCAGGACTCGCACCTGAGCAGCCCTCAAGCTTCTCTGCCGTTGTGGGCATTTTGGCATCTTTCTTTTTTGAACCTCACGTGAAATCTTCCTTGTATCTTACAAATGAGCCTCCATTTCCTCACTCGGGTTTCTCAGGTCACAGACCTTCTTTCCTGAAGTACACTCTTCAGAATTGGGCTGCCGGTAAGATCCGTCCAGGTTTATCCAGACAAAGCATCTTTATTTCACCTGCGTTCTAGAGGGTGTCACTCACAAGACGGTGGCTTCCTCGGGGTCCCTGCGGGCCTCTTCCTGTGTCACCACCGCTGGCGGTCATTCTGTGGGGAGTGGTCTGTCTTCTCCCGTCTGAATTTAAGCTGTTCTTTTTGACAGTTGTGCAGCCCCTTCTCTCGTTCTTTGGTGTGTAACACACTTATGTCAGTGGTGTCTTTGTGTCCTCCATCAACAATAGAGAACGTCACCATTTTCCCTCAAACAGTGCCTCTTCCACACTTTGCCCCCTCTCTCCTGCGATTCTGCTCCATTCTTCTCTCTTAATCTCTTCCCGTTTCCAGTCTTCTGTCTCCCTATGCTGAAGTCTGTAGTGTTTTCAGCTAGACCGTTTTCCATATTGCCAATGTTCTCTACTGTGGTACTTCATCTTACAGGATTTTTATCATCGTTATTCAGCCACATATGTATAATCGTAGACGTTCCACTTGACTCTGAATCCTCCTGGTCTTTTAATAGTCTTGCCCCTTGCCCTACCTTACCTTCCCACTCTTTGTTCTTAGATTTACAAAACAAATTTGTGCTGTGCTATGAATCTCCTTCAGTAGCTACAGACTCTGCGTCTGATTCTGTTGTGTTTTGTTTTTTATTTCTGCCCTCTCCCATCATGGTGCTTTGTTCTCTTGTGTGTTTGGAGGTTTCTGATTGTGTGTTCAATGTGATTAAACTTAATCTCTAGGAGCCCTGAGACCTAGAATGTCGATGGTCCCTTCCAGGGAGAATTAGCGCTTGGTCGTATCCCAGGAACCTGGCTCTGTGGATGTGAGGTGCCCTGAGATCTCTCAAGGGCCCCGCTCCACAGGACTAGGGGAGGAGAGACCAGGCGATGCGGATTTCTGAAAGCCAGAGTAAAAAGTCTGGACTTCATTCTAAGCAGCAGTGAGGAGGCATTAGTGGGTATTAGCAAGATGTGACACGCTCTTACTTGTGCTTTTCAAAGATCATTCCCGATGCTCCCTGCAGACTGCAGCTGGCAAGAATGAAGGAGCTGGAAGCCTGTTGCAACAATGCCAGAGATGACAATGGCTACATGTGCACGTGCCAGAGAGGAATCAGGATGGCCCCTGGGATCGTGGCTTTATCTTTCCTTTATCTTAGGCAGTGACTGAGCTGTATCTGTAAGGAAGGTCGAGTTCAGTCCCTCCTTTTGCGGAACTGCTGAAGCCCTCTGCTCAGGAAAACTCAGAAACCCGGCTCCATGGTCATTCCCTCTTTTCTCTCCCCATCTCCCTGCTCTTCTGATGGGAACAGAGCCGCCCAGGGCACTGATTTGCCCAGCCCTGAGTTTCTCGGACCCCAGTGAGGCCCCCTCCTGAAGGGCTTCATGGAGGCGGCACTGACCCTGTGCCCTGAGCTGGGGAACTAGGATGGTCTGGGCCGGGAGTGGGTGTTCACAAAGGGAGTGATGAAAGGACTTAATTCTGTCAGTAAATTCCACCTTTCCACATCCCAGTGGATCATTTTATCTTACTGGTTTCTTAAATTTCATCAAATGACTTTCAAGAGTGCAGAAACCCACAGGCGTGCAACCGGGACCAAGCTGTGTTTGCCAAGGTGCAGGGACTGAGGATCGCGTGCAAAGGGATTTTTAGCCTTGAGCACATTTTATTGGTTTTCATAAGGTGATTTAAGGTGCGGGAGAAAGTATACAGAGACCTGGAAATAGATCAGGACGGATTAATGGGGCAGAGCTGCCAAGGGCAGAAGGTAAACGCGTCTGCCAAGACAGTGGGGAAACATGGCTGTTTTCCCTGGGCGCTGCCAGACCCAGCGAGGCTCCGGCAGCCGAGCTTGGCGTCAACCCAGGACTCTGACGCCCAGGCAAGCCATGTCCCCAGAGGCCCCCCCCAACTCGCTGCCTTTCTCTGGCTGTGCTGTGTCTCCCCAACCAGTGGGTGTGTGGGGGTACACTGGCCTTGGACTCCACAGTCCCAGCTCTGCCCCAAACGATCGGGATTTGCAGGAACCACCCACTCCGAGTCTGTGAGAAAGGACGATGGCACCGTCCACCTGCTTCCCGGGGTTGCTCAGAGACAAGGAGGTCGTGGGCACGAAATCTCCGTGAGTTGTAAAGCTCTATACAAGCGAAGGCCATTATTCCTAGTTATTTATCTCTTCCACTAAGACCTAAAGGAGTGTTCCAGGAACCCCTGCAGGTAAGACAAACCACGCAAAGCAGGGGCAGAAACAATCTCTGCTTCACTGTGCTCCCGGGACCTGCCCGGACTCCTGAGTGAAGAACCCGGGGAGAAAATAAAACGGGGGTGCTCTGAGCCCCCAGGATGGGGTCACAACAGCAGTGGAGCATTGGGTTCCCTAGATTCAGGGAACCTGGGAGACAGAGGATGGACTCCGAGGTTCCGTAGGGCAGCCCCCCCTACATGGGGGTCCATGCTACCAGGGACGGGGCTCCGTGTCGTCTGCTCCATCCGCCTCCCAACGAACCCCTTGGCTCTCCCTCGGGCCCACACGGAGGTCAGGCCCCTCTGCCTCTCTCTGCTTCTCCAGAAAACACTTCCTACACCCAGGTCCATAAACCTGCCTCATGGCTTTCTCTCCCCTCTCACCCCACGCCTGGTTGCAACAACAGTGCTTCTTAGGTTGTCTTTCTCCTAGGCCAACATCCTCTGAGCCAGAACCAGCCTCGAGCCCCAAGCGCAGGTCCTGATGTCTTGGCCTCGCACTCTGGCTCAGTCAGCGCCCTGCCACCCCCCCCCAGGACCCCTCCCACAGTCTGCATTGTCGGGGCCCCTCAGGACCACGTGAGAGGCCACTACACCCCATCAGAGAGGCTACAGTGAAAAATCGTGACACCACCAGTGCTGGCGAGGACAGAGGAATGGGAGTTCACACACGTGGCTGGTGGGAATGCAGAATGGCACAGCCCCTCTGGAAAACAGTGTGGTGGTTTCCATAAACACTAAACAATACAACCCAGCAATTGCACTCCTGGGCATGTACCCTGGAGTAATGAAAATGTATGTAATTATGTACAAAATCCCATCTACAAAGGTTCATAGCAGCTCTATGTGTAATAGCTTGAAAGGGGGGAAAAGTAAATGTCCCTCAACAGGCGAACGGTTAAATTAACCGTGCACACCCACACCTCGGAATGAAGGCTGCTCTGAGACATGAGGGAGGTGGACCATCAACACACCACAGCTACACGGAGAGAGAAAGCCAATCTTGGAAGCTCACGTGACACAATGCCATTTATACAGCCTTCTTGAAATGACACAGTTTCACCCCAGAGCAGGCTGGTGGTCACCAGGGGTCAGGGAGGCCGGGAGGGCTGTGAGTGCAGCAGGGGCAATCCTGGAGGTGGTGGGACAGTCCGCATCTTGGTGGTGGTGCTGGTCACACAAATCTACACAGGAGATAAGATGACATCGACCACTACACACTCACCACGCGCCCGGGTTAGTGAGTTACGGGGGGTTAACCACTGGGGTGCTGGGGGGCCCAAGGCAGAACTGGGCCCTCTCAGCAGCTGTACTGTCTCTGCCACGCTGTGTCATGGGCAGACTGATGCCCCAAAGATGGCACATCCTAGTCCTGGCACCCGTGTGACCTCACCTGGCACAGGACTACACAGATGGGAGTACGTTAAGGATTTTGAGGTGGGGGCATGGCCCTGGATCATCCGGATGGCCCTACATCAATCTGAAGGTCCTTGTGAGAGGCGGCAGGAGGGTCAGGGTCACAGAGGGAGATGTGACGATGGAGGCAGAGGGTCACAGAGAGCTTGGAGGATGCCTCGTTGAAGGCTCCACCAGGGAGCGGGAGGATCAGGGCAGCACCAGGGGGCCTGCCTGTCTGTCCCAGTGTCCTGTCCTCCTGCCCCAGTGCTGGGCTTGGGATTGCACCTGCCTTTCTGTCAGCAAGGGCACGGTGTTGACCCCAGTCTTTGTTATGCTACCCCCTTTGTGGTCAGCTTCCATGAGGACAGAAGCCCGTGTGCATCCTGTGATGGGGCACTGGGTCTGTTCTGGCCGCTGAGACCTGTCTGGATCCCGATTCTGCTGTCCCACGTCTTGGCTCCTCCCCCGGCTGCAGGTCTGAGACACAAGCCACGTGCTCCCCCAGGACACTGCCAAGAGGGTGCCAGACGGGGTGTGCGAGGTGCCCCAGGCATGCCATCGGGTGGGTGTGGGCCAGTGCATAACAGTCACTACCCCTCCCCGTGCTGCCCTCCAGAGCCGGCTCTCCTGCCAACCCAGCTCCCGAGCCCTCAGTCCAGTCACTGTGACCCAGGAGCCACGTGGTGCCCCATGAACACTGAGCCCATGCACGGACCAACGCTGACCACTTACTCAGACGTGACCCTGCGCTCGTCACCGCACAGCCTGGAGGTGACGGATTCTATTTCCTCCCCATGCTCGGGGCTCAGCCTCTGTGGGTTTCTCTGTGATCTGCAGACCAGGGACCAGTGGCCTGTTGGTGTCTCTACAGGTTCTTGGAGCAACCAGAAAGGGGCAGCCCGCAGTCCAGCGGGGGCTCCCTGACTGTCTCTGCAGGGGACCCCCAATGTCCAGGTACTGGGCACACTGTTGAAAATCTCTTCATGTCGGTCCCCCTAGCTCCTTAGTGAGCCCCTCACTCACGCGGGGGGCTCCTCCCACTCCTTCAGTGACCGATGATGCATCAGGAAGCAGCAGGTGTGAAGTGTGACGCCCACGTCCCCTTCTGGAAGTCCTAGAACGGGATTTCGCTGTTGTATTTCTCGTAAGCCAACAACATACATTTTTTCTTGGAACATTTTTCATGTCTTAAGACACAGTGATTTAAGACCGTGACCAGCTTCTCGCAGAGAGAAACCGTGCACAGGACACTGGAGGGAGCGTTCCGGAGGGCGACGATTTCCATCTGAGCTGTATACTGACACACTGTTCATCACGCCAGCATGGTTTTCTGCCTCGGTTTCCTCTATTCTTTTTTTTTTTTAATTATGTTTTCCATGCTGGTTTCTCCAGGTGAACCAACGTACTGTTGTTGGAAAAGAGCAAATTTCCCGGAAGCAGCCCAAATCCTCCAGTGGCAGAATGAGCAGTTCTCAAACGCAGCCTTGGGCCTTGACCGTGCCCACTAGACACAGTTCTGTCTAGAACAACAGCCCCGATCCCAAGTCGCATGAGCCCTGGCAGACCCCGATCCAGCAGACAAATATGAGACGCCGTCTGTCCAGGGAAGAGAGTGGAGGCTTGTTTAAATGCCACAGCCTTGAATACAATTTCCTGACTGGGTTTCTTACCTCGTGAAAGATTAACATTTGTTCAGCCTGTTCACTGTTTGCCACGGGCCTCTGGAGACCCAGAAGTTTCCCCATTTCTTAGCGACGCACACGTGAACATCCCACAGTGTCTGGGTTCGGGTGGAATCTCATTATGGTGACTCCTCTAAGCTGTCCTGTTCATGTGACGAGCCATTGTCAAAACTGCCCTCCTGGGTCTGGGGAGGGGCGACTCGTGGGGAGGGTCGCCACCCCTTGGCTGCAAGGCGGGGGCTTCTGGCTCTCTGTGGGGCACTGCAAGGCTGTAGGCGGATCCCTTGACCTGTCCAGTCTCCTCTTCCTCCCAGAGTGTGGGAGGGCAGGTGGTTCTGGGGGCTCGGGGATGAAGGCAGCCATGGGCAGGTGACACCACATTGGGAGCCTGCGGCTCCATTTTCTCTTCTTCCTTTGGTGGATGACCTCATGATCATTGATTATTAGGGAACTGATTTGGGGTTTTTGTGTATGGTTGGGACCACAACAGAAGCCTAAGAACCCAGAAAGAGAAACTACAGCTCCGGATCAAGGAGACCAAGTCGTCAGGGGAAGTACTGCACTGACCGCTGACCACTGCCAGCTGACTGCTGCCCACTGACCACGTGGCAAGGCCTGCCCACTGCACGCTGACCATTGACCGCTGACCACTGCCCACGGCAGGAAGAGCTCCGGGAGCACCACCTCATGCCCGTCGAGGATGCGCCTTTGCCCTCGGTTTCCCCCAACCCCGCCAGGCGGGAGCAGCGGTGTCCATTTTCTCCTTTCCAACGCACCTCGTGACACGTTCGCTGTCTTGCTCCTTCCAAACCCCTTCTGCAGGACCCCAGAGCAGCTCTCTGTGCCAGGGTCACGGCCCACGTGAGAAAGTGACAACCCAGAAGGACCCTCTCCCCAGGGGGCGCAGAGCGCACCAGGTCCCTCAGGGACCCACGTTATGGTCCCCTCTCTCGGGTAACCCCCAGAGCCTCTCCGCCGTGAGACCCTTGCTGCGACCCCTGCACCCTGGGAGGGGTGAGGGGGCTGCCAGGGTGCAGCTGGGCGGTGGGGGCACTCCGGGTCCTCGATGACACCTGGACGCGGGCATCCGCGGGCCGCAGGGAGGGCAAAGGCCGAGCACCTGCCTCCCGCGACCCCGCCCCTCGGGCCCGGCCAGACCCCGCCCCCGGGCGCTGGGCGACCCGGCCCCTTCCTCCCTCCAGCCCCGCCCCTCCGCGCGGCCCCCGCCGGGCCCCGCCCCTTCCTCCGTGCGGACCCGCCCCCGCCCCGACCCTCCCTCTGCCGCGCCGCGCTCAGGTGGATGCAGCTCGCGCTGCAGCCGCGTGTCTGCGCACGTGGAGCCCCGGCCCCCGCCCTCGCCTGCGATGCCGCGCGCGCCCAGGTGCCGGGCTGTACGCGCCCTGCTGCGGGGCCGCTACCGCGAGGTGCTGCCACTAGCGACCTTCATGCGGCGCCTGGGGCCCGAGGGCCGGCTGCTCGTGCGGCGCGGGGACCCGGAGGCCTTCCGCGCGCTGGTGGCCCAGTGCCTGGTGTGCGTGCCCTGGGACGCGCAGCCGCCCCCCGCCGCCCCGTCCTTCCGCCAGGTGGGCTGTCCCCGGGGACCTGGGTCGGGCGTGCAGGAGTTGGGGAGGGAGGGCCGTGGGGAACACGGCAGGACGCGGGCTGTGCGCCCCGGGTTCCCGGTCACCTTTGTCCCCGGCGAGTCAGAGCCCCCCCTCCCGCAGGTGTCCTGCCTGAAGGAGCTGGTGGCCAGGGTCGTGCAGAGGCTCTGCGAGCGCGGCGCGCGGAACGTGCTGGCCTTCGGCTTCGCGCTGCTGGACGGGGCCCGCGGCGGGCCGCCCGTGGCCTTCACGACCAACGTGCGCAACTACCTGCCCAACACGGTGACCGAGACGGTGCGCAGCAGCGGCGCATGGGGGCTGCTGCTGCGCCGCGTGGGCGACGACGTGCTCACCCACCTGCTGGCACGCTGCTCACTCTACCTGCTGGTGGCCCCGAGCTGCGCCTACCAGGTGTGCGGGCCGCCGCTCTACGATCTCTGCACCACCGCCGCGGCTCGGCCTGCCTCGTCCCCCTGCCGCCGGCCCACGCCACACGCGGGCGAGAGCCGGACGGGCCTCCGACCCACGCGCCAGACCTGGAACGGCGGCGACGTGGGGGCCAGGGGACCCCCAGGGCCACCAGCCCGGAGCGGGAGGCGGCGTCGCGTCAGCTCTGGGGGAAGTCCACCTCCAGCCAAGAGGCCCAGGCGTGGCCTAGCCGGGGAGGCGGAGCAGGGGCCCGTCGGGCAGGTGTCCCGGGCGCACCTGGGCAGGGCACGTGGGCCAAATGACACCGATCCCCACGTGGTGACACCTAGAGAAACCGCCGTGGAAGCCGCGTCTTGGGAGGGCGAACCGCCGAGGACCCGTCTCCCCGTCCCCCCTCTGCACCGAGAGCGCGAGGCCGGCTCCCCACCCACGCGGCGGTCACCGCGGCCCCGGGGCGCACCCGATCCCCGAGTGTATGTCGAGACCAAGCACTTCCTCTACTGCTCTGGCGGCAAGGAACGGCTGCTCCCTTCCTTCCTGCTCAGCTGCATGCAGCCCAGCCTGGCAGGGGCCCGGAGACTCGTAGAGACCATCTTTCTGGGCTCGAAGCCCGGGCGGCCAGGGCCTTCCCGCAGGACGCGCCGCCTGCCCGCGCGTTACTGGCGGATGAGGCCCCTGTTCCGAGAGCTGCTTGGGAACCATGCGCGGTGCCCCTACGGCGCGCTCCTCAGGGCGCACTGTCCGCTGCGGGGCGTGGCCACCCCAGCAGGGTCCGCTGACCAGGGGTGCGGTGGCGTGGGCGTCAGCGCCCCGGAGAGGCCAGCGGCGGCCCCGGAGGAGGACGCAGGCCCGCGGCGCCTCGTCCAGCTGCTCCGCCAGCACAGCAGCCCCTGGCAGGTGTACGCGTTCCTGCGGGCCTGTCTGTGCCGGCTGGTGCCTGCTGGCCTCTGGGGATCCAGGCACAACGAGCGCCGCTTCTTGAGGAACGTGAAGAAGTTCGTCTCTCTGGGGAAGCACGCCAAGCTCTCCTCGCAGGAGCTGACCTGGAAGATGAAAGTGCAGGACTGCGCCTGGCTGCAGAGCCCAGGTGAGGAGCCCGGGGAGGAGGCGGCGGCCCTGCAGCATCAGGCCCCCACCCGGAACGCAGCAGAGCCCCTCCCTACGCGGGTAACCCCACCTGTGGCTGTCGGGTGGCTCATCTGATTTCTCTGCCTCTGATCCCCTCTCCCATCCAGTTTTCATAAAACTGTAAGACCCACGTATAAACCTACGAGACCCTCATGGACTCAGGCAGGTTCTGGCAGACAGCAGATGGGACACACGTGGAGTAGGGCTCTGGCAGCAGACAGAAGTGTCCGAAGTTCTCCTCAGCGTGCCGACGGGTTATTCAGGATCCCTTTTTTGACATCAGGGTTTATCACCTTGAAATGGTGCCCCACTGATAGAAATGGGAGCTGGGAGATAAGCCTCCTGAGTTTCCTGGACACGCCTGCTCAGCCACGCCTGCTCAGCCAGCGTACAGATCTGAATTTAAGTTTTGATGTGTGTCTGCTGTGCCTGGGCAGGGCAGACAGAGGAGGGTAGAAGAACTGTCTCCTGAACAAGGACCCAGTCCCATCTTTAGGAAGGAAAGGGTCGCCAGGGCGACGGGAGCAGCAGGGCTCTCCTGTTTCAGGGAAGTGGCCACCACCAAGGGTGCTGGCGGGGCTGCAGCTGGGGCTGCGGTGTCCCTCCGGCTTTGGTTTTCTCGGTTTGATGTTGAGGTTCCTCTGGTCCAGCCACCACTCAGCCCCCTCTCTCCCAGTGCCTTCCTGGTGGGCACACCAACACCACGAGTGGACAGGACCAGCCACCACCCTCCTCTCCCTGATGGTGCAGCAGCGGCCAGCATGGGCCCCAGTGTTTTCGGCTTGACCCCCCCCCCCAAACTCCCACAACACCCAGGACTCCTAGAAGAAAGAATGGCAGAGCCTTCGTCAGAGCCACGTCTGCCCATGGGCTGCACGTTACAGTCTCCTGGGGTGGGGACTTTAAATATGCCCTGCCCATCCCCAAAGATTTCGATTGCCATGGCCTCCGTTGGGGGGTGCGGGGCACACCCTTTCTGGCTCCCCAAGAGGCTCTGCGGCCAGGTGATGCGGACGAGGTGACCTTCCAGCAACTGGGTTTTTTAAGGTTTTTTTCTTAATTGTGGAGGGAAAAAACACATAAGATCTGCCTTCCTAACAGATGTTTAAGGGTACGGAACGGTATTGCTGAGTGTAAGCGTGGCGTCGTACTGCTGGTCTCTCTGGTGTTCTCATCTTGCATGACTTGGCGCCTCTTGGCCAGCAGTCCCTGCCACATGTGACAGCGTGGATGAGCTGGGAAGGCGTCATGCTCAAATGCGTTGTCACATGACTCGTTTGTGCCCTTGGGGCTCCAGTTTGCTTTGAAAGGAGAGTCTGGGTTCTGTAATTTGGCTCCCCGATTTCAGATGAGGTCTGCCGTGCCCCTGTGTCCTGTGGGCACGAGGAGGTGTTGTTTCCCAGGCAGCTGGGACCCAGCCCCTGGACCACCCGGCATCCTCACTGGCTTGAGCTGTGCCCAGGCGTGTGCCCCTTTCCGTGGCTGTGGCCCCGCGGTTGCCTACTGTCTGAATAAATGATGCACAGGATGGCGTTGGCCTCTGAGCCCCCTTTCCTGGTCACCTCTTCCATCCTTTCCTGCTGGGACGCCCCTTCCTCTGTGCAGGTCGTCTGCCCTGCCAGGCACTCCATCAGCCCCCCTGGGCTCATTTGCCTCTGTCAAGCCAGCCTTGACCATTGTCCTGTCTGCTTGCTGCCCACTGACTCCCCTCGGCTCTCTGGTCCCCAGCGCTGGAGGCCAGACTTCTGGGGAGTCCACATCTGCTGCCAAGTGTTGCTAGAGATGTTGAAAAAAGGATTCCTGATGGCAACTCGGAGGTGCCTTGGCCCCTTGCTCACTGCCTCTCCCCTGGGCCCCTCATTGGGCTGGTGGCAACCTTTGCTGTCTTAGCCTGGGTGCAGATCAGGCTGCGCTCTGCCTCCACTGGCCCTGTCCCATCAACTGACATCTGACCACATGATCACTCTCCCTAAACTGTGGTCAGGGTGTATCCCTCCTGCTGAGGCCCCCTTGACCTTCAGAGTGGAGCCCCGATGTCTAGGGGGCCTTGTCGGGCCTCTCATGGATCTTTGTTTGAACTTGGCTAAGTTCCCTCTGGGGGTGAAGTTCTTTCTGGAGTGACATCCTTCCCTCTCTTTCTTCAGGGTCGCTCAGTCATCCCACTTCTAACTTCTCCGGTGAGCATTTGGCTATGTGTTTCCCTCTCAGTGCTGCTTTAGCTGCACCCCACATTGGGCTGTGTCACTGCACATTTTGATATCAATTGGTTTTAAGTGTTTTCTAGCTTCTGTGATTT
This sequence comes from Ceratotherium simum simum, assembly GCF_057802395.1. Classification (NCBI taxonomy): domain Eukaryota; kingdom Metazoa; phylum Chordata; class Mammalia; order Perissodactyla; family Rhinocerotidae; genus Ceratotherium; species Ceratotherium simum. The sequence goes on along the minus strand of NC_141917.1, from coordinate 1,027,388 downwards.
CTTCTTTGATCACGAGTTATTTAGATGTGTGTTTTTTATTGTGCAAATGGATGAGTATTTTAAATTATCTTTTTGTTATGGATTTCCAGCTCAGTTGTGTAGTGGTCTGTATGATCCCAGTTATTTGAAGCTGTGGAGACTTGTTTACGTTCCTTGTGTATTTAGAGGCCTGTGGCTGGTTGCTGTGTTCACCACATCCAGCTTATTAAAGTGCCGGAACACCGAGAGGGTGTGCAGTCGCACTCGGGGTGGGTTTGTCCATTTCTTCTTGTTCTCACGGTGTTTACATTGGGTTTTATTAGGCACCTGCGTGTTTTAGGATTTTTATCTTCCTGGTGAACGTCTAGGCGTGCATTTTATTAAAGTCCATTTTCACTGTTGGCAGAGCTGCAGCACTGGCTTCCTTTTAGTCACTGCTTGCTTCTCATATCTTTTTTTGTTGTCTAATTTTTATTTTCAACCATTTTTTAGGTATGTCTTATTAACAGCACGCAGCTGACATTTTAAATGTTTTTTCAGTCCAATCTGACATCTTTGCCGCTGACCTGGAGAATCCGATTTATTTCCATTTTTCTGTGATTACAGATGTGTCTGGATGCTTCTCTTTTCTCTCTGTTTCCAGTTTGTCTGCTTTTTCCGTGTCCTTATTCCTCATTTCCTGATGATTGTGTGCTCTCTCTCGCCATGTGTTCTCATTCTGGTTTTCCCTCCTGGCAGTTAGAAATTACCTGCTCTGTCTCCCTCTCTCACTGGTTACCTTCTCCCGAGCAGCCCGGGCCTCAGTGTGTGTCAGTCTGATGTCACCACTCCTGCTCCTCCCGCTGACTTCTCTGTGTCCACCTCAGACACCATTGTTCTGCGCCCTGTGATCAGGGTTTGCTGCCTGTACCCCCTCTTTCTCTTCCTTCGTTCACCATTCTGTCTTCTGTCCCACGCCTGCCTCTGGATCCCCTTTCTTCTCCTTTACACGTTGCTTCATGTCGGTTCTTGGTGGTAAAGCCCAGGCTCCACGTGTGCCGTGGCCCCTGTGGCAGCCTGGTGACACCTGTGGCCCTCTTCTCATGACATCTCTACGTGAATAGAATAAAATCAGAGCACCGCAAAGGAAGGCAGACATCCCGGCCTGCGGGGCGTGTCGGAGCCCCCGTGGCGTGTGGTGCCCCTTAACTAGTGTGTGAGCAGCTCTTCTCACCTGGGCTGGTCAGCCTGGAAAACCCCAGGCATTTCTGGATCTTGCTGCTTGGTGACGATGCCTGAAATCGTACAGGTCAGCGTCCGCCTGTGTCACCGTGTGGAGAGCACGTCTCTGCCTGTAACCAGGACGGATGACCGACGCTCCATGTCCTCACTGTCCAGCAGAAATAAAACGTGAGCCACAAATGCAATTTAAAATTCTCTAGTAGCCACGTTAAAAAAGGAAAAGGTGAAACCAACTTAAAAATATGTTTCCTTAAAGCCCAGTATGTCCAAACTGTTGCCGCTGGAACACATGGGCAGGAGAAGCGCCATTAACAAGATGCTCCGTATTCTCCCACTACCCCGTCTCTGAGAGCCGGCGTGTGGGCTGCGAGGACTGCATAGCTCAGTGGGACCTGCCCTGTTTCCAGCGGCCGTGGCTGCCTTGAGGACAGTGTAGACGGGCGAAGCTCGCTGGGCCTTGGGTGAGACGTGGCTCCGTGCCTTTCTCGTTCCAGGGGCCCACTGTGTCCCGGCCTCAGAGCACCGGCTGAGAGAGGTGGTCCTGGCCAAGTTCCTGTGCTGGCTGCTGGGCACGTACGTGGTCGAGCTGCTTAGGTCGTTCTTCTACGTCACAGAGACCACGTTTCAGAAGAACCGGCTCTTCTTCTACCGGAAGAGTGTCTGGAGCCAGTTGCAGAGCATTGGGATCAGGTATCACAGCCCGAGCGTCACCCCTGCGTTTCCTCCGTCTGCGCAGACGCTGGCCCTGACTCCTGCTCCCGGCTCCCCAGCCCCTCCACATGGGTCCATCTCCCCCACTATTCTGCGGGGTGTGGGGCTCTCGGGGCCGGGAACCAGGGGACTCCGTCGTGGTCCTGGCGCATGAGGGTCCCACACTGGGCACAGACTCCTGAAGCCCCCTTTCCTCACCTCTGGGGTCTCAAAAGTGGAAGAAGTTAGTACTGAGTGGAAACAGCAGTGCTGGCAAACCTCCTCCTCGTCCTGACGCGTGGGTCGGATCCTGTTGAATTCACACAGCATAAACAGCGCTTGTGTCCTGTTTCTGCGGCAAGTGTCAGGACAGAGGCGTCCACTGTGAAACAGACCCTGAGGCAGCGACTTCGAGGTTCTGTGGCCTCCGCATGGATTTGTCTCAGTTGCTCAGCAGCTGTTTTAGGTTTATTTTGAAGGATTGTAGCGGATATAAGCTGGATTGCGTTAGGGATGTGACAGCCTGAAAGATAAGGCCTGCCCTTCTGCGGCCAGCCCAGCCATGGTGCCCAGTGTCCTGAGAGGGCTTGGCGAGGACCCCGAAGGGGCGAGGTCAGGGCTCCCAGGCTCCACGGCATGCCCGAGTCAGGACCCCTGCACAGGGAGGGGGACCCTGAGCCAGGTGGTGCTGGGACCCGGGTCCTGCGTCTGGGAGAGGGTCTGAGGCCTTTATCGTGGGTCTGAGTTAGTACTCAGGGCACTCTATTTAATAATTTAAGTATTTCATGGCACATGATCCAAAGTGGCCATTCAGACACTCCTTGTAGGGACCCTGGAAACCTTTGCTCTGTCTGGTGGGTATCCACGTCCCGTGAAGGGCTGTACTCTCAGAGCCCTTCTTTGCCGGGGCCACCAGCCCAGGGAGCATCCTCGGCCCTGGCAGGCAGGTGGTGGGGGCACCCAGCCCCTCCCTGTGGGTAGTTTTGGGGGAAGGCCAAGAGGGAGCTGGCGGGTCCACGGGGAGATGATTCTGTTTCTCGGCTGCGGCTGCACCAAGAGCCCCTGCTCGTTCCATGTGGAGGAATGTGGGGTCCTGCTGCCCAGGGGTCCGTCCAGCCCCAGCCTGCACTACCCAAGGCTCTCTACCTGAGGGAACCGGAGGTCCTGGGCACCTGCCGTGGAGGGTGCTCCAGCGGCGTCTGGTCCGTGTGTTGGCGTGGCCACAGCGTCCTGGGTGTGGGTGTCCGGGCTCTGCCGACTTCACGGGCACTGGTGTCCTCACCAGCCTGCCCGCCCTGGTTCTCCCGGGGCCACGTCCCATGAAGCCCTCTGTTTCAGACAACACTTCGAGAGGGTGCAGCTTCGAGAACTGTCGGAAGCGGAGGTCAGGCAACATCAGGAAGCCAGACCCGCTCTGCTGACGTCCAGACTCCGCTTCGTCCCCAAGCCCAGTGGGCTGCGGCCAATCGTGAACATGGACTACGTTGTGGGGGCCAGAACCTTCCGTAGAGACAAGAAGGTCACCGCTTTTGTTTCACTTTTGAGTGAAGTGCATTTAAACCCCAGGCTTGGTGTGGACGTACACAGACAGCCTGGAGGAGGGCCCACAGCCACGAGGCTAGAGCCGGCAGCATCTCGGGCTGTGGGAGGGCAGAGCGCGTGGACGGGGCGTGTTCCCAGGTCCAGAGAAGGAGCTCGTAGGAAGGCCAGGCCTAGAAGCTGGTCGATGCGCTCTGAGAATCCGGAGTTCTCGTGACAGCCTGTGACATGCGGGACCCACATGGTGCCTGTGGTCCTGCCGTAGCGCGGGGCCGCTGCGTGCTTTCCGAGAGCCAGTGACAGCACCAGACTGCTCAGCTGTCACCAGCCCACCAGGGTTCCGAGGACCCCCCCCGTAGGACTTCGCGCCCGTGGTTAGCCCCCCGTGGCTCCTTCCATGCAGCCACCACGGCGTCTCTGTGTCCCAGTGGCTCTGACCCCTCCTGAGTGCCTCCCTCTAGTGTTTGGGGTGATTTTGTCATTCGTGATGCCCCCCCAAATGAGAAAGCGAAGCTGTCGATGTCGACTGGGGACCTAGTTTGGTCTTGAGTGAAGATGAAGTCCTCGTCGCTAGTGGAGTGGGGTCCCCAGGAGGCAGATCCCTCCTCGTCTGTGGTGGGGGGATGGGTGGGTAGAGATGCTCACACGTGTAGCTAATTGTAGTTTTTCCTCTAGAGTTTCTGAGATCCAACAATGGGTCCCTGGGGAGACCCTGGGGTCTGGGGGCATTCTGGCCCTTCCAGAGTCTGAGGGAAGCGGGGCGAGCAGGGGGAGGCGTCAGGGGCAGGCGCCGAGGCAGGGCACTGCCTCTCATCCCTGGGGCCCCGTGGGTGGGGTGGGGGACCCTCTGACGATGCTGCCCCTTCCTGCGCTGGCCCCTGCAGGCCCAGCATCTCATCTCGAAGGTGAAGACGCTGTTCGGCGTGCTGAACTATGAGCGGGCGCGGCGCCCCGGCCTCCTGGGGGCCTCCGTGCTGGGCCTGGATGACATCTACAGGGCCTGGCGTGCCTTCGTGCTCCGCGTGCGGGCCCAGGACCCAGCGCCTCTGCTGTACTTTGTCAAGGTGGGCTCCTGGCTCTGGTCCCCATCCCTGCCCCACCCCCAAGTGAACCAGCTGGGCATTGGGAGCTCCCCCCACTGGGTGACCCCGCATCCTGGGCCCCGGTTGGGTGTGGGGAGTGGCCGGCCTTCTTCAGGACCCCCGTGTCTGCCCGAATGAGGTGCCCCTTGGAGGAGCTGCATCTGTGTCCCATAGATTCTCTTGGGAGCAGGGAGGGCAGGCAACCCCATCTCCATATGGAGGTGTCCGGCCCCTGGGGACAGAAGCTTTGGGCCTTCCCTGCTGGCGTGGCCTCCATGACCCTGTGCCTGACTCCATGGAGGGCTCCTGTTCGTGGGGAGGATCTGACACTGCTGCCTGCTCAGAGCACGGGGGATCCCCTTTCAGAGAAAGACTCATATCTGGCCCAGCTCCCAGTGCCTGGGTACCCTGTGCCCTGGTCATCTGCCAGGGGCCTCCTGGTCATCAGCCTGCAGCTCAGAGAGAGGGACACAGGCTCCCCCTGGGGATGCTCAGAGCCGGGGGAGGAAGGGGTGTAGAGAGAGGGACGCAGGCCCACCCTGGGGTACTCAGAGTCGGGGATGGGGGTGTCTCCATCAGAGCTCCCTGGCACAACAGGCATGTGTGGCTGGGACGGGGCTGTGGGTAGGGAGTTTGGGGCCTACCCATCATGTCCTGTTCACCCCAGGTGTTGCTCAGGGCAGGTCGGCGTGCAGGCTTAGCAGGGCAGAACCCCAGGGCACGGGGACACAGGCGGAGGTGAGCATGTGAGCATCTGCACTCCCCGTAGGTGGACGTGACGGGGGCATATGACGCCCTCCCTCAGGACAGGCTGGCGGAGGTGATCGCCAACGTGATCAGGCCCCAAGAGAACATGTACTGTGTGCGCCAGTACGCCGTGGTCCGGAGAACTGCAGACGGACACTTCCGCAAGTCCTTCAAGAGACACGTAAGATCCCACAGGGGTGTGTCCGTGGCACAGGCGTGTCCGTGACACAGGTGTGTCTGGTCCAGGTGTGTCTGTGGCATGTCCACGATGCAGGTGTGTCTGGTGCAGGTGTGTCCGTGGCACAGGTGTGTCTGGTGCAGGTGTGTCTGTGGCCTGTCCATGATGCAGGTGTGTTTGGTGCAGCTGTGTCTATGGCATGTCCACGTCCCTGAGGCCCTGGCCCTCCTCCGTGGGCGCTGTGTGGTGCTCCCAGTGCTGGGAGATGCCCCATTGCCCTCACTCTTCTTCATGTTACGTTCATCGTCTCTTCAAGCTGGCTCTTGCCCCTGCTGTCCCTTCACAGCCTCGGGCCCCCTGGGACTGAAAATCGGGTTTGTGCAGAGCAGGAGGAGGCCGGCGGCAGCAGAACTGTGTACACGTTTAGGTGGCTTTCCCACAGCTGCCGCCAGGAGCCCATGCCTGGCCCGTGGCTGTGAAGAGGGGCTGAGTGTGCTCCGTGGGCGGGCTCTGTGCTGGCTCTGGGAGAGGAAAGGGCCAGAGGGTGCCTCGCCAGGACACCTGGGCCTCGCTTGCCATCCCTGCTTGAGTGGTCCCACAGTGGCCAGGGTCCTCGGGCCTCAGCGGAGCTGGAATAGGACAACTGGTGTTCAGGTCGTGCCTGAGGCCCCATCAGCGTGCGGGGGTTTCCAACTGATCCTCACGAGCACGTTGGAGCGTGAGGGCCCCCAGTCCCTATAGGCAGCACCGTGGGGGAGGCAGGAGGGTGCAGAAGAGAGGGACTTCCCCCACAAATTCTCAGGAAAGCCACACGGGAAGCCCCGGGGCTGGGCTCAGGCTGGTGTGGTTTGCACATTCTGAGTGTGGACACAGATGGCAGCCGCCAGCCACGTCAAGACACAGAAGTCACCAGGCCCGAGGGACTTTCCCTGCCCGTCCCCGGGGCGCCCACTGCTCTGACTCCGTCTCGGGGGCTCACTCACCGGTCTCGACTTCCGTGAACGTGAAATCGGGCAGAACTTGCCCTCCCGTCCGGCGTCCTTCACTCCGCAGCGTGTCTGAGATTCAGCCTGCCTCAGGGAGCAGCAGCTCTTGCCTGTCCTTGTTGTGGGCAGTGTCCCAACGTGGGCACGTGGCACAGTGGGGTCCTGCTCTCTGCTGCTGGTGGGCATTTGTTTCCAAGTTTGGAGGGTTTGAACGACACCACTGTGGGCGTTCCCGCAGGGTGCCGTTTGGTGGACAGAAGCTCTCGTGTCTGTGGGCAGATTGCAGGGGCGGAGTTGCTGGGTCACTCTGTGCTTTGTTTAATTTTAGGGGATAAACGGCCAAAGACTTTCCCCAGCTGGCTGTGCCAGGTCACACTCCCCTGTGCTGCAGGAGAGGGCCTGTCACACTCACGCTCACGACACCTGCGAGTGTCTGTGCTTCTGGTCGGAGCCCAGGTGTCCTGGTGGGTGCAGAGCCATGTGTACAGCTGTGATTTGTGTCTCCTGACGTGGGGGAGGTCGAGCGCCTTCCGTGTACGGGCCGTGTGGGTCTTTTCTGGTGAGACGCCTGTTCAGGTCGCCTCCTCACTGTGCTGGGCTGGCTGCCTGTGTTGGTGACCAGCGGGAGGTCTGTGCGTGTTCTGGATGCGGGTCGCCTGTCAGCTGACATACTGCAGATGCCTTCTTGGCTTGTCTGCCTTCTCCGTCGCAGGTGGAGTCTTGATGAACAGAGGTTTTTAACTTTGTGAAGTCCACTTTCTCAGCCGTTTTGTTCTTTTTTTGTGAGGAAAATTAGCCCTGAGCTAACATCTGTGCCCATCTTCCTCTACTTTATATGTGAGATGCCACCACAGCGTGGCTTGAAGAACTGTGTGTGAGTCCGTGCCCGGGATCTGAACCTGCGAACCCCGGGCTGCTGAAGCAGAGCATGTGAACTTAACCACTATGCCACTGGGCCGGCCCCTCTCAGCCTTTTTTGGCTGAAGCTGTGTCCTGTTGGATACACCCGCCTGCCCCCATGTTGCAACGACACTCTTCTGCGTTTTCTTGTAGAACGTTCATTGTCTCAGCTTCACATTCACGTCTGGGATCCATTTTGATTAATTCTATGCGTTGTATTTTTAATCTGTTCCCATCTCTGCTGAAATCTGGGCTTTTGCTACAGACTTGTTTTCCAGTTCACTCAGCTCCTCTCTCTCTAATTGTCTGTTACACCCACTCACTGAATTCTTAAGTTCTACTGTCCTGTTTCTCAGTTCTGGAAATCCCATGCGAATTTTCTCACAGGTTCCAGGTCTCTGCTTAAATTCCTCGTCTTTTCCTTTGTTCTATTGACTGCGTTATCTTTCTTGATTTTAAGTCCCGGTGACTCGGTAACCACTCACTGCGGGTGGGTTTCTGCTGTTTCACTTGAGGTCTGGGACGTGGGCCTGTTCTTCATATGCCTCGGTATTTTTTCACGAGATCCAGACTTTGTAAATAGAAATTCTTAAAGTACAGATTTTGCATGACGTTTTCCTCCAGAGAGAGTGATATTTTCCCAACTGTGACAGAGTAGTGGGTGGCCCTCCCCTCCCGTGAGTGGAGTGGTGGACGGCCCTTATCTCCCACAAGGGTTGGTGTTAGACCGTGTTTTGCCCCTTCTCTGGCCGTGGCCCTTCTACTGTCCCCCCCAAGCTCCGTGTACTCCCCTCGGGGGGCCCAGGCCCCTCAGCCCCGGGTGGCGGCGATGACCACGCTCCATCAGTCTCCCCGGAGCACCTGAAGCTGAGGGTCAGCGTGGGCTGGACAAGAAATCCCACACTGTCTGGGCTCCTTCCTCTGTGGCTCCTCCTCCCAGACCTGCTCCTCAATCCCAGCTGCATTGGTGGCCCTGAACCCCCACTGTCTTCAGTCTCATAGCCTCCCACTTTCTGCTTGGGCTCCCCCTCCCACGGCAGATAGGCAGGCCTCGGGGAAGTTGGGGTGAAGGTGGGATGCACCCCGAGGACTGGGACCCCACGCCTGCCTGCTTCTTGCCTCTCCAGTGCCCCCAGGCAGTTTTCATGGGCGTTTTATGGGGTGGTCATAGTGGTCATGGGGGAGGTGACCACAGGTGACCATTGGTGACGTCCCTGTGACTTCGTAGCACTTTCCCGGTCCCGATGCCTTTGTTCTCCTTTTCCCAAACACACGCTACACTGCGGAGCCTCCCTGGCTTTGTTCCTGACCCAACTCGGTGATCCGTGTCGTGACTTCTGCTTCTCGGTGTCCCAGGTGGGCTCAGGGAGGGAGGCGTCCACCCCCTCACGCCCTCTCCTGTTTGCCGGCAGGTGTCTACCTTCACGGACCTCCGGCCCTACATGAGACAGTTCGTGGAGCATCTGCAGGAGATGAGCTCGCTGAGGGATGCCGTGGTCATCGAGCAGGTTAGTGGGGGTCGGCACAAGTGTCCATGCGCAGTGTGGTGGTCACTCAGCTAACCACTTGGGGGGAGGGGAGGAGCGAGCTGTGGACGCGGCCGAGGACACCACCCTCCTGGGCCCCGAGCCCTGCTTCTGCGTTTGGCTGAATTGTTCTTCCCACCTCCTCTCCACGTTTTCCGCTGCGTCCAGCTGCTTTGTCATGATTTGCTGGAGGCGTCCTGTCCCTCAGTTTTCATCTTGAGCCAGAAAGAGGCGTGTCCCCTTTCTTTCGGAGGACAAGTTGGATTTGACTGTAGACCCACCTCGAGCTGACCTGTCAAGTGGGAAACTGTTTTGCTTGCATCAGTGGGACTGCTCCCCTGAGCCGGGGCCGTTGGGGGTGGGTCGGCCTTGCAGCTCTGTGGCTTTTTGCAGAACTGGTTTAGGGACAAGCCTGGCCACCTGATGAGGCTCTGAGACCTCGGATGACTTTCCTTTGGCCACTGGGGGCCCCGCCGGTGTACCGCGTGAGCTGTCCGGGCCGGTGGCCATGGGTCAGAGCCCAGCCAGATCGACGGGCGACCCCAAGGCGGCATCCAGCGTGGGGCGAGCGCCCATCTGTGCTGCGCCCTTGCGGCCCGCCGCCCACCCGTGTCTCCTGTCCCTTCCCAGAGCTCCTCTCTGAACGAGGCCGGCAGCAGCCTCTGCGATTTCTTCCTGCGCCTGGTGCACAACCACGTCATCAGGATTGGGGGCAAGTGAGTGGGGGTCCTCCCCACCTCCCATCATCCTCTCAAGACCCCCTGTGCTGCGGCCACTTGGCTGGTGTGGCAGAAACGAGGTGCCCATGGTTACGAGAAGTCCCTTGGCACTTAAATGCCAGCAGATAATTTTTTAAACCGTGCAATCAAACCCAGACTTCCCTGGGCGAGCCCCAGCACGAGTACCCTAACGTGTGTCTGACGAGAGCGGTGGTCCGGGGGGCCTCAGGCTCACAGCGAAGGTTGTTAGAGGTCAGCTTGGAAGCGGGCGCTTTCTCTGCCATCATTAGCTGTGCGCCAAGTTTGGAAACCTTTTAGTTAAAGGATTTATCTTTATTATTATTATTATGTTATAAATGATTGTAATACTTCTTAAAGTGGAATTACATTGGAAATATAAAATAACGTTCACGTCCTGGAGAAACACCATCACGGTGCACAGAGGGTGAATCTGACAGAGGACGTGCCTGCACACACGTGGAAACAGCCCCCCAGTCGGAAGAGAGCCTTCTCCACGGAAAAGGCCACGCCTGGGACCCCCTAGTCCTCCCCCAGAGGCACCACCCACTCCTTGGCCTGCTGCGACCTGTATAAACATGGGTCGTGCCACGTGTGGACAGGCAGGGCTTTGTGGGAAAGAGCGACAGGTCTTGGCTCGCACTCCCCCCGGGTGGGCATGGTGTGGGTGTGTGTGTGAGTGTGTGTGTGCGAGTGTGGGTGCGTGCATGTGGTCTGCGCACGTATGCGTGTGTGTGATGTGGCCGCGAGGCCTGCTGCGGCCTGCCCGCCCTTCTGACCCCGCTTTCCCCCCAGGTCCTACGTCCAGTGTCGGGGGATCCCCCAGGGGTCCGTGCTGTCCACTCTCCTCTGCAGCCTGTGTTACGGAGATATGGAGAACAAACTGCTTTCCGGAGTTCAGCGGGACGGGTAACGGACCCCTTCTGTGTGCGTTGGTTTGTTTCCACCCACGCGCCTCTCTGGTCCTCTAGAGACAGACAGAACCACAGCCAGTCTCTTCACGCAGAGCCGCACGGGAGGCAGTAAGCGGGCCTGGGACGTGGTATGAGTGGCTTCTAGTGCGGCCGGGTGCTGGGCGTTTTCCCGGGCATCTGACTGAGGCTGCGTCCTGATTGGACGGGCCCAGGGGCCTGGGGAGCCCGGCCTGATCGCAGGGCCCCTGCTCGTCCGCCCCCGGCCAGTGCCGAATCCCACAAGAGGTTTAAGTCTTAGCGGAGCCTCTTCGGAGAAGGTTACTTCATTCTCGTCCCTGTGAACTCAGATGTTTAAGTTTCTCACCATTCACTCCCCCAAGGAAGGGCGTGATGTTCCAAGTGTGAAAGAAGCCCCTCTCGGCGTCTCTCCTCTCAGGGTGCTCCTGCGCCTGGTGGATGACTTCCTGTTGGTCACCCCTCACCTGACACAAGCGAGAGCCTTTCTCAGGTAGGGCCCTCGCATGCGTGTGTCTCTGCGGGCTCTTCTGTGGCCCGTGTACAGCTGACGTAACTCACGTAATAACGTCCTTCTCGCCTCACGCCCGTGCTCCCCGCGGCATCCCAGCGTCTCTGGTGAGTGCGCAGTTGTCCCGTTCCGGGAAACCGGGCATGCAGTTGCCTCCTCCTGTCACTGGTGGGAGCCTGGAGCCATCAGCGTGTCATCAGGTCGCAGGTGCCGCCGGAAGGAGCACGGCTCAGGCAGCAGGCGGGGCGGAGCGGGTCCACGGAGGCTCCTTGGAAGTCGCAGGCACAGGAACACATTGGACGGTGGAGAGAGCAGTGACGGCGGATCCCCATGCCCCGGGGCTGAGACCCGGAGGTGGCCGGGAGGGACGCACACAGGAGGAGCCCTGCGCGCTTGTCTGTGGCTTCCGCCGTGGAGGCACTTTCTTTGTGGAGCTCACTCGGGAGAGAACGAAGGATTTGGACTTGAAAACGATGTGTTAAGAGGCGTGGGGATCGCATGGGGGGTTGGTCTTAAAGTTCATTTTGTTCAAACCAAAGTCAGGCCTGTGGGATCCTCACCTTAGAGCTGCGGTCTGCAGAGCACAGTCACTCTCAGGGGCCCCAGGGCCTGGGGGCTTGTTTTAAAGTGTTTTGTTCCAAGGGAGGAGAAGGTTGTAAAACCGAACCCTAAAGAAGTGTCACTGCCTGGGGCCACTTTGCTTTGGTTGCTGGGCTGTCTCTGGAGACACCCGTCTGTACACTGTCCCCGCACCCCGAGTCTGCCCACGGAGGTACTCTGCAGGGCTCGGCCAGTGCGAAGTCTGCTGCATGCTCAAGGGTTTGATGTCACACACGGCAGTGCAGGATGCCGTGCAAGTGTAAATTCATCAAAGTTATTCAAATGACAAATCCGGGTCCTCGGGGGCACCAGCCACATTCAGAGAGCTCAGTAGTCACATGTGGCCAGTGACTGCGAGAGGGGACAGCACAGAGAATGTCGCCTCCATTGTGGAAAGTTCTGGGGGAGGGCACTGCTCTGAGGGTGTTGGGCAGGGAGGTGGCTCAGAGTGTGTCAGTTGGGGTACCCACCCCGCCAGGAGACAGACCACTGGGGGCAGATAGACATATCCAGGAGGCAGTTTTTTGCGAGGAATCGGCCCACACGACAGTGGGGATGCTAAGCAAGTCTGAAATCCATAGGGCAAGCGGCAGATGGGCGGGGGCTCATGCTGCAGTCAGAGGGGCTCCCCAGTTCTGCTCTTTGGGCCCCTGCACTGATGGGTGAGCCTGCCCCGCTGCGGAAAATAAGCCCCTTAAAGCCGGCTGATTGTGGATGTCTACCACGTCTATGAAACACCCCAGCTGCACCCAGACTCGAGTTTACACACCTGAGCACCATGGCTGCACCGAGTGGACACGTCAACTGGCCATCGCAGAGAGGATGTGACCTCTTGGCCTCTGCCCTCCGAGCCCTGCCTCTCCCAGTTCTCAGCCGGGCTCCCATGCTCACTGCTCACCTGTGAACAGGGTCATCCAGGCTTCTGCACATCCTTCAGGATCCAGCCCTGGTCTGTGGGGACTCCATGCTCCGTACCCTGCTGCCTGCCTCTGCCCTTCCCTGGGCCTGGTCTCTGATCGTTGGCACCCAGTCTCCAGAAAGCTTTGGCGACAAGCACCTGGAGGCCAGTGCAGGGCTGGTCTGACCTTCCTTGGTGCCTGCCCGCTCCAGCCCTCCACTACCCGGCTACCTCTCTGGGTTTATGTAGCATTGGACGAGTGCTTCCGAGATGCCCAGACGGCCTCCCTCTCCTCCTGGAGGCTGACATGGCCTCTCTGCTTCAGGACGCTGGTCAGAGGCGTACCCGAGTATGGCTGCGTGGCAAATTTGCGGAAGACGGTGGTGAACTTCCCTGTGGACGGCGGCGCCCTGGGTGGCGCAGCCCCCCTCCAGCTGCCGGCCCACTGCCTGTTCCCCTGGTGCGGCTTGCTGCTGGACACTCGGACCCTGGAGGTGTTCTGCGACTACTCCAGGTGAGCACGCCCGGCAGGTGGACACGGTCAGTCCAGTCCCGTTCCTGTTTCCGTGTGCCACAGGTGGCTGCGACCCCGAAAGGTCAGAGGCCTGTCTTCCCGTCCAGAGGAGGGCAGAAGCACGTCCTTCTGTGGGAGTGAGGGGACTCTCTAGGTGAGCAGTTGTCTGGGATTTTTGGTAAAAGACTGTGTGGCAGACTTGGGGGCACCAGCACGTTCTGTGGGGAGGCAGTGAGATCTGAACCCAGAGATTTCAGGACCTGCTGGACATGAGTGTCTTTAGGGCACATGCTTTAATGCCGGTCCGTGGCCTCACCGGACGTTATGAATTTGTGGTCACCTCTGGTCCGTTGGGGAAGCAGGGCTGTGGCGCATGGGGCCTGCTCTGTGCGTGATACCATGGGCCCCTGTTGTAGTCAGCTTAGGCTGCCATAGAACATACCACAGACGGGGCGGTGTACACAGCAGAAATTTATGTCCTCTTAGTTCTGGAGGCTGGAAGTCCGAGATCCAGGTGTGGCCAGGGCTGGTTCCTTCTGAGGCCTCTCTCTTCAGCTTGTAGACAGCGTCTTGTCCCCATGTCTTCACATGGTCATCCCTGTGTGTTTGAGCATCTCTGGTGTCTCCTCTTTCTAGAAGGACACCTGTCACTCTGGATTAGGGCCCTACCATAATGACCTCATCTAACCTCAGTTACCTTCTTAACGGCCCCATCTCCAGACATGGGGTCAGGGCTTCATCCTATGAATTTGGGGGACATAGTTCAGCCCCTAACAGGGCATTTCCTCTGAGCCTGGGAGCTCACAGCCCAGCCTCAGGCCCTGCACAGACGTGAATGGACTCAGGACGGACACAGATGAGGAACCTGTGCTCACTCATGAATGAATAGCACAGACTCCAGAGCCGTGGTAGAAGGCGGGCGTCCCTCCTGTGTTGTAATTCCAGTTGTCCTGGCCTGGACACTCAGGTCCACAGTTGTCCCGTTTCCCAGGCTCTTTGGGAATTTGCTCTGAAAGGGGAGAGGCAGGTGCAGGCCCTTTCTGTGTGTGGTCCAGATGCGTCTGTCTGTCTCTCTGGCCTCCTGCTGCTGTTGTGCGGCCCTGTGTCCATGCTTCTGTCTTCTGACCCCGTTCCCTGCCCGGCTCCCCGGCTCTGTCTCCCTATCTTCGGGCCTCCGCTCAGCCTCCCCAGGGGTCCAGCTCCCCCCGCCCTCCAGGCCCAGTTCTGCCACAACAGCCCGAGGCCCCATTTCCCTCACGATGACGGTTCCTCTGCGCTCTCCCGTTGCGGGCGCTGGAGTTGGGCGAGGACACTTCACTCATTTCTGAGGGTGTGGCAAACGGGATGACTTTTCTGGAAAGCTGCCAATTTGTGTTCAAGTTCTTAAAATGTTCAGACGTTTTCCCAGTAATTCCACTTCTAGAAATCTGTCCTGAAGGAAAAGTCAGAGACGTGATCAGAGGTTTTATTTGACCGTTTTAAGTGCTCGGGGTAGGGTGCCTTAGCACAGAGACGAAACAACCGACATAAACAGCTGAGTAGATGTGATATGTCACCGAGAAGAAGCCTTATTCTGCGTTAAAGTTGTTTTCAAAGAATATGTGATATAATGAGAAACTTATTTCGAGATAAGAGTGTTTAAAGCTGATATAAAAGATCCCACCTGGAGTGTAGACTGTGTCTCGTCTGCTCGTTGTGGATGCCTGCGTGCAGGCAGTGAGTGGCATGGTGCCCGCGGTTGTGGTGAGCGGGGCCCTTTCCTCACACGTCCTGACGCTCACGTTTCCCACCAATGACTGCGTGGCTGGTCGGCGGGGTCAGGCCGAGGGGGTGTCAGAGTCAGGGGGCATCCTTCGTCTCCTGGTTGTGTGGGTGGACACCCGCACATGAGGTGTGATCAGAGCAGCGTTTGATGGCGTGGGGTGGGTGGCCTGCATGTCTGGACTCGCGAGGTTCATGCCCGCCGTCGTGTTGCAGTTACGCCCGGACCTCCATCAGAGCGAGCCTCACCTTCCAGCAGGGCCTCAAGGCCGGCAGGAACATGCGTCGCAAGCTCTTCTCGCTCTTGCGGCTGAAGTGTCACGGGCTGTTCCTGGACCTGCAGGTGAGCGCGCTGCCAACAGGCAGCAGACTTCAGACGCGGAGACCGCTGGCTTAGGTTCGCCGTGAGGCTTGCGTGGTTCATGGGTCCCGTTATTGTGTGTTGTGTGTGTGTGTCGAGGGCCCCTTGCCCCCACGCCCCTCGGGCCCCACCATCCTCGGCCCCAGGGCCCTTCCTCACAGGGTGTGGGGGTCCGAGGCCTCTGTTGGCTCAGGCTCCAGAGCCGTGGGGCCCAGGACATCCTCCTGGCCAGGCTGGGCGCCGCCCCCTTGTCCCTTCCTGCTGGTGCCCTCAGGCGGCCCCAGCGGAGTCCGGGCCCCCCAGTGAGTGAGGACTCGGCGGGATCTCACTGGAGAGACGATGGTTTCTTGTCACTGGTCCTCTATCTTACTCCGTTTGACAAGAAGATAAAGGGCAAGACAGGGACTTGAATCCCAGGATCTCCCCTCCGTCTCTCTCCTTGTGGCTCCAGGTGAACAGTCTCCAGACGGTCTTCACAAATGTGTTCCAGATGTTCCTGCTGCAGGCCTACAGGTGGGTCCCCCGGGCTGCGCCGCCACAAGAGGGAGCACACGGCCGCGGCTGCAGGGCTGGCCTCGCCCTGGCTGTCCTACGGCGGGGACGGTGTTCTGCCTGCCAGGCTCCCAGGCCTTCACGTGAGAGCTCGGGTTTATGAGAAAGTGGTGTTTGCTTATTTTCAACAGCCCACGCTGCCTCTTCATCCAGGTCCCAGGTGGCGGTGGGAGGCCAGCATGGCCCAGGGCGTCCCGGCAGGACACGGCTCCCTGACAGCCCAGCCACCATTCCTGCCCCACAAACTGGCCCGTGCTGAGGCCCAGCTGTGCTTCTGGAACATTCCAGGACATCCCCTGTCCCTGGTGGTCCGCAGCCCCCATGCCGAGGACTGGGGCGCAGGTGGGAGATTGTACGGCGTCGTTTGGGGTGCTTTCCTAAGTCTTTGCTGGGAAAACATTCCCACCTTCAGGCTGTGCCCCTCGGGAGGATGGACGCCCGTCCTTCATTAACCAGGTCACCTTGCCCGCCCGACCTCGGGGACACAAAGCCGAGCTTTGCTCTCTGGGGTCTCCAGGGGAGACCTGCGCCCGGGCAGCTCAAGGAGGCAGCCAGCTTCCCAGGACTTTCTCTGGGGAAGTCAAGCCGTGGTCGCGGGGCTGGACGAGGGGCAGTAGCGTCTCCCGGGTGATGGGGAGCCCAGTGTCTGTTCAGAGCCTTTGAGAGTTCGCGTCATCCAGGGTTGTGTATTTGTTGTGAGACAAGGTTGTTGTCTCTCGCAGGAACTGAGTGGGGCTCACGGAGCAAATTCCTCCTAAAATGTCACGCCAGGAAAGCTACTTTAGCCCCAGAGCCCCTGTGTTTCGGCCACGAGGGCCGCTCGTGGGCTTCGTCTGTCCACCTCTGTGTCCTGGGAGGTGTGGAGCCTGCTCGCCCAGTCCAGGGCTCCCTTAGTACTCGGGGTCCCCCGGCTCTTCGTGGTCGTAATTATTCCTTTATCGCGTCTTCCTAACCACGTCCCTGTCCGCTCGTGTGTAAGCTGCCTCTGCACCTCTCTGGACATGTGCTCAGAGTGTAAACGTGAGTGTGCCCGTGTGCCGCTCCCAGCTGAAGACTGGGGGTGGCTGTGACACCCACTGGCTTCTTGGGGCCCCTCGGGGGGTGAGCCGAGCAGCAGGCGATGCTTCCAAGGCCCTGGGTAACCGCGTCACCTCACCGCGCCCTCATGTCCCCACTAGTGGAC
Organism: Ceratotherium simum simum; assembly: GCF_057802395.1. Lineage (NCBI taxonomy): Eukaryota > Metazoa > Chordata > Mammalia > Perissodactyla > Rhinocerotidae > Ceratotherium > Ceratotherium simum. Next base: position 1,010,494 of record NC_141917.1, on the reverse strand, counting down.
CCCTTGCTTGTGGGGCCCTGGTCCTGGACACCTGCCCTCTAGGGGACGTTGCAGAGACCTGGGTTCAGGGGAGGCACCCTTCGGCAGCTCCCCGCTCCTCGGTCAGGGCTGCCCCACGCTCCTCCGTCAGGGCTGCCCCCCGCTCCTCGGTCAGGGCTGCTCCCCGCTCCTCGGTCAGGGCTGCTCCCCGCTCCTCCGTCAGGGCTGCTCCCCGCTCCTCGGTCAGGGCAGCTCCCCGCTCCTCCGTCAGGGCTGCTCCCCGCTCCTCCGTCAGGGCTGCTCCCCGCTCCTCGGTCAGGGCTGCTCCCCGCTCCTCCGTCAGGGCTGCTCCCTGCTCCTCGGTCAGGGCAGCTCCCTGCTCCTCGGTCAGGGCAGCTCCCCGCTCCTCGGTCAGGGCAGCTCCCCGCTCCTCGGTCAGGGCAGCTCCCCGCTCCTCGGTCAGGGCTGCTCCCCGCTGCTCCGTCAGGGCTGCTCCCCGCTGCTCCGTCAGGGCTGCTCCCCGCTGCTCCGTCAGGGCTGCTCCCCGCTGCTCCGTCAGGGCTGCTCCCCGCTGCTCCGTCAGGGCTGCTCCCTGCTCCTCCGTCAGGGCTGCTCCCCGCTGCTCCGTCAGGGCTGCTCCCCGCTGCTCCGTCAGGGCTGCCCCACGCTCCTCGGTCAGGGCTGCTCCCCGCTCCTCCGTCAGGGCTGCTCCCCGCTCCTCGGTCAGGGCTGCCACACGCTCCTCCGTTAGGGCTGCTCCCCGCTCCTCGGTCAGGGCTGCCCCACGCTCCTCGGTCAGGGCTGCCCCACGCTCCTCGGTCAGGGCTGCCCCACGCTCCTCGGTCAGGGCTGCTCCACGCTCCTCGGTTAGGGCTCCGTGCAGCCCTGAGGTGACGGGTCAGAGAGCTACTGGCTTCCCCACCCAGGGGCGTAAACGTCGGCTGTTCCCAAATACGGGTTAGGGAGGTCTGAGAACCCCCTTCCCTTTGAGGCAGGAGGCGGGATCATAAAGCTGGGCCATGGTGGTCATGGCAGCTGGGGCTGTGCGTGTGCACGTGGTGCTCGGAACAGGATGCTCGCCAGGCGCCGTCTGAGTGGAACCTGCCGGGCTCAGCGCCTTCCGTGGGAGAATGAAATCCCCACTGGTGGAGGCCTCTCCCTGCTGCACACTAAGCACCACCCCTCCCTCGCAAGAGGGTCCTCCACCTGCAGAACGTGCTCCCCTGCTGAACTGGTGGTGTGTCCCCGACCCTGGGACCCGGGCACGTTAGGTTTGTGTGTTTCCAGACCTGGCTCCCCTCTCCCGTGAGTGGGGAAGAACTTCCCACCCAAGCGGGGTTTTGGGAGTGTGAGATCAGATTGCCGGCTGGACTGGCACTCCCATGTTAGTCCCGAGAGGGCCCAGGTGGTCGGCGGGACCAGGAGCACAAGGCACCTGGCAAGGAGCTGGTCTTGTGGTCGCACACACACACGTGCACACACCAACACGTGGACATACGTGACTTGTAGACATGCATACACGACACGTACCAACTGACCACACACGCACACACGTGCCTGCACACAGCCTGCACACAGCACACACGTGCACGCCTGACCCCAGGTGTACACTTGGTCACACGCGTGAACACATCCTAGCCCAGAGATTTCCTATGACAAGGGTGGTTGTCTCCTAGGTTCCATGCGTGTGCACTGCAGCTTCCGTTCAATCAGCCAGTGAGGAACAACCCCTCATTCTTCCTCCGGGTCATCTCCGACACCGCGTCTCGCTGCTACGCCCTCCTGAGAGCCAAGAACGCAGGTGCACAGGGACGCAGGGCACGGCTGGCAGGGTCCAGGGGTCGCCCGTGGTGCTGGCGAAGCTCGGACGGCTCCCTGCACGCTCCAGCACGGAGCTGCCGTGTGCTCTGGGAGCCCCACAGCCAGAAAGCACCAGCCCCCTGTGTGGCTGAGTTAGGAGGCTCAGCTTCAGGGCTTCTGCGGCTCTCGGGCCGGGTTCAGCTTGATGACCGCTCGCTGGCCTCCTCTCGCGCCCTCGCCGTGTGGGCAGATGGCGACGTGGTTGGGGTGTGACGTACGTTTGGGACCTGGCTGTTGGTCCTTCCCTCGCCCACTCTGCCTCCCCCTGGGTGCCCTCCTCTCTGCGGTGCTCTGAGGGCTGCACAACCCCAGGCCACGGTCCCTGTAGCCGCTCTGCCCGTCTCGGGGAGGGAAGCCACGTGCGGGGCGCCCACGCGAGCTGCTCGCCCGCCTCTGCTTCAGGGTGCACTGCCCTCTGGCTTGGCTTTCCTCTGGGCGTCTGCACCTGGACCTCCTGTGGAGCCACTGTCTGTGCTCCCCCAGCTTGTGGTGTGCGTTTCTGATCAGTCTGGTGTTCAGGCCAGGCAGTGTCTCCGTGGTCCTGAGCCTAACGCTCAGCTTTTTGTTGTTTCTGTTTCGTGGAAGTTTCTTTGGAGAAGAGGGAAACGTTCAGTTGTCAGAATTCTCTGGTGCTTGTGTGGGACGGCCCCTGAGTAAAATCGCCCGTCTGCCCCCCGCCTCCCAGCCCTGCGCTCGGCCTGGAGGGACCCTGGGCAGCGTCTGGAGTGCATGGTCTCTCCTGGGCGGAGTGCGGGGCTGGGCAGGGGCCTCAGCCTCTCTGTGTGTCCCCAGGGATGCCACTAGGGACCAAGGGCGCCTTGGGCCCATTTCCTCTTGAAGCTGCTCAGTGGCTCTGCCTCCGCGCCTTCCTGCTCAAGCTCGCTCGTCACAGCGTCACCTACAGGCCTCTCCTGGGGGCGCTCCGGGCAGGTAAGAGAGGGCAGAGTTAGCACCCAGCCCCAGAGACCCCCCCACCCCGTCCTCGAGCGTGCGTGCGTCTGGGCCCGCCCTGTCTGTGTGGCAAGTGGTGGGTGCAGGGTGATGGGATGAGGGGCCCGAGGGTCTCGGGCTCCCCCCCTCATTCAGGGGCCTGGCACGCCCACTGGGCCACCCATGTCTCCAGGCCACACCTCCACAGCCTATATCCCTACCCACGGGAACTGCATCTAGCTGTCTCCCTTCCAGCCCCACTGGCCTACGTGTCCTTCCTCCAACTCCCGACCTGTGTCTCCTCGGGTCCCTGCCCTGGCTGCCCCCGACACTGGTGTGGGGGTCATCAGCTTCTCCTTCCCTGAACAATCCCCCCAACCTGCACCCTGTGCTCTGAGGGTCCTCACTGGGTCCTTGTCTGCTCCCTGCCGATGGTGGGTGCTGCCCCTTGTTGAGGTTCCTGGCACCCTGAGCCCGGCCTGCCAACAGTAGGCACTCAGCACACAGACCGTCCTGCCTGGACTCTCAGCGGTGTCCTGAGCCTAGGTTGAAGGTTGTTCTCAGTTTCCTCGAGAAACAGGTCTGACATCAGTCATCTCCTTGCAGCCCAAGCACAGCTGTGCCAGCAGCTCCCGAGGGCGACACTGGCCGCCCTGGAGGCAGCAGCTGACCCGGCCCTGACCACAGACTTCAAGGCCATCTTGGACTGATGGCCGGCCCTTCTCATAGCCTAGGGTGGACCCCCAGGGCCCTCAAGCCCCATCCCATGTGGTTCCACATCCAATGTGGTTCCATGTCCCATGTGGTTCCACGTTGTGGAGGGGGCTGGCTCCACCGTGAGGGTCTGGCTCCTCTCCCCCAAGACCCCAGGACGTGTGCTGCTGGCCGGGCTGCTCCCGGGAGGGGCTTGGCCATGTCCTCAGGAAGCAGGGCCTGCCTTCCACCACCCTCTGGTGACGGATCTGTCCTTCAGCCCTGATGGTAGAAGGAGGCAGGGAAGGGAGGGGGAGGCGGGGGGTGGGGAGGAGGAGGCAGGGGAGGGAGGAGGGGGCAGGGGGAGGGAGGAGGAGCTGGGAGGAGGGAGGGGGAGGGAGAGGGATGGAGGAGGAGGAGGGGAGGGAGGGGAGGCAGAGGGGACAGAGGAGGAGGAGGGAGGGGGAGGCATGAAGAGGCAAGGGAGGGAGGGAGGGGAGGGAGGGAGAGGCATGAAGAGGCAGGGGGAGGGAGGGGAGGCAGGGGAGAGAGGAGGAGGAGGGAGGGGAGGGAGGAGGAGGCAGAGGGTGGTAGAAGGATGCAGGGGAGAGAGAAGGAGAGAGGGGGAGGGAGGGGAGGGAGGGGAAGGCATGAAGAGGCAGGGGAGGGAGGAGGAGGCAGGGGAGGGGAGACAGGAGGAGAAGGGAGGGAGAGGGAGGAGGAGGCAGAGGGTGGCAGGAGGATGCAGGAGAGAGAGGGGAGGGAGGGGAGGCGTGAAGAGGCAGGGGAGGAAGGGGGAGTGAGGAGGAGGCAGGGGAGAGAGGAGGGAGGGAGGCGGAGGGAAGGGGAGAGGGGGAGAGAGGAGGGAGGGAGGGGGAGGCAGGGGGAGGAAGGAGGAAGCAGTGGGTGGCAGGAGGACGCAGGGGAGAGAGGAGGAGGGAGGAGGAGGTGGGGAGGCAGGTGGGAGACCCTGGCTGGGGCGCTGGGCATCTGGACTGGGGGTATCAGGCCCTTGTCCCCTCTTCTCTGTGGGGGCTGCTGTGGTCTGGAGCGATGGCACGTGTCCCGCGGGCACAGGGGACACATAGGTGCTTAGTGGTGGGCATGGGCCCCTTCTCGCTGACCCATGAAGCTCCTGGGCTCGGATCCTCACACCTGTCCTGGGAGCAGCACCAGCCTGGCTGTCCCCCAGCCGTGGGGTCCAGCCCCATTGAGCTTCCCCGGAAGCAGAGGGCTCTGTCGGCTGTGTGGTGCCCGTCCCCACGCCCTGTGCAGGCCCCCTGGAGCCCGAGTGTCCAGCACACCCCACATGTCACCCCCACTTCCAGACTCTTCCCCACTGGTCCCCACTCAGCGCATGTCGCCACCTGCATGCCTCCTACCCCCCCACCCCCACCTGGTGTCTCCACAAGGGCTGCGGGAGGAAGATGTGGAGCTTTGGTTTATTTTCATAGTTGTTAAATTTTCTCTTAGCGTTTGTATTAAGGTGTGTGCAACTCAAGTACTGCCATCTGTGATCATAAAAACACGTGTGTCTATCAGGTGCATGATGCACACGGGTCCCTGGCCTGGCGGGGGTTGGAGGGGGTTTCGGGTGTGAAGATGTGGCAGGAAGGAGACGGGAGGCGGGACAGGCGCTCCCACGGTGCGGGTGCAGCCGGGTGGGAAGACCCCAGCCCAGCACCCACCACGCTGACAGCCAACTCAGGCCGAGCTCGTGGATACTCAGGAGAAGGCAGGGAGGAGAGCTGTGTGACCCGGGCATGCACTTGTCCTTTGGCCGTCACCGTCACTGTGGGCCACATGGTTCTGCTCTTTCTGGAGGGTTCCTCAGAGTGGGCAGCAAGGGCCGTGGACACAGTGGGGTTTGGGAGGGTGGGTGATAAGCCGGCCGCCCCTGTCCCTCCTCTCCAGGCTGCTTGTCTCCTGACCTGCCCCCATGTTCTGGACCTGGGCAGGTGGACGTGCTGTGTGCAGCCGGTCCCTGTCCATCCACCCCCGAGTCTGTCCTGCTGTGCCATCCTGGGTCTGCTACCCGGGTGGGGGCGACCCTGCCTCTCTCCCGTTACCCCATCCTGACCACCGTGAGTTCCTTTATTGGTGTGTTGTCACGTCCATTTAGCTGAACTTGGGGACACACCCGGGGAGGAGGCACACGTGGGGCAGACGTGTCGGCTGCAGGCACCCTGGGTTTGGGAACGGGGGTCATGGAAGTGGGGGCTCTGCGGAGGAAGAGCCATAGATCTGGGTCCTGGAGGATGTGGTCTCCCCCACGGGGGTCCTGCTCACACGGGCAGAGTCCCACACAGGGATGGCAGGAAGGGCTGGGAGGCTGGGATGTGGCGCTCTGCTCAGGGTCAAGGGTCATGTTCTGGAGGAGGCCGGATTGAGGACCTCGGGGAGAGCAGTCGGCCCCCCTGGGTCATGGAGAGAGGTGGTCAGCCCCTGACTGGGCCGTGGCCAGGAGCCCCCGAGAGAGCTTGTTGGGGGAGGCAGGGCGGCTCAGAGGAGACCTGGGAGATGGAGGAGCAGATGTCAAACTGAGCTCCGGGTCCCCTGGAGGCTTGAATCACACAGATGCTGCCCCCCCCAAGTTTCCAGTTCAGGGAGTTTGCATTTTAACAAGTTCCAGGTGGTGCTGATGCTGCTGGTGGGGTAGGGGACCCCAGCCGAGAATCACTGCTGGGGGGAAAGGGGAGGTCTGGGGACTGTCTTCTGTGGGTGGCCATGGGATGGAGCAGACAGCGGCTGGCTGGGTCCAGAGTTGGAGGTGGATAGAGGGCGAGGCCTCCTCAAAAGCAGTGACCTGAGGTTGTGGAAGGGCTTGTTTGAGAGTGGAGGGTCTGGGGCCTTGGTGACAGCAAGGAGCCCTGCCCGCCTCCCAGTAGCCTCGCCAGCTTACCCCCAGGGTCCCTGATGGATCCCTGCCTTCTGGGTCCCCAGCCTCAAATCCCTGTGAGGGCCCCCAGAGAAAGAGCATGTCATGGAGCTGCAGGTTTCCCTCAGGGCGACAAGCCCGGTTCTGCCCTCGTCCTTGTTGAGGACGCGCCGGCCAGCAGGAGACAGTCAGCGTGCCCTTCCAGACCACGGGTGGGTGGGGCCCTGCTGGGTGCAGGTGGACTATACAGGGCGCTGGACAAACGTCCTCGAACAGATGGGAGGAGCTGGAAGGCTTACACAAAGGACAGGAGGGGAGCAGCTCCAAGGGGGTGTAATCTGTGAAGGTACGGCCCCCCCAGGGGTGTTGGCGTTCTGTCTGTCCCCCGGGGCAGTGCAAAGGCCGGTAAGTGGCATTTCACATCAGTGAGCAATTCCCAAGTCTTCCTTCCGGGATGTCCCTGATGGGGCCACCTACGCTGGCAGGTGCCATTGAGTGTACCTTGGACGGGGTCAGTGCTAACGCAGCCCACACTGGCTGAGCGTGAGTGCACATTGTGGGTCGGGGTTTATGGATATTGCCTTGTTTACTGCTGCCCGGAGAGCATCCGAGCGACTGAGCTTACGCATTTATGACGGCCCCAAGGCCACAGGGCCGTCATAAATGCACTGGAGAGATGAGCGGTGAGGGCTGAGCCCCACCTGCCTGCGGGTGTGGCCTGGCGGGGCCCTCGCTGTCATAGAGGGAAGGACTGACCTGCCCCTCGGGGGCGGGTGATGCTCAGGGCGTGTCAGACAGGACATGATGGGGACACGATGGGGCCCCGCAGCAGGTGCCTGAGCTGACCCGCCACCCGCCACCGCGGACTAACGGCGCCCGGGCCTGTTTCTGGCATTTCCGTAACCGACCAGGCCAAGCAGTCGGTTATTGCTGTTATCCTTCCTCCTCAAGTCTCCAGAATCTGGTTTCTCTAGCAAATGCTTTTGTCGCGACTTTCCACAGGATCACGTGTATTTTGGCTGAAGTGAAACCCTTGAAAAGGCAGATAGACAGGCCTAATTCACTAAGGGCTCTTTCTGATTCATCTCTTTTTTAAAACCGCGTGCAGACTGCCAGTCTCCTCAGGGTGAAATGTGAAAACGATAAAGTCTTAAAAAGCAAAGAGGGGCCAGCCCTGTGGCGGATAGGTTAAGTGCGCACACTCTGCTTCGGGGTCCCGGGGTTCATGGGTTCAGATCCCAGGTGTGCACCGACGCACCACTTGTCAAGCCGTGCTGTGGCGGCGTCCCATATAAAGTAGAGTAACATGGGCACAGATGTTAGCCCAGGGCCAATTTTCCTCAGCAAAAAGAGGAGGATTGGCTACAGATGTTAGCTCAGGGCTAATCTTCCTCACACACACACAAAAAATTAAATAAGTAAATAAAAAATAAAAAGCAAAGAAAAAAATCTAGTTTTGGGGCTTTCCTAGGTCTAAACTGCACGTAAGGAAGCTCATTACTCCTGTCGTGTCCACAGCAAGGGGAATTCCAGACAAGAAAAGGAAGCAAGATGGAAAGCGAGTGTGGACGACGCCCCCAGGACCCCCCAAAGTGCCGAGAGTCCTCCCCTCCCCCCACCTTCCTGCCCTCCTTCACTCGCCAGAGCCCCCAGCTTGTCCTCGGCACAGCTGTGTGGATGCTCACCTGTGAGGGGCACCACGGAGCAAAGGGATTCCCACACGTGGGCAAATACAGAGCCCTGGGCACTTGTGAGAGGGAGAATAACGATCCCACAAAGGTGCCCACATCCTAATCCTGGAACCTGGAGTATGTTACCTGACACGGCAATGGGGGTTACAGATGCAGGTGGAACTAGGTAACTAGTCAGCTGACCTTAAGATGGGTATCATCCTGAATTATCCGGTGGACCCCGTGTGATCACAGAGCCCCTAAAAGTGGAAGGAGAAGGCTGGCAGCGTGTCCCAGAGATGCAGCGTGAGAAAGACTCACTGGCCGTTGCTGGCTTTTCGATGGAGGAAGGGGCCACAAGCCAAGGATCACAGCATGGGAGGGTGGGGGGCAAAGTGCAGGACTCGCCCTACCCATGGGGCCTAGAACACGCTTTGGGGGGCACTTGAATTCACCCCAGTTTAATACTCGGCTCCTCTTAGGCGGCAGTAGTGCATGTACTTCTGTTCACGAGGGTCTGGGCTGGCCATGGGCAGGGACAGGTTCCATCACGCACGCCTGGCGCAGGCCGTTTACAACCCGCCATATGCATTGTCATCTGGAGCACTTTCAGCACCCTGGACAACGCTTGCCCAGCCAGGGACCTGCTTAGAAAGCCGTTTCCTGGGTCTTAGAGCTGTTCCTAGCAGCACGAAGCCAAGGACACGCGTGGTCTCCATGTGGCAAATTAGAAGCCAGCTTGTGTGTCCAGAGCCCAGCACCTCGGACCTGACCCCTGGCTCCTCCGTACTGTCAGAGGAGGGCAGAGGGAGGAGGGAAGGAAGGATGGGTGGATGGAAGGGTGGATGAATGATGGATGGGGCGGGGGGAGGAGCGCAGGAGGGCAGGTGGAGGCAAGTGAGCACGTGTGGAGTGGGGAGAAGGCGCCTTTCTGAGGGCTCCAGAATGGGTGGATCATGGCTGAGGGCTGCACCGATGGCTTCGTGCATGGAAGGCACCCAGAGAGAGACTGGGTGAGTGAACGAATGAGTGAAGGAGTGAGTGAGGGTGCTGCTCTGGAGAGAATAGGAACCTGAACGAGAATCAGCCTTTTTGTACCTTCTTGACAAGAGTTGAGCCCTTGAGAAAGCTTTTAGAAAACAAAAGGCAGTGTTTCTCAGAAATAACCGCCAGCCCCCGCAGCCCTTCTCGGCCATGCTGACTTTCCCAGCCAGCGCTCACTGGCTCACTTGGGGGGATCCATCCTGGGGCGAAAGTGCGGGGGCCTTGGGTTCTCTTGACAAGACACCCACACGCCTGCTGCCTGCGAGGTTCCCCACCACATACACGGTTATGACAGACCCAAGTGTTCTCGGTAAAGAAAGGGGATTTCTGCAAGCCAGGGCCTTCCCTTCCGAGCTCACCATGGAGACGGCCCGCCACTTTTCCTTGAAAATCAGCCCTGCGGATTCCCTCCACTCATGTGGCGCGAGGACACCCAGCTGCAAAGGATGAGGATGTGGGCCTTCTCAGAGGTCCCTCTGCCAGCCTGCTTGCCCCTTGGTACCCCCCTGCCATTTTGTCCGTGGATTTGCCCAGAGCAGTGCGTGCCGACGGTGCCATGCAGGATCTGGACTGCAGGGGCCCAGGGGCCAGGCGCCACTGTCTCGTGTTTGGAAAACAGCGTGGACCATAATGTTGGAGCTGGGCTGTGCCATGAGCAGGGTCTGGAGGGCGTGAGGGTGTCGGGAAGCAACAACCACAGGTCTCGGGGTCGGAGGCAAGCCTGTAATAGGGTCGGGCGCTCGGTGCTCTGTGAGCCGCACACAGGCTGGGCCCTCCCTGCCACTCCACCTTCAGCAGGCCCTGCCATCCTGTGGCTTTGGGTGCGTGTCCTGCAGTGTGTCCTTCTGCTTCCGTCTGCGCCTGGCAAGCAGCTGGGCCAGCGCGACGGCCGGGACCAACAGTACGGGCAGGAAGGATAGGAGCACGCAGGTGGCCTGCACCCAGCCCGGGTAGATCTTCTCCTGCTGCAAGGGGAACTGGTCCTGCAGGGATACGAGGCCATGGGTGAGCATCCGGAGGGGACAGCATCGCCGAGACCAAGGGCTCTCGCCACTCTGCACCCTTCTGGGGGAAGCGAGGCTGACCCTCAGCTACAGCGAGCGTGAGCTGTGTGGGGCAGCTTCACCCCGTCATTCCCTGACAGGCAGCAGGTTCCTTCATTCCAGGTGGATGGAATCGGCACACGGCGGGGGCAGTGAGGACACAGGGAGCCCACGTACCGGGACGGGGGCTGCCTGGGCTCGGGGGGCTGCTCAGACCCTGTGCTCCCCTCCCCTACTCTCTAAGAGGGGGTGACACCACCCACGACTCAGGCACTTCCTGTGAGGGTGACACGAGACCCTAACACATGAACCTAGTGGCACAGTATTCACGCAAAGGCCTCCAGAAATTCAGCGCATTCCTCCTCCACCTGCCCTGCTGCTGCCCTGTGGGTCTGCCGGCACAGCTCCCTCGCTGAGGAGGGTCCGGAACAGTTACTCCCACGATCCCGAGAAGGGGCAGCACAGGCGAGCTTCTGAGCGGCCAGGCGGGGCGGCAGGTTGGCCAGCCCACACGGCCCAGAGCGCAGCCCTGCAGGCGAGAGCTGGCCCCAGAGTGCGACCCGTGCACCCTTCCTTCTGATGGGGCTCGGTGGCAGTCAGTGACTGCCTTCTCTTGTGTCAGACCAGGAGTGGACTGTGCAGTGCTCATCCGCACAGCACGTGGGGAGTGCAGCTAGAGGCCACATCCCCGTGTGGGGGCTACAGCGACCCATGGCGTCGCCAGAGTCTGGAAACTGCCCAGTCCTCCCACCACTGACCAAGAGCCTTGCCCAAGGTTGCTCGGGGCTCTCAGAGTCAGCTCTGATGCCCCAGGGGACGCTGGAGGTCTCGCAGCCTTGGGTCTCATAGCAAAGGCAGCCCACATGGTTACTTGGGGTGCAAATGTCCACCCTGAGGGTCATCTGGGCCCTGGATGGCACCAGGGAGGGGCCAGGCCAGGCCCGAGGTTGGTCCCAGAGCTCCCAGGTCCCACCCAAAGGACCTACGTATTGGGGGTTCCAGGCCCTGTAGCTCGGTGGCGTCCTGGCCAGAAGGGCGATGTAGGCCACAAAGATGGTCAGCAGCAGCAGGGGGCTGACGACCTTCCAGGTCACCCGCCAGTAGAGGCCAGGCCGCCTCCCGGTCATCCATGCTATGTCATCGCAGAACCTGCCACGAAGACACGAGGCTCAGGCTCTCACACCTGATCCCAGGGTCTGCCCACCCACCCTCTCAGCCAGAAGCCTTTGTCCAGTGTCACCAAGACATGGCCAGTGGGGGCTGTCACCCACCTCCACTCTGACCTTTGCCCCCACACCTTCCTGAGTGGCCACCGGATAGGCAGCCCTCTGAGATCTTGGTGAGAACTCAACCTCCTGGTGGATGTGAGAAGACCCCAGCCAAGGGAGAGGGCTGGGTAGGTGGCGCTCCAGGGGTTTCTGGCCCTGGCCCGGCCCCGGGGAGGAGGGCATCCTGGCCCCAGCCCGGCCCCTTGGCGAGTTGCCACTGGACAGGACCTGTAGATTTTACTCCTGGGAGGCTTGGGCCGCTGTGTGAGAAGCAGCAAAGCCCTCGCCGGCCTCAGCTGTGGGAGGGAAGGTGGTACCTGACCTGACTGCCATCAGGGCCCCTGGGGGGTGGCAACAGAGGCGACCCAGGGTGTGCAGCAGCCGGGGCATTAGCTACACCCAGGGGCCGCAGGAAGACTAGACCCTCCTCATGGCCCTTGCCTTGCCTGCTCCCCGCCGCTCCTCCCAGCTCTGTTCCAGATGGCTCCTGAGTGCCTCCTTCTGATACCCTGCAGCTGGTCGGAGCCCAGGCTCTCTGCTTCTCCCCACATGACCAGGCCAGCCTCTGCCAGACGGCTGCCTCTCGCTTCTGCCTCTCTAGGTGGGCAGCATCCCACCTCGGGACAAGCCCGCTGGCCCCATGCCCACAGAGCAGGGGTGAAGACCCTGGCATTTGGGGCCTTCCAGGAGCCCCTGGAGACCAAGGACAGAGAGCACAACCTCTAGGACCACCTGGGCAGGGCTGTGGTCAGGAGTGGCAGGTACAAGTGCAGGTGTGACAGTGACAGGTGTGAGTGCTTTGTGACAGGTGTAACAATGAGAGTGACAGGTGTGAGTGCAGTTGTGTGACAATGTGACAGGTGTGAGTGCAAGTGTGACAGGTGTGAGTGCAGGTGTAGCAGGTGTGAGTGACAATGAGAGTCACAGATGAGAGTCCAGGTGTGCACCGGCCAGAGCCTGGTGGGCATGGGCAGGACCAGGGCTGGGTCTTCCAAGAGGCCTCCGGGAGGGCGTCCGGGCAGGGCAGGGCTCAGAGCCCTCAGTGGGCCTCCCAGTGCCCTAGTGTCCACTTGTCCTTGGGTTGCAGGAGTCCACTCGCATAGCTGGAGACCAGCCATTTTGTCACTCACCTCTCACAGGCTGGGAGGCTGGAGAGCCAGGTGGGGCAGCCTGAGGGTGCTTCTCTGGACCCTGGGAGCTGCCCTTGGGTGTGTCTTTGGAGGGGCCCAGGTGGTACCGTCTCGTCCTGCGGGTGCCTGGACACCAGCTGCTGCCAGGCCCGTACATCACACACAGGATGCCCTGAGTAGCAGGGCAGGACGCTGACCCCGACTGGACCCCAGGGGAGGCTGAGCTCACCGATTCATCCCATATACGTAAATGATGCCGACCACCTCTAGGAACGCAAAGACGATCAGGTTCAGGGAAGCGGCGTAGCGGTCGAAAATCTCGAGCCAGTAGTTTCCAGACTGCAGTGTGAAGCAGATGGAGGCGAGGAAAAAGGCCAGGCAGACCACCCCTGAGGGAGAGCGACCCCACATCTGAGCGGGTCGCCCTGACCACTGCTCTCCCAGCTCCCAGCACCTCCCCTTCCTGTCCACTCCTGCCCACCGCCTCCCTGCCCTGAACCCAGAGAGGGAGGGGTCTCGGCCTCGGTGGGCATTGCGGGAGTGAATCCCCTGCCCCCTGCCCCCTGCCCCTCCCTGACCCTCGGCTCTCCCGTGATGGCCCATGGGGGACGTGGAGTCAGCCCAGAGCCAGCCGGACCAGCCCTGAGAGGTTACAAGGCTGGCCAGCCCTCCACTGGGACTGCGACACAGCCCTCAAGCCCTCACGGAAGAGGGGCATCTGGACGGTGGGTGGGAGTGGACAGAGGGCTGGGAGGCAGTGGGACAATGGGGACAGACCCTCCAGGGTGGCCTGGCTGTCCACTCACCAGTCAGGACCTCCTTGGGGACCCATCTGGGCATGACCTCCATATCCAGGAGTGGCGTAATGACAGCTTCCGCGTTCCCAAACATGGATGACAGGCCCAAGGTGAAGAGCATCCCGAAGAAGAGCACAGCCCAGCCGGGGGCCCCCGGCATGTGCAGGATGGCCTCCGTGAAGACCATGAAGGCCAGGCCCGTGCCGGAGGCGCTCTGTAACACAAGCGCACGGACACCATGCTGTGACACGTGCATCGACACGCCCCTCACTGTGACACGTGCACGGACACCCATGTGACCAACACCCCTCCTGGCGTCGGGGCTGAGGCAGTGGCCCTGCCCTGTTTGGGCTGCGCCATGACACCGCAGGTACGCCTCTGAGGGAAAGGAACCTTTTCCCCTTTAATAACCTGCAGCCAAAGGTGACCGTGGGGCCTGGGGGCCTTGGGCTCAGGTGCCATCAGACTGCTGCTCTGAAGACCTGCCTCCTGACTGCCCCCCAAGCCTGCTGCCCTTGGTCCCCCAGTGTCAGCTGGCCCTGTGTGCGGCTGCCCGACTCCGGCCACGGCCTGGCTCTGTGACCCTCACTCTGGCCCCATGCTTGGGCTCTGTGCACCAGCGATGCCTGCTCTCCTGGTTAGCCATCTGCAGCAAGGCCTCGGCCCGGCACAGCCCTGGTGCCCCATGGCAAGGCCCCAGGTACCTTATCCAAAAAGTCTTCCAGGTGGCAGGACTCCAGGTGGAGCCTGGCCACCCTCCCGGGCTGGGTGGCATTCAGATGTGCGAGGACGGCAGGGTAGTCGTCCCTGGAGATGCTCTGGTCGGGGAGATCAAACGCGTTGATGAGGCTGAGGATGTTTCTGCAGTACAGAGAGAGTCCGGGTGAGCACTGGGCTGGGTGCCCAGCACCCCACAAACGCGGCTGGGAGATGCCCGGGAAGGACAACAGTGTCCCTCAGGTGGGTTCTCGAGGACACCTGCGGCGTGCTGGTACTCGGGGGCACTTCTTTGCTCCGTGCACACTCAGGGAGGGAAGGCTGTTCTCGGCCCCCAAGGGGACCCCAGACTTAGAAGGGGGACGCTCCCCTGTGGGGTACGAATGGGGTGGTGGCAGCTCCCTGGCCTCCTTGATGTGTGGGTCCCCGATCAGCACTGGGGGCAGCACTCCCGAGGGGCTTCTGGGAAGGGCGGCGGCCCCAGCACTCTGTCCTCCGCCTCCACCGTAGGAAGTTCACCGTCTTCAGGGCTCGCAGCTCACACTCACCCGTGAGTGTTGCCATATTTGGGAATTCGCCTACTCGCTAGAATTCATTTGTAACCTAGAAATCAGTACTTGTGCTCCTGCAGTTCTGTGTGGATGTGTCCAGAGTGGCAGAAACTTTGAGTCGCCCCCATTCCCGGCTGAGGCCCAGGTCGGCCAGGGGACGCTCTGCCTTCTCTGGGGCTGCAGACGGGTCCTCACAGCTGGTTAGGGCCACCATGTTTGCGTTTTCCTGCTTGTGGTTGGTGATTTTGCTGTGTAAAGTGTCCCCTAAGCGTAGCACTGGAGAGCTGCCTGTGTGCTAAATGCAGCAAGAGGCCGGGATGTGCCTTCACCACCTCCTGAGCTTTCTCCAGGCCTGAGTCCCTGCTGTTGGTGGGCGCAGTGGACATGGATCAGCCCTGTGTTCACTGGGCGTCTCCGTGGAAGACCTGCCCCTACTGCTCTCGAGGGGGGTCACGCTGGTCACCAGGGTGTGGGCCCTGCAGCCTCTCCGAATGTTCCACGAGGTGCACACACTCAGCAGCTCCCAGAGCCGTGGGGCTCAGGCTGCGCGTGGTGCGGCTGCCCCGTCCTCCTCTTCCTCCCTCTGCGGACGCGACCCAAGCGTGGTTAGAACGGTGTCTCGCCGTGACACTGTTGCCCCAGGGCCGGGTCGTTCCATGGTGCCCCGGGCGCTGTGGACGTTTAGCAGCATTGTGGAGGGGCTGCTTGTGCACCTCTGATGGGTTCTCACTAGTAGACCACGTCTGGAAGGCCATTTGCAAGCAAAATTGGACAGTCAATGTCGTGCCATTTCTCGTGGTAATTCCAGGTGTCTGTGTCCTGGGGTGGTTGTGACAAGTGACCGCACACTGGAAACTCAAAACCACAGACATTCATCCTCTCTCAGCTCTGGGGCCAGGAGTCTGACGACAAGGTGTCGCAAGGCTGCGCTCCCTCCAGAGGCTCCGGGGGAGGGTCCCTCCTGCCTCTTCCAGCTCCTGGGGCTCCGGGCATCCCCCCAACCTCTGCCTCCATCGTCACGTGGCCTCCTCCGCGTGTGTCCCCTTCTGTCTCTTATAAGGGCGCTCTCACTGGGTTCAGGGCCGCATGTCCATTAGGACCTCTTGTTAACCAGCAGTATCTGTGAAGGCCCTGTTTCCAGACCAGGTCACGCTCTAGGTTCTGGGCGGACGTGCACGTCTGGGGACACTCTCCACCCCACTCCCTAAGGACATAAGAGGTGGCCGTGTGGGACTCCCCATGAGCAGGCAGCATCTGGTGGCCATGCTCCGAGGACGCCTTGTCCCACGGAGTCAGGGGTGCCAGGTTCACCTGTCCAGGCAGTGCCCATGGTCGTTGCCCGCCTTGAATCCCAGGACGGAGAAGACGATGATGGCCGCATAGAGGGAGGTCATGCTGTTGATCAGGGCGACGGTCACCGCGTCCTTCTCACAGTTGTTCCTGGGCAGACACACACATCACGGGGCTCTGTGGTTAGCGCCCCTTTGGTAAAGAAACTAGAAGGGGGCTTGTTGCCCCGCACCCCCACCCAGGACGGCCCCCACTGCACCTGGGGCCACTTTTGCATGACCCAGGAACGCTGGCACTGTTCCTGGTGGGCTCAGGGCGATCTCAGACCCCTTCCTCCCCGCTGACCCCTTCCCCACTAATCCCCTCCCCACTGACCCCCTCCCCGCTGACTCCCTCCCCATCGACCCTTCCCTGCTGACTCCCCACTGACTCCCTCCCCACTCACCCCTTCTCCATTGACCCCCTCCCCACTGACTACCACCCCGCCGACCCCCTCCCTGCCAACACCAGCTCAAGGCCTCCGAGGGTCTAAAACACATTCAGCCTCCACCCTCCCCGAGGCTCGGGTGACAGGGAGCTGGGGGCAGTGGTGAGGCCTTCAGGGAGGCAGAATGTAGATTCTGTTGAGATTAACCCCAAATGAGAAATGTACACAAGCTGCTTGAAGTGTGAGTTGAGGCAGTGACACGTCAGTACAGCGGTTTACAGCCCCCAGGGCCCAGCTCACCCTTCCACCCAGAGGAACCCTCCGCCCTCCATCTGCCGTGTCCACGTCCGACCCGCCGTGAGGAGCACATGGAGTCAAGTGTGTGTGAGGTGTGTCACGGTATGTCACAGTGCCTCTAGCTGTGCGGATCCACTTGAGCGCTGTGGGCACACTGGGTCTCCTAGAGTGGAGTGTGTGGGTCCTGGTAGCAGGTGGCAGCCTCGAGTCCACCTTAAGTGACTCGAGAGGCTGACATCTGCATCTCTGCTCTTATGATTCCAGCGTCACACATGGTTCATTTTAGTCTGTGCCAGCCCCACTTATGGCCTTGTTCCTGGGTTTGATTATCTGGGTTCTGTTCCTGTGGCTGGCTGCGGAACGTACTGGAAGCTGCCAGAAAAGGCCCTAACCTCCCAGCCCTCGGGGGATGACTCAGCAATTGCTGGAACCCCTGAGTCTGTTCTATCACAAGTTCATGCGGGTCACCCTGCCCGGTGGCGGATGTCACGATAAAGAACCACTTTGTGGGGCCTACGTCTCTGCTGGAAGGGCTCCACCCAGCCTGGCTTACCTCGGTGGGTTGTAACTTGCGAAGGCGATGTGGCCCCCAAAGGCTAGGGACAGAGAGAAGAATATCTGGGTGGCTGCGTCCAGCCACACCCGTGGGCTCTGGAGAATCTGCATCTGGAATAAGACGGGAACCTCGTTATGCAGCAGACAGACCACACTGGCCAGGGCGGCTGCTGTTCCAGAACATCCCCAAGGCTTCCTCTGGGACAACCCTTGTTAGCGGCATGACCCGCTCAGGCCCAGGGACGGTGTAGGGCCGAGTGTGAGGGAACTCGCTCGGACCCGCAGTTAGCACAGCAAACTCGGCCTCCCGGCCCCCGTCCATGTGGACGTGTGGGCTCTGAGCACTCAGCCCACAGACCTCTCAGGGCTGAGAAATGCGTCTGAGCAGCCTGAACGGGGGTGTGTCTATTCTGCTTCTCTCAGACCTGGTGGCTTTGAGTGACCTGAGGCCCAGGCCAGGTTCCACGTGCACATAGCGCCTGGTGTGTCTGCTGCTGGGGACCCAGGCAAACCCACACCCACACCAGGCGCCCTCCCCTGCCCTGGGGCAGGGCACTGCCTGGGGAGGCTTCGGGAGCCTGCCCTGCAACCCCTGGAGACCCCCAGGGAATGCAGGGGTCCTGGAGGGGATGAAGTGTCCAAAGGGGGCAGGATCTGGTGGGCAGGCCCCTGGGTCCTGTGGTTCCTTGCCTGGTGGGGTCGAGTAGCTGGACAAGGCCCTCAGAGGTGGGGGGTCCCAGACACTAGGGGTGGGACATCTGGGTCCCCAGCCGGCCTCTCCCCTGAATCCAACCCTGCAGGCAAGGAAGTCCGCACGTCCCAAACCGCCTCTTCCTCGGGCCTCTTCGCCTCGGACCCTGACCTCCTCGCCCTCGCCCCCACAGGCCCTGGGCAGCCTTCCCTCTGGCTCACAGCGGCTCACATGGCCGGGGGATGGGACAAGCTGGGCTGTGGCCCCAACCCCTGTGCTTTCTGGAGCGTGGCCCCAGGGCTTGGATTCCAGGCCTACTTACGTTGGGAGTGAACAGGTAGACTAAGCCTTCAGTGGCCCCGGGCAGGGTGAGTCCTCTGATAAGGAAGATTGTCAGGACCAGGTAAGGGAACAAGGCTGTGAAATAAATCACCTTAAAAAAAGGCGGATTGTTAGACTTCTTAATGGTGTCTGCTCCAGATAAAAACCTTGAGTGTGGCCGGTGTGCCAGAAACCCCTCGTGGCCAGGGTCCCCCGTGGCATTCCGGGTCGGGGCGGAGGGCACCGTGGGGGATGCTGGGGTGTGGGCTCCGGTCAAGCTGGGAGGGTTTGGGGCTCGCCGTGACTGACCGTCACGAATCCATACGTGGATTCGCGTATGCATTTGTGGCCTGTGGGGTCAGCTGAGGTAAGCATGGACCACCCCAGGCGGGCAGCCTCCCTCTCATCCGCGCTGCAGTCTCCTCAGCTCTTGCCACCTCAGCATCCGCTTCCTTCTCACCACGATGCCCACCACCTGGCTGCTCCCTGGGGGTTTTAGGCTGCGTACCTGCCCACACCCCTCCCCTCAGCGCAGGCCAGTCCTAAGTCTATCAGGTTTGGACAGGGGTCTGCACAAAAAAGTCTACAAATGGACACCTTCCCTCACTGCCCCCGTGTCCTCAAGTACAGACTGACTCTGGGGACTCACCTAGGGACGTCTTCAGGGACTTTCCTAACAGGATTGTGTGGAATTTCTAGCGGGCTGCTTGGGCCTAATCATGGCTTTGTCTAATTCAGTAATTCCAGTCCTCACATGAGAGTAACTGACTTCCACATGCCAACTGAGAAGACGCACGGGCATGGGTGCACACTTGGATCCGTGCAAAAGCTCCACAACCATGGATCGAGAGGCCTGGAAATGCGTGGACCTTCATTGCAATCATTTAAAAGGACTGATCTGTATATAAGATACTGGAAGTATCCACACCCTGAGAGAAGAGGGGGTGGGAAGCCCCTGTGCTGCATACACTTTGAGAGGAATGCTTGTGAGCTGGAGGTGCAGGCTCCCCTAGTCCTTTCTTCCTGGAAACCACATGAGTAACTATTGTCACGTTTTTTTCTCATCATTCCTCTCTTTAAAAGATAAGTGATTGTTTAAAACAAAAATGCTAACAATGCATTTGCTGTTCATAACACATTATAAGTAAAATGTGTGACAACAACACAAAAGCTGGGAGGGAGGAAGTGGAGGATAACGCTGTGAGGTTCTCCTACCATACGTGGTACAATATCACTCAGAGACAGACCATGATAAGCTAAAGATTGTGCTACGACCCCTAATGCAACCACTAAAATAAAACAGAGTTAACAGCCAACAAGCCAACAAAGGATGCAGAGTGGGATCCTAGAAAATAGTCAGAAAAAGAAAGAAACAGGAACAGAGAACAGGCGGGACATGCAGAAAACAAATACAGGTTTCGGGCTTAAACCAGAGCAATAATCACATTAAATGTAAATGGTCTAAACACTCTAAACAAAAGGCAGAGATTGTCAGACTGGGTAAAAAAGCAAGACCCAACTGTGCGCCGTCTATGAGAAACACACTTTCACCAAGGGCCCAAACAGGTTAAAGGAAAAAGAATGAAAAAAACACACAGTGTTAAGATAGTCAAAAGAGGGCTGGAATGGCTGTGTTAATATCTCAGTCGACTCCAGAGCAGAGACTGCCACCAGGAAAAGGGCTGTCATTTCATAATGATAAAGGGATCTATTCTCCAAGAAGGCAGTAGCCAGCTCTGGGGGTCTCGTGGTTAAGATCACTGCTCTCATGGCGGTGGCCTGGGTTTGTTTCCCATCAGGAAACCACGCCACCCCTCTTGGTTGTCACACTGTGGTGACTGCATGTTGCTGTGATGCTGAAAGCTATGCCACCAGGATTTCAAATACCAGCAGGGTCACCCATGGTGGACAGGTTTCAGTGGAGCTTCCAGACTAATACCAGGAAGAAGGATCTGGCCACCCAGAAAAAATTGGCCATGAAAACCCTGTGAATAGCAGGAGAGCATTGTCTGATAGAGCACCAGAAGGTGAGAGGATGGCACAAAAAGACCAGGCACAGTTTCCTCTGCTGTCCACAGGGTCCCTAGGAGTCATAATCCACTCGACAGCACTAAGGACAACCAGCAGAGCCTCTAAACCTGTGATGCAATCACCAACAGAAACTGGGAAGGGTCCTCTGGGGCTGGAGGGAGCTGGGGAGAAGAGACTGGCCCGAAGACTCTCACCTTCCCAGTGGTTTCAATGCCTCTAATGACGCACAGGTACACGACTGCCCAGCAGGCCGCCAGGCAGACCAGCAGCCGCCACTGGATGGAGCCACTGTCGTTGACATCAGCCGTGATGTTCAGCGTCTGCCGGTACCAGAAGTAGCTCACGGTGCTGCTGCCCTGACACTCCTCCACGAACCCTGGAACCAGGAGGGTCTCATCACAGGCTGGCCGAGAGGCTCGACTGGGATTCAGGCTTCACAAACCACCGTCCGGGAGCACAGGCTGTGGATAGCCGGTCCTGGGGCTGCTGCCCGAGCGCTGGGCACACCAGGCAGGGCAGGTGCCGCCCTGAGTGAGGGCAGGGAGGCTGCCAGCAGCCGGTGCCTTCTGCTGCCCAGGGTGTCCAGCCACGGCCTATGGGGCCGCCGTGGGGAACCTCCTGCCCAGACTCACCGTCTGGGCACCCAGTGCTGACCTTGATCAGAGGGTGCCAGATACCATGTTCATATCGGCCAGAGGCAGGAAGGGAAAGAGGGTTAACCCAGCTTCATGAGCAAACTTGAGAATGCTGTTTCCCATGTCTCAGAGATCTCCCCAGATGCAGCACTTGACTGAGGTCTCGACCTAAAGGCTTAACTCAGCGAAAGCAGCCATGCCGTCGCTCACCCTCTCCTCACCAGGCATGCACACTGCTGCGAGGGCCCGCGAGCTGTGCTGGGAACAGACGGGGTCTCCGTGGGCCCCCGGGTCCCGCAGTGAACAACCATGGGGTAAAGAGAACCGGATCTCAAATGTGCTATTCAGGGGAGACCGCGGGGGCTCCGTGGGCAGCACCGAGTTCCCTCCAGGCCGTGGGCGTTACCTGTCCGGTTGAGGTCTGGCGGGCAGGCGCTCCAGGGCAGCGGGTGCTGGAAGGAGTTGAGGAAGTACCACAGCACCCAGGTCAGGACGATGTTGTAGTACAGGCCAATCAGGGAGGACACAGTGAAGCAGCCCAGCCCTGCGGGCACCGGCGAGTGTCAGTGCCTCCCCGCCATCACCCTCCCTGTTACAGAACATCCTGATGCCCTCTCCACCACTTCCGCTCCCCTAGTTACCCTTAGGGGCCCCTGCGGCTTGCCCCCTCTGCGGGCCTGCATCTGGCTGCATCCGCCTGCAGGCAACACGTTGTTTTTATGGCCATGCGGGCCGTGTTTGGCTGGGCCACAGTCCACTGGCTTTCTAGGTTGTTTCTAGGTGGGGCTTTCAGACGGTGCTGCAGCTGCCAGGGGGCACGTCACAGGCCCAGAGGATGCCGCCCAGACCACCTTACTGCAGCACCACATCACAAGGGCATGCAGGGAGCTGGGTGCGCCCTCTGTCCAGGCTTCCCGATGCCCGGGAGCTCCCGGGATGTGCAGGCTCGGCACCTGGAGTGTGCACAGGCCTGGGCGATTCGGGACATCCTGCTGCTCTGTGGGGCAGGGCCCAATGCCTCCTCCTCCTCCTACGCCCTGAGCTCACCACACACCACCCTGCGCCCAAGCCCTCCTCGGGCTCAGGGGAACCAATCGAGGCTCCTGGAGGAGGCCTCCTCTGAGTGTGACCAGATCAGCTCCCACAGGGACGCTGCGGCCTGGGTCTCCCTGCCCCTTTACATCAGGCGCCTTCTTCCTCTACAGGTTCGAAACCACTG
The DNA here is from genome assembly GCF_057802395.1 of Ceratotherium simum simum. Taxonomy (NCBI): domain Eukaryota; kingdom Metazoa; phylum Chordata; class Mammalia; order Perissodactyla; family Rhinocerotidae; genus Ceratotherium; species Ceratotherium simum. Next base: position 988,468 of record NC_141917.1, on the reverse strand, counting down.
AATGTGATGAGGAACACACAGCACACGTGGACCTGCAGCCCTGGGCCCCCGCTCTCCCCGAGCACCCGCGGCAGGAGTCAGAGGGCAGCCTCGTACCTACTCCGCTCAGGTAGGGTGAGATGGCCCTCCACACCCCAATGCTGCCCCTCCGCAGGCGCTGGCCGATGGCGAGCTCCATGTGGAAGAGTGGGATTCCCTCGAAGGCCAGGGCGATGAGGTAGGGGATGAGAAAGGCCCCTGCAAAGAAGGGCGGTCAGTGGACAGTCACCGTCTGCCTGGCCATGGCTTGAGCTGGAGGATGGCACATGGGAAAGCACCGAGGCCTCCCTGAGTCGGGGAGAACAACTCGAAAGACGGGGACCTGCTTGGGGCGGGTGAGACCCCCCAGACGGGCTGCCTGGCTGCCAGACCTTGTTCTGACTTTGGTTCAGTCTGCATGACCAGGTGACCCCCAGGTGACCCCCAGACCTCAGCCGTGTCTTGGAGGGGTGAGGGGCTTAATAAGGAGCCGGCTCACTCCCTGAGCCAGGACATGGGGTCTGAGCGAGACCCCCGTCTTATTCAGAGTTTGCTAAAGGTGCTTCGTTGTTCGAGGCACCTGCTGACGGCCTCTTGGAGCTTTGGTGGCCAGCAGTTAGTTAACACTTGGTCCATCTGTGGGAAGAACGAGGCAGTGGGGACAGGATGAAGGAGCTCCAAAGCCTCTGAGATGTGTCTCCCAGAAGGAAAACAGCTCCTTTCATCAATGCGGTTTCCTGAAATTCACAAGTTCACTGAAGCAGTGCTGCCTGAGAGGTTGTGGACCGTCCGGAGTTACCTGGGAAAGGCCGGGCTCGCTGTCGTTTACCCACTGAGCAGCGTCCCCCTACACGGTGCTTTGGTGGTAGGTGTCATCAGCTAAGACCCCAGGCTCACCGGGGATGGGAGCTGGTCTTTGTTCACGGAATGTGGGAGAAAGTCAATGCCTCGGGTCGTCTCTTAACCTTCACCTGACTTGAGGCTGGGACCCGTCTCTCTTCCCCTTCGCCTGCAGCATACCCCGGCCCCCTGTCCGGATATGGGAAGTGGACACCCACAGCAGTGGCGGGAGGAGGGCTCCATCCACGGTCCCTGGAGGGAGCACGCACCCACGGCCTCCAGGGAGCCAAAGGGAGAGCAGGCAGAGGACGGTGGTGATGCCTCTGCACGGTGAGGGGCGCAACGAAAGTCTCGGTCCACGGGTGCCGAGGAGCACGAGCGGGGCCCTGGCCTCTCCCAGAGCCCAGACCACTGAGGCTCCGCCCACACAGCCCACTTCTCTGCACCCCACTGGACCCCATGGACCTTCTCCTAACTGAGTCCCTAGCGCCCGTGTTGGCATCTCAGTCCTCTGGGGCCGCGCTGCTACTGGGGCCAGTTGACTGTGGTCCACGGGCTTTGGGAGGATGCGTATCGGCACTTAGATGCTCCAGGACCGACGGCAGCTCTTCCCCATCCACACACACGCATTCCAGGTGACGGCAGGCAGCAGCCCTGACTTTTAGGCCTCCTGACCTATGACACTGGCCAAAATGGATGCCAGTCAGCGATAGCGAGGCTCTTCCGTGATACCTGCCTCTCCACCACTCGGCAGAGGCAGCCCAGGCCCGGCATCCGAGAGCCATTTCCGAGAACCACAGGCTTGACCCTGAGCTGTTTGCCAGCACAGCCTTCTTCTGGTTTTCTTCGTCACCATCAGGTGTTTTGACACTGAGTTGGAGCCCTGGAGAGAGCAGGTGGCCATGGAGCCCTCAGTTCACACTGGCTGCTACATAGGACTCCAGGGCCAGCATTTGGGGCAAAACAGTGCCGATTGGTATCTCCTATGCAGCAGCAAGAAGGCGAAGGAGCATTAAAGAAGAAAGTTAAATTCTGGGGGGCCTCCGCCTCGGAGGAAGTGCTGGACACCCAGGGAGACCCAGGTGCCTGTGGGCCAGGGCTTGGAGTTGGGGGGTGTGAACAGTGCCAGGTCCCCTGGAGCTCCTGGCAGGGAGAGGTGCCATTCACAGGGCAGGGGTCCAGGGCACTCAGGGAGGAGCCCTCCACACTTCTCCCCTTCCCAGCCCGTCTCCAAGCTGCACCGGGGGGTCTCGGGCAGGTGTGTGGACCTCCCAGCCACCCTCGGGCCGCTGGGCACACACCTGCAGCATGGTGAGGGCTGCACAGGGAGCGGCTGCACGGGCCTGGGACGGGGGCGCCCGGCCATGGGGCAGGGCTCTAGGTCCCACATACTGGACCCACTGTCAAGAAGGGCTGCAGGCTCCTGGCTGGCCAAGCCCTGGGTCCCACGGGCCCCCTTCTGTGCGGAAGGTCACAGCCAGACGGGGCCAGGACAGGCCTGGAGCCCGAGTAGGGGCTTAGGTGCCGGCAGAGGTCAGCATGGCAGGGACCACCCAAAGGGAAAGATCCTGGGGAGAGACGGGAGCTTCTTTTTGTGGCTGAATCTGCCATGTTTTGGGGAGAATAGAATGGGCAGCATTTCTGTGATTACAAGATTGAAGCCATATGGTCAGGGGCCTCGACTCTGCACGTTTCATGCATTTTAACCTTATTCAGGCCACCATGGGGATGGTAACTCAGGTAAACCAAACACGTGCAGACACGTGATCTGAGGGTTGGAGCTTTCAGCCCCTCCCCCGACCTCCGGAGGGGAGGAGAGGGACTGGGGACAGAGCTAATTACCAACGCAGATGATCACACCTACGATGTGGAACCTTCATAAAAACCCAAAGGGCAGGGCTTGGAGAGCTTCCCGTTGGGGAACACGTGGAGGTGCTGGGAGGGTGGTGTCTGGAGGGGGCGGGGAGCTCCGAGCCCTTCCCCGGACCTGGCCCTGCGCGTCTCTTCCATCTGGCTGTTCCAAGTCATATCCTTTATAAAACCCGGTGATAGGAAGTAAGGTGTTTTCCCGAGTTCCGTGAGCCACTCCAGCAGATTATTGAAACCGAGGAGGGGGTCGTGGGACCCCCCTCGGTGTTTAACCAGGTTGGACAGAAGCTGTGAGTAACCTGGGGACCCACTGTTGAGATTAGTATCGAGGTTGGCGGGTCTCGTGGGGCTGAGCCCTTAACCTGTGGGGTCGGCATTAAACTCAGGCAGACAGTGTCAGGAGTGAGTTAAATTGTAGGACACCCAGTCGGTGTCCACGGAGAATTGGAGAGCTGGTTGTGCAGGGAAAGCCTCGCACATTTGCTGTCAGAGTATTCAGAGCAGAAGAAGCAGTTTTTTCCTTTAGCACCAAATAGCTGGTGCACGTAATCCGTCTCTGCTTTGCGCACACCTGTCGAGTGGAGACTGTTGTGGACTGTGGACCTTGTTCGCAGTTGCCCACGTGATGGGTGTGGAAGAGCCCCGCTCATCACCAGCATGAGGGACGCTGGATGCAGCGCACACGAGTTCAATCCACCAAGCAAGTGTCGTGGAGAAAAAAGGTGTGTCTAGAACAGCCACAGCGGCTGATTAAAGCTCGCCCAGGTCTCCATGGAGAGTCTCACAGAGGACAGAAGTGAACCCGGGACAGGAGGGTGACACGCTGCCTTCCGAGTGGGACGACTCAGTGTCGTCAAGGTGGAAATTCTTCCCAAATCTGTCGAGAAGTTCAATGCAATGCCGATGAAACCCTGAGGGTCTTTCATGGAAACTGAAGGCCTGGCTGTACAGTTCACGTGGAAAAGTGACAGCCGATTACAGTTAGAAGAAGAATGAGCAGAAAGGACTTTCTGTGCTCGATGTCAAGATGTGTTCTAAAACTACGGTAATTAGTGCAGCACAGCTTTCCGTGCCAGGATCCGTAGGCCTCTGGAGCCGGCAGAGACGGAAGTCCGCCCGCGGCGGTGCGGAAGTCACGGGCCACGTAATAAATGACCCCACGTGTGTGGCCACGGACTCGGCCGTAAATCCTTCCTGAGGTGAAACCGTGACCCCGCGAGTGTTCGGAGTCTCCAGCGGCCTGAGCCCAGCGCTGGGTGTCTGTGGTTCTACATTCCTGTGACTTAAAGATGATAAAACAGCTCGCCACGAGATGACGTTTATGTCACGGAATCACTGTCAGTTTTTGTCTCAATGTTCTGCTAAATTCTGTCACAGCGTTGCCTTTAAAGTCTTGTCTTTGAAGAGAAAGTTTACCCAGCCCAGTAATCACGAATGGGAGAGATAACATTCACCCTCAGTAGGAATGAGTTGGTGCAAATTAAAAATGCGTCACGTTATCTGCTTATCACTCACATCTTCTTTCCAGAACACCCAGTTGTGGTGAAAGTGAGACCACCAAGGGCCTTCCCACACACGGGGCGCTTTTTGAGGAAAAGTATGAGTTGAAATTTAAATATCTCATGATGTGTGACGAGAGCTTTCACGTCTGGAATGGAGCCTAAAGAAGAATCTCAGAAATGGGGCCCCCAAAGCCCATGGCATGGGGAGGAGGGTGGGGGCTGCTCTTGGCCCTGGTCTCGCAGGGGACAGCACCACCACGACGGCCTCCTGTCCACCCTTGGGGAGGACAGCCCAGCGTCGGGTGTCGGTGACGAGGATTCGGGTGGGAAGCTCCCGGACGCTCGGCAGCAGCAGCTCTGAGCGGTGGGTGACCGGTTACGGGTGGTGAAACGGTCACAGAACTGTAGTAGCCGCCAGCATCCGGCCTGCCCCATCTCGCTCTCCTGACGCAGACGGCAGCGGAGGGGCCTCCGGGACAACCCACGATCTGCTGCCCCTGCATTAGGGGGTTTGTGCTTTCCAGGGTGCCTTCAAGGAGACTCTTACTATCAGGAGACCCCAGTTCCAACGGGCCCGCCCGCCCCAGAGCCCCGTGTGGCTCCGACCCCCGGGGGCAGGAGTTACAGGCCAGTCATCTCCTTCTCTCCATTTGCCATGAATCTTCTTATAATCAAGAAAAGAAATAACTTTAGAGAAGCAGGATCCGTACAGCTAGGGGCGCCGGGTCAGATAGCACTCGTGTCTGCTCTGACCCACGCAGCTCCCGTGGAGCCCTCCTGTCCTCGCAGCGGTTCACTGTCCACCGGTCATCGCCAGGATGGTCATCTGTTTGTCCTGGGAAGGGGGAGGGATGAATCCCCGCCAGAGAGCCCAGCGGGAGAGTTCACCGGCCTGCAGTATCCCTCGTGGCCCCGGGTCCTGGGCGGGAGGCCAGAGGGATCGCCCTTGAAGGGCAGTCCCCACATTTCCAACCAGAGACCTGGTGGAGTAGGGGCGTCACCGTGGGGGACTTGGGAGCCCTAGGGTCTCGCAGGAGCAGAGGGAGCCTTGAAGGTAAGTCGACCTGGCGCCGAGCCCAGACTGGCCCCCAGAGGTTGGGCTCCAGAAAAGGATGAGCCTGGCCTGGGAAGTCACGAGCCTGGCCTGGGAAGTCCCCTGCCGTCACCTCTGGGGACAAGTTGGGCGATGTTTCACGTCAGCTCCCGAGGCCAGCGGTTTGGCCTGTGGCACCCTCGTGTCCCCAGCACTGAGAACCCAGCGTGACAGCCGCACATTCACGGCTGTGCCAGGAGAAGCAGGTGCCCCGAGTGGGGGGCGGGATAACGAGAGGCGCTGCTCCCCCGTCACCAGTGTGCGTCTGTGGTGCGAGTCTGACGTCAATAAAACGACTAACGGGCTGAACCTCCCGGTAGCGCCTCAGCTGCCTGTGGAGGTCCGCTGTCTTGGGCTGCTCATGGGCAGAGCCGGAGCTCTGGAGAGGGGAACGGGTGCCCTGAGGGCCTGCAAAGACCCAGGAAGCAGACGGCCAGTGAGCACGCGCCTGTGGGCGAACCTCAGGCGAGGCTGAGCAGGACGCCATCGGACTGGACCCCAAAGTGACTGTTCCTCCCTGGGTCATGTGTAGGGCTAATTCCTGGGAGGAACAGCTCCCGCCGATGGCCAGGGACCAGCGACCCACCCGAGACCAGCTGGAGATGCAGGCTCCCCCCTCCCGCCATATGACGGCCTGCAGGTCCCCTCATGGGGACCTGGGGGCTCCCCTCCCCCATGGGCCGGGCTCCCCTCCCCCGAGGGTCATGATCCCCTCCCCCGTGGGCCCAGCTCACCTCCCCCGTAGGTCTGGCACAGGTACGGGAACCTCCAGATGTTGCCCAGGCCCACAGCGAACCCCACGCAGCTCAGCAGGTACTGGAGCTTGTTGTCCCACCTGGGCCTCTCGTCCCCACTGCTGTCCCCAAGTGAGTCTGGTCCCGGGGCGAGTGCCATGCCCGCCATGCCCTTCTGGCTGCCCGCCCCGGGAGCCCTCCTGAGCCTCTCTGCTGGAGTTGGAAGCCAGGAGCAGTGTCCCCTCGGGGTGTCTTTTTTGGTTATTTAAGGGAAAACCAGTGGAGCCGGTTAATTGGTAACTCAGGCAGTCCCTCCCTGACCCCGTGGCCTCTGCCCACGTCTCATGCCCGATGCAGGCAGACTGCGGGCTGGGCCACCACCAACGCGAGAGCCGTTCCCCCTGGGGACGCTCAAGGACTCCCAAGACGGGGTGTTGTTTTTTCAAAAATTATATACTTTTTAATTAAGCTTTTGACTGTGAGATAATCGTGGATTCACACGTCGTTGTAAGACACAGACAGCCCACTCGCCCAGTTTCCCCGGTGGTGACATCTTGCAAATACCTGTCAGCGTCACAGCCGGGATGTTGAGCTGGGCAGTCAATTCAGGACACGTCTGTCACTGGAGGGTCCCCCCTGCCCCTTTCACGTCCACATCCACCTCCCTTTCGCTCCTACCCCGTCCCTAACCCCCAGCAACATCCGATCTGTTCTCCCTCGCTACAGTTTTGTCATATAAGCGTCAAGGATGTCACATAAACGGAATCACGCAGGGGGGACCTGTTGGGGTGGGCTTTCTTCGCTCAGCCTCATTCTTTGAAGCTCTGACTCCTCTGTCGGGTGTGGTGTGAACCAGCTGCCATCCATGTGCATGCTCGCAGGAGAGGTCGGGGCCGTTGGGAACAAGCACTGATTTCTGCATGGACGTGGGTAAACCCCAGGGGTGGATTGCACGTCATGTATTGTGCTGTGTTTATTTTATTTATTTATTTATTTTTTATTAATTTACTTTTTGTGTGTGAGGAAGATCGGCCCTGAGCTAACATCTGCCAATCCTCCTCTTTTTGCTGAGGAAGATCGGCCCCGGGTCAACATCCGTGCCCATCCTTCTCCACTTTACATGGGACGCCTGCCACAGCATGGCCTGACAAGCGGTATGTTGGTGTGCGCCTGGAACCCGAACCGGCGAACCCCGGGCCCCCACAGCAGAGCGCACGCACTTAACTGCTTGCGCCACCGGGCCGGCCCCCTGTGTTTATTTTTAAACCACATTTATTTTTCAAAGAGATTTCCAAATGTCTCACATGGTCTGAGTATGGACTTTCCGACGGTTCCAAACGTTCCTCTTCTGAAGAGGTCCAGGTGGGTTCTGGAAGACCCACCCTCACCTCTGCCTCCGTCGACGCCCAGCGCCTGGCAGTGCCTGTACCTGGCCCAGCCCCCTGCTGGTGCCCAGGAATCTGCTCCAAGTGTAAGCCTGCCACGTGCCACGGATGGGAGCTCGGAGAGGGGGTCCTGCAGTGCAGAGGGGCTCCCCGGGGTGGGGGCGGGGGAGAGGGGCTTCCTCCTCTTGTGCCCTACACTCTCAGGAGGCGGGGGGCTTCCCCCACCCTCAGCACCCACTGCCGCCCTTGGTGATACCCCAGCACATGGGGGAGGGGTGGGTGCAGCCAAGTTGGGGGGGAGTTGTGAGGGGAGGGGGCGGGGGAGGCGGAAGGGAGGTGTGGCCTAGCCCCCAGTGACCTGCACTGTCCTTCCCACGCCCTGTCCTGGCCCCCAACCCAGCCAACCTCACCAGCAGCCTCACATCCTGAGGCCAAGGCCCACGCTGCCTGTGCTTCACAGGGTGCCTTGGGCAGTGGAAGGGGCCACCCGCCACTCCCTGGGCTCCGTGGACACAGCCTGGTGGCTTCTTTGGAGAAGATCCCCCAATCAGAACCGCAGCCCCGCATACCCCTCGTGCCTGGGCCTCCACCATTGGCTCGTCCTTCTGCCTTCAGAGCACAGCAGTGCGGCCGAGAATGTGAGATTGAGTGATTTACTTAGACAGGCACATGTTATGCCCACAAAACCCGCGTTTCTAGCAATTTGCAAAGACACCAAGTCTGTAAAAGAGGGCGGGCCTCAGGTGACATAAAGTACCCGGATCAGCCCCCCAATGTCACCGCGTGAGTCGCTGCCCCCCAGGCCCCATGGGTGGGACAGCGTGTCAACAGGCACTGATCGCTGTTTTCCCAATCGAAGATCAGAAAGTTCGAGGGAGAAGAGGAAATTGGGTCCCAAGGAAGCCATTGGCGCTGGTGTTGGGGGGAGGCCCGCAAGGCAGCATGGGACTGTGGGCTTCCTGGCAAGTGCGTGCCATTATGGCCTGGGGTGGAGGACCATGGCGGGCCACCCACTCGGCCTCCAGAGTTTCTGTAGCTCGTGACATCCAGGTGGCCGGCCATACAGGACTCTGGACATGCTGAGGTGTTTGGAGGTTCTCGGCCGGGACCCACTCTCCGCTCTGATCTCCCATCCCTGCCCAGAGAATTCTCAGAAAGTCCAGTTTAACTTAAACTTCTAGATTTTTCCATGGAAAGTGGAGGTGACTAATTCATTGAAACAAACACCCCAAGTCCCAGGTCACTTTGGCTGAGATTGGCTGTCACGTCCCAGAAAACAACCATCCCGTGACTGGAAGGAAAAGCCAATGCCAGCTTTACTGAGTGGCACCAAGTGGATGGTCGTCCAGGGACTTCTCGGTCCCTGATGCTGCTCAGGACACGTGGACTGTCCTCAACCTTGGTGGCTGAGGCTGAGTTACCCTATAACTCGTCCTTTCCAACATCTGGCTAAAAATTCACGCAGTTGATTCCTCTTAAGAAAGCACAAAGGGTGTTTCTTACTTAAATTATACCAAGTTGAGTTTTATTTAACTGTTCAACTATTTGTGGCAGCCAAAAGCAATGATTAAACAGATTAGCATTCATTAAGCCAGAATCTTGCCAACACTCAGAAACTCTTCACAGGCTGGCAGACGGGCAGGACCCAGAAGGACTCGACCAGGTTTCCTCAAACTCACCGGCCCGGGGCCACGGCCGCATCTAAATGGGCTTGAGAGGGGTGCACCTCGGCACAGTGTAGAAGCACACCGACTCTACTGAAGGAGTTCCTGGGTCAGGGGGTCGACCGCAAGGGGAAGGGGTTGGGGGCGATGACCCTCGTTCCAAGCAGCTGAGGCCACCACGCGCTCCTGTCTGCCGCGGGGTAAGCACAGCAGGCGCGGCCTCCCCACCCCGAGGCCTTCAACTTTCCTTCTGAGCGTGCGCAGGGCGTGGCAGGACCGAGCAGAATCTGCTCCCGGGCGGCAGCACGCACCCCACCACATCCGTGATGAAGGCAAGCAAGAGGACAGCCAGGCCCCACGTGGCAGGCGTGTGTGCAGTGGGCAACATGTGTGTGTACACACAAACATATGCACATGCATGCACGCACACACAGCTGTGTGTACACACACACATGCGTGTACATACGCTCATGCACATGGCACACATATACACATTATCACATATACTCACATGCATATACACACATACATGTGTATGCAATACACATGTACACATACTCCGTACACACATTCATACACACTCTCTTGTATACACAGGCACGTGCACACACTCACACGTATACACACATGCATGAGCACATATGCACACATATACACACAAACATGCACACATGCTCATATGTATACACACATGTATGCACATGCACACACACTGTGTACACACTCACACACATTATGCACATACGTACTCATACGTGTGCACATTCACACAGTATACACACACTGTCACACATGCATACACTCATGCACACATATGCACATGTACACATGTGTGTACAAAACATATACATGTACATACACTCATCACATGGCACACATATACACATTATCACATATACTCTAATGCATATATACACATACATGTGTATGCAATACATATGTACACATACTCTGTACACACATTCATACACACTCTCTTGTATACACACTCAGGCATGTGCACACACTCACGTATACACACAGGCACGCATGAGCACATATGCACACATATATACACACAAACATGCACACATGCTCACGTGTATGCACATACACACACTGTATACACACTCACATATTATGCACATACATACTCATATGTGTGCACATTCACACAGTATACACACAAACACTGTCACACATGCATACACATGCACACATATACACATGTACATATATGTGTACAAAACATACGTGTACGTGCACATGGCACACATATATACATGCTCACGTATACTCACATGTATATATACACATACATGTGTATGCACATGCACGTGTACACATGCATGCATACACACATTCATATACACTCGCACACGTGTATACACACTCATGCATGTGCACACATATGCATGAGCACATATGCACACAATACACAAACATGCATACACATGTATATACACACATATATGCACATACACTCATGCACTGTATACACACTTGCACACATGTACACACGTTATACTTATACATACTCATATGTATGCACATTCACACAGTATACACATACTCTCATGCATGCATACACTCATGTGCACACACATATACATGTGCTCACACACATATATACACATACGTGTATGCATACACATAGCCACACACTCCTGTGTATACACGCTTGCACACATACAATATACACACGTGCCACACATGTACACACGTGCACACACAGATACACACATGCACACACAAATACAGCCCTTTCTCAGACACCAGTCGCTGCACACCGTGGGCTGGGCCACTCTACATCAGGTCCCCATTCACAGAGGCCGTGGACAGTGTGCTGACCAGCCCCCGGCGGTCCCCTGGCCTCTGGCAGCGGTTCCTGATGAGCTTGTAGATGGCGAAGCCAGGGGTGGTGAGGCAGGGCACCCCGGCCACGATGACCACCACGACGTACACCCAGCTCGGGTATGCGACCTTCTGGGATTTGGGAAATTCCTCCTGGGGACAGAGGAACCACAGGATAAGCAGACACAAAGGCAGCCAGCGGGGTCTCCTTCAGGGGGCAAAATGCCCCCGACCCCGGTTTGTCTCACCCTCCCGCCTTGTGGGGAAGGGGAGGGAGACCAAGGCCCCTGACCCCCACATGCCTCCTCACAGGGAATTGACCCCTGGCTCCCCGACCCCGGTGGCCCCTGCATGCTCACATAGGCAGGGTCCCAGACACTGTATATCAGCTCCTCGTTGACCTCGACCACGAAGAAGAACAGGAAGATGATCAGCATGAGCAGCGGGCTGACCACTCTCCACATGACTTGCCAGAAGATGTTGGGCTTGTGGCCGATCATAAACTCGACGTCCTTGTTGAACCTGAGAGGGACAGAGGCCAGAAGGGAGCCATCACCTGGTGGACATCACCAGGCCTTCAATCCCATCAAGGCAGAGGGCGGGCCAGTCTCCCGTGACAGATGAACGGCCACCGTCCTGCAGCACCGCCCTTTCCCTCATCACAGTTCTAGCCACGCTTCCAGCAAAGACACGCCTCCAAGGGAAAATCCCTGTCGGCACAGCGGAAGCCATCTCAGGGGCGTCTGGAGACCTCCGCCGTCCTCCGCCCAGTGCTCCAACTTGTAAACTCCTGTCAGAGGCCTCGTTTTCCTCACACGCCCTGGGCGGGCACTCACACAAAGTCAGGGTCAGTACTGCTGGGGTCGTGGAGGAGGGAGGCCATCCAAGCCGTCCCCCCTCAGCCTCCTCCGCAGGGCAGTGGCCCTGAACCTGGACAGCCCATCATCTCCTGCCTGTCCTATGCTGAACGAACTCTCTTCTGCACAAACGAGTTTATTGCTGTGCAAGTCAGAGGGGAGCGGGCAGAAGGTCAAGGGGAGGTCCAGGACCGCTGGCGAACCAGAGGACGCTTCTGCAAAAGCACAGATGCCAGGCCTTGTAGCAGCAGGCCCCGGGAGCTGTGCTGAGCCCCTCCTGCTCGGCCTGTTCCTCCTGAGGCAGCGTTGCACAGTATGCCCGGGGCCGGGGGCCGGCTTCAAACTGTCCTCGGGCCGTTCACAGGTGGACACGCCTGCTTCACAGCCAGAGCGTGGTGTGCGCCACACCCGTGCGTTTCTGTCTGAACATCCTACCCCAGGATTACTGGTGTTACGCCCAGTGGGTCTGCCATGTACTCCTCAGGCTCCCCCACGGCTGTTTGTGTGGTGTTGCTGAAGTGAGCATCCTGCACACGTGCCCTCACACCCGCGTGCGCTGGGTGATGCAGAACAGGCACCCAGAGTGGGAGCCCCGGCAGGGCTTGGGCACATCTCCTCATTCCATGTTCTTAGATCTGGCAGATTATTTCTGAGGTTGTGGCAAGTCCAGCCCCTGCCAAGAACACGGACATGTTTTCTAGTTCCCACCATCTATGGTAATGGGGCGATGCCCTGAATGTCAGCCAAGGGGACGGCTGCCTGTCTTTGCCTGAGGCTGTGTCTGTCTGCAGAGCACTCTCTCCCCCAAGAAAGGCCCAGAGCACCCCCCACAGGAGCACCTGGCCATGGGCCCCGAGTTGGAGTAAAACACTCAGCTCACTCCCCCTGGGCGGGCGCCCGGCAGGATCTGACAAGGAAGCCCATCACTCACACCAAGATCCCTTCCTGTCCACTCCCCACCCCTCATTCCCAGGGGCTGCTGCTAGCCCGACTGAGACACCGAGCTTCCTTCTGCGTTTCCGGTCCATCTGTTCGCAGTGGCGGCTCCTGGTGTACGAGGCGTAACAGTGCCGTCTATGCGGTGTAGCTGCTTTCCTGGCTCATTGTTTGTCTCTTGACTTTGCTTATGACACTTGGTTATAGCATTTTTAATCACACGGTCAGATGAGAGGTGTCCGTGTTTTCATTTGTGGGAGCTATTTTCTCTCCCCCTCCACCAGGACATGCAGAGTCTCCTCGCTCTGCTGTCAGTGTTTACCATTGTATGTTAGTCTGGAAGCATCTGCAAGCTGGAAGGGGTACAGTTTCTATTGCTCTGGACAAGCATCCACCTGGGATCCACCTCCTCTCCCTCCACTCTTCCAGGTGCCAGGCCCCGCACCCACAACTCTCTCCCACCGAGGGAAACGCACGCAGTCCTGTGTCGCAGGCGCCCGTCTCCCACCCTGCCCTGGACGCGGGACTGCTCACCCCACCATGGGGTTTCCTGTGACCGTCAGATGGGCCGTCCCTCCTACCTGTCCACGCCATACACGTAGACGACAGAGAACATCTCGCAGAAGGCGACGACGAGCAGCGGGATGGAGCCAGCATAGCTGTCCATCAGAGAGAGCCAGTACTGGCCCGAGTTCAGCGTGAAAATGAAGGCGATGAGATAGGCCACTAAGCAGATGAGGCCTGCGGGCCGGACAGGGAGCAGAGCCGCTGTGGACGGAGGCTCCACACCTGCCCCACGGCCGTGATGCCCAGAGGTCACTCTGGAGGATTTGCCCACACGGCCCGGCCCTGCATACCTGTGAGCAGCTCCTTGGGCCACTTTTCGGAGGTGATCTTAAGGTCCTGCAGGGGTACGACCACCCCCTCAATGGTCCCGAACATGGATGAGAGGCCCAGGCAGAAGAGCATGGCGAAGAAGAGCACAGACCACAGCGGGGACACTGGCATCTTGGTGATGGCCTCAGTGAAGACGATGAAGGCCAGCCCGGTGCCCTCCACGCCCTGCAGGGCGGGCAGGCACGTCACCCTCAGCACAGGCTTCCTGGCACCCTGGGCGTGCTCCCCAAGGGTCCCCCTCGGCCCGCTCATGTCCCTCTCCCTTCCTGTCAGTGACCCATCACCAGCACATCCCTGGACAGCTCTCTGCCCGCCAGGCAGCACCGGGCAAGTGTCGGGCTGATCTGAGCAGTGTATGAAGTAACCAGATCTTGTCTTTTAGGCCCAAGTGTAGTTTTTGTTTTTTGTGAGGAAGATTAGCCCTGAGCTAACATCCGTTGCCAATCCCCCTCTTTTTGCTGAGGAAGATTCGCTCTGAGCTAACATCCATGCCCATCTTCCTCTACTTTATATGGGACGCCGCCACAGCGTGGCTTGATAAGCGGTTTGTAGGTCTGCGCCCAGGATCCAAACCCAAGAACCCTGGGCCACCGCAGCGGAGTGCGCGAACTTAACCACTATGCCACTGGGCCGGCCCCCCAAGTGTATTTTTAAAAGCTAAACTATGTTTAGAACCAGGATAGGGAGTGCATTGTCCAGCAGTGGTCAGGGCCCCGAGCTGCCTGGACAGAAACATGAGGCAGACACGTAGGGACCGCCATCTGCTCGCTAACAGGGACCCCCACCCACTGGATGCTTCCTGAGACGCACCCCACAAGGCCCGGGTTAAGAGTGCTGAGTGACTTCAGTGGGGTCTGAGCGAGTCCCTTAAATAGATGCCTTGGACCTGTGACCCGTCCACTAGGCTAGAGCAGGTGGTGAGGCAGGCCATGTGCACAGACGGGCTCGCGGTGCAAAAGCACGAAGTCTCCTCACTGCTGGGCTGACCCTGTGCTGCTGCATCAGGCCCCACGTGGGTCAGCGAGACCTCTGGCACCGGCTCCTCCCTCCTGAGGGGCACAGGGGGTGGGGATGGCTCAGTAGGAACTCAGCTCCTGGGGAAGCTCAGCGTCCACCCAAGGGTCCTTCGCTCCTGTGTCTTTCTGCTTCCGAATCAGAGTGCCGCCCAAGAGGACTGACCTCGGAGAGTAAGGAGTTCATGTCGCAGGTCTGGAACGTCAGCTGCGCGAAGGCTGCGGGGTCTGTGGCATTGCACCACCGCTGCATTTCTTCAAAGTTCTCCTGCGTCACGTTGCCTTCAGGCAGGTCAAACCCATTGATGAGTGTCAGGATGTTCCTGGAAAGAGAGCGAGGCTGACTCTGGCCCTGGGCGGGTGCAAGCCTGGTGGGCTCCTCGGAGGCCAGGCGCACAGGTGGCACAGCGCGTGGGAGTGGGGGATGGGCACTCACGCACTGAAGCAGTCGTCGTAGCGCTCGGTGGCCCGGAAGCCAATGATGGAGTAGATCACGGTGGCTGCGTACACGGACGTGAAGCCGTTGATGATGGACACAATCAATGAATCCATCTCGCAGTTGTTGCTGCGGGTGAGAGCAGCATCTGGTCACCGCAGACCGGGGGACGCCGTGTCCGCCCGGCCCGGCCCGCGTGGGTACACAGTGGAGGACAGACGCAGAGCTTCGCCTGGGAGCCGAGCCTGAGAGGTTCAGCGGCAGGTGTGCTGCAGGGGAGGGCGCGGCCCACCGTTCTTCCACTACGGTGCAGGCCCCGAGCACAAGGTGACCTGAGGGCCTGTCCCCACGCCCCCTGTCCACAGCCACTAGCCCCTCGCTCTTGCCATTCTTAACACTTCACAACGCCACCCCCGCCACAAACCTGGTCGCCCTGGAGACCCCTGAAAGCCCTGGGAACCCCTAAAGCAGCCTTCAACCCCACAGCTGGAGCTGGAGACCCCGTTGTTCAAATCCCTGCTCTGCCAATGTCTGCTCTGGCCTCACCCGGTCAGGACCCATCCCCGGGCCTTGCCCCCCACCAGCTGCAAATGTTTCGAGGAGGTGGCCTGGGCCAGACCCCCACAACCTGTACCCCTTCTCCCACTGGTATCCCCTCCCAGCCTCCCCACCTTGGGGGTCTCGCCTCCTCCCAGCTGAGGACCCCCCCATCTCCACCTGGACACCTAAAGCCACCCTCAGCTCAGCACGCCCAGAACCCCACCCATGACCTCCCCACCCAACCCAGCAGCTCTCCCCCTCCACCATCTGCCGACGCTGACACCATCCTTCCAGAGGCTTCCATCCAAAGCCTAGTCCCTCAGCCCTCCGTAAACGCAAGTCAAACCAGAGTGAGACACCATGTCACAGCCACCAGGGCGGCTAGAACCAAAAAGTCAGATAACAGGTATTGGCGAGGGTGTGGAGAAATTGGGGCCCTGCGACGTGGCTGGTGGGACAGTGACATGAGGCAGCAGCCTTGGAAAACAGCTCCTCAAATGATTAAGCCTGGAGCCACCACGTGACCCAGCAATCCACTCCTAGGCGGACCCAAGAAAAATGAAAACACGTGTCCGCACAAAAGCTTGTGCACAAATGTTCACAGCAGCCAAAAAGTGGAAACAACCCCAGTGTCCGTCGGCAGGTGGGTAGGTGAGCACAATGTGGTCCATCCACACAGTGACCACTCTTCAGCCACGAGAGGAGTGAAGCTACTACACGGATGGGCCTCGAGGACGTTATGCTCAGACACAGAAGGACAAAGCCTATAGGATTCCCCGTCTGTGAAGCATCCAGAAGAGGCAAATCCGTAAAGGGAGAAAGCGGATGACTGTTGCTGGGGGGCGGGGGCGGTGGGGTGGGGGACTGCTGATGGGTCCAGGGTCTCTTTTGGGGTGATGAAAATGTTCTGGAATTCGTGGTGGTAGTTGCACAATCCGTGAATATCCTAAAACCACTGGATTGTGCTCTTCAAGTGGGTGAATCGTACCGTGTGGGAGGTGTCTGAATAAAGCTGGAAGAAAATTCGCCCTCAGCTCCCTCCTGCCCCATCCGCTGGGAAGTGACCCCAGGACTTCACCAGGGCCCTGCTGGCCCCACCCTCTCCTGACCCGTCCCCCACGGCCAGCAGGGCATCTGCAGCCACCCCTCCCACCTGAGTCTATGCTCACACAGCACCTTCTCCAACCCGAGCCTGCTCTGATGGATGAGGCCCCTCCAAGACCCCTCGTCCTGCTCTGCGCTTCTTTCTCTGCATCTTTTATCTCCTACGACCTGACATTTGTTCATCCTGGTGTTCATCTCTCTGCAGAACTCAGATCCCAGGAGGTCGGGTCCCGACGCACCAGGGGGCACACAGTGGTGCTCTGTTAATGCTTGTGGGGGTGAACTGATGCCAACTGCGTTCCTTCCTTCAGAGGCCCCTGGAGTCCTGGATGCTGAGGGGTCACCAGGGGAGGGGCATGGTGGACGGAGGGGAGAGCACCAGGGCTCCTGTCACTGGGGCCGAGGCCAAGGGGAGACAGGATCGGAAACGGGCCTCCCTCGTGGTACCCAGCTCATGAAAGTCCTCACTTCCTCCCTGCCTCTCCCAGCCCTGTCCCCCAGAGTCCAGATGGGACTGGAGCAGTGAAGATGCGGGTCGACACTCGCATGTGAGCTGCACCTTCCCCTGCACGCCTTTTGCTCTTTCCACCTTCACCACAGAATCCCACCAAGTCTGATGGGGAAACTTAGGCACACAGCACTCCAAGCCCTGGTGGAGGCCCCACAACTCCCGACGCCCAGGACCGCGGGACCCTCTCGTGCACACACTCACTGGACAGAGTTGTAACTGGAGAAGGAGATGAGGCCCCCGAAGGCCAGCGAAAAGGAGTAGAAGACCTGGGCGCCCGCATCAAGCCAGTTGACCGGGTTGGCCAGTTCCTGGACCTGCAGGCAAACAGAGACGCTCAGCTGGGCGCTGCAGGACTCGGGCCCCAGGAAACAAGGGGGCGGTCCCGGGAAGAAGCTCGAGCCCCGAGCCAAGGCGCCCAGCCTGGTGACCGCGGAGGCCGCGGGTGGGCAGGTGGTCAGGACAGACGATGCCCCTGCAGGTGGCAGCTGATGCCTCCCCACACGGTGGCTGCCGTCTGTCCGTCCCTGCAGAGCCGCAGTCAAGCAGCCCCTCGCGGGCCCAGCACGCACACTAGCCCCGGGGGAGGCCTGTCCCCCAGCACACCCCCCACCACGGGGTCGGGCGCCCAGGGCAGACAGCGGGACACTCACATTCGGCGTGAAGAGGAAGACGATGCCATTGGTGGCCCCCTTCAGTGTCAGGCCCCGGATGAGGAAGATTGTCAGGACGATGTAGGGCAGCGTCGAGGTGATGTACACGGCCTAGGGACGGGACAAGTGTGGGACGTAGGGGCAGCCAGGCCCACGAGGAGGAAGGGCTGGTCACGCAGGACCCCGCTCCGCCCTCCTCCACGCGTCCCTCAGCCCCAGGCTTCCTGGGGAGGGGCCCTGGCCTCTCTGCCGCTCCCACGGTTCTGGTGGCAGTTGTGGTTGGTGTTGTGACCGTGTAATCGCGGTTGTTTAGCCCCTCCACTAGACACACTGCGTGTATCACTCTTGCATGCTGCTCTCTAAGCACATTTGAGAGCATCCTGGCCAGCACCGAGTGTCTGGCCGCCAGCCTGGGCGATCAGCAAGGCTGGGGGCAGCAGAAGCACCCCAGACAGAGGGCACGCCGGGGCCGTGACCCTCAGAGCTGGTTAAGGGTGTGGCGGCTCAGACGGGGCTCTGTGAGCACCCGTGGCCCACCCGGCCTCACCTTCCCGGTGGTCTCGATCCCACGGATGGTACAAAGGTAGAGCACACTCCAGGCGCAGGTCAGGGAGAGCAGCATCCACCACTGCACAGAGCCCGAGTCGTTGATGGAGGTGGAGATGTTGAGGGTCTCCCGGTACCAGAAGTAGTCCACGGAGGAGCTGCTGGCACACTCCTCCACATAGCCTGGGGGACGGGCCCTCTCACGCTTCAGTGTGTGGTCACAGAGAGTGTGAACCCATGCGGAGGACAGAGCACGGGGAAGAGCCACAGGGAACACGGGCTGTGCTCCTGGGGCACTCATGCTGGGACGTAGCACACACGTGTGCAGGCACGTACATGCACACAGATGTGTGTGCACATGAGGATGCCTTGCACAACTACACACGTGCACACACATACCCCATGTGCGCACACATCCACACTGACCCACATGTACACACAAGCACACCTGCACACTCACATACACACTCGTGCATACATGTATCCATACAAGCCATGCACATGCATGTGGACGCAAGTATGGTGTGCACCCCGGGGCCTCGACTGCCTGCCCCCGCCCTCTTGCCCCTGCTCCAGGCAGGCGGAGCCCCACAGGCCTGGCTGGGAGTCGGTGCCCAGGCAGGAGGCTCAGCCGTGCAGATCACCGGTCTTTGGGGCTCCCTGACCAAGGCCCGTGCCAGGCGACTCTGTTCAGCCTCACATGCTGGCACCACTGTGGGTCCCCGGGTCCTTGCTGCCCCTCCAGGCTCCGGAACTGCACGGAGACCCTGCTAAGAGGGGAGCAGTCTAATCCCAGAAGACCCCACCCCAGCCCTGGAGACAGGGAAAGTGCCCCGAATGGTCCGAGAGCAGCAAGGGCAGCCTGCAGGCAGGGCCTGTCCTCTTCTGACCCCAAGGGGCCCATCTTGGCGGCCTGACCCCAGCACACCTGGAGGGACCCACGCAGTACACCACACCGGCCACTCTTTGCCTGTTAGAAACGGGCAGTTTCTGTCCTGGTGCAGATGTGTGGAGAGCTGCCGTGCTGAGCACACGTGCTCCTGTCCCCCACGGGCCACCGGCAGAGGGTCTGTTCTCCCATCCTCCCTCCCGGGGGGTCTCAGAAGGACCAGATGATGAGGGGTGGACGATCCTGGGCACACGCCCTGGGGAGAAAGAGACTCCGGGGAACGTGGAGGGAGGGGGGCACCACCCTCCATGATGTGGGGAGCAGCGTTCTCTGGAAAGTTCCACACACACCCTGACTGGTGACCTGGAACCCCACACCCAGTGTCCTCGCTCTGAGGCCAGGAGACAGGTCTCTGTGTAATGTGGGGCCCTTGGCCCGCTGCTTCTGAGAGGGCGGCACAGGGCACTGTGGGAGAAACCCCCAGAGAGGGGCCCCCACCGCTCCTTCCTAACGACCTTGGCCCCGCTCCCCTGAGATGCAGCTTGTAAGAGCTTTTCTCTCGCAGGGCGATTTTTTAATGCTCTGTTGCCTTAAATGTGCCCTGGTTTTTCCCAAACCTGAGCTATAACTATTGAAATTTTAGAAAATCAGAGGGCGACAGGTCATGAACCATCAGTCTGCATGTTCAAAGGTGCAGGGCGGCCCCACACAGCCAGCAGATCCCTGACCCTTGACCCCTGACCTCTGCTCCCAGGCTCACCCGTCCGGTTCTCGTTGAGTGGGCACTGGCTCCATGGCAGAGGGTCCTGGAAGGAGTTGAAGAAGTACCACAGGACCCAGGCGATGATGGTGTTGTAGTACAGGCCCACCATGAAGGACACGATCATGGACGTGATGCCTGGGAGGGCATCAGAGCTGGGGTCAGGGGTCAGTGCTGGGGTGGGGGTCAGAGCTGAGGTAGGGGTCAGACCTGGGGTGAGGGGTCACTGCTGGGGTGGGGGTCACTGCTGGGGTCGGGGTCAGACCTGGGGTGGGGGTCAGAGCTGGGGTGGGGGTCAGACCTGGGGTGAGGGATCACTGCTGGGGTGGGGGTCACTGCTGGGGTTGGGGTCAGAGCTGGGGTGAAGGTCACTGCTGGGGTGGGGGTCAGAGCTGGGGTGGGGGTCACTGCTGGGGTGGGGGTCAGACCTGGGGTGGGGGTCAGTGCTGGGGTGGGGGTCAGACCTGGGGGGGGGATCACTGCTGGGGTCGGGGTCAGAGCTGGGGTGAAGGTCACTGCTGGGGTGGGGGGTCACTGCTGGGGTGGGGGGTCACTGCTGGGATGGGGGTCACTGCTGCGGTGGGGGTCAGAGCTGGGAGCCTCCTCACCAATTGTATGTGAGTGGATGGAGGAGTCCGGGAGAGCAGGAGGGCAGCCTTGGTGGTGAGCCCCGCTCCGGGTCCCTTGGGTGCTTGCTGAGCCCTCTCTGGGCAGGAGTGGGGGACCCTGCTCTCCCCCAGTGTCCACACCCTCCCATGCCCCGGGCACCTAGGAACTCGGGACGGCCTCTGCTGCCCAGCTGGTCCCTGGTGGCCAGGAGCAGCCCTGGCCTGGACCCTGCAGCCTACCCTCGCATGAGGTTCTAAGGAAAGGTTTGCAAAGGCCTGTGGGGGGAACAAGCCCTGGAACTTCCTCTCCCTGGAAACGGGCGGGAGGAGGGAAGAGAGCGGCTCTTTCTGCCACTACCAGGCCCCAGGCAGGGGTCCCACCAAGTCGGCACAGACACGCACCTAGGCCCTTCAGGGCCGGGTGGATAGCGCTCCAGACGCCCACGCTCCCCTTCCGCAGCCTCTGCCCAACGGCGAACTCCAGGTACAGCAGGGGGACTCCCTCCACCACCAGCAGAATGAGGAAGGGGATCATAAACGCCCCTGGATGGGGAGAAGGAAGCGATGCAGTCAGCTGACAGTGCCCAGGAGGGCAGAAGGCCACCTCTGGGGACACAGGCATTTGCAGAAATTATCTGCAGAACTTTGCCACAAATACAAACTAGGGCCATCAACAACACCACTGCCCGTGATGGCCACTGGCGTTGCAGAAAACGGTGTTGCCTGCCACAGAAAATTCTAGAGATGAGCAATCAAGGACCAGAGCTTCAAAGTAACAGCAAGACCCCTGGATTGGGGTCAGAGCTAACTCCACGTTCTAGAAGGCCCACTCAGCAGCGGGACACAGGAGAGTCCGTGCTCTCATCTGTGCAAAGTCCATTGTCCTTCAGATGGGTAAGAAATGACTGAAATGGGAGGGCATTTGGAAGTGTTTAGAAAGTGTAGCAATTCCGTGCTGGGGCGGAGCTGGAGCAGGAAGAAGTTGCGCAGGTGGTGAGGGAACCAGGAAGGGGACGATTCCCTGTTGAAACCAAGGTTCATTTTTATGGTTTAAATTGACTAGAATGTTAAGTTCATTCAGGATGCCTTTTAAGTAAACAGAAGATAGAGATGTGCTTACCCTAAAAAGAAAAAGCAACCCACCGTTCCTGTGAGAGTTAGGTTTAATGCTTGGGACCATCCTAAAAGCAAAGGCAGCACCCAGAACGCTGCCGCATGTGGGTCAGTAAACGCAACTGCGTTTCCTCACGACGTCTTTAGATTCTGTCTCTTTAGAGAAACTCAAGCTGGAGGGTGTGGGCTGGCCTCCTCTCCGAGCTCCAGACAGTGGGCACCCGCCCAAAGGGCAGCACTGAGACGTTCGTGCGTTTAAACGTATAGAGACACGCTTGTCATTCTGACAGCTCCCTCTTCTCGCAGGGACCCATGGACTCCCCGCCTCAGTCCTGCGTGGTAAGAGGGGCCACCTGGGCAGACCGCCGCTTGTTGTATGGGGAGACGCTTTGTGCCGCCTCATCAAAGTGGCCAACCCCACAAGCCCATGCCCTTCCTACGGGGTGGTGCACAGCAGCGCTGGGAGGTTAGGAAGGTGTCCGCGGGCTGGGCGGAGCGCGGGGAGGGGCACAGACCAGGGTGAGCCAGCCAGGGGAGGCGTGGAGAGCGCGTGCAACCTGCACTCAAAGGCACGGAAAAGTCAGAGGGGAGAGGCCACGGGAGCCCAGAGTTCAGAGGGCACGTGGGATGTCTGCATCGGGGGTCTTCAGTCTGAGCCTTAGGGACCCTGCTTAGGGACGTGGAGGAGTGTCCTCCAGAATGTTCTGCTGGACGCAGGCACAGTGCAGGGTCTGTCGGCTCTGCTCTCTGATGGACACCAGGGCCCAGCCTGGCACTGAACGGGAGCTCCGTGACCATCTGCTGAGTGGAAATGGCAGGACAGGGTCACGATGCCCGCTGGGGTGGGGGAGCCAGCCTCTGTGGTGAACGTGGTCCCATGTGTGGTGACCCAGGCTCGGCAGTGGAATCCCTTCCCTTCTGTCACAATTCCCCCCGCCGTGTTGTCAGGAGCACGCTGGCGGTTCTACAACGCCCCCCCCCCCGCCCCCCGCCTGGCTTTACTGTAGGAAGGAGGTGAAGGTTAGTGACGGTGAACCAGGTCAGGGGGCCCAGCTGCACCCTTCCGCCCGCCCGCCGCGGGGCCAGCGGGAGATCCGAGGAGGTTCTCCGGTGCACTTAGCGTGGGAGGGTCCTGAGCACAATCTACAGAGATTAGCACAACTGTGGTTACAAAGGTCGTGAACACTCACTCAGGACGATGTTCAACACAGCTGAAACCGGGAGATAAGAATTCAAAACACACTCATGGCTCCAGGACTGCAGCGCAGACTCGGTTCCCAGCCTGACAGGCCCGTGGGCTGGGTTCCCCGGACCCCCGTGAGCCATAATCCCTGACTGGGAGGCCTGGGGGATCCAGCCTTGCACCTGCTGAGTGATGGGGGCCGCCCACGCCTGCCTGCTCCCCCTCACCCTGACGTCCCTGGGTCTCCCGGGGAGGGGCGCCCACGACACTGCACGTCTGGAGCGGTTGCGCAGCCCCAGCCCCTCAGCACGCAGCACCCCCGGCTGCTTGCTCGGGCTCCCATCCCTCTTGCTTCTCCCCGCCCCATCATGTCCCAGGAGCCCAGGAGGAGGCCATCTCCACCTCCATCCCCTCCCTTCCCGGCACACTCCTGCTGTTTGTCCTCCCCTGAATAGCTTACATGCTTCGCTTCCTTCCCCTTCCCTGCCCCGCGCCTCCCCAGCCCGACCACCGACTCCCGCATGGGTCCCTGGTCAAGGCAAGTGTCGGACGCTGAGCCAGAGGTCCTCAGTGGGGTGGCAGTGTGTGTGCATGAGTGTGCGTGTGTGTGCGAGTATGTGTATGCATGGGTGTATGTGAATGCGTGCGTGTCCGCATGTGTGTGAGTGTGTAAATGTATGCACATGTGGGTGCGAGTATGTGGTGGGTGGGCGTCCACATGTATGTGCATGCCTGCGTGTAAGTGCATGCATGTATGTGTGTCCTTGTGCGTGTGCATGCGTGGGTGTATGTGAACGTGGCTGCATTGTGAGTGCATGTCCATGTGTATGTGCATGCCCGAGCCTGTGTGTGAGAGAGAGAGAGAGAGAGAGAGACTCTGAGGGGCATGGGAAGGCAGGGGCAATCTCGCCAGCGGGCTCCACGTGTGCTGCTGGGTTGACTCCCTCGGCTTCCCTCTTTCTTTCTCCTCCCTCAGTCCATCCCTCTGTCTGTCTATCCACGGTGCCCTCACCGGCTGGGACTAACAGGCCCCCTGGAGCCCAGGGGCACCTCCTCTGCCCCGTGGGCTGTCCTCTGTCCTGGGTCTCCACCCCAGGACAGAGATAGGTCTCCCTGGTGCTGCGGCTGCGGCTGCGATGGGGCTGAGGGTCTGGCACCCCAGGAAAGCCGGGCCTGTGGGCCACAGGGAATGGGGAACTTAACGTGACAAGGAGGTAACAGCACAGAGCAGTTGTGACCCACCAGCCGCCTCACGGGAGGGCAGCCCCGGATCCTTGCTCTCCCAGATCAGCGGGTGCTGAGCTCCCGGAGTCCCCTCTCAAGAAACTCCAGCAATGCCAAGGGGTCTTTACAAATCAAGCCTGGGAACATGAACCTTTCCCTTTTACACCCGCTGCTTCTCACTGTGGGTGGAGGTGTAGGAAGGAGGGAAGGACAGACAGGGAGGGCTGCAAGTCTCAGGGAGGGAGGAAAGCATGGAGGGCGCCCAGGCGGGTTCCAAAGGTCCCCGGAGCCGAGCCTCCCAGCGCTGCCCCGGGAGCTGGGGATGTGTGCTCTTGCACACCGATGCACACTCATGGCGGGACGAGGTGGAAATACCCCACAGGAGAAAGACAGCTGGCACAGAAGTGCAGATCTTTCTCTCTTTGAGAAATTAGGAAACAAGGGGGAGGGAGGAGGAAGAGGACGTGGGGGTAGAGATGCGTGCTTCTGAGGCCGGTCTGAGCCTCCGTGTGTCTCTCGCCCGCACGTGGCTGTTTGGCACAGAGTAAAAGCCGGAGGAAAATGTGCTGAATCGGTAGGCACAGGGCTAGGACCAAGAGAGAAATGCAGCCCCTGGAACCAGCCTGGAGAGAAGCCTGGAGACAGCAGTGGGGGGATGGGGGACACTGCCTCCTCTGGGCTCCCCCAACCCCGCACACCAGCTCTCCCAGCTGCGCAGTCACTGCGAGGATGAGATGGGGTAACGTGGGCACCAAGTATTGGGAGTGGTGCCTGTGGGACAGACTGGGGTGGGGGCGACATGCGTGGAGAGAGAACGCACTTTCACCGACGTGCAGGCTCTCCGGCATGGTGCACATGCAGAACTCTCGGCGAGGACCGTCTAGTCCCCAGGACGTGGGGGTATGGCCGGGGGTGCCCCCCCAGTCCTCCTGCTGTTTCCTGAAGGCCGACTGAGGTGGCTGCTGTCCCCTCACCTGCAGCCTTCCCTGCTGCCCACGTCCAGACTCACAGCCCACGCTGAGCCACCACGAGACATGTGCCCACGCGACAGCCCTGAGCGCCACAGAGCCAGTGCTCGGGAGGGAGAGGGTGGTGCTGGCAGGTCCTGCCCTCCCACATCTGGCACACCCTGCTGGCCCCCGGGCTCAGTCCTTTCAGACTGGCTGTCTCTGACCCAGTCGGCACCCGGCAGACTGACCAGAAATGCATGTGGTTCTCCCACGCCAAGGAACACAAGAGCCCCAAGCCTGTGGTGTCGCCTGTGATCACAGCAGCTAGTGGGGGAGGAACAGAGAGGGGGCCCAGGGCCGGGGCAGCTTGTCCAGGGTCTGGAGGTGGGACCTATAGTGGGACCACCCTCAGACCCGGGCACAAGGGTCCCTTCCTGCACTTCTGAGGGCCCTGTGCTGCCTTCCCCACCTGAAGCCTGCCCCCTGGAGCCCATGCCCAGGCGCCTTCCAGGTCACACTCAGGGAATCAGGGTCCAGAACGCTCCAGCCAAATGGGCCAAGTCATCGATTCATCGGGCCTGTGCAGCCCCTTCCCCAGTCTCCCAAGGGAGCAACCAGCTGGTGTGCCCCCTGGGTTGTGAGTCGGTGGGACCCGCCACGATGGCTGTGGAGGCGGATGTGGACAAGGTTTGGGTGTGGGGGCTGGGGAGCCACACATGCACTGTGAGCACATCTCCTGGAAATGCAGAGGCAGCTGGGGAGGGCGGCAGCGGGGCAGGTGGAAATCTAAACTGAAGCGTGGCCTTCCAGACTGCGGACTCTCGGTGTGGGGACACTCCTTGCTCGTTTGTTGACCTGATTTAGAACTGCGAACATGCAGACCTGCAGCAGGTGGGCCAGGAACGCTTCCCCGGGAACGGCGGGAACAGGGGGAGTTCACTGGCCGCGTGGCGGGGGCACAGAAATAACCGAGGAGCCGAGTCTCCCTGGCCAAGGAGAGAGCCTTGTGTTTGTGCTCTCAAACTCAGCCTGGTGTTTGAGCTCTCAAAGGAGGAAACCCTGACCCGTGGCTGTGAGGAGGGGGTGGCGTGGGCATCCCACTGCCCGGAGGACGGGTCGGGGGGCGTTTGGGAGAACTGATGGAGAGGGAAGACAGAAGTTCCTAACCCGGGCGGCCCTGCCCAGGCCAGGGCTGCGCCCTCTCTCGCACAGTCCCCTCTCACACCTCTCCTGGCCCCTAGAAAAGCCAGATTTCTCCTTAAACCAGAGTGACGATGGCACTTTCCCATTCCCAGACCCGTGCCCATTCCTGCCGCAGCCCCTTCCCAGCTTCGGCTGTGCGAGCCTCTGCCTGGTGCCCACAAGGCCGGCTCTGGGTCAGGGCGCTGGTGACTGTGCCAGTTTCCCTTTTGTGGTGAGGCTGTGACAGTGGATACGCCTGAGGGTGCACTGTCCCTCACTGGGTCACAGATGTTTGCTGTTTGTCGGTAAACACACAAAACCTCAGAAAGAAGCAAAAGCAGGCGGGCCCAGGCTGGGCAGGCCCACTGTCCACCTGCCCCGCTCGTCACAGAGATGCCGGGCCCAGGGAGAGCTCCAGGTCTCCAGCCTCCTACGTGGCCACACATCATGCAGAAGAAGGGGCTTTTCGTGTGTGTGCGTGCACATGGCCACATGCCCAAAATAAACATGCAACATGTTGCTGACGGCTGAATCTAAGTCATGGGAATAGGGTCTGTACTGGAGTTTCCTCCACTTTTCTGAATTTTATTTTTTTCATAATACAAAGTTAAAAATAAAGTAAATGATCACTTGTTTTTACTTTTTGAATTACCCCAAACTCCTGGAAATAATTGGAGACAAATTAAGTTTCCACCAAACCAAGACTCGTCATTGGGGTCCTCAAATGTGTCACTTTCTTTTCAAGTGACACAACCGCTCCCCTCCCCCATAGCTGGGGCTCGGGGTGGGGAACGTCCGCATGAGGGGTCACCAGCCACCGGCCACCTTGTCACCATTCTCAGTGACTGTCTCCTGGGCTTGGAAGTCAAGACGCTCAGCTCCTGACCTGAGAGCAGACCCGGGGGACGGAGGACAGTGGGGAGGCCCCCAGGAGGGCACAGATGGACAGGGAGAGGAATGGGCGGCCTGGACTGGACAGACGGTGAGCCACCAGGGCGGTCCTGCCGAGCTGGGAGGTGGCAGCCTCGCCCAGGATGTCAGGGGCTGCACCGCCCCCCCGCCTCCCCACCTCGCCTGCTAGAGCCCATGGATTGAGGACCCCCACACTTTGTTGTCTGTCCCAGGGACCCAGGGTCGGCCCCCCTTCCCTGGGGTGATGCAGATGCTCCTGTCCTCAGTGTCTGGAGGCAACGTTCCCGTGCTGCCCCCTTGGGCTCATGGTGAGTGTGTGGCTGCACCCCGAGAACCCCCATTTCCCGTGGGTGAATTCTTCTCAGTAAAGGGGCCCCGCGGCTCTCTGGGAATTTTCGGTCTCCGTCATTGTCCTGGTCGGTTGCACTGAGGACTTTGAAGTCCCTTCAGCATGTTCCTGGACATCCTCCCCAGCTCTGGTACTCCCAGTCCCTCTCTTCTCAGGGGGCCCCAAAAAGTGGGTCCATCATGTGTGGCCGGGGGCCCCAGCACAGGGGGCGTGCCCGGCCCCTCCTCCCTCTCCAGCGGGCTCCTTCCACGCCCTGGGGGAGGAAATCCCTGCTGTGCTGGGCTTCCCCTTAGAACTAGCCGGTGCACTGGGCACTGCCGCTGGAGTTGCAGAGGACGCTGGGCCCCTCCCCCAGGACGGCCCCCGCAGTGGGGGGCCTGACCAGGAGGTTCCAGAGGGAAGGGGCAGCCGGGCTCCCTGGGGCAGCTGGGAGACGGAACTCAGTGGCCCTACCGCTGGGCATCCCAACCTCGCAGGCCCCAGGGTCCCCAGCCCCACCCTCTCCCCCCAGCGCAGAGACAGCGGCAACCAGCCGGGAGGTGCAGGCTGGACCAGAGGCGGGTAATACACAGCCTCCCAGACATTCTCGAGCCCGGGGTGGTGCAGAGTCACAGGTTCCCCGGGGGGCGACCGCGTCTGCTGTTCTCAGGGACACTTTAGGTCACAAAGCCCGGATGAGAGTCAGCAGGTCTTCAGAGTTAGAAAGAAAACGATGCCTCCTAACTCGCATCACTAGAGAGCGAACAACCTTTAAAAGCCCGAAACCTGTCTACCAGGAGAGTCCCCAGAGTGTCCAGCCAGCTCTGCGGGCTGGGGGCCCAGGGGAGACAGAAGCCCTGGACGCGTGGGGGCCAAGGGGACCACGGGTATGACCTCCATCCCTGCAGTCGTGGACATGGGAGGATGGGAGGAGGGACAAGGCTGTGGGGGCTCTGTAGCTGGGGTGAGGGGGCGACCTCTGCCATGCAAGGAGACCCTGGGCTCCAGGCAAGACCCTCAGTGGCCTCTGGAGGTGGCTGGTCATGGGGGAGCAGCTCCCCCGCCTCTGGCCTGTGTGCCGTGGGTCAGGAACCGGCCACGTGTCCCACTGTGGGCCACCTGCTCCTGGCCCGGCTCCCTCCTCTGTCCATCAGGGAGTGTGCTGCCTGCCTGTGCGGTTAGGACGTGACATGATGCACAGGGAGGACTCGGCCCGGTGCCCGTGGTGGATGTGCAGAGGGCTGGCCCTACTGCCCCTCGTGCCAGTACCTTTCATGCTCCACCCGGAGGAGTGGCTGGTTCCTCTCCCCCCAACACCCAGGTCCCTCTGTCCTCTGGGAACAGGGCAGGGATCCCGGGTCCTGGAGCGCGGGTGGCACACGGCCTCCCGGAGCCTGACACGCCAGCATTGGACATGCGGGCCCGGGCAGTGGGCCTCTGTTGCCAACCCCTGTGGCCAGGGACGGGGTGCAGATATCAGCGCCCAGGCCACCCGGCCCAGGCCCGCCTCTGCCCAGCCCTGCCCTCGGTGCGAACTCGGGGGCTCAAGTCTGCAGTGAAGACGACCCCCGGGTGGAAGGCGCAGGTGTGCGCCTGCCCTGCCTGCAGCCCCCGGCCCCCCAGACTCCTCCCCTCTGTGGAGGGGATGCTGGGGTCCAGGGGGGCGTCAGTGTGGCTCAGCCCCATCCCCCGCCCTTGCCCTCTGCCCGGGCCTACCTCCGCCGTGGCTCTGGCACAGGTAGGGGAAGCGCCACACATTGCCCAGGCCCACGCAGAAGCCCACGCAGGTGAGCATGTACTGGGCCTTGTTGTCCCATTTGGGCCGCGAGCTGGCCTCCTGCTCCTCGATGCGCTCCAGCTCCGCCAGGGACGGGATCCGGTCCTCCAGGCCTGGGTTGGGCAGCACGAGCCTCATCATGGGGGTCGCTGGGCGGGTCCCTCGTCGCCACAGCAGGCCAGGAGCTGGAGCGCAAGTGGCCACGGCCCAGAGCCCCAGCACTTTATAGGGAACCTTTGGTACCTCACCCCAAGCACCTGGGCCTACAGTCAGCGTCAGCAGATCTGGAGGGCGAGTCCGCGGACTGTTAATGCCTTATCTGCAGAGGCGCCGCCGCCCGACCCTCGGAGCCTGCTCAGCCTGCGCTGCTGCCGGCCCCTCCCCCTGTGCAAACACAGACCGGATGTCTCACAGGTGAGCCGCCCCCCAGCTCCAAGCCCTGCATGTGGGCCGAGGGCCAGACTCTGGGGAGGAGGGACCCGGGGCAGAAGGACCGTATCCGACAGCCCCCAATGGCCCTGCCTGGCTCTGCAGGATGCTAGCTCTCCCCCAGACACGCAGCCTCCAGACCCTCCGAGGCTCCGTCCACTGGCCACACCCCACCCCATCTGCAGGAGGAGGCCGAGGAGGGGCCCCCTTTCCCAAACTCTCTCTGCCAACAGGCTGAGAGCTGGGACGTCCCTGACCTCTCCCAGTCCAGGGACACTAGTGGAGCCCTGGGTCCTGGGAGCAGCCCACTGCCCTGTTCACTCTGAGCTTTCTGCTGTCTGGATCCCTCCTGGCCTGAGCTCTGGACTCTAAACAGCTCCTCAGAGACCCTCGAGGTCCCACTAGCATGGGGGTAACCAGAGGTGCTTCAGACTTGGGGGCCTCCAGGCTGGGCCCTTTGGACCCAGAACGGCCTCCAGGGTGCTTGTCCCCGTGGGCTCTCCAGGGTTCCGGGAGTGGACTGTCCCCAGAGCCATCGCCCTGCTGCCTCCCAGGCTCTCCCCACAGCTCCAGGAGTGGACTGTCCCCAGAGCCTGTCCTGGAGGCTGGGGGACAAGGAGAGACCCCACGTGGGGGTTATGTCTGAATGGAGACCCAGAGCAAAAGGGGTTTTCCAGCGTGGTTTCTGGTCCTGATCCTGAGCTCAGCGACCCCACCCGCCCGCCACCTTCCCATGGGCTAGTGACCATGCACCCCCAACCAACTGAGGGGCCTTTTCCCAGCCTCCATCCAGTCTTCGGGGTCAACCTTTGGGACTGCCTGGGCTCCACAGCCCTCCCCATCCTCCCCACCCCGTGGCCTTCCCAGAAGGACAGACTCTGTCATCCTGTCTCTTGGCTTATCCATCTCATCAGCAGCTGTGCTGCTGGGGGGTGACGTCCCCGAGGCTGGGCTCTGTCTGCCCCCAGGACCCCCACCCCACACAACTGGTTCACACCCATGTCCACTGAATAATCCAGGGAAGGAGGGTGGCGGTCACTTGGGGTGAGTGAGTTCAGGAGCCCAACATTTGTCCCCGAACAAGAGGGAAACTGGGGAGCCTGGGGCCCAAAAGGAAGCGATTGGGTGTGCATTTAGGGACGTCTGTCCTGAGACAGACAGACTGGAGGGCAGGACGGGCCTGGGGGAGGCCACCGCAGAGAGAGAAAGACAGAGAGAGAGAGATAGAGACAGAGAGATAGAAAGATAGACAGAGGGAGATAGAGAGATACAGAGCGATAGAAAGACAGAGAGATAGAGAGAGACAGAGAGATAGAAAGAGAGAGAGACAGAGACAGAGAGAGACAGGCAGCAGAGAGAAAGAGAGAGAGACAGAGAGGAGGGAGGGAGGAGGGAGCCACAGGCTGGCCCAGGCCTGGTGGTGGGGACAGGAGAGGCAGACGGTCTGGAGACAGGAAGGAGGGGTTGCCAGGACCCCAAGGCCCAGCAAGGGAGGAGTCTGGAGTGGGGTTCCGTGCTGGATGTGTGCAGTGTGAGGCCCCCACCCCCCAGGAGTCAGAGGCACGGAATCCAGGTGTGTGTGGGGGGGGGTCCCCGCCCCACCGCAGGCCACGCCTGGGCTCCACAGTGGACTGTGCCAGGGGCTTCCTCCTGGCCGCTCCCTCTGGAAGTTTCCCCAGAGGAAGCCGGGAGTGGCAGGAAGCCGGACTTGGACCCACGTTCTGTGGACTTGGACCCACGTTCTGTGGACTTGGACCCACATTCCCTGGAGCAGCTGAGCCTCCCGAAGCCCTAGCTCCACCGCTCCTCAGTGCCCTGAGACCCAGTGTCCTCATTTGTAAAACACAGTGGTAATGTGGAGCTCCGCGGCTGTGTTCTGAGAAAATACCAGAGACGGCACCTGGCAGACAGAAGGCCTAGTGCCCAAGGGTGGAGCCCAGGTGGGGCAGGGTCCCGGCCACAAGGACCACGGGGGCTGCTGCCCACTCAGTCAAGGTCTCAGAGTTAGCTCTGGCCTGACACCAGGCCCGAGGCCCCCTCCTCACGCGTCTCTTCCTTCGCGCTCCCCGTGACAACTTTTATCACGAAAGAAACACACGCTCGACAAAGAGAAGGGAGAGTGTTCAACCCGCAGCTGGAGACGAGCACTGACGGTTGTCTCCTGGATCTGTGGTCGCACAAACATGCTTGTACGTGAGACACACACTCACTGCACGAAATTACCGTCCGCGACATTGGTACTTAACGTTATGATCGAGAATTCTCCTTTCCTTAAATTTTAATATTTTTAACTAAATTTAAATTTTTACTTACTATATTTGTTAATTTTTTATTAAATTTTCTTTCAAGGATCTTTTTTGATGTGGGACATTACGAGTACTCAGTGTGTTGGGTACACTATAATTTATACAGAAAACTTCCCTAACATGAGGTTTCATTTTTCCCCATTGTAAATGTTGCTGTGGTAAATGTATTTGAACACATGTCTTTCTGTGACTGTCTTACAGGTGGATGAATTTTCATAAAGCAGGCATATCCACGTAACAATCGCCCAGATCAAGAGAGAGAACATTCCAGAACCCAGAGGCCACTGATCCCTCCCAGGCAACACCCATCCTCCCAAGGTGCTCACGCGGCTGGCTCCCTCCCCCTCAGGTCCAGGTCTGGTTACCCCACCGCCAACTGTACCCGTCTGTGCTTCTCCTTCCTCACAGCATCGTTCCTTCTCCTTCCCCACGCCATCCTTCCTTCTCCTTCCTCACACCATCCTTCCTTCTCCTTCCTCACACCATCCTTCCTTCTCCTTCCTCACAGCATCGTTCCTTCTCCTTCCCCACGTCATCCTTCCCTCTCCTTCCCCGTACCATCATTCCTTCTCCTTCCTCACACCATCCTTCCTTCTCCTTCCTCACACCATCCTTCCTTCTCCTTCCTCACACCATCCTTCCTTCTCCTTCCTCACAGCATCGTTCCTTCTCCTTCCCCACGCCATCCTTCCCTCTCCTTCCCCCTACCATCCTTCCTTCTCCTTCCTCACACCATCCTTCCTTCTCCTTCCTCACACCATCCTTCCTTCTCCTTCCTCACACCATCCTTCCTTCTCCTTCTTCACAGCATTGTTCCTTCTCCTTCCCACGCCATCCTTCCCTCTCCTTCCCCGTGCCATCCTTCCTTCTCCTTCCTCACACCATCCTTCCTTCTCCTTCCTCACACCATCCTTCCTTCTCCTTCCTCACACCATCCTTCCTTCTCCTTCCTCACATCATCCTTCCTTCTGCTTCTTCACAGCATCCTTCCTTCTCCTTCCCCACGCCCTCCTTCCCTCTCCTTCCCCGTGCCATCCTTCCTTCTCCTTCCTCACACCATCCTTCCTTCTCCTTCCTCACACCATCCTTCCTTCTCCTTCCTCACACCATCCTTCCTTCTCCTTCCTCACACCATCCTTCCTTCTCCTTCCTCACACCATCCTTCCTTCTCCTTCCTCACACCATCCTTCCTTCTCCTTCCTCACACCATCCTTCCTTCTCCTTCCTCACAGCATCCTTCCTTCTCCTTCCCCACCCCATCCTTCCCTCTCCTTCCCCGTGCCATCCTTCCTTCTCCTTCCTCACACCATCCTTCCTTCTCCTTCCTCACACCATCCTTCCTTCTCCTTCCTCACAACATCCTTCCTTCTCCTTCCTCACACCATCCTTCCTTCTCCTTCCTCACACCATCCTTCCTTCTCCTTCTTCACAGCATCCTTCCTTCTCCTTCCCCACACCATCCTTCCCTCTCCTTCCCCGTGCCATCCTTCCTTCTCCTTCCTCACACCATCCTTCTTTCTCCTTCCTCACACCCTCCTTCCTTCTCCTTCCTCACACCATCCTTCCTTCTCCTTCCTCACACCATCCTTCCTTCTCCTTCTTCACAGCATCATTCCTTCTCCTTCCCCACGCCATCCTTCCCTCTCCTTCCCCGTGCCATCCTTCCTTCTCCTTCCTCACACCATCCTTCCTTCTCCTTCCTCACACCATCCTTCCTTCTCCTTCCTCACAACATCCTTCCTTCTCCTTCCTCACACCATCCTTCCTTCTCCTTCCTCACAGCATCCTTCCTTCTCCTTCCTCACGCCATCCTTCCTTCTCCTTCCTCACGCCATCCTTCCTTCTCCTTCTTCACAGCATCCTTCCTTCTCCTTCCTCACACCATCCTTCCTTCTCCTTCCTCGCGCCATCCCTCCCTCTCCTCCCTCGCCCCATCCTTCCTTCTCCTTCCTCACACCATCCTTCCCTCTCCTTCCTCGCACCATCCTTCCTTCTCCTTCCTCACACCATCCTTCCTTCTCCTTCCTCACACCATCCTTCCTTCTCCTTCCCTCACACCATCCTTCCTTCTCCTTCCCCACACCATCCTTCCTTCTCCTTCCTCGCGCCATCCTTCCCTCTCCTTCCTCGCACCATCCTTCCTTCTCCTTCCTCACACCATCCTTCCTTCTCCTTCCTCACAACATCCTTCCTCACACCATCCTTCCTTCTCCTTCCCCACGCCATCCTTCCTTCTCCTTCCCCGTGCCATCCTTCCCTCTCCTTCTTCACAGCATCCTTCCTTCTCCTTCTTCACAGAATCCTTCCCTCTCCTTCCTCACACCATCCTTCCCTCTCCTTCCCCATGCCATCCTTCCTTCTCCTTCCTCACAGCATCCTTCCTTCTCCTCCCTCACAGCATCCTTCCTTCTCCTTCCTCGCGCCATCCTTCCTTCTCCTTCCTCGCGCCATCCTTCCTTCTCCTTCCTCACACCATCCTTCCTTCTCCTTCCTCACACCATCCTTCCTTCTCCTTCTTCACAGCATCATTCCTTCTCCTTCCCCACGCCTTCCTTCCTTCTCCTTCCTCACACCATCCTCCCTTCTCCTTCCACGCACCATCCTTCCTTCTCCTTCCTCACAACACCCTTCCTCACGGAATCCTTCCTTCTGCTTCCTCACAGCATCCTTCCTTCTCCTTCCTCACGCCATCGTTCCTTCTCCTTCCTCACAGCATCCTTACTTCTCCTCCCTCACACCATCCTTCCTTCTCCTTCCTCACACCATCCTTCCCTCTCCTTCCCCACACCATCCTTCCTTCTCCTTCCTCACGCCATCCTTCCTTCTCCTTCCTCACGCCATCCTTCCTTCTCCTTCTTCATGGCATCCTTCCTTCTCCTTCCTCAGACCATCCTTCCTTCTCCTTCCCCACGCCATCCTTCCTTCTCCTTCCTCACAGCATCCTTCCTTCTCCTTCCTCACGCCATCCTTCCTTCTCCTTCCTCACGCCATCGTTCCTTCTCCTTCCTCACAGCATCCTTCCTTCTCCTCCCTCACGCCATCCTTCCTTCTCCTTCCTCACACCATCCTTCCTTCTCTTTCCTAACGCCATCCTTCGTTCTCCTTCCTCGCGCCATCCTTCCTTCTCCTTCCTCACGCCATCCTTCCTTCTCCTTCCTCACAGCATCCTTCCTTCTCCTTCCTCACGCCATCCTTCCTTCTCTTTCCTAACGCCATCCTTCGTTCTCTTTCCCCGCGCCATCCTTCCTTCTCCTTCTTAAGTCCATCCTTCCTTCTCCTTCCTCACGCCATCCTTCTTTCTCCTTCCCTGCGCTATCCTTCCTTCTCCTTCCTCACAGCATCATTCCTTCTCCTTCCTCACGCTATCCTTCCTTAAGCGTTTGTAGTAACTTGGCTTATTGCTTATACTCCCTCCTCCCCACAATACCGTGAGACCCATGGACAGCCTCCACCCCCCGTTCCTGCTTCCTCAGCTCAGGGAGGTCCGTGGGGTTCTGAGGCTCCATCACACCGAGAGATCTCCCTGATGAGAGGTGCACAGTTCATCTATCTATCATACAGGTGCTGTCCTGTGTGGCAGGACAGCGTCCAGGCTGTGCCGTTACCACAGAAGCCCCTCTTGTCTCTCGGGCATTGGAGTCGGGTCCAGAGCCCTGTGTGGACCTGCTGCCTCCTCGGGCTGCACATGCCCAACTTGAAAAGATGCTACCAAAGGGGCTCCGAGAGCGCCCGCATCCCAGGGGGTGCCCCACAGCCTCCCCCACGCTGGGTGACTGGTAGCCCTGGGGCAGCACTGCAGGAATCCATGTGGTTGAGTCTGCGAGCTCCATCCTGCGAGTTTATAAGCCACCGGCCGTTCTCCCTGGAAACGCCTGCTCAGATGCCCTTTTCTGTTGGGATGCCGGCTCCTTCCTATTAATTCTCAGGACACTCGACTGTGTTCTGGAATACAGGGCTTCACGAGCATCCCCCTCCCTCAGTGTGTCTTTAATGACAGAAAATCTTCATTATAGTGTTGCCCCACCATCAATCCTTTAAAAAACCTTTGCCTCCCTCAAGGTCAGAGATACCCTCTTATGTTGTATTCCAGAAGCTTTATTCTCTGGCCTCAGACGTTTGGAATCGCTCTTGATGAGTGGTGTGAGGTAGAGTCAGGATTCTTGGGTTGGAAGTCCAAATGATCCGGCACCGTTTACTCAGGATGTGGCGCTTCCCCACTTCCTGCGGGCTGCCCCTGTCCCTCAATCCACGGTGCCTGTCTGTGCGCTGTGTCCTCACGGTCCCGTCTGCCCCGCTGGCCTTTCTGTCAAGGGCACTCGGTCTCAGTTCCCGTAGCTTTAGGTAGGTCCTCACGTCTGAAGGTCCACGTCTTCCAACTGTGCTTTTCTTCGAGAACATACACATTTTGGGGCAAACTTGTAAGTTTCCACAGGAGACCTGCTGGGATTTTGATTGAGATAAAGTAAATCCATAGATCTGTAGATCAATTTAAATGGAATTTTAACAATGTTGAGTTTTTCAAACCAGAAACCTAGTATATCCCTCCCTTAATTTAGGCCTTGTTCTCAACAATGTTGATAGTTTTATGTGGGGAGGTCTTGAAGATCTTTCATTAGATTTATTCTTAGATATTTGATTTTTTATGGTATTGTGAATGGTATGTTTTTAAATGTTTATCTTTTAATTGTGTATTGCTGGTATGTATAACAATGCAATTAATTTTTGTATATTGACCTGATGTCAAAATTTTTTCTAATACTTTTAACCATTGATTTGTGTGTGTGTGTGAGGAAGATTCGCCCTGAGCTAACATCTGTTGCCAATCCTCCTCTTTTGCTGAGGAAGATTGACCCTGAGCTAACACCCATGCCCATCTTTCTCTACTTTATATATGGGATGCCGCCACAGCATGGAGTGATAAGCGGTGTGCAGGTCCGCGTCCGGGGTTCAAACCTGCAAACACTGGGCTGCCGAAGCAGAGCATGCACACTTAACCACTATGCCAGTGGGCCGGCCCCTAGCCATTCATTCTTTTTTTTTTTTTTTTTTAAAGATTTTATTTATTCAGTTTTTTCCCCCCAAAGCCCCAGTAGACAGTTGTATGTCATAGGTTCACATCCTTCTAGTTGCTGTACGTGGGACCCGGCCTCGTGTTGGAGGGAGAAGTGGTGCCTCGGGGCGCTCCCGGGATCCGAACCCGGGTCGCCAGCATCAGAGCGCGCGCACTTAACCGCCAAGCCACAGAGCCGGCCCTTAGCCATTCATTCTTAAAAGAGATTTTTAAATCAAAATTATGCCAATTGAAAATGAGAGTTTCAGTTAATCCTTCCGGTCCCGTTGCTTTTTCCTCTTGTGTTTTCCTCACTCCGGTATGTGGTGTCCAGCTCAACGCTGGACAGAATGGCAGACAGCAGGCGTCCTGGACTCATCCCCGTCTGTGAGAAGCTGCCAGTGTTTCACCCCTGGGACCAGCGAGGATGACGGAGATTTCTATACAAACCCTTACCCGATTAAGGAATCTCCCTTCTATCCCTGGTGTACTATGAGGTTCTTCTGTTTTTTGTAACAGCTTTCTTGAGCTACAATTATCACAATATAAATTCACTCATCTGAAATGTCAGTTCACTCCTGTTAGTGTATTCATGGCATTGTGCAGCCATGACGGCAAGCAAACGTAGAACATCGTCATCGCCTCCAGAAGAAACCCTGCACCTGTTAGCTGTCACCTACCCCACCCTTGAGCTCCTTTTGTGTTAGGAATGGATGATAAATGTTATGAACTGCTTTTCTACATTTTTGGGATAATTATTAACTTGTTCTCCTTTACTCTCTTGCTGTGATGATAACACAGTTTGATTTTTAAATATGAAGCCAACCTTACATTCCTAGAATAATCCAACTTGTCCAGGATGCATAATCGTTTACATCACTGGATAGTTTCCCACAAATTAGAGTCTTTCCATCGATGCTCCTCGCCATGCGAGTCGGTGCACAACCCCATGGCTTCTTTAGGGCAGGTGACCTCGTCCTATGCTGGGCAGGGAGCCGAGGCGAGGCGGCCTACTTCTGTGATGTGCCCCAGGACACTAAAGGACAGGACGACGCCCCCCAGCCCTAGGATGGCACAGCACGGGGTCAGGAATTATTATTAGTGCCTCCTGTCAGCGGGCCACACACCGCCTCTGAAGTGCTCCAGCGCCGAGCAGGCACAGCAGGTGAGGGGGGGCCGTGGCCGTCGCCTGATCCCCAGAATCATTAACCTTTGTCTTGAAAGGGAAGGAGTTGTGTTTATAAGGCCTGAGTTACTGAGTTACTGAGGAGGATCCTCAAAAGTCACGAGAGGTTTGGTGCTTCTCTGCCCCCGCCCCGCCCCTGCGCCTGGATTCATTGACTTTTCAGCCCAGAGTTAAGCCCACAGGGCGAGCTTCACCCCCATCTGAGAGTCCACTCTGCTGTTTATGTGCACTACCTCTGCCTCTGTCTTCCCACGGCGCAGAGGGAGAAGAGCGAGGTCTCTGCAGGGGCAGGAGATGAGAGAGAGAGACAGACAGGGAGAGAGAGAGACAGGGAGAGAGAGAGAGACAGGGAGAGAGAGAGACGGGGAGAGAGAGACACAGAGAGAGAGAGAGAGAGACAGGGAGAGAGAGAGAGAGACAGAGAGAGAGAGACAGGGAGAGAGAGAGACAGACAGACGGGGGAGAGAGAGACAGGGGGAGAGAGAGAGACACGGAGAGAGCGAGAGACACAGAGAGAGAGAGACAGAGACAGAGAGAGAGACAGGGAGAGAGAGAGAGACAGGGAGAGAGAGAGACACAGAGAGAGACAGAAAGAGAGAGAGACAGGGAGAGAGAGACACAGAGAGAGAGAGAGAGACAGGGAGAGAGAGAGAGACAGGGAGAGAGAGAGACACAGAGAGAGAGACAGGGAGAGAGAGAGACAGACAGACGGGGAGAGAGAGAGAGACAGGGAGAAAGAGAGAGAGACAGGGAGACAGACAGGGAGAGAGAGAGACAGGGAGAGAGAGAGAGAGACAGGGAGAGAGAGACAGAGAGAGAGAGAGACAGGGAGAGAGAGAGACAGAGAGAGGAAGAGAGACAGGGAGAGAGAGAGACAGGGAGAGAGAGAGAGAGACAGGGAGAGAGAGACAGAGAGAGAGAGAGACAGGGAGAGAGAGACAGGGAGAGAGAGAGACAGACAGACAGGGGGAGAGAGAGAGAGACAGGGAGAAAGAGAGAGAGACAGGGAGACAGACAGGGAGAGAGAGAGACAGGGAGAGAGAGAGAGAGACAGGGAGAGAGAGACAGATAGAGAGAGAGACAGGGAGACAGACAGGGAGACAGACAGGGAGAGAAAGAGAGACAGGGAGAGACAGGAAGAGAAAGCTGGCCCCCAACTGTCCCTTTGCCCTGTGCCTGCTGGCACTAGCAGGTGCTCAAGGTGACAGTCGTTGCCTCCCAGAAGGCATCGTGTCCCATAGCCGTGCTCGCGGGAGTGGGGTCCCCAGTGCACCTGCCCTGAGTGGAGCTTGGACCCAGGGCCGCTGACTTTGCCCACACTCCCCCTGGTCCCCTGGAGGCCTGATCCTGCTGTTTACTGCTGGGTTATCAAGACAGCCGGTTGTTACCAACCTGGGTCTTTGAGGAAATGACCCAGAGATAAGCCAGGACGGGATGCGGTGTGGCTCTGCCTGTGCCAAGATTATGGCTGCCCTTGGGGCCCAGCAGGGAGCAGTGGGAGGAGCAGAGGGTGCTGGGGGCCCTTGGCCCCCTGAGTGGACGTCCAGGGGGCCTGGGGCGGGAAGGCCCGCCCGGAGCCCAGGGTCCATCACACAGAGCTCTCTGCTCTATTGTGCACAGATGCAAAAGTGGATGAGGCGTTAGCTAAGGAGTCTAGGGCAGTTTTGTCAGATAAATGGTAAGACATACACATTTATATTTTTATAACTTTTGTGATTATAAAAGTAACATATTTTTGTAACATAGTCGGAAAATGCAGAACAGATATGAGATGAGTAAAAAGCATTCATAATTTTACCTTCCATAGATGGTCATAAACAGTCAATTTAGCACTTTCTTCTGATGTGTATGTACAGATGTGCATGCATACACATGTTACACATATGTTCTGATATGTATATTCATAATTAGTATCGTTTTGCATTTTTCCACCTAACGTAGTCTCAGTGTTTTAACCCACCCTGTGCACCAGTCCGCACGCAGGGATGTATTAGGATGGAGTTACCTCTTTTCCTGTTGTTGGGCAGTGGTGTCCTTCCAGCTCTTAGCTATTGTTAATACTGCTGCAGTAAACATCTTCGTTCAAAAATCTTTTTCCCCATCTTAGAACTCCTAGGACAGCTTTTTCTGGAAGTGGCTTGTTAGGTTGAGGGGCATGAAAATTGCTTTCCGGAGAGAACTTGATGCCGGACTGTGGATTCCACTCGCCCTGTAGAAGCCCGGGGTGTCATTTTAATCTTTGCCAATTTAACAATGAGGAGTTGGGTCTTACAGGACCTGTCTCTGTGCCTGATTTCTGTGTGTATTAACACGTTTCGTGTTTCTTAGCTATTTGTAGATTTCCTGTTGCACATTGCTAGGCCCTTTTCCCGGGAGTGGGGGGTCTGGGCAGTTTTCTGGCCCTTCTTCTTGGTGTCCACTCCTGGAGGCGTGAGGCAGTGATCTGGGCCTCAGTCCCTCCTTCTGTGTGGTCAGCTTCTGGAATGAGCTTCTCCCGACCTCCCTGCACATCAAGATGACCTCCCACAACCCCCAGCCCGGGGCTGCCAGCAACCTGGACCCA
Organism: Ceratotherium simum simum; assembly: GCF_057802395.1. NCBI lineage: Eukaryota > Metazoa > Chordata > Mammalia > Perissodactyla > Rhinocerotidae > Ceratotherium > Ceratotherium simum. Next base: position 947,580 of record NC_141917.1, on the reverse strand, counting down.
GTGGTGTCCTTGAGCTTTCGTTCAGCCGGGGGCCAGACTTGTGCGTGAGACGCGATCCCTCAGTCGGGAAGCGTCCAGAGGCTAGAAGGGGGGGATTCCCACCAGTGGGCGTGGCAGTCTCAAGGGCACCCTGGCTGGAGGACACCTGGACAGGACCCACGCCCAGAAGGAGAGAGGCTCGATTTGGGGACCACAGGAGACGGAAGAGACCTGGAAGTAGAGGCCGGGCCAGACGGTGAGGAGCCAGAATGGCGCTGAGAGCTGCTGAGAGCCCCCTACTGAGAGCCCAACCCGCCCAGGGCCCGGGGAGGGGGTAGGAATCGGTCAGCAGGACATTGCAACCGCACCTGCCAGTGGGCTGGGGAGGGTGGGGAGGCCAGGAGGGGCACGGGAGCGGGGACTGGGACCAGAGGAGGGCAGGTGCCCCAGGGCTGGATGGCCCTCTGGCCCACATCTGCCCCGTGTGGCCGGTGACCCTGCGTGTACCCGGCCCTGGGCCCTGGAGCTGGACTCTGAAAGACTCAACACCCCCAACTAAGGCAGCGTCCGCCTGTGCTGTGTCCCCATGGAGGACTGGGGAGGCCACAGAGCTCGGAACCCAAATTCCAGGGAGGAATTGTCCAGCCGTTCTGGGGGTTCCGACCACGTCTTAAATCCGTTCCTGGAACTCTTTGTTCAAATGAAGCTTGGAGAGGAGGTTCAGTCTACAGTGTGTGGACAACGAGAGAAGACGGGGTGGGCTATGGATGGCGGGGCTGGTGGGGCCTTAACCCACACTACAGCGCCCCGCGTCACAGTGCCCCTCACATGGAGCCTTGGTGGACAGCAGGAGGGCTGGCCCCTCTGGCACAGACAGGGAAACTGAGCCCTAGGGCATGAAGCCCACCAGGCAGAGGCAGAGCAGGGACCAGACCCCAGGCTTCCCTCCTCCTTCCTCGCTGCCCCTGCCCCATGGCTCCTCTGGGGGCTCCCCTCCTGCTGTCCCCCTACTGAGACAAGGACTTCCGATGGCCTCTCCTAGGGGTGCACCACCTCCCACCTGGGGGCCTCCAGGGCTCACCGGGGCCTGGCCGGGGGAGGGAGGGGTTGGTCCGTGAAGAGCCCCCATCCCCAGATCGGGAGCTCCAAGCTCCCCCACCGCAAATCAGAGGAATGGCAGCTGACGGTGGGTGCAGGGAACCAGGGTCCCTAGTATTTGAGGAGGAGGGTCCTCACGTCTGTCCACCTAACCCCAGGGCCTGAGAGAGCAGAGGAGTGGCCCAGGCCCATCCTCCCTGAGAGGCATGGCGTTTATGAGGGGGTGGGGGGCAGAGGGCAGCCTCCACGGCTGCAGCCCGCCCAGACCGCCTGGCTATTATTAGCTCCTCCCTGCTCAGGGCATTCCCAGGAACCGGTCAGATTGTTTTCAAGCAGACGGACGCAATTAACCATCAACCCCGGGAAACAACTTCTGAGTGACTCCCTGGCCGGTACTTTTCCAAGAGGCCCTGCCCCCGCCCCCACCAATGTCCCTGGAGAAACCCTGGGGGGCAGAGACCTCTGGGAACAGTCAGGAGCCCTGCCTTTGCACCTTCGGCCCCTTCGGGGTCCCCATGTGGCACTCTATGTGGCAGCTCCACCTGGCACCCCCACTCCTCCCAATCCAGGAGCCTTCTCCACAAACTTCCTGGCCCCTCACCCCTCTTCTCGCCCCCTCCGCAGGGTCACCCCACACCAGCCCCGGCATCTTCCCTGCCCCGCAAAAGTCAGCCCCTTCTGGCATCCCCAGTCCTCCGTGATGCTCGAAATCCTTCCTCAGTCCTCGCGGAAGGAGCTCAGGGCCCCTGCTCTTCACTGGGCAGGGGGAGGCTCCCTACCTCACAATTGCCCCATCTGGGTTTCAAGGAGATCTCAGCACACAGACCCCACAGAGCAGGTCCAGGTGTCCACCTCTGCGAAGGACCCCAGAGCCTGGTATATCTTGTGCGTCTGTGCCTGCACCCAGGCCTCGGAGCTGACCGCAGAGGACGGGCAGTGCATGCTCGCGGGCTGAGCGCGGTTCTTTTTTGGGGAGCCACGCAGCTGCACATGAGCAGGGATGGTCATTGAAAGGACATTGGGTTGGAGTCACGTTGACCTTTGACGGGCAAAGTGGGGCGACTGTGCAGCTGTGCCTTGAAATCGAGGTGCTTTGAAGGAAGTGTAGTTCGGGGAACAAAATCCACGGCTCACCCATAACAACCATTTTGAACTGTGTCTCAGTGGACCCACGGGCTCCCTGTGCACAAGGGGCCACAGGGTGGATTCAATGGCAGCGCAGCTGATCATGGGCCGGAGCAGGCGATTCTCGCATTTGCCTGGCGTGGACTTGTGTCCTTGCAGACTCTGCCTTCCTGTAACAGGAGCTGACCGAACACCACGGCTGGTGTTTGTGTGGCTCTGTCACCGACAGATCTGCTCACTGAGAGACCTCATGAAGCCTTGCAGAGCGGTCACTTAGGGCCTTTGCCTCAGCAGCCCCAGGGCAGACAGCCCATCTGGTACTGACCCAGCACCTCCCCAGCGCCCGCTGTGTGCTGGGGCCACACTGCCGCCCCTGCCCTGGACGGGTGACAAACACCAGCTCACAAACTGCCCGAGCCTGGTGGGGGCAGGAGCAGAGAGAGCCGGTGAGGAGGCCCAGGACACCCGTGGTCAAGGATGACCAAGGGAGTCGGGTTGGAGAGCAGAGCCGGAAAGGCAGCAGGGGTTCAGGCCAGCAGGGCAGGGGCTCACCACCCAGAGCAGGAGGGGTGTCCCAAGCCCGGTGGCAGGCTCAGGGGCGCTCGGTGTTTCTGGAGAAGGTGCTGGATGAATGGACAGAGCAGGGGGAGGCCCTGGCCGGGGAGGGAGACGGTGCCTGGACCGGGGTTGCCTACAGGTGGGCACACAGAGGATGCTCAGAGCACCCAAGATCCATGCCCAGAGAACAGAGGAAAGTGGGCTACGGAGACCTCCAGCCTGGATGCCAGCCCCACGTAAGATGCAGACGCACAGGCACCGGTGTGGGGGTCCCCACGCGGGTCCCACAGCTACTGGAGGATGCAGAGCTGGATGCACCCGGGGTGGGGGTCGGGCAGACCTCGGGGTCCCCATGATCAGAAGCCCAGAGTGGATCTTAGAAGGAGAATTGAGTGAAAGGAGTAAAAAAGAAGGAAGTTCCGAGAGAAAATCACGTCCGTCCGTGAAGTAAACTACGCATGTCTGGCAAGAACTGGAACTGAAGATGATTCCTCCTGAAGAGCTGCCGGGCGGGAGGGGAGCCAGACCGAATAAGGAACAGGTGTCCAGGTGTCGGGTCAGCTCTCTTGCCTGCCCCTAGGCTGCCTGAGCTGGAGGGGGAGGGGAGGGGATGGCGCACGCAGGGGTGGGCTTGAGAATCTGGAGCTCAACTCCCAAATCTCCCAGCAGGTGGTCAGTGTCAGGCTGGACATCAGGGCTGTGGACGCCCTTGAAAGGCTGAGTTGGGGGAGGGGAAGGAAGAGGAGCAGGGATGCAAGTCCCGAGCTGCTGGGGACCCTCACGAGGGGTGGAGGGCACCCCAGCGGAGACGTGGGGCTCAGAGAGGACTCAGGAAATTTGGAGGAGGGGTGTGAAGGGCCTCCTCACCCTCCTCAGCTGGGTCTAAGGGTGGTGCTGGGGACAAGGTTCTAGAGCATAAGGAGAGGGGCGTGCAATGGGCGCAAGGTCGAGGGTCATCGGGAGCCTGGCCGTGGACCCTGAGGCGGGAGAGCCAGGTTGTCAGGGAGGCTGCCATGCGTCTGTCCAGGCTGGGGGAGAGGGGCCGAGGGCGCTGACCCACTGACCAGGCCCAGCTGGCAGCACAGCCCAGGACCCTGGGCCAGACACCGGCTGGGGTGGGATTGGACGCCAGGCAGGGAGGGTGGGCTTGGGGAGTGACAGGCTGGGGTGTGGTCTTGGATGGTGGCCAAGGTTCAGAGGGCAAGGTCACGGGCGTGGAGGCCCAGGGTGGGGCCTGTGCCTGAGTCAGCCCTGTAGATGCTGAGGAGCAGGGGCAGGGCCTGACCAGAATCAGCAGAGGAGGCCCTGAGGTCAGAGGTCGGAGGTCAGAGGTCAGAGGAGGAGGTGAGGCAGCATGGGTGTGGCTGGGGGAGCAGGGCGGACCATCTGCCCTGAAGTCCACGGGGCGGGGAGAGAAACTGCACCTGGGGAACCCCTTCCTCAGTCCTTAGCCCAGCCGCCCTGAGCGGGTTGGGGCCACCTCTCCTGGGTCAGGAGCCCCCTCCCTGTGCAGGTGGGAGGCTGAGCAGGCCCCACTTCAGGTGGGAGACCCAGACCCGCCCTCACACCCCCTCCTCAGTGCAGGGACAGGTGTGGCCTCTCCCCACCCCTGGGCCTCTGCCTGGGGTTCACCCTCAAAGCCCAGCCCGTTCTCCTTCACCTAGGCCCCAGGGGAGGCCTGACCCCACCATAGACCCCCAGCCGCTGGAGCTCAGAGCCTGAGTCCACAGCCATGCTCCACAGGAAAAATGCAAGCCGGAGAGCAGACGACCTGGGGCCACCGCCACCGTGAGCGGCTGGCTTAGACAGGGCCAAAGGGGAGCCATCCAGGGATCCAACTGACCACCCACCAGAGCTCCTGTCTGAAGTGCTAAGAGGACCAGCAAGCCCCCTTTGGTCCCTCAGGGCCCCAGAAAGCTTTCCGGAAAAGGAAAAGCCGGAGGAGGGGCAATGGGGCTGGTTCCAGCAGAGAAGGCCTGGAATTCCCTCCAGGAACAAGAGGGTTCCCAAGGGAGACTCTGTTCTGCCTCATGCATTCCTAGAAAATGCTCAAGAGGGGGAGCAAGGCCATCTTGTGGGGAGCCACACTGTCCTGCTAGAGGTGGGGATGGAGACCCTGTCCTCTCAGGTCCCCAGACCCCAGTGCACTAGGGCTGGGGATGGAGACTGTGTCCCCTCAGGTCCCCCCCACGACTGCCCAGAGGCACTGGCCCGGGATCCAGGTGCTGCGTGGGGATTGCCTTTGTTGAACTGGGGCACAGGGATCCTGGCCCCAGATACTCTTCTCCCTTGCCCCCTCCCTCTGAAGACTGCCGAGGGTCCCAGCTCAGTGGGGTCCCTGCTTTCTGCTGGGGGGCCTGGAGTCTCCTTGCTGTGGGACCTCCCGTGCCTTTCTTTGTTCCTGCATCTCAGTGCAGCCTTCTGTCCCCATCCTGCTGACGAGGCCTTGTGGGAGGGTAGTGGGGCTGGGGGCTGGAGTCAGGCAGGAGGGGGAGGCTGTGGCCCCCTTAGATGGAGTGGACCTGCCTGTTGATACCTCTGGACGTGGCGGTCCCTGTGCGGATGGCCCTGAACGAGCCTGGGGAATCTCCTGTGATCCATCACAGCCCCCTGGGTCCACCCCCACCCCCATGAACACAGGGTCCTGACCCCTCCACCACCTCTGACCCCACTGCAGGCACACACTGTCTACCCTCCCCGCCATGCGCACCTCACAGCTCTCTCCAGGCACCCCTGGACCCCCACACCACGATCTCCCTCCTCTCTGGATGACACGTGTCCAGGCGCCCCCTCCTACCAATCCTTCTCTCTCCATGGACTCCGTCACTGCTCTGCTCAGAGGCCAGGCAGGTCCCCGGGTTCCCAGTTTGGCCAGCCACCTGCAGGAGTGAAGGGCCGCCCCACACCGACCAGCTCTGGACCACACGGTCCCCTGGGCCTGGGTGGGGGAGGCGGTGTCCAGGGAAGGAGGGAGTGGTGGGCCTCTGCCCTCCCCACCAGGTGAGTGTGGTCCCAGCTGGGGTCAGCAGGCCTGCTTCTCAATTCCACGGAGAGTTGGGAGGGAAATCCCACCCATGTCCCATCCTCGTGGGTGTGGAAACCTGACCCCGTGTTTGCTGGATGAACCACGGAGTGGAGGAGGAAGGAAGGAAGGACCGACAGCAGGGCCTGACAGCCCAGCACAGCCGGGAGCAGGAGATGGGGCTGAGCACATCTGGCTGGAGTTTCCCATCACCCCTCAGGCTGCTGTGGGGAGAATGCAGGGGGGTGGATACTCAGGCAGGGAGACCCATGGGAGGGGCTGCAGGGGTCCCAGCAGACAGGAGTGGAGACATGGGCCTGGGTGCCTTGTGCCCAGGAGAAGGAGGGTGTGGGAGTCGGAGGAAGGGGGGGTGGAGGGGCAGAACACATCAAGGAAACCCTGCAGAGAACAGAAGGAGAAACTTGCAGAGGGCGAGAGGCCGCCACCCCACACCCACCGACCCACAACCCAGCCTGTCCCCTGCCTTTCCTGCTCTCTGGAACCCTCGGCTGGTCCCCAGGACCCGGAAGAAAGCCGGAGGCTGCACACAGTCGGGGAGGGCGCCCTGAGCGAGGCTCCAGGCTGCAGGGCCCCACAGGGAGCTGGGGGGTGGGGGCTGGCTCAGCACACACCACGCCCTGCGGGACAAGCACTACACAGCCCCGCAGGGGTCCAGGAGGCATGGGGCGAGCGTTGGGGCTCCATTCGGGTCTGGTGGGGCCGAGCGTGATGGCTGTGCTGGGCTCTGCTCCTCGCCTGGACCACAGGGTGAGCCACCCCGGGCCGTCCCCACATTCCCAGAGAGGCATCTTCAGGAGAACGTCCAGCACCCCTGCCCTGCCCAACGCCTAGCGGCCTCCCCTGCATCCCCTCCAGCCCAGCTATTCTCTGTCACCAAGACCCCTGGTGACAGGAATGAGGGGGGCCAGCAAGGAAGAGGATGAAAGATCCGCCTAAGGAGCAAAACCACCTGCCCTCCAGAAGTTCAGAAGACTCCTGAGCACGTGGGCTGGGCAGGGCGCCCCTGAACCTCAGGGTCACTCAGCAAATGAGGAGCAAGATTAAGTATTCCGGAAGGTTCTCTTATTCCCCCGTTGAATCGCTTCTGTACCTAGCAAAGGAGAGGAAGGAGAGAAGAAACATTTTTCTGTCTGTGTCCACACCCTTGCCACTGCTCTGGGTTCTCTAGCAGGTGGAGCGTGGGCCCCCGGGGCCCTCCTCCCTCTGCATCCCTCCTAGACCTCAGGGGCTGGGAGCCGGACCTGCATTTCCAGAACATTGTCAGGGACAGCCGGTGAGCCGCCCCCGGCAAGCATCCAGAGATTTGCACAGAGCGTGTGTAGGCTTCCCTGGACAGCAAGCAATAGGGTGCCAGCGGCTTTTGCATCTTCCTGGGCCTCTTCCCCGAGGGCAGCAGGCTGCCCTACCTGTATTTCCCTCAGATGGTTTCCTGACCTCTGCCAGCCTGGCCCTTTCTGCCCCAAATGCCTGGAGGGGTCTGTGTTCCTGCTGGTCCCTGTCTGGCCCCGTGTTTGACACAGGAGTGGATCTAAGAGCAGATGCTCAGAGACAGGTGTTTGGTCTGGGTTACTTGACCTGGTGACTTGATTCTAGTGGCCTGAGCTCCAGGAGCCCAGACAGTCACTTCAGTCGTTGCCCGTGGTTGTCTGGGATGAGGAGCTGGGGGCGTGTCGGGTTTGAGGCAGGCCTGATCCCTCCCTTCCTGGTGTGCACAGGCCACACGACCATCCAGCGCTGAGACCCTCTGCCTCCCCTGGGTTCCGGGCTGGCTCTGACCACGGGGATGCAGCAGACGTGACGCTGTGCCCCCATCAGGTTAGTCGGTATCAAACCAAGTTGATGTTGCTGGTTTTCCAAGTCTGGAGTGAAAGTCAGGGTATGGAGATGGGGCCCTTGGGGTGGAGTCAAATGGTCTGCAGATGCCCAGCTGCAGACACCTCCTGCGTCCTGTGTCAGCATTCCTGCCTGCTCTCTGAGGGAGGGGCCGCCTCCCCGACTGACTGACAGAGCCCCTCCAGGCCTTCACCTGCCATGGTGGTCCTGAGAGGGGTGCCGATGCTCCACCAGACGCCCCAGCCCCCCGTAACCTGATAAAGTCAGACCCAGAGGCCAGAGAGGGAGAAGCACAAACTGACCAGGAAGAGATGTACCCACGCCCCCAGGACTGCAGGACCTGCTGTTTGTATGGCCAAGACCTGAGGGCATGCTTCCCGAGGATGTTAGATGGGGAAAGAGCGTGTGTCACAGGGTGGACATGACCCTCGTGAGGATGCGGAGTCCTGAGCCTTGGTGGTATTCCCAGTGTCCTGGAGGTGGCGAGACAGCCCCTCTAGAGAGCAGAGACGTGGCTGCTCCAGGCACCTCTCGCCTTAGGAAGCAGGCCCCACACTCAGCCCCACACTGCTCCTTGGACACAGCAAGTGCCGCATCTTGAGGGGGTGAGTCAACCAGTTTCCTGGGGCTGCAAGGCTCCTGGGCGGTGTTGCCTGGTCCTCGGTGTCTGCACGGTTCGCTCCCTCAGGCGGGGGACACTGCTGCAGCATGACACGCTAGTGTGCATGGTCCTGAAGGGCCTCCAGCCTGACTTCTCGCTGGTCATTCACTTGTATGGAAGGAGTGGTGGTCAGAGGTGCCTTCGACACCAATTCCCAGGCCGTGGCTAATAGTTTGGCTGATCAAAGACTCGGAAGGGATGCAACCAGAAAGTTGGTGACCAAGTGGCCTGGAGCGGTGGCTTGCAGACAGACGTCTCCAAAAGCACACGGAGTGACAGTATATTTGTGCCCCGTGCACGCTCTCCAAAGAGCACCCAGAGGAAGGTGGACGACACGTCCTGCTCTGGGTGGGACAGCCTCTTCCCCAGCCCCCGTCCTTCCTGCGTGAGCTCAGGGGCCACGACCGTGGAGGCAGGAGGAGGCGGGAACAGTCTATGCAGGTGGACGGCTGGCCCCCCTCACCGAGGCTGCACTCGCTACAGCAGGGCTGCGTGCGCCGTCCATCGCGGAGTAACCAGTCCCAGTGACAGTGCTGGGAAATGGGCTCTTCCGTCTCGGCGACAACGGGAGCCTTTCCTCATGGAGATAGATGCCGATTTGGGATGTTTATTGGCCTCCCATCTCTGATGCTTTCCTTAGCATCACCATCCCCATCTTTCTGAGTGCTCATTCAGAAGTTACGGTTTTCCACACAACAACCTTTCTCACCGAGAAACTCATCTCACAGCAAAGCGGTGGGGCATGGGCTCATGCTCACAGGATTCCCTGGAACTGAGTTCCTGTCGTCTGGAAGCAGCAGGCCAGAAGAAGGACTGGCCCCTGCAGGCCCAATGAGGGCTGTCCTGCAGGATGTAGTGCTCTGTGCTGTCCGTCGGTGCCCATGTAGAGGGTATCTGCCCCCAGGTGCCACAAGGGTGCGGCCAGAGCCAGCGCTCTTACCCACTGGCCGAAGGCTGACCCCGTGCCTGCGGCTTTGGGAGTGAGCTCCCTCGGGGACATCGTGGGTCCATGGCCCCGCAGCAGCCTCTCTGGCTGCTCGTGCCTCTGAACCACATGGCACCTGGCTGGAGCGACTGCTCTCGATCACTGAGGAGGACTGTCAGCCTGCTCTGGTGCCATAGCAAAGTACCCCAGGAAAGACAGCTTAAACAACAGACACTTATTCTCACAGTTCTGAGGCTGGACATCTGAGATCAAGGTGCCGGCCTCCTCCTGGCTTGCAGATGACCGCCTTCCCCTGTGTCCTCACAGGGCAGGGACAGAGAGCTCTCTCTGTCTCTTCTTATGAGGACACTAATCCTATGGGGTCAGCACCCGCCCCACACTTATGACCTTTTAAACTTAGTTATTTCTTCAGTGGCCTCATCTCCAAATACAGCCACACTAGGGCTCAGGGCCTCAATATATGAATTTGGGGGGCACAACTCAGTCCATGGCAAAGAGCGTGCCTGGAACCCAGGCTTCTCCGAGGTGCCTCTGAGCCACTTCAGGCGGTGGAAGTCAGGAGGAAGTGTCAGCAGCCAGAGTGGGCAGGACCGCGAGTGACCAAGACCACTCTGGAATGAGGCACGGGTCACCCACCAGGTCAGGGCCGCACGCAGCTGAGCTCTGGGGAAGCAGGAGCACGGTGACCAGGGGACTGTCACTGACTGGCGGGGCCAGGGGGAGGAACAGAGGTGCCACGCAGATTTCCACGTCGCCCCGCTGGGGAGCTTTCTGTGCTCCCATCTCTCCCATCTCTGTTTCTCTTTTATTGTACATACACGTGTTGGTGTTGCTCACCTTACAGTTTAGTCTTTAATCCAGGGCGGGTGCCTGAGGCAGACGAGGAGGGATGTCACCAGGAGTGGATCGATGGCTCTCAGGACTTTGGACGTCCTTTTGGGCGGAGGAGACCATCTTCATCTGTACGGGGTAGGGGTAGGGGGATGCATCGTGCTGCTGAGAGCATCAGCTTCGATGGGTAAACTCGGGAAAAAGCCTCCATCAGTGCCAGCCTCTCCTCAGTCCCAGGCTCCCCCAGCACAGCCTCCAGCCCAGCCTCTTTCCCAGGCTCCCTCCGCACCTGCCTGTCCAGCCCCAGCCTCTGCAGCCTTCGGGTGACAGTTCCCCCTCCCCGGGGAAGCCAAGCCTGCTATCGGGGGCCCCCGCCCCTCTGAGCCAGCACACGGCTGAGCCAGCACTCTGCACAGGTGCTCAGGATCTGGTGCACAGCCCTCCTCACACAGGGCCCCCGTGGAGCCCTGCCTGGCCCCCCACCCCAGCTCTGCACACGTCACAAGCACCAACACCCTCTGAGGTGGGAGCCCCCAGTTTCCTCATTTTACAGATGAGGAAACTGAGGCACGGCGAGGTTAATGGCTTGTCCCAAGTCTCGTGGGTGGTCATTTCCACCCCGCCGTCCCTGCAGGCCATGGAGGGTGGGGACCATTCTGTACCTGGCTGTGTTCCTTACAAGGACAGAAATGAACCGAGAGCTCAGTCAGCATCCAGCAGACAAGTGAAGTGGTAGCTTCTGGATGGGTGGACGAGCGAGTGAGTGGACGAGGGCGGGAGGCAGCGACCGTGTGACTGACCAGATCTGCTCCTGGGGTCCAGAGGAGCTGCCAGACTCGCAGGTCACGGTCATCCCGGAAGCCAGCAGAGGGCACTAACACCCAGAGAAATAGGGATTGTACACACACCACACACGCATACAGATGCACAGACACCCACGCACACTCACACACACACTAACAGGCCCTGGACACAGGCGCACGTGCACACACAGGCAGACTAACGGGGCCCAGAGATTCCCGAGATTAAAGTTTGCAAATCAGCTCACGGAAGCCACACCGATCCACGATCCACGGCTGAGAGGTCCAGACGCTATTGACTGGGTGAGTCATCCCACAGATCCCAGCTTTTATGGGACCTGGCAATTAAAGGGAGGGAGGGAGAGTGGGCCAGGGAACCAGGACTGTTTCTACACTTATCCAGCTTGATCTGCCCTTCAGCTTTACAGCCTCAGGGACAGCAAGTCCATAAGGAGGATGAGATCATGGGTCACGAACAACTTCTGTGGAAGATCGCCTGAGGTCCCCGGGGAGGGCACCAACAGGGGACTTCCCGACGAGCACTCAACACTGTTGCCTCCACAGGGAGAGAAAGGTTTGGACAAAATAAGCCCCAAAGTCTCGTTCAAGTTTAAAATTTGTTCATTTTTAAACAACTAGGTAACAGTGCTCTTGTTGCAGTATCACCGACGATCTTTTGAAATGACATTCAGCCTCTGTCTCTGACTTTCTGTCTCCATCTTTCTCTGTCTCTCTCTGTCTGTCTCCATCTCTGTCCGTCTCTGTCTCTGTCTCTCTCTGTCTCCATCTCTCTCTGTCTGTCTCTATCTCTGTCTCAGACCCAGCTCCCAGGAAGGGCCAGGGGCGCTCCAGGGGAGGGGCAGTTGCCTAGCAGAAGAACAGTCAGGGCAGAGGGCTCTGGGAAGACAGGATGGGGCAGGAAGGTAGGTGCCCCGGGAATACCCCTGAGGGCCTGAGGCAGGGGACGGTGGGCTCTGTGAGCTGCTGGGCAGAGAAAGGCTGTAGAAGGGTCCCACCTGGTGTTCAGCCTCGCCTAGCCTCTTCAGCCAGGAGGGCTCAGACCCACCTGGAGTCAGTGTGTCATCCTGGGGGGTGAGGGATCACCTCCCGACAGGCTTGCACATGCCCCACACAGACAGACCCCACGTCCCCAAGCCCGGAGGCAACATGCCTGACTTTGGTTTGTTAATAATTCAGCCGAATCTGGGCCGGCCCTGTGGCTTGGTGGTTAAGTGCGCGCGCTGCGATGCTGGCGGCCCGGGTTCGGATCCCGGGTGCGCATCGAGGCACCACTTCTCTGTTCATCCTGAGGCCGAGTCCCACATACAGCAACTAGAAGGATGTGCAGCTACGACACACAACTATCCACTGGGGCTTTGGGGGGAAAAAATAAAATAAAAAAAAAAAAAAAAAAAAAAATAATAATTCAGCCGAATCGGTATTGTGGCCTGGTGGTGGAGGGCCGGTCTGAGGTCTGCTCCTGTCCTGGCTGTCCCCTAGGCCAGGGCGCAGCCATGCCAGGAGTCAGGGCAGGGTTTGGCTGGTCCTCAATGTCACTGTCACACTGGGTTCTCCAAGCAGCCGTCAGCTGGCCTGGTCCTCGGTCTGCAGCCCTGGGCCTCTCTCACACTGTCCGCAGGCTCCATCCCACCCTGGGGGGCTCTCTGTTCTCGGGTGCAAAAAATCCGGGGTCTTTGCCATGCAGACTCCACATGCACGTCCACCCCACTGGCCATTTCTGCTCTGGGCTTGACCTGCCTGGAATTCTGCCACGGAACAGGAAGCTGGCACCCATGGAGGCTGGCGAGGAGCCCCCAGGACCTGCCTTTCAGTAGGGTGGCTGGGGAGGCCTCTCTGCCCCCGGATTCCACGGGGTGAGGCCAGCCGAGCTCTGCTCCCCATCTTGGAGTGATCCTGCTTTCTTGATTGGGATATGCCTTTCTTGGTCCATGTGGGGGCTCCTAAGGCAGCCTCCGCCATCCCCTGACCCTCTGCACCCACCCCCCCCCCCAGGGCAGCAGAGCCCCTCCCGTTTTGTGGCTGAGGCGTGGGGACTGCCCGGGGAAGGCGATTGAAAGGGGATGATGGGCCATATGAAGGGCATGAAACTACACCGAGCTCGGAGACAGAGGCGGGTGCCAGATGAGTAAGAGACGCCCTGGAACCGGGGGCAGGGACAGGAACCGTGCGCAGCTGTGCGGACAGCAAGGGGTGTTTTTCGACTGGGGAGATGTTCCTTCTACGTTCTTGGAGAAACTTCGAGCAGATGTTGCTCTCTATTTTAATACATACTTGAGAGACTGAGTATACAGAGGGACGGAATATACGATGGCCAGGCCACCTATAAAAGCAGAACTCTGACCCATGACCTGCAGCCACCAGCCCGGGAAGCCAGCCCACCTTCTACGGTAATCAGTCAGGAGGCCAAACCATAACCCCTGTAACAATCGGCCCCAAACAGCCAGGAGTTGACCAATGACTGACCACTTCCATCATTTTTTTCCAGTTCCAACTCAAGGCCGATCACAGAAAGCCAAAACGCTCCCCTAACTGGCCACACGGGACACCCCCTTCTAGTGAGCCGCCCCAGTCTCCTCAGGCCCACGGCCCCACCAGGGCACCTGCGCCCTGCTCTGTCAGCCATGATGCTCTCCCCTCCTCAGCCTGCCTGCGGGTCTCTGCCGCACGCAGCACCACAGCCAGCTCTGCGGGCACAGCCTCTGCCCGTCGCACTGGAGGTCTTTGCTTATTTCCGCATTTGGCCTCATGCCTCTTTTGAGGGTGACCCATGCTGAGATGGGCCCTGGGGTCACACAGGCTTTTATGGCCGGTTAAAGGTCTGGTTCCCTTGGCACCGGCTGTCTGGATGCCCAGTGGAGCTGAATCACGTGGAGCCGTCTGTGGACACATCCTGCCAGGGGGAGTCTCAAGGGGGCCGGCCACCCAGCCTCCTTTCCCGGTCACCACGCTCTTGCCTCCGCCCTCCCTCCCTGCACACCCCGTCCCCCTTCACCCGCTGACCCTGTGGCCCGGGAACCCAAGTGGGGGCCACCTGGCGACGTTGCTGTGTGCAGTGATGTTCATGGGCCAGGCTGGCCCCGGGGCTGATGGGGAGACACCAGGGGGCGTTCAGGCAGTTATCGCACTGGACTGGTTTGGACACGAGGGCTCTACAGTTCAATTTTCAATATTGTTTTCTTTTTAACATATGGTTGAGCAGAGGTGGTGACTGGCTTTTCCCTGTGTCTCCTCTCTGTGCTCTGCTGGACTCGCGACGGGCGAGCAGTGCCGTGCAGGAATCTCGCAGAGGAGCAGAAGGGCCAGCCTTTCTGTGCCATATCAGTCACCCGTGGGGCACGCGTGGGGGTTCACATGGTCTGCATGTAATCCTCGGCTTTGAGGGGAACGGGTTCTCGGGTGCAGGGGCTGTGACTTGTCCCAGGCGGCAGCTGGCGGAGCCAGAGGTGGGCTGCAATCTGCCCACCTGCTGGCACATGTGGGGCCTGTTGAGGCCTTGACAGCCCCGACCCTCAACTTCCCAGAGGAGGAAGCACCACCCAGAGCGACCTGGAGTCGATGGTGCGGAGGGTGAGGGGCATTTAAGATGCAGTCAGTGATGGAGGAGGATGTCGGGGGCTCCAGGTGGAGATCCCAGGGGCCACCCCCACATCTGAGTCTGGGGTGCAGGAGGACCAGGATGGAGACTTGAAGGTGAGGTCATCAGCACACAATGGCGTTACGGCTGGGAGACTGGACACGAAGATCACAGGGAGGGTGGCCCTGGGGCCCCAGCGCTTGGGACACGAAGAGGAAACAGAAGCAGAGAGGGGAGGTGCCCTTGAGTGGTGCTCCCAGGTCCCATCGAGGGACTGAAACCCACCTCTGGGCCGGCAGCAGGGGGCCCTCGAGTGGGAAAGAGCCCCCAGTGCAGCGTCTGTGAAGGGAAAGCGTAGCGGGGTGGTAGTGACCCCCCCAAATTCACATCCACCTGGAACATAGAATGTGACCTGATTTGGAAATAGGGTCTTGCAGATATTATTGGTTAAGATGAGGTCCTGATGGATAGGATGGGCCCCCAATCCAATGACCCGTGTCCTTATAAGAAGAGGAAACACGTGTGAAGATAGAGGCAGAGGCTGGAGTGACGTGGCCACAAGCCCAGGAGCACCTGGGGCCACCGGGGGCTGAAAGAGGCCAGAAGGGTCCTTCCCAGGAGCCTCTGGAGAGAGCACGGCCTGACCCACACGTTGACTTCCAGCTGCAGCCTGTGAGGACCAATGCGCGTGTTCAAGCCGCCCGGTCTGTGGTCCTTTGTGACGTGGCCCCGGGACTCTGACACAGAGGAGGGACACGGGATAGTCTCCAGGGGAGGTAGCAGCGTGTCAGTCAGTGCACAGGCGAGGGTCCAGGAGGGGCGACCAGGATGCTGCGTGGATACTGCTTCGACTGTCCAAAGCCCCCAGGAGACAGAGGAGCTGATGCCCAAAGGAGGGCATGGTCTGGGAGCCAGAATGCCCAGAGCTGAGCACAGAGCCAGCGGGGGGTGCACCTGGGGGCCCCTTCTGCTCCCTCCCAGCTCGTGGTGAAGCCAGGCAGCCAGGTCAGTAGCTGAGAGTGGGGGGGTGGGGGGGATGGTGGGGACAGTGTCTGGGGCGTGAATGGACTGGGGCCACTGTCCACCACTCCATCCCCTCACGCTTTAAATGCCCGACTTTTCAAGGGGCTCAGACCATGACCAGCTGTTTCAAGGGCCCAGGAATGGGGCTCAGAGGTGCAGTCACCAGCTGGACGCCACCTTCCTCAGGCACATAGCACTTTTGCCATCCTGGTGACATTCTTGTCACCTTGGCCTCTCGCCGTCCAAGTCTGTGCTCTGCTCCTGCGCCCATCTCAAAGAACAGGCTGTCTGGGATGTAAGAAGCCTTTAGATTCAGACTGCCCACCTGTGGGCAGTGACTAGGCCACCCAGCATGGGAGGCAGAGTTGACCAGGTGTGTACCCATGGAGGCTTGACACAGGCTCTGATACACCACATGCCCCCCAAGCCATGGGGGGCACCTAGAGGAGGCTTGGGGCCAGGGTCATCCCAGGCACCCCTCACTGGAGCAGGCTGAGACGCCCAACCCAGGAAACCCGACCTCCCAGGGGAGCGAGGGGCCAGAGGAGCCCAAAGGATCGGGTCACTGTGCTGAGCAAGGCAGCGGGTCGGGTGGCCCAAGTTTCCGTGTTACGTGTCCAAAGTGGGGCAGGGCTTACCGCAGGGAGGACCCACCGCCGAAGGCTGACCAGGTGACCTGGGAGCAACATGGCCAGCGTTGGGACTAGGGCTTCCAGGTGAGAGAGGACAACGGGTCCACTATGGGGGTTTCCTCGCGTTCTGCTCCTGGGATCCCCAGGACTGATTTCAGAACCGGGGAAGACTTGTCTGACGCTGACCGGAGCCCCACAGTGCTGGACAGCAATGCCAAATTAGCCCAGACAAGGATCAAGGCCGCCTCCCACTGCACTGGCCACAGGGTCACAAGCAGACGGACCATCTATCCAGGCTTAGGGTCCCCACACCCCTGCCACAGGCCCAAGGAGGAGACTGCCACACTGACTGGGACCTGCTCGCCTGGCCCTGCAGAAATCATTCCCAGAAATGTCCCCTTTCCCCCACCCTCTCCCCTCACACCTACCCCCACTGCTCATTGGCCAGACCTTTATCATCTGCCCACACCTGAACCCAGCAGGACCAAGGGGCCAGGGCTACGGAGACAGGCTCAGAACCTCTGCACCTGCTGGAGTCCTTCCAGAGAGGTGGGCACCTGGAACAAACCTGGGCTTCCCTGGGGGCACAGAATGATAGGAAGCCCACCCCCCTGCCATCCCTTGCCCCTCCTGGGGTGCTGTGTGGTCTCCCCCAGCCCCTTGCTTTGGTTTTCATCCAGCCCCACTAAGCGATGACCCCAGCTAGCATTCAGGGTCAGCCCACCACCCCTGGGGCCAGTCCTGGCATCTCTCCCAAACACGCCCTGCCCAATCCCACCCTCCCATGTTCCAGGATCCTTACCATTCTCTTTTTCCATCTCCTCATCTAGACTGAACTCATTGAAGTAGTTACACAATCCTACCTCTGCATCCTCAGCACACAACTCAAGGTAGAAAGATGCAGAACTTAAGCCAAACCATCATAAGGGTCCAAGGCAAACAATAGCCATTCTGACACTTTCCAGAAGAAAAGAAGAATAAGAATTAACATTTACTGAGTGCCAGCCGCACTATAAGGAGTGTTCCAGGCGTTTATCCAGCCATCCCTTCATCTGTCCATCATTCATCCCTTCATCCATCCATCCATCCATCCATCCCTCCATCCATCCATCCATCCATCTACTATCCATCCATTCATCATCCATCCATCATCCCTGCATCCACCCATCCCTCCATTCACCCATCCATCATTCACCCACCCACCATCCTTTCCTCCATCATCCATCCATCTATTATCTGTCATCCATCCATCCATCATCTATCCATCTATTAGCCATCATCCATCCATCCATCATCCATCCATCCATCCACCATTCCACATCAATTTCTGAATGTTAGAGGCACTGAGCACAGTCCCGGGTGCTGGAGCAAAGCAGGGAATAATACAGAACCGAGGGCCACGGGCAGCTGCCTCTGCCCAAGAGCGTGGTGGGCTGGCGGGAACCAGTGGGCACATGGGGACCTCTTGGTGAGCACTGCTTCAGAGCCACAGGGGGACATTCTAAAAGGGGAGAGGGGCCCTAACTACTCCTCCAAGCTGCCCACGGACCCCGAGAGGTGCCCACTAAGGCCCTGCCTACGGAGCCCAGCTCTTCCTCCCCAGAAAGGCTGGGGCGGGTGCCCCTTTGTCAGCACAGTGAGGACCCTCCAGCCAGGAAGCATCTTTCTGAGGCTTGTCCGGGACCCCTCAGTTCTTGTTGTGAACCATGCCCTAGCCGTCAACCAGCAGCCCAGCACACGTCCAGCACCTTCCACCACAACCCCGCCCCCCAGCCTCGCCTCCAACCCCCTCTCATTGCACCCCTCCCTTGGGCTCCTGATGGCCAGCCACAGAGGGCTGCGCTGGCCAGCTTGACCAGAAAGTGATGCACGTGCTCCAGGGCCTAGAAGAGCATCTGGAACCCCAGGGCTGGGGCTGGGGTGGCCGCTGTGGGGGTGCTGCAGGTCTCTGCCCAGCCTGGCTCAGGGAGGCACGTGCTGTGGCAGGAGGGGCTGGTCAGCAGATGCCCCTGCCCTGGGGTGGGGGCCCGACACCCCCAGCAGGGGCCTTATGTCCTGCAGCTGGGGACTCTCTTCTCCCAAAGGCAGCACTGTTACCAAAACACACTCAGCCCTGAGCCCGTCCCTCTCCAGGGCATGCCTCACAGCTGCTAACGGGGCAAGTCTTCCACCAAACTATACAGCGCAGTGAGCTGAAGGAACCCTTCGTCTTCAGCCAGGCAGAGTGGCTTTTGCAAACAACGTGGGCATTGCCCCTTGAGACCTGGAGCTACAAGGAAGTCTGTCTCCTTCTGAAACCAAAACCGTGAGGTGTGTGAGAGTAAATGCCTTCCCACCCCAGACAGAGTGAGGCGAACGCGTCTGCCTCAGGGGACCAGATCCGCCCGGCAGTGAGGGATCTTTCTCACAGCAACACACACCCGAGGGCCGTGGGACAGCAAACACCAGCTCCGAGCCAGGCCGGGAGCGTGACAACGCTCTGCAGAGTTAGGGCACACCAGATCGCCCGTTGTCTCAGCTGGTCCTGGCAGTCGTAGAGTTGGTACAAGAGCAGCCTTCTTGTTGGAAGCTCCCTGTGGGCCAGGCTTTGTGCAATTAACCTCCATGCCCTGAGTCACTCGATCCTCAAGCCCACCCTCCGGGAAGGACCTCTGCTGTTCTCGTTTCATACAGGAGGGAACTGAGGCTTTGAGAGGTTTGCCTGGGACACAGAACACGTGTATCAGTTAGCTGTTGCTATGTCAGACTGCGTAACAAGTCTCCCCAAAGTTATAACGATTTTTGCTCATTGATCATCCCAACATTCCCAGTGAGTCCATGACAGATGGATGGAAACCAGACCCTCAAGCCACAGGGGGGAGGGACAGCAGTGCCGTCAGCCTGAGTCAGCCCGAACTAGCCACTTTGGATCTTCCCCCAGCTCCACCCAGGGCCCTTTGGCACACAGATCCAGGCACCCTTCTAAAGAAGCCTCCTCCTGAGTCCCGTCCAGAGCAAACTGGAGTGGTCTTCTGTCTCCTGAGGAGGAGGGGGGTGGGTACCCGTGGGAGCCAGGCTGCTAGCTGTCCCTTTACCGGCGTCCAGGGCTGGGCCACCCTGCCAGGCCCAGGAAGACCACACGCCTTCGCAGGGGCCGCAGAGCGAGAGCCTCGAGGTGGCAGGGCCCTCCCTCCCACAGGAAGCATGCAGACCTGTGCACACCTTCCCCGCCTTTGCAGGTGGAGGTCTCCAGGGGTGGGCCTGGCAGGGGAGGCCTTCCCTGGGATGGGCCAGCATGGACGTCACACCCCATGCCCTCGTCTTCTCATGATGGTCACCGGCCCCCCATATGTGTGATATGTGTGTGTATGTATGAGTGTGGTGTGTGTGTATATGTGTGTATGTGTGGCGTCTGTGTGGGGTGTGTGTGTTGTATATGTGTGTATGTATGTGTGGTGTATGTGTATATGTGTGGTGTGTATGTATGTGTGATGGGTGTGTGTGTATGAGTGTGTGTGGGGTGTGTGTGTATGTATGTGTGGTATGTGTGTGTGCGTATGAGTGTGTATGTATGTGTGTATATGTATGAGCATGTGTGTGTATGTGTGGTGTCTGTGTATATGTGTGTATGTGTGTGCATATGTGTATATGCGTGCTGTGTATGTATGTGTGTATGTGGTGTGGGGATATGTGTGTGGGGTGTGTATGTGTGTATATGTGTGTATGTGTGTACATGTGTGTATATGTGTGTCATATGTGTGTGTGGTGTATGTGTATATGTATGGTGTGTATGTATCTATGTGTGGTGGGTGTGTGTGTATGAGCGTATCTGTGTGTGGTGTCTGTACGTATGAGTGTGTGTATATGTGTGTGTGTGTGTGGTGTCTGTGTGGTGTGTGTATATGTGTGAATATGTGTATGTGTGCATATGTGAATATGTGTGGTGTGTATGTATGTTTGTGTGTGTGTGGGTATGTGTGTGGGGTGTGTATGTGTGTATACATGTGTATGTGTGTGGTGTATGTGTATATGTGTGGTGTGTGTGTATGTATGTGTGGTGTGTGGATGTATGAGTGTGTGTGTGGTGTATGTATGTATGTGTGTGGGGTGTGTGTGTATGAGTATGTGTGTGTATGTATGTGTGGTGGGTATATATATGTATGAGTGTGTGTGTGTGTGGTGTGCAGGGTGTGTGTGTATATGTGTGTATGTGTGCATATGTGTATGTGTGTGGTGTGTGTATATGCGTGTATGTGTGTATACGTGTGTGTATATGTGTGTATGTATGCGTGGTAGGTGTGTGTATATGAGTGTGTGTGTGTATGTGTGGTGTCTGTATGTATATGTATGTGTGGTAGGTGTGTGTGTATGAGCGTGTGTGTGTGTGTGGTGTCTGTCTGTATGAGTGTGTGTGGTGTATGTATGAGTGTGTGTGGTGTCTATATGCATGAGTGTGTGTGTAAATGTATGCGTGGTAGGTGTGTGTATATGAGCGTGTGTGTGTACGCGTGGTGGGTGTGTATATATGTATGAGCATGTGTGTGTGTGGTGTCTGTCTGTATGAGTGTGTGCGGTGTATGTATGAGTGTGTGTGTGTATGTATATGTGGTGTGTGTGTATATATGTATGAGCGCGTGTGTGTCTTTACGTATGAGTGTGTGTGGTGTATGTATGAGTGTGTCTGTGTGTGTACGAGTGTGTGTGGGTGTGTGTGGTGTGTGTAGGGCTGTCCTGCCCTGGGAGCTGTCGCAGCGCCACAGCGAGGGCTCCAGCTCTGGGGCACTTGGCGTCGGCTGGCGGCAGAGAACTGTCTGAAGGGACCTGAGGGCCTGGGTCCCCACACTGGTGACTCCCGGCCGCTGTGCATTCTGGCCGACACGTGCCCAGCGCCCCTGGCACAGCAGGCAGGCCTCTGGGCCGGCGCATACTGGGGAGGGGCGGCTTAGGCTGACAGATGGTCCCCGGGCGACACGGACTGCAGCTCGCAGGGATCCTGCTTGGTCTTGACCCTGAGGACAGCCGTCTCAACCAAGAGGTCTGTGTGGCCCAAGCCCCTGGAGTGACCATCAGGTGGTCAGGCCAGCATGGGGGGCAGAGGGGCTCCTGCGCAGGCCTGGTCAGATGACCAGAGGACTGACAGCTCGCGCCTGCTCGTTCCCACCTGCGGGTGTGCTGACTGCACGCCAACCCCCTTGCGGACGCCCAGAGCCCTCCACACACCCATGCACATGCACACGCCCTCTGTTGGGCATCTTCTGTCAACTAAATGAGGCTGTGACCCCTGGGGACGCCCTGAAGAGCACACTTTGCTGTCACTCCAACCTGGAGGCTGGGCTAGCACTGCCCTCCTGAAAGTTAGATGGCCTACGAGCACTCCCTGAGAGGTTTCACAGCCAGGGCGGCACTTTACCCCTGCTTTAAAGCCTTCCAGGCGAAGACTCAACAGGCCACATGCCGCATAATGGATGCCACTTATGGGACATTCTGGAAAAGAATGTAGGGAGCCCCAACCTGTGCCGCCAGGGCTGGGGGAACAGAGGTGGTGATGGCGCTCTCTATCCTGCTGTCCGCATTCGTCAGGACCCGAGGAACTCCGCCAAGAAATGGTGAATCCTCTGGTTTGTACGTGAGACCTCCAATAACAATCGATCGATCATAAATGCATGCATACATAAATAAATTTAAATATTAGAGGCTATAAAAAAGTTATTAGCTGAAGAGATTCAAGTCGTAATTACAGACTATGTAGAAAACAATGACATCGAAAGAATGCCCAGGAAAGATCGGCCTGAGAGATGAGGCCAAGCTGTTTTCAGAGGAAAATGTGTAATCTTCAATGTTTTCTTCGTTTACAGAGACATCATGAAGACAGGTTCTTTAAACTGGGTGTTCAGATGAAGACGGCAGAAGGAAAGGGGGAGGAAGAAGGAACGATGGAGGCGAAGGCAGAACTGAATGACCTGGAGAAGAGGGAAGCAGGACCGTCCCCCTTGCGGCCCCCCCCCCACCCCGTGTGACTGTCTATGTCCCTCTGAGTGTTTTGCTTATCTGGGAGTTTCCTCCTCCTCCTCGCCCTGTGCCTCTGTGTTCACAGCCCTCCACTTCACGTCTCTGTTCACCAGACAGATGGAGAGACCAGGCTGCTCGTTTCTCCTTTGAACGTTTTAAAGAACCTCGTTATTTTACGTCTTTTCTCTCTCGCAGTTGTATGCCGATGGCCAGGAGCCGCTTGGGCTTCTCACGGGTCGGGTCCGGTCCACCCTTGCCAGTACAGGGAGAGGGATCTGAGGCACCAGGAGGCATTCCCCAAGGACCTCCCAGGTTAGATGAGGCAACCTCTGCCCAGGTGGGGCGAGCAGGCTGACGGGTGCAGCGAGCCCGTTCGTCCAGGCCAGGGTCAACGTGGTCTGTGGTTTCTGGGTAGCTCCAGAGCCTTCTGGATTTCTAGCACAGGAGTGAGCAGAGGGCAAGCCGGTTCCATCAAGGGTGTGGCTGCACAGAGCAGATTTGGGCATCTTGAAGGGAGAGCTGGAGACGAGGGCTGTCCTCGGGCCAAGGTCGGGAGGGACGCCCACCTGATGGACCCTAAACAGAGAGAAGAGGAGGTCTGAGGGGTGGGGAGCCCAGTTGCAGGAACCTCCCTTAGCAGCTTCGCTCCAGGTCTCCTCGGTCAAGTCCGTTCTCAGAGGCCTCCAGGTCTTAGGGTGGCGTCCTGGGGCAGAGCTCAGCTTAGTGGTCCTTTGTCAGCTCCATGGACTCGGGGGCTTCTGACGACAGATGGCGACCAGGAGGGCTGTCCGGGTCGGAGCCTGCCCCAGTGGAGCAGAGCAAGAACACCCATCCAGGCCCTCAGCCAGCACCACGCTTCACGGGGAGACGCAGGCACTGCTCCCTCTCAGTTCAGACCGGACAGGGAGCTCTAGCAATTGTAGTGTTTCATGCTGCCCTGGAATTTCTAGAAAATTCCAAAAGAAGAACAAAAGAGGGAAAAGAAAACAACGAAGAAAGACAAGGCAATCATTCTTTATAGATAAAAAGATTCCTTGCAAAACCTAAGGGGGTGAACTGGAAAACCATTGAATAATAGAACTTAGAGTTCTGCGAGGTGGCAGGTTACAAAAGAAATACACAAAAGCCAATAACGTTCTGTTCTGTTTTTGTTTTTACGTATCAGCATGGATGCAAGATCCATTACCATTGTAACAAGAAATGTGAACACATATGAATAAACCCAAAGACAAAGCCGTGCAGAAGCTGCGAGGAGAGATCCGACACCACACAGACGTCAGTTCTCAGCGGATTTATTTATAGATTGCATGCCTTTCCAACAAAATACGTTTGGGGGGAGAAACTTCACAAAATGATTCAACTGTTCATCTTGGGCAAAAGAAAAAAAAAATCAACGTTCAGGAGTGGCCTAGAAAATACTGAAGCATGGGGTGGGCGAGGGGCAGGGCTGCCGTCACCATGTATGGTGGAGACCCAGGGCCTGTGAGGCGCCCCCTCCCGAGCACGCAGAAGAGCCCAAGAAGGTTGTGCAGGAATGAGACAGGTGTGGCCAGGTGTGCCTGCAGGTGTGAGAACTTGGACCCTGACTGTGCCCTCTCCTGCCATGTGGGGGAGGCAGGTAATGAGAGGGTGGGTGCAGAAAGGAGGCCTCATCACCGAGAGCCCTGGATCTTCACTCCTGTGTGTGATGCGCCCCTGATACCTAACCTCTCATTCTTCCTCATTGATGGAGCCCCCAAACATTGATGGGCACATTTCCCAGCCTTCCTCATAGGCAGGTGTGACCTGGTTGATGGGTCAAGCAAAGGCGCCCTGTGCCACTTCTGGGTCGTGCTCTTGGGAGGGGGGCTAATTATCTTCCCCTGTTTCCTCTCTCCACTGCTGGAATATAAATGTGATGGCTGGACCAGGAGCAGCCATCATGGACCATGGGGTGAGTGAATGGAAACCATACACAGCTGACCACTGACCTCCTTTAAGTCATTGCTCAGATGTGATCTTCTCCGGGGGCCCTCCCGGACAGCCCACTTACAATATCAGCCTTCCCAGACCTTTCCTTTGCCTCTTAATCAGAACTCTTATGTCTGCCTCCCTTCTAGAATGTATGCTTCAAAGATGCAGGGATTTCTTCCTTCTTCTGTCATCCTCGGGGCCTGGCATAGCTAGGCACAAATACTCATTGAATGAATGAATGTGCAAAACCATAGAACATTGTAAAGTGCTGTGTACATAGATGTGAAGTGGTAGCAATGTTAACATAAGACGTGAGGAGAAAGCAGCTGAAGCAAACCTGTGGCCCGTGCTGTGCTGCAGCAGCCGGTGAACAGGGTGGGCCAGTTCTCCCCAGGTTTCCTTGGCTGTAAGCCCACCCCCCCTGACTCCCCAGTCTCACCTCCTCCTCCTGCCCTCCGCTCTCCTGGGGTGTTTCCACACTGGAGAAGTCTGAGGCCATCCTCCTGACCTCTGGCCAGAACGGCTGAACTCCCTGGTGATCAAGAGGCCAGAGCTGGGGGCCGGGGGGACACCAGGCCAGGGCATCCCTCCCCCAGATCCCACAGTCCAGGAGGCCTCCACCCTCACCAGCAGAGTCTCTGGTACCCACCCTCAGTGGGCATCCTCAGGTTCCCGAGGCCCCTCCTGGTGCTGGGGTGGTCGCCATCCCCAGACCAGACCAAGATTTCCAGGGTCTCACGGCCTGTGCCCCCCCAGGACCAGGCCCTGGGGCGCTGACCCCTGCCGCCCACAGCGAGGGGTGTCTCCAAGGTCTTACAGCGAGACCCCCGAGGCTGTGCTGTTCTGAAGGGACACGACTGGCTTCGAGATCAAGCCTTCCGTGTGTCACGGCGGGCGGCAGGGGACCTTGGCGGAGGTCGGCTGCCCGATGCTCCCTCCCTGGCTCCTGCGGCTCCTGCGCCCCGTCCCTGGGGCCCGCGCCGGCCCGCCCACCTCCCGGGTGCCTGACGGCGCAGAGTCCACCCGCGGCCTCCTCCCCAGGTGCCCGCCCCGCCCCCACCTCCGCCCCGCCCCAGTTCTGCCCCGCCCCACCCCACCCTCCCCGCGCGCACCCGGGCCCCGCCGGCGGCCGCATTGGCCGGTCGCGTCCTGCAGCCTTCCAGGCGCCCGGGACCTGGAGGCCGGCGCTGGCGCTCGGGCCACCATGTCCCAGCGCTTCGTGGTGACCGCCGTGGCCGGCGGGTTGGGGGACGCGGAGCCCGGGCCCGAGGGCGGCAGCAGCCAGCGCCCCAGCCCCCGCCGGGCCCCGGACCCCGACCCAGCCGCCGACCCGGAGCCGCCGAGGGAGGACGCGCTGCCCATCCTGCGCTACTGCCGCGAGCCGAGCCGCTACGGTAGGAGCGGGCCGTCCCCTCGGGGCGCGCGGGCACCGCCGCGTCTGGGGCGCAGAGCCGGGCGGGAGGGTCGCAGGCGGAGAGATCGGGGGCGGGGCCGGCGGGAACGCTGCCGAAGCGCTGGCCTTGGGGACGGCCGTGTGTCACTGGTGGTCAGCGC
Source organism: Ceratotherium simum simum (assembly GCF_057802395.1). Taxonomy (NCBI): domain Eukaryota; kingdom Metazoa; phylum Chordata; class Mammalia; order Perissodactyla; family Rhinocerotidae; genus Ceratotherium; species Ceratotherium simum. The sequence goes on along the minus strand of NC_141917.1, from coordinate 921,961 downwards.
TGAGGTGGAGCCTGTGGGGCGCGTCCACAGCGCGCGCCTGGGGGGGGACGGCGCGGTCCGACGCCTCAAAGGTCCGGCGCGGCCGCGGGCTCTGGACGAGATGCCAGTCGCTGGGGCATTGTCCGTGGGGATTGGTCGGTGACCGCATTGCTCCTGGAGCACAGAGTCCAGGCCACATCACACTGGGGGGGAGGCTGGGAGGCTTAGAGACCACCAAGGAAATGCGCCGGCTCCTCCTGAGTGGGTGATGCCTCCTCGCCCTCTGGTGCCACTGCCAAAGGTTCAGTGAGGCCTCTGGTCTGAGCCGTGCTTCTACCAGTGGCTTGGTGTGTTTCCTTTCCCCCAGTTACACCCACCCTCTGCCTTTAGTCTTCTAACTTCTACAAGCAACTCACCTTCAGTCTTGAAAACTCTAAGATGAAGGAATTGAGAAGTGTTGGTGACCACCTCGGTGACGCCTGCCTTGTCCCTGGGGGGGGAATGCATGGACAGTGTCCCTCCTGGGCACTCGCTGCTCACACAGGTGGGGCACCCCACAGCCCTGGGTGGGGGAGTGTGGGAATGCAGGAGGACAGGGTTTCCAGCCGCTGCGGGGATGGGGGAGCAAGTTGGACTGAGTCTGGAAGGAGGGTGGGGCGGTGTCCTCCACAGCAGTCTCTCCCGTTAGTGCCAGGGTTCTCCAGCCTTGGGTCCTAGAGCACTGGCCAGCCTGCCCTGGGAAGGGAGGTGCAGAGGCCCAGGCCTGCCCAGGGCCTGGCCTAACCCCCACCTGCTCCTGGGGGCAGACACCCCTTGGGTGCCTGCTTGCCTGTGCAACCGAGGCCGTTCCTGGACCAGACCCTCCACCCCTGGGCTGATGTTGGTCCGAACCACCTGCAGCTTCTCCAAAGCCCAGTGTCCCCCACGTGTCAGCTGGGGGAGCCGGCTCTCCAGGCAGAAGGGCCTCCGGTCCGGCTCCCCTGGGGGAACAGTTGTTCCCCAGGGGAGAAGGGCATGGCCCAGAGTCCTCGGTGTGGCAGGTGGGAGACGGGGGCTGTTTGGGACCAGGGCGTCCCGCCCAACTCTACGCCCCACGCCCCACACGCACCTTCACCTCTGCTTGTGGGCCCGCTGTCCAGGGCTCAGGACTCCCTCCCACCTCCCCGGGGTATCGTGTGTGCGCACGTGAGGAGGGCCGGCTCTGAATGCGCGAGCTGAGAGCAGCAGAGCTCACAGGTGCTTTCTCAGCAAGGCCGCACGTTATTTACCAGGGAGGTTCTTCAGCGTGAGGAGGTCCCAGGGGCGCTCCTCACGTGAGTGGCGGTCTCTGTGGCGAGGGGTTCGCATGTACACGTGCTGGAGACGCCCACTCTCTAGGAGTGCACCGCAGGCACAGACGTGGTGGGCGCTGGAGCACGTGTCGCCATCAGCTCTGCTCTGAGCTCCAGGTCGAGTGGATGGGACACTTGTCACTCTGGGGGCGGCTGGTTCTCAGGTGCTGCTCCCTCCCCCTTGCCTCTTCACCCTGGAGCCACTTCTCTGGCTCCAGGAGGGTGTGTGTGGCCCCTGGTGGTCAGCCTGTGGTCTCTGCCCCAGAACAGGAGGGCCTGCTCCGCTGCACCCCTCCAGCGGTTTCCCGCCTGCCCAGGCCACGGTGCTTTTGTTCCTCTCTGTGAGCAGGTGATTCTGCAGGTCACTGATTAGCATCAGTCATTATTTCTCGGTGTTGTGCCAGGCATCCAATCTATTCTGAGGGAAGTGGCTGTGACAGAGGAAGTCAGCAGACCTCAGAGGGAGTGTGGGTAAGAAAGAGAAGCTGCTCAGAGTGCCCAGCAGGCTTTTCCCAAGATGTGGTCTGCGGCAGTGGGAGGTGCCACTTCTCCAGACAGTCCGCACTCCCCGCTCTGGGGGATCCTGAGGGTGGTGGTCCAGGTTCCTCGCTGACCCCAGCCTGGGCTTGCTCGGCCCCCACACTCCTCCCCACAGGAGCTGGGGTCTTAGGGGGCTTTGGCCTTGCCTCTTGGCTGGAAGATGGATTCCCAGTGGGCACTGTCCTGGTGACCTGGCGTGGGGCTGTTCTCCTGTCCAGCAGGGCCCATGTCTCGACACCCCAGGCAGGGACACCTCCTTGAGCATCCTTCCCCTTCCGGGCCCCTCTGCCTCACCTGCCCTCAGCACCCAGCCCACTGGCCTGTGCCCTGGGGAGGGTCTGACCCAGGACACATGCTCAGGTCCCACTTGTCCTGTTTCATCCTCACACTGCCGTGGGGGAAGGGCATGGCCCAGAGTCCTCGGTGTGGCAGGTGGGAGACGGGGGCTGTTTGAGACCAGGGCGTCCCGCCCAACTCTCCACCCCACGCCCCACACGCACCTTCACCTCTGCTTGTGGGCCCGCTGTCCAGGGCTCAGGACTCCCTCCCACCTCCCCGGGGGCTGGAGGACCCAGGCAGGGGCTGGCCCTCACCCATTCCCCCACCTCAGCCCTCAGGTGTGGAAACTGTGCTGGGCCCACCAGCGCGGCCGTGCTCCCGGCCGCCTGGCTGCGCGGCGGGTGCCGGTCGACAGTGGGCTCCAGTGCTGCGGGAGTCACAGGCACAGTTCCAGCCACGATCAATCAAACGACTTTGTGTCACGTCCTCTCCGTGAAGACAAAAGCCCTATTATTTGATGCTGCCATTAAGACAATATAAACTAAGTTTGGAAAAACAAACGCAGGTTTTATTGGCACGCCTCAGGCGCGAGCCAGGGCGTGGGGGGCGGTGGGCGCTTGTCCTGAATTGCCCTTCACTTCCAGGTGTGTGGCGGGTGATCAGGTGTTCGAGAGGAGCTTCCTAATCCTCGGAATGCCAGCCTCCTGTACACAGGCTCCGAAGGCTGCATCTACACCTGTCCCCACGTAGCTGCAACTGGGGTGGGAGTCCAGCCTGCTCTAATCATCCACTCTGCCCCTGGACCCCTCCCTCACGTGAGCTTGGTCGGGTGCTTTTGCGTAGGGAGCACGCTGTGGTGGGGTCTCCTTTCTCTCTGCAGGGCACAGGACGTAAACCCAACTCCTCGCGTCCCCACCCCTGCGTCCCTGGCTCGGCCAGTGTTTCCCGAGGGCTTGGCTGAGTGAGCCGACGCAAGCCCACCGTGCACACCAGTCACGACAGCTCGCTCCTGAGCTGCCCTCTCTCGGCTCCCTTGAGGGCGGTGTGGTTTTGTGCTGGGACGGGAGGCAGGTGATGCTGTCTCCAGGGGTGGCTGCCTGCCCCCCGACATGGCTGCATCCTGTGAACCGCGTGCACAGGTGGGAGGGGAGATGAGACGGCACGTGAGGTGACCGTGGAGACTTCCCGTCTCGCAGAAAAGGTCCAGCCCTGCCATGATGGGGCTGGTGTATCACGAATGGTTTGGGAGGTTCCGGAAGGTGAGCGTGGCTGAAGCTTCGCTCCCCTCTCTTCCCAGCAAGGGTGCTGATGAGCGGCCCCAGTGCAGTTCCGTTGGTGGGATTGTCAGAGGGGGTCCTCATCCAGAATCGAGACAGGAGATGGCCATGACCCCAGCCGGAAGGGTGAGGAGGGGAAGAGTCCCGTCCCGGAAGGAGAGCCTGTGCAGGAGGCTACCAAGAGGACAGTGACACAGCCAGCTCGGGCTGCGAGTGGAGGCAGCCCGAGGAACACGCACCACCCCCATGTGCCCCCCACCCCGAGGGCCACACTCCTCGGAGGTCAGCTTGGCTCCCCAGGGGCCTGACTCCCCTCGCCCCCCCCCATCTCTGTGGCCTGGGGCAGGCTGCACTTGAAGCAGACTCTGAGTGGAAGGTTCTGGAAGCAAGGGCAGTGGCAAAGGCCTATCACTTCCCCAGGGCTGTCTGGGGGGGAGGGGTTCTCCCTGGCTTATAAGGCCACCGGGAGGCTGTCTGCATTGACCAAGGGAACACAGGACTGGACAGCCTGTCCATCTGGGCAGCAGGAGCTGAGGGGCCTCGTCTGGTCAGGCGCTCGGTCAGGGGAGGGTGGGCACCTCAACCTTCAGCCCCACAGCTGCCCAGGGAGGTGGGAGGGTGTGGAGCAGATGCTGCAGACAGGGGCTGGCGGACGGAGGGCGAGCATGTCCTCACCAGGGCTAAGGCCCACTACGGCTAAGGCCGTAGGCAGCCTCTGTCCTGCCTGTCTGGGCCCCTGACCCACCTAAGTGTCTCACCCCTGGTGCCGTCCTGGGCAGGTCTGCAGGCCTGGGGGGCGCCGGCAGGGGCCTGACACCGAGGGGCTTCAGGCAGGTCAGCCTGCTCTGCCTCCTGCCTCTGGGGGCTGCCTGTGCCCGTGCTCTTGGGGAGGCCGGGGCGGTCCAGGGCTTCCTGGGTCAGGTGGACCCTTGACCCCAGCATTTGCTGCATGCGTCTCATGGTCTCCACCCTGCCCTGGGACCGAGGCCAGTGTCCAGCCCCTGATCAGGGGGTTGTTTCTCTGCAACCGATGTTGTTATGGCTGGTGGGGTGGTTGGAGTCCTACAGACTCTTAAAATTATACCTGGAAGTTAGTGGTGCAGGCTCTGGTTCAGAATGCTTGAGTGAGTGTGTTTTGTGTGTGTGTCTCCGTGTGTGTGTGTCTGCCTGTCTGTGTATGTCTGTGTGTCTGTGTGTGAGTGTGTGTTTTGCTTTGTCGTTGCTCAAGGAGGATGTGAAGAGTTGAACCCCAGCCTTAGAAACTGCTCCAGCCAGAGGCCAGTCGCGTGTAGGAGGCGTCAGGGGTGCAGACGTGAGGGGGTGAAGCCCCTTCGTGAGCTGGGATCTGGGGAGCTCAGGCCGCTGTCCAGGCTCTGCCAGGTGCCAGAAGTGAGGCCCTGGCCCCCCACACTTCTGTCCCTTGGAGAGCTGGCTCCCCAGGTCCCCCTCTATGTTGAATGTCTGCGCCTTTTACACGACTTCATGCGTCGGTGGGTGCCTCCGTTCAGGGAGTCGGGTTGTGGGTTTCTGCTCAAGGTAAGTTTCAGGGGAGAGTCCTGTTTCCGTCGCTGAATCTGGTGCTCTCGGGTTAGGAGCAAGGCTCGGCCCCGCTGCTGCCCGGGGAGGTGACCTAGCTGAGGTCCAGGGTGGAGGCCGGCCCGCTCTGGTGTTGGAGAGCCCGCCCGCTGGGCAGACTCTGTTTTCGCTTTGCTTAAATATTTGATGGAGCATGGCCTGCGTATTAATCCGTAAGCCACCTCCAGTCCTCCAGGAGCAGCGCTTCTGTCCAGAAACACTCTCGGGTTCTGTTGCTCTGCTCCCAGAGAATTTGCTCCTTGCTGATTTCTGACTTGGCTCAGAAAGAAAACACTGGAAGGCACGGCCATCATTTCTCTTCTTTGCCCCTTAATGTTCAGTGGGCTTCTTTTTCCATGGGGGCGGGGTGGGCTCACAGGTTTTGAGGCACCACCTCCCCTTACACATCAGAATTTTCTTTAAATAAAGGCTTTAACATCCAAACGAGAGAATCGCAGCTCGGTCTGCCCATCCCCACTCGTGGTCAGTTACATGGGAAACAAACAGGAGAACGTCTGTGTTCGGGCAGCCGCACTGACATCCTTAGCCAGCTGGGAGGCTGCGAGGGCAGGTCAGGACCCCAGAGAGGGGCTCCTGGGGCCGCCCTTCTGCTCAGGATGCCCTCCTGCTGCCCTCCGGGCAGCACCCCCCCGGGTCCCTGCCCCACCCTGTCCTCCTCCCACCCTCCCACCCAGGCTCTGTCCCCGTGAGCAGGGGCTGCGTGTGTGAATGTGGTCTCAGGCTGGGGTTCGGATGTGTGTCCACAGGTAGGGGCTACTACACGCATATGTTGGGGGCAGTAACAAGGTTGACTATAAGCACAGGGTAAAAAATGCAAAGGACATGGTGGGAAGACACCCACAGAAGGGGACACAGTGTGTGCAGACTGCTTGTCTGATCAGGATTAATGTCCAGAATGTATAGGGAACTCTCACAACTCAACAGCAAAAAACCTAACCAAATAAAAATAGGCAAAGACTTGAATAGACATTCCTCCAGAGAAGACAGATGAATGGCCAGTAAGCACATGGAAAGATGCTCGGTGTCACTGATCATCGGGAAAATGCAAGTCAAAGCACCGTGAGATACCCCCTCACGCCCATGTGAGTGGGTGTTATAAAAAAAATAGACAGTAACAGGTGTTGGTGAGGATGTGGAGAAATTGGAACCCTGTGCACTCTTGCTGGGTGTGTAAACTGGTGCAGCCGCTGTGGAAAACAGGGTGGTGGTTGCTCAAAAGTTAAACGTAGAATTACCATGTGACCCAGCAATTCCACTCCCGGGTATAAACCCAAAGGGACTGAAAGTAGGGACTTGAGCAGATATTTATACACCCAGGTTCACAGCAGCATTATTCACAACAGCCAAAAACGTGGAAACAACCCAAGTGTCCATCAACAGAAAAATGGATAAAGAATATGTGGTCTCTCCAATAGTGGACTATTACACAGCCTTAAAAAGGAAGGAAATTCTGGCACCTGATACAACGTGGATGGACCTTGAAGACATTGTCTGAGTGAAATAAGCTGGTCATAAAAGGACAAATACTGCGTGATTCCACTTATATGAGGTCCCTAGAGGAGTCAAATCCTTAGAGAGAGAAAGTAGATGGTGGTGCCAGGGGCTGGGGGAGGGGGATGAGGAGTTAGCATTTAATGGAGACAGAGTTTCAGTTTGGGAGGATGGAAAAGTTCTGGGGACAGATGGTGGAGATGGGTACACAATAGTGTGAATGTACCTAATGCCACGGAACTGTACACTTTAGAATGTACCCTTTAGAATGGCTGAAAATCTTAAGTTTTATGTATGTATATTTTACCACAATACAAAGAAATACCAGGAAAAAAAAAGTAAACAGGAGAGAAGGGCCGAGAGGGCACTAATTCCTCCCCTCCTCCGGCCCTGTTCCTTACAGAGAACCGCTGGTCTCTGTTTTCCGGGAGGAGGCGAGTTAGATTAAATCAATTCACGCCATGCGGGGCTCTCCCAGGAGTGGGTCCTTTTTAATCTAAATTACTCTCTGCGAGGTGAGCGTTCAGGCGAGTTCGGGCCTCTTGCAGAAGACGTCTCCGTCCAGGGAACTTCCGGTTTCAAATAACACCCTATACGACCCCTTCCGGGCTGGTCCAGGCTGGGGAGAGAGGGGGTCGCTGGCTGGCTTCCTGCCTTCAGGTTCCGGGATGGCGCTGCAGGCCCGGAACGGCCCGTCCTCACTGTCGCCCCTGGACCGGCTCCTCCGGGAGCAAGAACGCGTCCTTGGCCTCAGTCACCCAGCGTGTGAATGGGAGGAGGGGCTGCCATGGCAGCCGTGTCCCCCGTCAGGCCCCCAACCCTCCGGCCCGCCCAGGCCCCCTCCTCCCTGGATGCCTCAGGGAGGGGTCTCCGTGGACTGGCTGTCGTTTGCCCCCAGGGCCGGCCCCCAGCAGGCTGCACAGACCAGGTGTCCTGTGCTCGGCCTGCGGCCCCCACCTCACCCTCTGAGTCCCCTCCCAGAGACCCCGGAGCCAGAGGCCGAGTGCTCCCATCTGAAGGAAGGACAGGCGCTGGGCACTCCGGCCTCGCCGCCGTGGTGTCTGCTGCTGTCTGCCCTTTGCTCGGGGTGGGCAGCCTGTCCCCAGAAATGGGGAAGGCGGCTGCTGCTGCACCTCCTCCCTCGGGACGCAGCAAACCGTGGCTTTTTGCCTCAGGCCACTCAGGGTTGGCTTTGCGGGGGTCAGGGTCCCAGCTTTGTGCTGTGGAGGGGTCTGTGCACCGCACGTGACACGAGTCCAGCAGCAGCCCGTGACAGTCCCCTTGACTGACGTGCTGCATCTCTGCCACGGGCAGGGAGTGTGCATGTGTATGCACGTATGTGTATGTGTGCATGTGTGTGGGTGTACACGTGTGTGTGCCTGTGTGAGGTTCCTCCCACCCCTGCAAAGCTGCCATCACACCGAGTCCTCACCGGGGACAGTTTGCAAAGCAGTGCCCTGTCGTCACCTCGCTCAGTCCTGTGACCACCCAATGAGCGGGGGACACGAGCACGGGTGGAGACCCCACGATGTACCAGAGCCGGGCAGACCTGGCCCCCGGTCCTGCCGGAGCCTTCCTTCCGCAGCAGCCCAGTGCCGATGCCACTCCCACTGGGCTGAGGGGGTCCTGTGGGCGTCCAGGCACCCCACAAAGTTCCCCAAAGCCGTGGGGGAGCAGCGTCCCTAACCGACGGCGCTCGCTGCCACTCTTGGCATCATGGAGTCTGCTTTACAGGTTGAACAAACATTTTCGTTTTACAAATAACCACAAGCTACAGAAACTGTCATGATTCAGAGACAAGACACACCAGCTTTCTGTCGTCGTAACATTGCTAAAAACGGACAAAGGACATTGGAGGTTGGGCTCTGCTTTCTTATTTACGCGGATGGTCGTTTCCGGAAGGCTCCAGCACACACTCCTCTCTGTTTCCTCGTCTTTGGGTTCCGCCCCGCCCCCCCCGTGACCTGGCAGCAGATGCAGCGTTGGGTGATGGTGTTTATACTTAACACTGTGGTGAGGGCCGCACGTCCACTCCTTGCACGGCGTCTTCCAGGTGCCCACAGGCACCCTGCTCTCAGTCAGTCATCATCCTGGTGCGCCCCCTGCCCTCCGCCCCACCACGACTGGGAGCTGAAGGCTCCTCTCCCTCGTGGTTAACCTCCTGCCTCCAAACTGTCATGATGATGCTCAGACCAAGAACCATCGGGCAGGGGAGAGGGCCTGGCTGGTGGGCACTGTGAAGTGGGGTTGGAATCCAAGACTCCAGGGAGTCTCACTCAAAGGGGCTGCTCTACTGAAGAGCCCTCTGGGCTGGGCCTGGCCGAGCTGGCTGGGACGTGGCCGTGGGCAGGTGCCGGCCCTGGGCAGTGGATCCAGGTGGACCGGGCAGCCTTGCTCTCTCACCCCCCGGCACCACTGGGACTTGCTCTGTGGGGCGGGTGGGTCCTCTCAGGCACCCCCCTGTGTGAGGACAGTGGTGTTTGGGGCCTGGGCACACTGCACCCAGCTCTGGGAGCAGGAGGGGCTGGAATAGCAGGGCAGAATGTCAGGGAACCCCAAAGAAAATCAGTGGAAGTTCACACATGACACAGACTCAAAGTTCTGCTGTTTTTGTTGGAGAGGAATGGTGTGGAATGTTCTGAGTGTTACAGAGTGTTAGGAAGCTCCAAGGCTCACCTTCCTGGGCTGCGGAAGAGTCCACCTTCCAGAAGGGGCTCTGGGGGATGCCGTGGAGCAGAGGCTCTGCCAGACCCCGTCACTGGACCACGTGTGTCACCCACGAGGCTGTCCCCGTGACCACACGCTCCACGCATCTGGCCCGGGACCAGGCCTTCCTTGGCCCCTCTTGGCCTCCTCACCCAAGTGCACAGGACCCAGTGCCCTCACTGAGGCAGACAACGGGCCAGGGAAGCCCGATTTCTTCTCTGGTTGTCCGTCTGCTTTTGCCTACCCTGAACTTTGCACACATTGCTCGAAGAGCAGTGGCACCCAGGAGAGTTTGGGTGTGGAGGGATGGGGGTGCCTGAGGTGGCGTCTGATGGTCAGTGGTCCACTGGCGGGGAGATGCCAGGGGTCACTGGGCAACTCACTGCCTGGTTTTCTGGGCAGTAAGCTCAGTGAGAAGTCATGGAAAACCGACAGACAGAGACAGAGAGACAGACAGACAGACAGACAGAGCCAGAAACAGAGAGAGAGAGAGAGAGAGATAGACAGAGACAGAGAGTGAGAGAGACAGAGAGAGACAGTCTGAGACAGAGACAGAGAGAGAGACAGAAACAGAGAGAGATAGAGAGACAGAGACAGACAGAGAGACAGAGAAAGAAACAGAGACAGAGACAGACAGAGACAGAGAGAGAGAAAGACTCAGAGAGAAAGAGACAGGGAGAGGGAGACTGTTTTACAGAGAGACAGAGACAGAGAGGGGCAGAATGGGAGAGGGAGAGGGAGAGTGTGCTTTCCCCCTCCCACTGGGAAGGTCACCAGGGTGTATAGACCGGGTGGCTCCCGCCCCGTGGAGAGTGTGGAGGCCGTTCTGTCCTGGGTCTGTGAGGAGTGGCCCATCCGAGGCTGGCCAGCAGGGCCCAGAGGCTGGCAGGCCCCGCCAGGCTGAGGCTGAGTGGCGTGAGGTGGCTCAGGAGTGGGAACTGCCCACCTGCTCAGACCTCAGGCACGGGGACCGAGATGGAGGCTGTGCTGAGCTCCGGGCAGAGCACTTCCTGCATGGTCTGCAGGAGTTCACTTCTCTCTCACGGCGAGGTGCAAGAGACCCATTCTCTCCTCCATTCATCCATTCATTCTGTCTATCTTTGTTGAACTCTGACGTCTGGGTCAGAGTGTCCTACGGAACTTTCTGCGATGATGGCATGGTTCTAATCCACGCTGTCCCCTACGGCAACGACCGGCTGAGCACTTGAAGTGTGGCTGGTGCAACTGAGGAAGTGGTTTTAAATTTTTTTAATTTTAATTAATTTAAATTTAAACTTAACTGACCACATGTGCTTAGTGGCTACTGAACTGGACAGCACAGTCCAGGTGCTGAGAACACAGCAAAGAAACAGACCACAGCCCAGACCTCAGGGAGCTTCTATTCCGGGAGACGGATGATGAACCAGGGGGGCTGGGGAGCTGGAGGCGACTGTGACCACGATGACAATTGTGATGATTGTGACAGCTGTGGTGACTGTGTTAGGGGCTAAATTGTGTCCCCAAAATTCATCTGTTGGAGTCCTGACCCCCAGCACCTTGGAGCTTGACTGTATCTGGAGATGGGGCCTTTAGTGTGGTGACAAGTAAAAATGAGGTCGTTAGGGTGGGCCTCACCCCGAATGACACAACCCAAGGAGAGAGGCCTCAGGAGGAACCAGCCCCGCCGACACCTGGATCTCAGACGGTCAGCTTCCAGGACTGGAGACAATAAATTCCTGTTGTTTAAGTGGCTCAGCCTGCACTGCTTGTTACGGCCACGCTGACTGAGATAAACTGTCCAGCTGTTACAGCCGTGGCACCCCCGCCCCCTGGCTCAGCTCAGCCACCTCGGTGACCGTGCCCTGCGCCTCCATGGCTTTGCTCCACCCGGAGTCCCCAGTTGGTTCCCCTGGAGCAGCTTCCCCATTGTGGTCCACCGTGAGGTCACTCGGAGCCCGTCACGGCCAGGACAGGGACTCGGTGCCCTCCCCAGGCAGGTGCTCATCAACTGCTTCCCCCAGACCGAGGCTCCCTCCCCTGCAGCCACCTCCCCAGGTTCCACTGCCCCCTCCCCCCGCCGGCCACCTGAGCCCTCTGCCGGGGCCCAGGCTCCTTGCTGCCTATCGTTGCCTGGAGACTGGAGGCTCTTGTCCCTGGGGACTGGACTGCGGTGGCACCACGATCCTGAGCAAAGGGAGTGCCAGCCACACTGGGTGGTGCTAGGGACACTGGTGCCACCACGGAGCCCCGAGCACCCGTGTATAGAAGGACGCCACTCTGGGGGCTGCTGGGAGGGGGAGTGAAAGCAGCAGGGTCCACCTGTGTCACCGGGCCTGGGGTGTTACTGAACCGGGGGTGACCAGACACAGAGGTGCCCGGCGCACAGATTAGCGATCAGGATCACCCCCGAGGGACCTCAGGGACCGCTGTGCCACACCGCCTGGGACGAGCCAGCTGAGAACTTCCCCAGGAGAGGGACCTGCCCAGACCCACACAGGGTCGTGGCTCCCTGCACCAGGTCGGGGGCTGCAGGGTCCCATGGGCAGGGGCCCCCCGCAGCTGGCACAAGGCGAGTCCCTGCCTTCCGTGGACAAGGCCCTCACGTTGGTCCTCAGGAAGGGGGCACAGGCGCCCACAGATGCACCTGCTCACACCTGGCACACCTTTTTGCAGGGTTCTGACCCACCTGCAAATCTGGCCTGGGCCACGTGACCCCACAGAGTTTACCGAGTCCGACAGAGACGCGGGCCTCAGGTCCTCACGGCCAGACCTCCACTGAGAGCAGCGATTCCCGAGGGTCTTCTGAGGATGGCTCCTTTGGGAGTACTAACTGACACAGAGATGCAGCAAATCCCTCAGTCAGCTCACCTGGAGCATCCTGGCTGGAAACAGCTCAGCTGGCGTTGTCCCTGCCTGGTGCCTTCCATGCATTGAGACAGGGACATTCTAGGAGGCAAAGGTGCAGGCGGACACGTTATGGCACATTCCAGCAGGTTCCAGCATCTGTGACCAGAGGTCTTCTTAGCTGAGTGCTTCTGGGACGGGTGGCCTGAAGCACGTGTGTTGGAAACTCTGTGTTAGGGGTGTGGAGAGATCGCTGGACCCTTCACCATCTGCCCAGCGTTCCAGAGCATCAGAGTGTGACACGCCCGGGGTGACAGGAGGGGAGCTCACGGGACACACTTAAAACAACGTGCCGTCCCCAAGACAAGCAGGCCTGCAGTGGGAGGGGATGGGTGGCAGGAGTGGAGCATGGCTGCCAGGGGTCAAGCCAGGCCGCTCTGCCCGCCGTAGGAAGGAAGGTTGCGAAGACGCCGGCTGTGGGCAGTATGGTTCTCTTTCCTTGGCTCCCCCCCCCCGGGGACTGCCTCTCTCTTGGAGCGAGGCAGTCTCGCAGGGTGGGCAGGCCTCGCAGTCCCGAGTCTCGGCCAGGCCATGCCCCTCCAGTTGGGGCCGGGGCCTCGAGAGAATGAAGCATTGCCTTCCCGACTGCCCGCCCCTCATGTGCTGCCTCAGCCCCCACCCTGGGTGTATGTGGGGGCCCATGGGTCACAGTCCCCAGGGACAGTGCTGTCACCAGCCCGGCTCCCCTCTGCAGGAAGGGAGGTCCCACCAGGATCCTGCAGAGGCCCGAGGAGGCACTTCCTCCCCCCTCAGACCTCAAAGGTGTGAGTGAGACCCCAGCCAGCCAGGCCCACGAGGGTGAGGGTGGAGCCCAGCTTGCGGGACCACCGGGGCCTCCCAAAGTGGACCTGCTGCCACCCCGAGGCCCCTGTAAAGGTGGCTGAGGGGCCACCCTTCTAAACTCGGGACCTTGGCTGCCGCCATTTGAAATGCCTGGACGGTGGGTGGAAGCCCACCGGGGACAGGGCACAGTGGATCCTCGGCCTGGGAGCAGCTCCCCTCAGGGCACTTGTTTGTCACCAAGCACTGCTGCATTTTGGGTGAGTTAATGGTAGTGGACAGCGGCCTGGGGCTCGCCGGCCTGTCCAGCTGTCCGAGGTGGTCCCACTGTGCGCAGAAGGCTGCAGGGGGGCTGTGGGCGTGACTCCCTGGGACTCTCTCCTTGGAGCCCAAGTTTGGACCTTAGTCCTGTTTTGGTTCTGAGATTGTAGTGGGCTGAATGGTGGCCCCAAGAGATACGTCCACTTCCTAACCCCTGGTACCTGTGGATGGGACCTTATTTGGAAAAAGGGTCTTTGCAGATGTGATTAAGTGAAGGGTCTGGAGATGAGGAGGTCATCCTGGCTTATCCAGGTGGCCCAAATGCAGTGACAAGTGTCCTTCTAAGAGACACACAGAGAAGGAGAAGCAGACATGCAGGGAGGCCACGTGATGACGGAGGCAGAGGTTGGAGTGACGCAGCCGCCAGCACAGGGATGCCCGGAGCCCCAGGAGCTGGAAGAGGCAGGAGGGACCCTCCCCCGGAGCCTCTGGAGGGAGTGCAGCCCTGCGAGGCCTTGATCTCGGACTTCTGGCCCCAGAGCTGGGCAGTCACACGTTCTGTGTGTTCACCACCAGTCTGTGGTTCTCTGTCGGCAGCCGCAGGACACTTGCATGAGTTCTCTGAGTGGCGCCGGCAGAGCTGGGTGGGTTTGCCTGAGTGATGTTTCACGAGTGCTCTTTGGCCCTGGGGTGGAAGTGGGCACAGAAGGAGAATGGACACAATGCCTCAGTGGCGTCCCCCTCACTTGGCATCGTCGTGGCTGCCGTCCAGGGCTCTTGCACATGCTGCTGCTCTGGATGCCCAGTTCAGCCCCACGGGGCGGCACCACTGTCTGTGTCTACAGGGACGGAGGGGGACCCCAGGGGGAGCTGTCCCCAGCCCAGAATCCGGGCTGTCCTGGAGAGGCCACCCTGCAGCTCAGGAGCCCGGCACATCCTCTCCGAGCGCTGGAGGCGCCTTCTTTAGGGCTTTTCGGGGCCTCATAGGGCAGTCCCAGGAGGAGGCGGCTGGAACCCTGCTCTGCTCCTCAGTGGCCCTGGACCCAGCAGGGAGGTGATCGCTGTGTCCTGGAGAGAGTGAGACTGAGGGGTGATGGAAGATGCCCACAAGGCTGGGACCTGAGCCAGAAATCCGGCGCCTGGAGCAGATCCGACGCCAGAGTGTGGGCTGGGCGAGTGGCTGTGTCGCCCACCAGCTGCCCTTCAGCCACCAGGGAAGAGCAGGGCCGGGGCGGGTGCCACCTCTCCACCCCCCAGGGCCGCTCAGCAGAGCAGCAGCCTAAGAAGCAGCCCCAAAGGAGAGACCCCCATCTGCTCCCCTCGACCAAAGCCCCCTCCCGTGCAGACGCCTCAGGCAGACCTCCCTTTGGGTTTCCTCCACAGAGGCGAGACCGGCCGCCCTGACTGCTCCTCAGCATGCATTCACGTGGACGTGCCCCAGAGCACAGCCTCCGACAGCCTCAGCCAGGGCCCGGGGAGCCACGTGCGCTTGTAAATCAGGGAGTGCTTCTACCAGAGCAAAGGTGTCTCCCAAAGGAATTCAGTCGGGAGGCACCCATGCCCGTCCTGGCTGCCCCAACTGCGTTTTATTGCCGCCAGCCCTTTGAACTTTGCTCGAGTTTGGTGACATGCTTTACTCGGCAGCCGGGTTGTGACTTTAGAACCCAGCATAGGGTGAATGTTTCACCCAGACGGTCGCTTCGGAGGCAGCCGGACACCTCTGACTGTGACGCTGGGTACGGAGGCCACAGCAGTCACCCGAGGACGCAGAAACGCGGACGCCTGCCCACGGGGCCCGGCCATGCTCAGCTCGCGCCTGTCGCTCCATCTTGGTGCACGCGGTGCAGGTGTCGACGTGACAGTTACAGAGCAGGTGGGCAGTGTCCTGGGCGCGGGAGGGGGCGGGGGCTCTGGTCCTCTCGCGCTTTTGTTTGGAGACAGGATTCTCGTGAGTTCAGTTCGATGCTGTTCGTTTTGGCTGCTGTGTGTTGATGCTGTTTGGCGCCCCCGCGCTTTTCCCTCCTGATGGGCCGATGGGGCCGATTGTGGAAGAGCCCTCACACGCGGCAGAGCCCCGAGGGCAAACCCTTCAACCTACGGCACCCCGCCAAAGGTGTAAGCTCGCCCGGTTCTGGAAGTGTCCACTGTGCACAGTTGTCTCCGGGAGGGAGCAGTCCCACCCTCAGGAGCTTCAGGTCCTCAGAGGCCCCCCATTTCCAGATAAAGCCTGGTTGACCCCGTGGGGGGCACCTTGACTGGCCACCGAGGCCGGGAGGCCTTGGGGTCCGGGAGAGGCCCCTGAAGGTGGACGTTGGCCAGGGGTGGGTGACAGGTGGTCAGAGGAGGCCGGGCACCGGCCCGGGATGAGGGCGGCAGGACTTCAGACTGGCCGAGGCACCAGGAGCCACCAGCACCGTGAAGTCAGCGGCTCCAGGTCAGGATTTCACGCCGTCGCTTGGAGACGGATGCTTTCCTGGGGGTGGCGCTCTGCCCAGGCTTCCTGGGCCCCAATACGGTGATGGTCACACACCCTAAACGAAGGACGTGAGGTTCAGTGGGAATGGGGAGAAGTTCCGCAGAAGCCACTCTGAGGTCTCAGAAACGTGTGGTCACCTCCCCTGTGCCAGGCCCTGAAGGGGGCGCTGGGGGTGGGGAGGCTCAGACCTCAGTGCCTGTGCCGCCTACCCTGTCCTGACCTGGGACAGTGACACGCTGGCGCGAGCAGGAAGGCCCTCAACCCTGAAGGCCACTTCGAGGAAAAGGTGCCTGAGCTGCCCAGATGTCCAGCCCAAGGACAGCGGTGCAAAGGCCCTGGGGCAGTGCCAATTTCAGGACGGGCTGTGGACATGAAGGAAGACTCCCCAGTGCGACGGGTAGAGGCTGTGCCCGCAGAGCTGGCTGTGGTGCTGCCTGTGGCAGAGACCCCCAGGCAGGCCGAGGAGGGGAGAGCGTCACAGTGGACAGAGCAGGGCACAGGTGCCCTGGTGGAGCCATGGGCCTGGGGAGGCCGGGATGGCTCAGTGGAAGGGGGCGTCCCATGTGGTTGGTTAGGGGAGAGTTGTGGCTTTCTGTGGTCGGCCCTGAGCTGGGAGTGGGGCAGTCACTGACCAAGTCCCGACCGTCTGGACCCATCAGGGCTGTGGCTCAGCTCCCAGGCTGGCAGCTGCAGAGGTTGTGGGCCAGGTTCTGTTGTCCGCTGTGTCTGCGGGGGCTACACAGGGGGCAGGCTTTCGTCATTGCTGGACTCGAACGTTTTGTTTGTTTGTTTTCAGCTTCCTGGGAGGGGACCCACGTGGCCCCACCTGTGATGGGGTGGATGACCCTGTAGTGGAGGCAGAGTGAGCTCCACAGGTGGACACCCAGGGGAGAGAGTGACCTCACGGGGACCAGTGAAGTGTTGCTGGCCATGCACTGAAAGGCACGGAGAGGGTGCACTGTGGGGTGCACTGTGGGGCACACTGTGGGGCGCACTGTGGGGCATACTGTTGGTGTACTGTGGGCGCACTGTGGGGTACACTGTGGGCGCACTGTGGGGCATACTGTGGGTGTACGGTGGGCGCACTATGGGGCACACTGTGGGCGCACTGTGGGGCGTACTGTTGGTGTACCGTGGGCACACTCTGGGGTACACTGTGGGCGCACTCTGGGGCATACTGTTGGTGTACCGTGGGCGCACTCTGGGGCACACTGTGGGCGCACTGTGGGGCATACTGTTGGTGTACCGTGGGCTCACTGTGGGGCGTACTGTGGGGCGTACTGTTGGTGTACCGTGGGCGCACTGTGGGACACACTGGGGGGCGTACTGTGGGGCATACTGTTGGTGTACCGTGGGCGCACTGTGGGTGCACTTTGGGGCGTACTGTTGGGGTACCGTGGGCACACTGTGGGGCGCACTGTGGGGCGTACTCTTGGTGTACCATGGGCGCACTGTGGGGCGCACTGTTGGTGTACCGTGGGCACGCTGTGGGGCGTACTGTGGGCGCACTGTGGGGCATACTGTGGGTGTACCGTGGGCGCACTGTGGGGCACACTGTGGGTGCACTCTGGGGCATACTGTGGGCGCACTCTGGGGCATACTGTTGGTGTACTGTGGGGCATACTGTTGGTGTACTGTGGGGCGCACTGTGGGACGCACTGTGGGTGTACTGTGGCTGTACCGTGGGCGCACTGTGGGGAGCACTGTGGGGTGCACTGTGGGTGTACTATGGCTGTACTGTGGGGGCACTGTGGGGTGCACTGTGGGTGTACTGTGGGGACACTGGGGGGTGCACTGGGGGTGTACTGTGGGTGCACTGGGGGTGTACTGTGGGGGCACTGTGGGGTGTACTGTGGGTGTACTGTGGGGGCACTGTGGGGTGCACTGTGGGTGTACTGTGGGGACACTGGGGGTGCACTGGGGGTGTACTGTGGGTGTACTGTGGGTGTACTGTGGGGGCACTGTGGGGTGTACTGTGGGTGTACTGTGGGGGCACTGTGGGGTGCACTGGGGGTGTACTGTGGGGGCACTGGGGGGGGCACGATGGGTGGACTGGGGGGGCACTGGGGGTGCACTGGGGGTGTACTGTGGGTGTACTGTGGGGGCACTGTGGGGTGTACTGTGGGTGTACTGTGGGGGCACTGTGGGGTGCACTGTGGGTGTACTATGGCTGTACTGTGGGGGCACTGGGGGTGCACTGTGGGTGTACTGTGGGGGCACTGGGGGTGCACTGGGGGTGTACTGTGGGTGTACTGTGGGGCACTGTGGGGTGTACTGTGGGTGTACTGGGGGGGCACTGTGGGGTGCACTGTGGGTGTACTATGGCTGTACTGTGGGGGCACTGTGGGGTGCACTGTGGGGGCACTGGGGGGTGCACTGGGGGTGTACTGTGGGGGCACTGTGGGGTGTACTGTGGGTGTACTGTGGGGGCACTGGGGGATGCACTGTGGGTGTACTGTGGCTGTACTGTGGGGGCACTGGGGGGTGCACTGTGGGGTGTACTGGGGGTGTACTGGGGGTCACTGTGGTGTGCACTTTCGAGGTATACTCTAGGGTGCGCTGGGCGGGTGCATTGGCTGCGCACCCGGCCCTGTTCCTAGAGAAGCCCTTAAGCTAGAAGCGAAGTCGCAGCTGCACTCAGGGGCAGGCAGCTCTTCACGCTCGCAGGAGAGCCAGGTGAAAAGAAACCAGGTGGCAGTGCAAGCCCGCGAGCGTGGTTTAGGGACTTCCTCCCGACCCGGGAGCTGGCCTAGAAAAACACTCGGACCGACGTGTGTGGGTCTCCTTTTCACTCTCAGGCCCCGACTGTCCCTCTCTAGGTCACCGGCCTCCCCAGGGTTGGAGAGTGGGCTTCTGTTCTGAGGACAGGGCCCTGTGGATGCTGAATCACATGCTGATGGGCAGCGTAACTGGCCAGGCGGCTCCATCACCAGACTGGCCCCCGCAAAGGTGTGAGGAGCTACTTTTACCCACCGGTCAGTCACACAGCCTCACACAGCATAACACAGTCACACAGCTGCGCCCTCGGCCACCAGGGGAAAGCCTGCTCATCTGGAGAATTCTTCCTTTTCCTCCATAGGTTTGCCGATACAGCAGAAAAACACCCACAGACAAACATGCCCTTCACCCTTGTCCTCCCTCAGCCCCTCGGCCCGGGTGGGGTGGACGCTAGAGGCCATCCAGGTCTGCTGCTGCCCCCTCTGTTGTAGGAGGGCCCCAATCCTCGTCCACACCCCACTGTCCCTGTCTCTAGGCCCAGAGCCCAGCTCCCTGCTCGCTAACCTCCCAGCTTGCTGCTGTCCCAGGTCACACCCAGCCAGAGTCACCCCAGGTGAAGCAGCTCCACACCCCTTGGCCTGGCCTGCCACCCCACAAGGCCCCACTCGTCTCCCTGCACGGGGCAGGGACGAGCATCCAGCAGAGGCCCAGGGAGGCTGCCTGCTGTGAGTGGGAGGCGAGGACAGCGCCAGGCGCTCAGGGTGGCATGTGTGGGAGCGAGGTCCAGATAAAAGGTGTATCTGTGTGTGTGTGTGTCTGTGTGTGTGTGTCTGTGTCTGTGTGTGTGCATCTGTGTGTGCGTGTGTCTGTGTGTGTGTCTGTGTGTGTATGTCTATGTGTGTGTCTGTGTGTGCGCGTGCGTGTCTGAATGTGTGTCTGTGTGTGTGTGCGTGTGTGCCTGTGTGTGTCTGTGTGTGTGTCTGTTTGCGTGTGTGCGCATCTGTGCGTGTGGGTGTGTGTCTATGTGTGTGTGCACGTCTGTGTGTGTCTGTGTGTGCGTGTGTGTGCGTCTGTGTGCATGTGTGTGTCTGTGTGTGCGTGTTGTGTGTGTGCGTGTTGGGTCTCATCCTGGGGGGCTGACCTGGCCCAAGTGGGGAGCCAGCCGTGCTCCACAGCCCCAGGTGTCAGGAGGGACAGGAATGGGAAGTGGGCTGACCAGAGCGAGGCCGTGAGGCCTCCCGAGGGTGGGCTCAGAGGTGAGAGAGAAGGGAGGTGCCCGGCCTGGGCGAGGCAGGGTGTGAGGGACATTTAGGAGAGAATCAGGGATGCGGGGAGTGGCTGGGTCAGGGGTCAGGAGCCTGGGGTGCCAGGATGCGACGCAGCCCCCACCGCACACGCCCACCGTGGGTCGGGGACGGGCTGTGGGAGCGCACACAGGGGAGCTGGTTGACACGTCCCATAGTCGTGGGTGCCAGAGCTGGGCTGAGGGCCTGGGCTGATCTGGCCGGCCCCACGCTGAGCTCCGGAAGCAGGAAGAGCCTCCTCATAGCCGCTCACTTTCATAGCTGGCTGGACCACAGGGGCCCCAAGATGCGGCCCGGCTGGGGTGGGGGGCTGCAGTAGTCCCCTGCCAGGCCAGGGCTGTGGCCTGTCCTCTCTGGCTGCCCACACGGTGTCCTTGGTCCATTTCCCGGCCTCTCATGGCAGCTCTCATGGCCTTTTGGGATGTGGCTCGCACTCAGCCTCGCGTGGCAGGGGACCCCAGGTCCCACTGTCCCCTGCGCTGCTCTGGGCCACCTGTGCACTCTGTCCTGGTCCCTGGCCCATGACGGTGGCGTCTCTGCCATAGTGGCTGTTGCCAAACCGTCCCCAGGCCGTGGGAATTGACCATTTTGTGGACCTGATACTAGAGACAGAGGCTAGGAGATTCTAGAAGCCCTTGTCTGCTGAGTTATGTGGCCTGTCCCCTGATGCGCCCACCTCTGTCTGATAAGGGAGTTGTGGGGGGCACATTTGCCATCAGCCAGAGCTGGACCCCCAGGAGAAGGTGCATTTCTCCCCAGTCACACCAGTGATTCCTCTGGAGGGAGGGATTGCGTAGCAGCAGCCGTGGAAGAGGGAACAGCCACCATGCCTCCTCTTCCCCGTGGCCCGTCCACGGCCCCCTTCTCTGGGCTTTGTCATTTCTCATCAGCAGCTGAACGTGGGATCCAGGACAGAGCTGGTTGTGTGGACCGAGGGGCCTGGCCTGTGTGTGTCCTCGGGACCAGAGCCAGGCGAGGACATGGCCGACCTTGCTGTCCTGGTGGGCAGGACCCCACACCCTTCAGGGCACAGACATGACCACCAGGCTGTGGGGGACGTCCCTAGTCACCATGCTGACTGCGGTCAGAGCAGTCCCTCCTCTTCCATCAGGGCTGTGAGAGGAACGGGAATCAGCCTTGAGGACGTGGGCCGTGCTGACCAGCAGACACTGTTTTTCATTCACAAACATATTTACGTGAAAAATCCAACAAAGTTGTAAAGCGACGTCACGCTTGGATGCACGTTTACAGCCTGTCTCCAGGGAGGGAAAACGCTCTGGGTCTCATGAACCGCGGGCCCCGGCCTGTAAACCTCACAGCCGGATCATTCCAACAGAACCGGCCGGAGGGCAGTGCGTCCACAAAAAGCCGGGACGTGTGCACAGCCCCACTGTCTACTCGCGGGTGTCAGAGTGTCGGAGCGTTGTGGACAGATAAAGCTCCCGCTCGGGACGGCGGGGGTGGCAGCGCTGGCGGGACCAGAGGTGAGTCTGTGATGCTTCTGTCACATCTTTAACTGTTGGAAGGTGAGGCCGGGCGCGGGAGCCTGTGGAGGCCTTCCTCACGTTGGCGTCACACGCTGTCACACCCCGCACAGGCCAGTGCACCCGGGCCTGGGGCTTGACTGTCCGACAGGAGGCTCCAGGAGCAGCACGCAGGTTTG
The DNA here is from genome assembly GCF_057802395.1 of Ceratotherium simum simum. NCBI lineage: Eukaryota > Metazoa > Chordata > Mammalia > Perissodactyla > Rhinocerotidae > Ceratotherium > Ceratotherium simum. The sequence goes on along the minus strand of NC_141917.1, from coordinate 900,677 downwards.
CTTCCGGGGCCCCTGGACCTCCCGCTGCCTCTAATCAGTCTCCCAGACTCGGCTCTCGGGGCTCATCTCCAGCGCTCTCATGACAAAGGCTCGAGCCTGACAACACGCCGACATCTTCCCCGCATTTCCCTCACCTCCCGTCCCCTCCCAGAGGTGGGTCCTGTGACCCCCGTTGTATAGGTGGGCAGACCAAGGCTGTGAAGGCTTAGCGTCAACCCCAAGCTCACTCCAGGCAGTGGCAGGGCCCCCAGCTGAACTGAGCAGAGCGTCCACAGGCTCATCCAACCCTGACTTCTCCCTGGACGGCAGCAGAGGGCCCAGCAGAGGTGGCCGGACAGCGCACACCCTTCCTACTGGTCACTCCCAGAATGGGGTGTCGTCCCATGGAGGTGACAGAGGGGAGCCGAAGGAGGAATGTCCTTTTTTCCACCCCTTTTGTATATGCACGTCCCTTCTCCAGGCCACTCTGCCGTGTCAGGCTCTGGTCCGGGGGAGGTGTCAGCCGGGTCCTGGGTGAAACGAGAGGCCTGCGGGATCCACATCCCAGGAGACCAGGGGACCACCACGCTGACCCCAGACACTGGACACCACCAGCTCAGGGGTCAGGAGGCCAGGCCTCTACGGAGCCTTGGGGACACGGGGCTGCCACAGGTCCCTTTCTCGGTGAGCCTCAAGGACAGCCTGCCTGCCACAGGCTCTGTTCTTGCTCCTATAATTCGATGTCCTCTGCACGTCCCTCCTTGGGCTGGGCCGGCCTGTGTCCCTCTGAGGCTGGGGGGCCACGGCTGTGCTGGCGGCTCTCATGACTCACCCAGTGGGGATTGGGGTGTGATCTCACAATGCCTGTTAATAAAGCACCTGCTAACGCCATCCACGCTGTGCAGCACCGATGGGCGACTTGCTTGCGAGCTTCCAGCAGCTCCTGCAATCGCACGTGGGCCTCTCTCACGCGGCAGACCTCCAGCCTCTTCCTGCCGACGCCTGTGAGCACTGAGCTTCCTTATTGTGGTGAAACACACGACTCAAACTGCGCCATCTGAACCACGTTTATGTGCACAGCTCAGTGGCATTAAGCACATTCACACTGTTGTGCAACCATCACCACCATCCATCTCCGGAACTTTCCATCTTCCCAAACTGAAACTCTATCCCCATTAAACACCAACTCCCCATTCCCCGACCCCAGCCCCTGGGAACCACTATTCCACTTTCTGTCTCTAGATTTGATGACTCTAGGAACCTCACATAAGTGAAATCACATAGGATTTGTCTTTTTGTGACTGGTTTATTCCACTTAGCATAATGTCCTCAAGGTTCATGCATGTTGTAGTGTGTGTCAGAATTTCATTCCTTTTTAAGGCTGAATGATATTCCACTGTATGGATGGACCACATTATGCTTACTCATCCGTCCATCAATCCATGGACACTGGGGTTGCTTCCACGTTTTAGCTATCATGAATAATACTGCTATGAACATGGGTGTACGAATATCTTTTCCAGACCCTGCTTTCAATTCTTTTGGGTGTATCCCCAGAAGTGGAATTTCTGCATCATATGGTATATTCTGGAAGCGCCATGCTGTTGTCCACAGCGGCTGCACCATTTTACATTTCCACCAACAGTGCACAAGGGTTCCAATTTCTCCACAGCCTCACCAACACCTGTTATCGTCTGCTCTCTTGATAATAGCCATCCTAACAAGTGTTTGAGTTTTTTAACACACTACAAATGTGTAGCTGGAGGGGACTAATGGTCAAGTGTGCCCAGAGCAGCAGCAGCAGCCCAGGAGCTTCTGGGGGCAGTAGGACCCTGTTTTAGACTCTGACTCTCTGGCGGGCCCAGGAGTCTATCCTGAGAACACGCTGTGATGCTGAGGGCTGAGCAGGTTTGGGGGCCACTGGTGAGCCCTCTGTCTGCTGTGCACGTGCAACCTGAAGTTGGGGGGAAGGGCACACAGCAGTCAGAACGAGCGCCCACCCACCTCTGCCGCAGCCTCCAGCCAGCCTGCCCAGGTGCTCTCTGCCTCAGTCGGTCAGGGGCATAACTTGGCTCACCTGGGATCACCTGGAAAGGTAACTACAGAGTGACAACCGGGCGGTGGTCTGTGAAGCCCCCGGTGCTCCCTGGGCTGAGCTCCCAGTCTCGACTTCTTTGAGGTTCCACAGCAGAAGTAACCCTGAAACTCCAAGCTGAGGCAGAGGGAACCTCGCCAGGTGGCTCTTCCAGCCTCCATCACACTCTCGGGTGTGGCTGCGGTGTGGACGCTGGTCAACGAGTGTCCACAGCCATAGGCCAGCTGACTCCTATGAGCGTTCCTGACTGTCCTCGCACCCCAGAACCTGCCCCAGAGGCACCTTGCCGGGGGCACCGTTGCTTTTCTTGCACGAGGTCCTGTTGACTGTAAAAATGATGAAAACACGCATCTAATTGCTGTGCCTGGCTCTCCTCTAATTGTCCCCCAGGGGACCCGCAGGACAGAGTCTCAGGGACCCCATGCAAGCTGGTGCATTTGAAAATCTTCCGTCCCTGGGAGAGGTGGGTGTGGGGACTTGACCCTCGGGCCTGAAGATCCCGGGGCCACGGCACCTCAGGAGGTCATCGCAAGCTTTGTCTGTCTGCACCCCCCAACTAGTGCAGGGCGGGAAGACCCAGCCAAGAGCCCCACAGGACACCAATTAAATTTGAGTGTCAGATACACACAAATGATTCTTAGCATAAGCAATATCTGGTCACACCATACCAAAATAAAATCCAGTATTAATCTGAAATTCAAATTTGACTGAGAGCCCTGTGTTTACCTGGAGACCGACATGGGGTTCCCTTCCACCACGGACGTTGCCCGATTTTAGGACGTTGTGATGGCCCCGGGTCCTGGAGGGAAGGAGGCTGGGACCACGCTTAGCAGAAGGGACCTGAGGAGACGTGTGGGGACGTTGGGACAACCTCGGGAGGCGGGGGGTGGGGGACGAGGGTAGTCCAGAGAGCAGACGAGGGCTCCTCACCCCTGGGGTCTCCACGGAAGGGAAGGGGAGGGGAGGGGTGGCGAGTGGGGCCCGGCCCCCCCAGGGGGGTGAACTCTAATCTGGGATGTCCCTCTTGGGAATCTGCTCCTGGGGGCTGCACCACCCGTGCCCCCAGGTGAGCAGGATGGCAAAGGGCGCCCCTACCCGCGAGCGCTCCCAGCTTCATCCCAGCCTCTAGCATGTGGGTCTGCGAGGTCCCTCCGCTGGAGGGCGGCGCCCAGGGTCCTGGCATCCAGGTGACCGTCGGGCGGGTAACAGGACGGCCAGTAGGGGGCGGGGGAGGACCGTGCATCGGCCGTGGGACGGGAACAACAGGAGAGCGGGGCACAGAGTCACACCTGCGTCTGATGCCTGAGCCGGTTTTCCTGAGGGGGCCTCGTCCACCATGCAGGACCCTGCTCGTCCCCTTCAGCCCTCTCAGGTCCTGCCAGGAGGCCATGGGGTCAGGTGGGGAGTCCCAGAAGATTCCAGCCCAACCTCATAGTCCCACTCAGAGACCCTCTCACATCCTGCCATCCCCACAGCTTGACCCCAGTGTGTCCCCCCCGCCCCCCCCACCCAGCGCCCTGAGCCTGTACTAGCCCTCAGACCACCCTCCCCAGTCAGATTGCTACGGGAGCCCCACACTGCCTCCCAGGTCCCCTGGCTCCACCCTCAGACTGGCCTGGGCACTCCCCTTGGCCGGAGGAGGCTGCAGGCTGGGTCCTTCTGAGCTCTGCTTCCCCCTCTGCCCACCTGGACCACACCCCCTGCTGTCCCCTCCCCCATCCCCCTCGGTGGCCCTCGTCCTCTGCCTCTTGGCTCCCCAGGCAGGGGTCTCCCTGTGCACCCATCCAGGTGTGTCCGAGGCTGCACATTCAGGGAAAGATGGAACTTTCTCCCTTTCTTTCCACCCACCTGACTAGGGGGGCACCAAGCAGAAGGCTGGGCAGAAGTGGGGGCCCCAGCATGTCCTTTCTGGGGGGTTGGAGCCTTGAGCTGAGCCCCCTTCTCTCTCCCTCCTCCGGGCCATCCTCCTGCTCTCCTGCTCAGACATACAGGATCCTCTCCTACGTATTGGGGCCCAGGGCCCGGCCCCCCGATGTTGCCCCTGAGGTCGCAAAGGCCCCTCAGCCGAGGCGCCCCCTGTCCAGACTAACCACAGGTCACTTCCTTGAAGCCAGCTTCACCCAGGGCACCTGCCGGTCACCTGGCCGAAGCAAGTGCTGTGGCTTCTGGAAGATTCTGGAGGGCTCTGAAGCTGCCAACCTTGGACACCTTGAGGGGGCGGAAGAAAAGTCACCACTGCAGCTACGACTCCTGTAACCAAACAAGTGCAGTTTTAGGTGATTTTCAGCATATTTTCTGAACTGCGTCCAGAAATAAAATCATGGAGGGAACATCGAGGCTTCTTGGGTTTTAACCTTCTATTTTAGGGGAGGGCTGCCCTGCGCGGATGTCCCTGCCTCGTGGGTGGTCTGACCCTGAGGGTCCAGCGACCGTGACCCTGCAGTTCCAGCCTCTGGTGACAGCCGGGCCTCTTTTCCTTTCGAATCACTGGGTTTCAGGCTGAGGAGTCACACAGCACTGTGGAAGTGTTTTCCAATGTCATCCCAGCCAAACCTCATCTTCTTCTTGTTAACCACGTCAGCTATACCCCACCAGGGTTGGGCCATCGGTGAGTCCTGGTCTCTGTGCTCCCTTGTGAGGCCAGGCCCCTGATTAAGGCCAGCGGCATGCCGGCCGGTCACCTGGATACCATCCCTCCCCACCGCTGGGCCCCGGGGGCGCTGTGGCTTCTCCGGGTCGGTTGGGGCCCTGCATACCATGGGAAGGACTGGAGGGCAGCAGGGAGCCTGGCTCCGTCCCTCACGACCCAGCCGCCCTGGCAGTTCCTCAGCCTCCTGCACCTGGGGTCTCGGGCTGACCCTGCGCGGCCCCTGGGGCGCTCCTGGTGTCCCCCTGTCCCCTGCCCCGGCACCTGGGGCAGGTGCTGAGCCTCCAGGAGACCCCAGCCCTCGGGGAAGAGAGGTGGTAGTTGGTACCCCCTCGGCTCTCATGGTGCGGGAACAGCACAACCGGGAAGGCCCCTCCGCCCTCAGACTTGCTTGGAAATGCAGGGGCTTTTAAAATGTATTTATTAATTGTTTTCTGAGGAAGATGAGCCCTGAGCTAACATCTGATGCCAATCTTCCTCTTTTTTGTCGAGGAAGACTGGCCCTGGGCCAACATCCGTGCCCATCTTCCTCTACTCTATATGGGACGCTGCCACAGCATGGCTTGATGAGCAGTGTGTAGGTCCGCACCTGGGATCTGAACCTGCGAACCCCGGGCCGCCGCAGCGGAGTGCACGCACTTAACCACTTGCCCCACCAGGCTGGCCCCTAAAACTTATTTTTTAATTGTGGCAAAATACACAAAATATGAAATTTACCAGGTTAACCGTCTGTAAGTGTGTAGATCGGGGGCATTAGGCGCATTCATTGTTGTGCAGCCATCACCTCCAGATCTCTTCATCTCCCAACCGGAGCTCTGTCCCCGTGAGACACTGCCTCCCACCCCCTCTGTCGTCCAGGCTGCCGGGGCCTCGGGTCTGTTACCGGTGAGCCGGAGTCCTTGTGGGCCTGTCTCCCTCTTCCTGCCCCGTCCCTCCCGCTGCCCCTTTCCATCCCTCGCCCACCTGACCCTCCAGGAGCATCCCTGGTACATTCGCAGCCACCGTCCTGCTTGCGTGCACACACGTGGCTCCTCATCTCCGTGTCCCCTTCACGCCTCACACGTCCGTCCTCCCCCGGTGCCTCCCACCCAAAGGTGGGGGCTGCTTCCCAGAACGCAGGGGGATTCAGATTCCCTGTCCCTCCGAATGCACAGGGCCCCTGCGGCGGCACCCACCCTGCCCGTCAGCTGGGGCGGTGCAGGGCCACAGCATCCAGCTGCAGCGTATAGGCCCAGGTGGGGCGTTCACTCTCCAGACACTTCAGATCCGCCTGGTGCCACCGGGAGTGTCCAAGCCGGGCGCAGGGTCTCTGCCTCACGGAGGAGAGAGGCACGGCTGTCCCTGCGGCGGTGAGGGGCTCTGCTGGCTGTCATACCTCATCCACCCCTGCCCCGTGGCCCAGGAATGGCCTGGTGGTAGCCGTGGGAGGCCCCTTGGGGAGGTGCCTTTGATGTTCAGGAGACGTGGCCATACCCCAAAAGGTCAGAGCCCTAGGTGGGCACCCTCACACATGCTCACACTCACACACTCACCCATACACACACTCACACACACACACACACTCCGCTGCAGCCAGGCGGGGATTGACAGAAACCAGGTGGGCCGCAGAGGCCACCTCTGACCTCTGGCCTCCCACCTCCCGCCTGCGGCCTCCAGCAGGGCTGGTGTTGACAAACTCAGTGTGCTCTGGGCCAGCTCGTTATTACCAAACACTCACTGAGCGCTGACAGTTGCTCTGTCAGGTGATGGAGGGCAAGACAGCTGAGAAGGTTAATTCTAGAACTTTCCATCAACAAGATGTGGAAGAAAGAAACCTTTGTCTAGGGCGTCCGGGCTGAGATGTGCTCCAGCGGTGCAGGAGACTCGGCGGGCTGGGGCCAGTGGGAGGTGCGGGCGTCCCGCAGGGGACTCATGGTCCGTCTCTTGCTTGTCGACTTCCTCTCTCGGGGAGAGATGATGGAGGGTTTCTGCCATGCCTCTCTGACCCCAGTGTTCCAAGCAAGGGCTACGTTATTCAGGGTTTATTTCCCGCGCTGTAGGACAACAAAGAGTTTGTCTAGGCAGCTGGGACCAAGTGACCTCGATGTCACTGGACTCTGGGCTGGCGCTGACGTCCTGCCCACAGAGACCAGTTGGCACGGGCGGTTCTTCACTCACATGTGGTCCTGCGGGACGGCACTGGCAGCCGGGAGCCGGAGCTGCTGCCCTCCAACCACCGTCCCCCATCTTTCTTGGTAGATTCATCCATTTTTAAGTAAACTTGCACCCGCATACAACACAAACAGCCAGAAGCACACAATCCTACTTTTGCTGCTGCTTGAGTGACCAGAAGGTGGTCACTCACATGTAACCATCCCTGGGTGAAAAACAGAAGGTTACAGCCCCCAATTAATAGCATCTTAGATCCTTTCATGGGACGTAGTATGTCTCCTTTTGGTTTTCTCTTTCAGTTCCTTGAGACAGATGCTGACTTGACAGAATGAGCTAGGCAATTCCTTCTTTTTTTAGTTCTCTGCAACAGTTCAATATAATTGGTGTTATTTCTTCCGTAATAAATGTTTGGAAAAATTTGCCAGTGAAGCCATCTGGGCCTGAGTGTGTGTGTGCGTGTGTGTGTGAAGATTTTAAATCATGGATTTAATTTCTTCATGAGCTACAGTACTATTCAGAGTCCTAAATGAAGATATGGGCACTCCCTCTGAGGCTCATCTCTCCTTGATTCTTCAGCTTCTGGTGGCCTCAGGTGGCCCTTGGCATGTGGCCACGTCACTTTAACCTTCGCCTCCATCCTCACATGACCTCCTCCCTGTATCTCTCCTCTGGGGTCTTCCAATCTGTCTCTCCTTTTAAAGCTGCCAGTCATATTGGGTCAGGGCCCACCCTAATCCAGTGTGACCTAACCTTAACTTGATCACATCTGCAAACAGCCTGTTTCCAAGTAAGGGCACGTTCACAGCTCCTGGGGTGAGGACTTCACCATACCTTTTGGGGGGACACGGTTCGACCCAGGACACCATATTTGTAATTTTGGCAGGATCCCCTGAGGTGACTTTTTCCCTATGCAGTTTTAGCTGCATCTGACAAGTGTTGCTAGGTTGTATTTTCATTATCTTTTCGTTCAAACTATTTTCTGCTTTCAACTGTGGTTTCTTCTCTGGCCCATGGTTTCCTGGAATGTGCTGCTCACCTCCCAGATGCCCGGGGGTTTCCTGGTCGTCTCTCTGTGGTTCATTCTCTGCTTCTTGTCTCTGGTCAGAGGTCCAACTCTCTATTATCCCGTTCTTTGAAATCGGCTGAGATTTGTGTTATGGCCCAGGATACGGTCAGTTTCGCTCCATGTTGTGTGTGCATTTGGAGAGGATGAGTTCTCAGCTGTGGGCGCGTGATCTAGTGTGTCAGGTCCATCTCGTTACTCCTGGGGCGCACGTCTCCCCTCTCTCTACTGATTTGTTTGTCTGCTGGCTCTGTCAGTTACCTCGAGAAGTGTCTTACGACCTCTGACTATCAGGAAGGAAGCTCTGTTTCTCCTGTGAGTTCTGTCGGCGTCTGCCGTTTGGGGCTGTCACAGAGCACAGGGCTCCAGGTGTGACCTGCCACCCTCTCGTCACTTAGCATGGGTCTCTTCTGTTCCTGCCTTCTCTGGTATGAAGCGTGTGTTATCTATTATCTGCGTAAATCTGGTAAATCAGCACTCTCACCCCTTCCCCTGCGGCATGAGAATCCCGGACTTGCCCTCGGGCCGCGTTGCTGTGTGTCCAAGTCTACGAACACATTTCAGGTTTTGAACGTTAACGTCCACTCCACGTCTGTGCTGTCTTATCCAGTCAGGTTCTCGCCCACTCCCCTACATCCTCGTCCCTGTGGTGGTTCTGCGTTTCTCTTCTTCTATCGGGAGCCATTTGCCTTCAGCTTGGGAAGAATTCTCTCAGTTTTGTTTGGAAATGTCTCTGTTTTGCCTTCATTTTCAGTGGCCGTATTCACTGGTGTGGAGCGGAGGTTGGCTGTCTTCTTCCTGTGCTTTCAAGAGATCATCCGTCGTCTCTGGCCCCAGCTTCTCTGTGCCCACCTCCCACAGACCCTGTCCTGGCCCCAAGCTCAAATTGCAAATCTTCTCTGTTTTTTTTTGTGAGTGTGTGTGTCCTTCCTCCCCGAGAACCTCAGAGCACAGCGCTTAGTCCTCGTCAACCTGATCTCTTGTTTCTCCTTCGCTGTGCTCTCCAGCACCTGTGTGTGATGTGCTTGGGTCTGTGAGTTGTCTCTGGAAGGATCTGGCTGTCCCGTCGGGCGCAGACTGACTGTGGGTTGGAGTTGTGAGGCCCCTGTGACCTCGGTGTGCTTCAGTGGCAATCAAACCTTATTCTTAAAATGTATTTTTAACTCGCTGCCCCGAGGAAATAGAAATTAATGACTTGCAATATTTACACAAAAAGTCGTTCTCTGTAGATAGCAGTGGATCTAAAAGCACGTGAGTCTGTCTGCTCTCATGTGATTCAAGCCAAATATTTAAGGTTTGAATGAGGTAATTAAGCCAAGAGATAGTCATCCAACTCAGAAACTGTTAAATAGACTGTCCTCTCTCTCCTCTTCATGGAGTAGAAGAAAGTCAAGAAAAAGAGATGGGTTTTGGTTCAGTTTGCCAAACAGAACTTGACGTTTAAAACTTGAGGTGATGGCTCAGCCCGGTTGGAAAATGTTTGGCATAATTGACGGTATCCAAGTCTGCACGAGTCCTCGGCCCCCACTCTCCCCCGGGCCCAAGGCCGACGGACATGCACATGTGTGTCCCCCAGGTCTCAGCCCAGAGTGTGCGCGGCCCCAAACCTGTCGGCAGGCAGGTCCTCTCCCCAGCCTCGGTCTTCGGCGGTTTGTCAGGACCGGTCGGTGTGACCTTGGGACAGGCTGTTGGTCACCTTATCTGTGCTGTGGGTAATAATAGGATGGAAATCACTGCCCTGGGCACCAGAGGGACCTGCTTATCTCCGGGCAGCTGTTTAGTTTAAACGATTGTGAAGTATTTTTGTCTCAGCAATGCTGGCACACGCTATGGAGCGTCCCGAGGAAAGTCAGGCTCCTTCCCCTCTGTCTGCCCCAGGCCTACGGAGAGGTCTCCTGTCTCCCCCCAGACAGAGGAGATTGCCTGTGTGCGTGCCTGTGTGTGATTCTTTACAAAAATCATAACTTACTTTAAATGCTTCTATGTCTGACTTAGGTATATTCCCTGGAAATACCTAATATCCACATCACTCTATACAGGGGAACTCATTTAGTAAAACAAAAATTATTCACAATGGCCAAAAGATGGAAACAACCCAAGTGTCCATTGATGGATAAAGGGATAAATAAAATGTGGTCCAGCCATACAGTGGAATATTACTCAGCCTTAAAAAGGAAGGAAATTCTGACACATGCCACAACCTGGATGGACCTTGAGGACATTATGCTGAGTGATTAAGCGGGTCACAAAAGAACAAATCCTGTGTGATTCCACTCATGAGGTCCCTAGAGTCGTCAAATTCATAGACACAGAAAGTAGGATGGTGGTTCCCAGGAGCTGGGGGAGGGAATGGGGAGGTGTTGTTTAATGAGTGCAGAGTTTCAGTTGGGGAAGATGAAAAGAGTTCTGGAGATGGATGGTGGTGATGGTTGCCCAACAGTGTGATAAAAGGTAAACTGAGATACATTAAAATTTCCGGGAGTTTTTCTGAGCAAAGACAGACTCGCATCTGGCAGAGGTGTTCAGGAGCACGGCCCAACAGGAGTTGGAGGAGAGGTTTTGGAGAGAGGACGCAGAAGCAAAGCAAGGAGACTGATTGGCCAGAACTTCAGCGGCCGGCGTCCTGCAGTCGAGATGCTGCTCACAGGTCTCCTTTCTCAGGGTCCCAGGCACACACTCTGCTCAGGGTCTGGTTTGCTATGTAGACCGAGGAGCCGTGTCATTTCACTGCGTTCACAAATGTGAATGTGCTCCATGCCACCAGACTGCTCGTAATAATTCATCTTGTGTGTATTTACCACAGTTAAACAAAATTAACTTTTTTTTGAAAAAGGAAAGTCAAAATGAGACAGTTTTTGACGTGTCCTTGAGCGTGGTGCTGAGGAAGGCAGGGCAGCCACAGGGCAGCAGTGACCCCAGGGCCCCCATCCCACGCACGGGGACGGCGTGGTGCTGGATGGCGAGACAGCCCCCAGGGAGGTGCCTTCATCCCCTCCGACCATGCTGGCTGAGATTCAGACACTTGGCCAGTTTGAAAGCCATGTCTCCCCCAGTCCTCACTGCAGCCTGCGAGGGGGTCCGGTTCTCAGAGGTGGATGCTGTGGTCAGCAAGGTGACAGATTCCAGGCCAACCCAGTGACCGTCCCCCACAGCAACTCGGGGAGAGCAGGGGGTCGATGCGGGCTCCCTCTCCTAAGGAACAGAGTAGGGACGATGCTGGGACGAGAGGAGCCAGGACCCGCCCAGGCCGCATGGCCGCGGTGCCCCACCCTTGGCCGTCCCCAAGACCCCCTTGAGAGCTTTGGGAGGGACAAGCTCACAGGAACGGGGGTGTTGTCACCGCGGGCCTGGGGGTGAAGCTGGTGTGCGAGGTGGTGGCCCCTGCCCAGGGGGGTGTCACTCACTGAGCTCAGTGAGCCCAGAGAAGGGGTGGGAAACAAACAAGGGTGGGGGTGGCGGGGTCTCACTCCCGGGACAGTGTCCAGCCTGGTTCCTGCCCCTGCTGCTGTGGCTAGCCAGGGCCCTCCAGCTAGATCCCCTGGGGGTGGCTAAGTGGTCGCTTCGAGGCCATGCTCAGCTGCCCTGGGATGAGGGTCTGGGACACAGACCCCTGAGTGACCCACCGAGATGCCTCGGGCAGACACAGGCCCCAGAGGAAGGCAGATGTCCTCCTGGACCCGGTGTCCTCTGCCCACGCTTGTCCACTCTTATCCTCCCAGCCACGGCTGTCCAGGGGTGACACCTACAGTCTGCTCCCTTGGGCCTGGTCCCCGAGCCAGCTCCCCTGTGGGGCCCTCCCTCACTCCACTGACGTTTCAACCCACCCACCAGCCGGGGCCTCCTTCCCCCCAGTGACCACCCCTCGCAGCACTGTGCACAGTCTACCTCTGTCCTCGAGGCCTGGTGACCTTGCTCCTAGACCGGATGGAGCCTGGACGCCGGGACCATCTTGTCCCCCTTCGTGTGTTCAGCCTCAGCTGGTGCTGAGGGATGGAGCGTTGAGCTGATGAAGGGACCCGTCAGTGAAGGAAGCCACCCTCCCCTGGGAGCCGCATGACCCCCACCCTCGCACGGCCCCCGTGGTGGACACCACCGCCCGCTGGCCACGGGACGGCAGCACTAGCATCCCTTCCCAGGCTGGGTGTGCACGCAGGAGAGCCTGCACCGACTGTGAGGACGCCCATGCACGTGTGTCCAGGGTTCACCCCCCAGGGCCTGCATGAGGTTCAGATGGGCAGTGGGCTCGCATCCCAGGAAAGGCACAGCTCCATCTGACCCCTCCACTCACCACCTGTGGGACCGTGGACACACCAGGGCCCTCGGGGCTCCTTTCCTCGTCCTAGCCCCACCGCTCGCTGGCTGTGTGACACCTATCAGGTTACTCAGCCTCTCTAGGCCCCACAAAATGGGCATCATTGTTGTGCCTATGGATGGTCATTTTTTTCTTTCTCGGTGACTAGTTGAAGTTACACACGTGAAGACTCAGACTGACACGCTGTTAGTGACTGTCCCGCTGAGAGAGCTGGGGCCAGGGTTGGGGATCGGCACACAGGGGCCTGGACCTCGGCCTCCACCCTCCCCAGCAAGGCTGTGAGCCACGTGAGGGGAGCGACGGAGGTGCGCTGGCCGTTCTGTTGGCCTCGGCACAGCCCCTGTCAGGGCCAGATGCCTGCTAGGTTGAACAGACCGCTGTCTGGGGTCTGACACCTGGTACACCCAGGCTGGGGACCAGGGCACTTTGTTGGGGACTGTGTCGGCCAGATGCAGTTCTCTTAGGCCTAGACACTTCGTGACTTAACAGATGTTGGCTGGCTTGTTCTCTCCTTGTGATGGAAACGTCCAGGTCCCCGGCTGCCCGGTCCAGGAGGGATTAGGGACCCGGGGGGTAACTCAGGGGAACATGGAGGCGCATGGGAGGGCTGTGCTAACTGGGCTGCCCCCCTCCATGAGGCAGAATAGAGCCAAGCATGGAGGTCAGCGTGGGCTCACCCCTACGTCAGAGGTCTGCTCTGAGCCCCTCCTTCCTGGGAGGTGCGCACGGCAGCCCACACCCCGGGTTCTGTGCCTGTGTGCACTGGCAGCCCCGTGCAGGTCAACGCAGGGCCCGGTGCACCCCCGACCTGCCCTCCTGCCCCCGGGGGTCTGCTGTCCCGAGGTCTGGCCATGGGCTGGTCTGGCTTGCCCTGGAGCCTCAGGTGGAGGGGATCCCACAGCCCCTCCCCCCCCCTTGTGAGATCGGGCGTGTTGTGTGCGATGCCACTGACTCTACACTCCTGTCCGGTGCCCAGCGCCCATGGGCGTGTGGGTTGTTTCTGGCCCGGCTGATGCACGTGTGCCGCTGTGAACGTCCCGGTGCACGTCTTTGGTGCCCCTACCTTTGGGTTGGGAGTGAATTGCTGGGTCGTGACGGACGAGTGTGTGGTTTTCCGGTTACTGCCAGAAAGCCTCCAGAGCAGCTGCCATTTCCCACACCCGGCGGGGTGGGGGTCTGTTGCCCCTCGCCTTCAGCCGCACCCGGCTGGCTTGCAGTTGTGGGCATTCTGTGCCCCTCTGTGTAGCGTCTGTTCGCATCTTTGCCCCTTTTCCTCAGGTTTTGGCTTCTCTTTGTTCAGCTGTGGGCCGTCTTCACAGAACCCAGATGCAGGCTGGTTGGCCGCATGGATGGCAGCGGCCTTGGCGCACTGGGGCCCCCTTTCCCACTCTTCTCGGCATCTCCTGAGGCCCAGGAGTTAGTGACTCTGACATTAGTGACAACCCTTTCTCAGTTTCCGTCTGTGAAGAGTGCATGTTGAGACCACAAAGGAATTCTGCAGCTATCGTTTTTAGTGTAAATCTGTGTTTTGCAGCCCCTGACTGCAGGCAGTGCTCCTGCAGGCTTGGGGCCTCCCCGATGGCTTCCCCTCACACCCAGGCCCAGCCCAGGGGGCCACTCCACGGGGTCCTGTGAGCCTGCCCGGTGGATCTGTGGCACTCTGAGGGGTGAAACGCGAGACCTGGCCAATCCCCTCCATCAGCAGAAAGGCCCCAAGTTGACAGCAGTAACGTGCAGGGGAACCTGAGATGGTGGGCTCTGATGGCCTTCAGGGGGACTGAACGGCTGGGAGCAGCCTGCATGTGCGTTAGGTCCCTGCGGACTGGACTTTGGAGGGAGAAGGGAGCAGCAGAGGGAGTAGCTGAGCCTGAAGGGAGGTCAGAGGCACCAGAGCCCACAGCTGGACGCTCCTGTGCCCACCCCTCCCAGCACAGGACAGCCCGGGGCTGGCCCATTTTGGTCCTTCAGTGGAACTCTCTGGGGGAAGTCCAGAGGGAACAGGGTGTGCTCCTGGCCTGCACTTTGAAACGCCACTTTCCAGAGAAGCCTGGGGCCTGCCCTGCCCCCGCCGTGAGCCACCTTGGGCCTGTGCTGGGGCTGGTGCAGAGATGACAGAGGGACAGCAGGGTGGACAGATATGCCACCGGGACCGGGCACCTCTGGTAGGGGCTGAGGCCGGGTCACTGGCCCGCTGGGGCCCTGGGCACTTGACCATGCGTGAGACGGGAGGCGTGGTGGCAGTACACGTACAGGAGTGGATGGAGAGGTCATACTGTGGCCAGGGCAGCTTCAGGCATTTCCAAAGGGGGTTCGAAACATCTGCATCCCAAGGAGAGCCGTGTGGGGGCTCCCAAAGTGTCCTCGGAGCTGACAGCCCTGGAGGGGTCTGGGGAACATCATGTGGGTGCAGGGAGACAGTGGGGTCCCCACCTGTGCCTGGGGCTGGAGGGCCTGCCAGGAGTCTGGGCAATGGCTGTGGCCCCCAGGAGAGGGCGGTTTGGGAAGACGTTGGCAGCAATCGTGGGTCTGGCCTTTGCATCCCAGGTTCCCAGTTGCATGCTTTAACAACGCCGCGGGTGCCGCAACGGTGGAACTTTTTTCTAAATTATTTTATTGAGGTCGTATTGGTTTATAACATCGTGTAATTTCAGGTATACGTGATTACATATCAGTTTCTGTATAGACCGCATCGTGCTCACAATATCCGGTTTTTACCTGTCACCGTATGTTATGTGCCCCTTTCGCTCTCCCCCGACCCCTTTCCCCTCTGGTAACCTCTAATCTGTTCTCCTTATCCATGTGTTTGTCTTCCACATGTGAGTGAAATTTTAAAATGTCGTGCTGAGTGGAGAGCGTGTTCTTAGAGCTTACCAAAGACATCTCTAACTTCTGTGTCTCCTGTCAAGAGAGGACTGTTTCATAGATTGAATTTTCACATATCAGACTTTGGTTTCACAAAAACGAGGCAGGGCCCTCCTTTTGGGACCAATTATAAAACGCTGCTCCACCGTCTTCCCTCTGCCTGCCGCCCCAACCTTCCACTGCAGTCACCGGAACATTCCACCAGGCGAGAAGGTCTGGTGTGCTTATCACTGACAACTGCTACTTATCTTTTTAAAATTAAAACAATTGGCGCTTGTGCTCACCCGGGGTGGGGCCCCCGGGGGAGTTGGGGAGCTTCCCGCTCTGTCCCCTGGCAGCTGGGTGCTGGGCCGGCCCTCTCTGCCCTGGGGATGCTGAGAGCCCCCCCCAGGCGGATCCAGGCCCATTACTCTGCCGTCCAGTAAACCAGGCCAGAGGCCCCTCCAGCCACCTCTCTGCTCTGGAAGCAACCCTCAGAAGCTGTCCGTGTCTTCAGGGATAGCTCAGTTTATTCTGAGTGTGGTCGTCTGGTTTTCCCGTTTCCAGACCACAGCAGTGGACTTGACCGAGCCCTTTCTGGCCGTGTGATGGGCCAGGGTTTTACCTCCATCTCGACACTCTCATTTTCCTGGCGGGAGGACCCCCAGTCTATGGGCAGGAGACTTACCCGGGAGAGCTTTCTCTGGCCTCACGGTTGAGTTTATCCAGGCCCGGACCCCTGGGCTCAGGTACCGCCTCCCTGTTGTTACTGTCCCCGAGAATTCTGCTGGCCTGGTCTGGTCGCTGTTCTACCTAGCTGGTCGGCTTTCCCTCTCTGCAGTTTTCAGATAGGTCTTTGTGAGGTTCTCAGAGTGCACTGAAAGGCTTCTCGGTGTGGGGCTTCATCAAGGGGCTCCAGGTCCTCCTGGAGGATCACTGGCAGGAACCCGCTTCCCTGGCGTTGGCCCCCCAGGCCAAGGCTGCGCCCCCTCACCCCACCCCAACCCCAGGCCAAGGGTCCCCCCACCCCCTCACCCCTAGGTCAAGGGCTCGCCCCCCCCACCCCACTCCCATCCCCAGGCCAAGGCTGCACTCCCCCACTCCAGCCTGAGGCTGCCTGTGCCTCAAAGGGGAATGTCACAGCTCCAGGGCCCCCTATGTCAGTCCTAGGTTCATCCTCAGCTTGGAAGGATCTGAACCCATGTGGAGTCTGCATGGCCTTTTCCCTGAGCTGACAGCAAACATTTGTCCAAGATTTATTTGAAAAAGAAGTTACTTGTGGATCCAGAACAAGAGCTGGAGACACAATGGTGGGTGGGCGTCTCCACTTGAAAGGGCAGGAAGCCTTCAGCTTGTTCCGTAATTCCCCAGCCTCCTAACAGGGAGGCCACAGCGCAGGTGCGGGATCTCCGACAGCACCATGTGAGGACGGCATCGGGGAGGGACACTGGGTGCACGTGGTGTGAGTCCCCAGGCTGGGGTGTCAGGAAGCGGGAGGATGGAGGCCCCACAGCCTGCCCCTGCGGGTGTCCCCAGGGCTTTGACCTAAGATAATCTCTCCACAAAGGACGATAACCCCCTGCCGCACTCAGTTCCTTGCCTTCCACCTTCTGTGCCCTCCCAAAGTGATTTACTTTTCTCAGATACAGGATAAAGCCCAGCCAGGTCTCTGTGGAGCTCTGTTGGTGGGATCCCATCTTCCCGTCTTCAGATTCATCCTGTTAGAAACAAACAGGCCCCAAATGGAGTCGCTCGTGCCAAGCCCCACGTCCCAAACCATGACTTAATACCTAACTGAATGACAGTTTCAACCTTTCCCAGGACTGGAGTCTTAAACCGGTCAATCAGGGATGACCTGTTGGCACCAAGGAGGTCATACCTGGTGACCCCTAGAGGAAAGTGACCTGCCACAAACACTCTGCTCTTTGTGGGGATAACTTCCTCGTCCCCCTCCCTCTGCCTGTCTCTCTCACTTTGTAGAGCTCCTCGGGGCTCCTTTCTATCTGCTGGATGGGACGCTGCCCGACCCATGAATCGTTGACTAAAGCCCCTGAGATCTTCACATTTACTCTGCTGAATTTTGTTTCTTAACAAACCTCACAGGTACTTGAGTGCTGTGTCCACTCGGGGATCTGCTCCCCGCTCACGTGCACACCCTGATCCAGGAGGCAGAAGGGCAGGGTGGGAGGCCCAGCCACCGGCCGGATGTCCTGAGCTGGGGCGGGCAGAGCAGGGCCAGCTGGCAGCAGGATGTCAGAATAACTCACCAGGGGGCATTGAAGGTCGTGGAGATGACAGTGTTTTCAAGATTTGGCCATTTGTCACTTTGAAAGAGGAGCTTTCACCTAGAGTTACCAAACGATTTTATTGTGAAAAATTTCACCTACAGAAAAGTGCAAGGACAGTCACATGCTCACGGCCCCCTAACGTCCCGTACAGCTGCCCCTCCCCTTCCATCTTTCTCTTTAGTCCTTTTCATCTGGCAAGTCCTGGGTTTCTGTTTTTGCGTTCTCAGGTGACAATGACGTGTTTGAGGAGCCCAGGCCATTGTTTTGCAGAACCCCAGAACCAGATAGGTCCTCAGGGCAGGTGGCCTGCCCGCCCCTCCTCAGAGAGGGAGTGTCCCCAGGGCCGGCTGCAGGGCATCTGAGCAGGCAAGCCACCTGCCCGTGGAGGGGCTGGGTCCCAAGGTCAGGTCGGACGGAGCCTGGGGCGGAGGGGCCTGCCTCCATCCACTCTGGCACAGCACGGACATCCGCTGTCCCTGAGGCCACAGCCCCTTTCTGAGCCACTGCATGTCGAGCAGACGTGGGGCCTTCCGAGACCACCCCAGCCCTGAGCAGTCCTCTCTGGGAGTTCTCCCCACCCTGCCGTCCAGGAGAGAGTCCAGATCCCATAGGGCACCCAGAGACTCCCAATGTGTCACCTCCCCTCCGCTTATCCCCTGCAGTCCTCACACCCCACCCTTTCGGAAAAGGCTTGCCATGCTTTTTGTTCTAAAAAAATAGCTTTAGGTAATGGGCCTCCCCCTCCACCCTCTTCTTCAGGGTTCCCCTCCCTCTGTTCTCCGCCTCTCCCCCATTCCTCTCCCTCTCCTCCTCCCCCTCCCCCCCTCTCCTCCTGCCCCCTTAGGCTCTCCAGGTGGGCATGGCCCTCGGGGGTCAGGGCGGCAGCAGCGGTGGGGGCATCTTCTCTGCTTTGTGGTGGGAGTTGGCTGGTTCCCCAGGACAGGCGCCAGGCCATGGGGAGTGTGCACCTGGGCGGTGCCCAGCCCTTGGAGGCTAAAGGTGGCCGACTTCCCATGAGAAGTGGTCTTTGGCCTCCGGGAGCCTGGCCTCTTCCCTGGACCTGGGGCCCTCTCCAGGGGCAACACCCGGGCCCATGGGCATCACAGCGGGTTTCCAGAAGGAAAAGATGAGGCCACAGCTGAGGTAGAGGACCAACCACAGCCTTTGAAAAGGAGGGGAGAAGGGAGACACCCCCCAACCCCTTGCAAACAGTCCTTAACCTCTGGCCTCAGTTTCCTCATCTGTAAAACAAAGGGGTGACCTGCTGAGGAATGCTGCGGTCACCAACACAGCTGGACGAGGCTGAGACCAGGCCCTGGCTGCAGACCACCCAGTCTGCGAGGAGGCTGCAGCCCTGCTGCCCTTGAGAGCTCTGCCCATGCCTCCCCCTCAACAGGTGGCAGTAACTTTGGGTGGCAACCAGTGCTGAGTCTGCCTTTGTGGCCCAGGAGAGGGCCTGCCCAGCACCCTCGAGGCGAAGGCACAGCAGACGCCGTCAGGGGCCTCTGTTCCCACACCCCACCCTGCTGGACACACTCTTTGGGTCTGCAGAGCAATGCAAAGCTGGCCTTCCCTGGGAAGGACCCCTGGAGTCCCTCTTACCTTTTGGGGTGGCCTTTCCCCACTTTCCATGCTGTCTACCAGGAGAGGCAGCTGCCAGCCCTGACCTCCACCATCTGATGCTCATGCCCCTTCCACAGGACCGCAGGTCCCCCTCTGGAAGGTGGGGTGTGAGGGTAGACACGTACTGTCCCAGGCACCCCCTCCTCAGAAGGCTGGCGCTGGTGCTGGGGGGTAGGGGGTGACAGCAGAACCAGTGTCTTCCAGGAGCCCTGGGGCAGAGGGTGGGAACCAGGCCCACCCTACCTGCTTCTCTTTTATCTTCACTGGAAATGGCTTTTCTGAATCTGGTTTTAGGGCATTTGGTTGTCAACAGGAAAACAATGCAGAGCCCTGGTAATCCCACAGCCCAGAGTTAACCATTGGCCGCGGCTGCCTTTTAGGTCTGTAGAAACACACACACATTTTCCAACCTTGATCAGACCGTTGTGATTATTCCGTTATCCTATCTTGTGACCGTCTCTGCCCACCCCACCTGTATTTCTGCTTTATTTTTGTAAGACGGTTTTGGGGTGGTTCATTGCACCCAGATGCCATTACGTTTTGGATTAATTTCCCTTTGACGGGTGTCCAGTTGTTCCCTGGTGTTCCTGGAACTCGCCGGGTGCTGGAAGATCCCAGGCCAGGGCATCCCGCGTGTGCCGGCTGGTCCACAGCCCCGCCTGGCCCCGCCTTCCCTGCGCTCCTCCCGCAGCTTCCCTTCCCTGTGGCTTCCCTCCACCCCTGTCCCCGGACCACGACGGGGCGGGGGGCAGGGAGCACTCCTCTGAGCCGCAGGGATGGGCCTGGGGTCCTCGGCTGGCGGGGGGTCCTGTCGCAGAGCCCCCATGACTTGGGTCTACCGGGTTATGTCTCTAGTTGACCCAGCCCCCAGAGCAGCAACACCCTCGCCCCCCGGCCAACCATGGCTCCCTCGTGCAGGAAGCGCCCTCGTTGGGCCATTCGTGGGTGAGCCTCGAGCCAGGCAGGGCGGAGCGGGGACCGCCCGGGTGGGCAGTCCACTCTCGGGAGGGGCAGGCCTGCTCCTCGGGGGTAGGGGAGCATGCAGGAGCCGAGGGTAACCGCTGGGGGAGGGGCGACCCGGGGGGCGGGGGCGCGGGCTGCAAGGCGCCGCGGATCGGCCGGGGCGTCGGGGCGCAGGCTGGGGACAGAGGGCGCCCCGTCCCCGCCCCCGTGGCGCGCAAACTTTTCCAGGGGCCGCGGGGCCGCAGGTGAGGTCACGTGGGCCGGCCCGGGGCGGGGCCGAGGCGGTGGGCTGGCCCGGGTCAGTGGGCGGGGCCGTGGTGGGCGGTCCGCGCGGACCCCGCCCCTGCGCCCAAGTCCGGCGGCGCGGCGGCGGGAGTGGCGGCTGCGCCCGGCAGGAGCGCGGAGCGGGCGGAGTGGCCCGGCAGAGTGGCCAGCACGCAATGCCTACCAACTTCACCGTGGTGCCCGTGGAGGCGCGGGCGGACGGCGGCCAGGACGAGGCGGCCGAGGGGACCGAGGCGCCGGGCCCCCCCGAGGGCCGCGAGCCCGACTGCCCGAGCCCGGGTGAGCGCGGCCGCACCTGCCCGCCGGACAAAGGCGGAGGCCGGGCTACGTGGGCCGGGGGAGGGGGCGGCCGGAGCGGGAGGGGGCGGCCCGGAGGAGGGGGCGCCGGGCCGGGGGGGCCGGGCCTCGAGGGGGTTGTGGGGCTGCCTTCCACCTTTCTGCTCACTGTCCCCTCTCCCCTCCCCCGGGTCCCCCCACCGGTTCTCCCCCTCCCCGCCAGTTCTCACCACTCTGCCTCTTGCGGTTCCCCTCTCAACGCCCCCGTCCCTATACCCCTCCTGCCGGCAGAGCCCCCTCACCGAACTTACTCCTGTGGGCGCAGGGCGAGGGACCCTGCCGTGCCAGTGCTCCCAGGGGCTGCGGGGCCCGCCCTGCTGCTACCCCCGTGGCCCACCCCACAGGGGCATTAGAAGCACCTTCCTTCTCGCACGCGTGTGGCGGGGAGTGGGGAGGGGTGAGGGGTGGGAGACGCCCTGGGGTGGCTATGGAAACGGGGACGCGGCTCCCCCCCCACCCCCGCCCCCCGGCCGGGCGTACCCCGCGGGGTGGTTTCAGCTGGCCAAGCGCCTCCCTGCTTCCTTCCAGGCCTACCCTGCTGTGCTGTCGCGGCTGGGGCAAAGGGCCAGCCAGAGAAGCCCGGCTGAGATCCCAGTTGTGCGCCGCGTGGCCGAGGACAAGCCCACTCCCTCGTGGGTCATCAGCGGGAAGGACAGCAGGTCCCTGGCGGGGCTGAGGGAGGGCGCCAGCAGCACCCCCACAGAGCTGTGCTCAGGCCGGGATCCTCCTTGTCCTCTCTGTTTCTGGACTCAGGAGGTTTCTAGCACTTTCGTTTTCTCTTGGGGCATCCCCCAGGCCTGTTCCCTGGGTCATCTGTTATCCGGGCTCCAAGCCACAGCTTCCTTGCTGCTGAGGGATGGGTCACTGAGTGAGCAGCTTCCTCTCTGGTCTGAGCTCCCCTCTAGAAATTCGGGGTAGGCAGAGGAAGGAGTCTAGCGCCCCCCAGCTGGGACGTGCCCACCCGCCTGCACCCCTGGCCTCACTGCAGCGTTGCAGAGGAGGCTCCTTGCTCCAGGTGCTTAAGGAAAGAGAGCGAGGTCAGTGGAGGTGACAGGTCCGGGGGCAGGTCCTGCACTTCGGACCCCACTGCCCTGGCAGGAAAGGCTGGCACCTCCTGGGGCACCGTTAGGAGCCTGCTGTGAAGGCGCTGTCCTGGTGGGTTGGCGTGGTCGTCAGGCTCCTGCCTGCTCCCTCGGGTGTCCCTTCCCGCGGGGTGAGGCACCCACCCAGCTTTCCTCTGCGTTTGGGCGTGGGCCGGGTCACGGCTGCTGCCTGGCATGAGAGCCTGAAACCAGGTAGACGTGAAGGCAGAGTGTGCCAGTTCAGGCTTTCTCACCACCGCTCTGGTTCTGAGCATCGAGGAAGAGCACTCTCTGTGGTCTTTGTGGGTGAGCCTTGTTCCCAGAGGACACCAGCTGCCCTACCTGGGTGTGCGGCTCCCTGCCTGCTGGCCCCTTCTCGATGGACTGCGTTCACTTTCGCTCCAGACTGTGAGTGTGGCTGGTTTTGAAGCCGGGGATAACTTCCTCTCACTCATTTTCCCGTCCCTTCCACTCAGGAGGTCTGGAGCGGTGCCCCTGGGCCGACGAGCTCAGCTGGGCATGCGGCTGCCAGCAGGGCTGGCGTCTCCCAGCGGGTCTCCAGCCCTCAGGCCCCCCTCACTGAGTGCTTAGGCTTTCGCAGCCCTAACACCCCACAGTTCCTGCTGAGGGCTCGTCAAGAATCTCGTCTACCTGTGTGATCTCAGGCGCAGGAGCGCGGGCAAACGCCAGCTCAGGCCTCCTGCACGCTTTTTAACCAACCTTGTACCTCTGAGCCAAACTCGTGACACTGGGCTGAGCTGGCACAGAAATCAGTCCTGGGACTTGGACATTTTGTGTTCTACACACTTCACATCCCTCAGAAAGAGACGACAGCAGCAGGTTGTCGGGAACCGGATGGTGTCCGCTGGGGGGTCCTAGGCGGGTGTGCTGTTGTCTTTCGGGGTCTCTGCTTGGCTGGGCTCTGAGTTTTAACGTAGGCTGTCAGACCACAGTTGGTGCTCAGAGGTGCTGTGTGACAGGCACCATGTCGCCAGGATGACGGGGGGTGGGGAGGGAGGCTGGGGAAGCAACCGCACGCCCTGCTTGTTGGTGAGACCGTCCCGCAGGAGCTGGGAATACCAGGCTGGAGCCCCTTCTGAAGGCCCACTGCGTGGGGTCCACGCCCTGTGGTCCTAGGCCCGTGACCAAACCTGCCCATCATAGGATTGCTGGTGCTCACTGGAGTTCCCTTCCTGACTCCATAGCTGACCCTCGAACCTCCCAGGGAGGCAGCTGGCCTTCTGGGTGGGCCTCTTGGTGGTGAAGCAAGTTTAGGGAGGCCCTTCCGAGGTGTACCTGGAAGCCTCCGGCTCTCGTGGAAATAGGAGGCGTGGGACCCCATGGTGAGAGGCCAGGACAAGTGTTTTCTTACAGAGCGTGTGCTGAGTGTGGGTGGGAGGTGAGGAGGGGTGCTCTTATCTGCAGACCCACCTGGCCTGACCCAGAGCTTAGCAAGACCGGCCTGGTGGCCAAAGGGCCTCGTGAACCTGTGACGCCTAGAGCTGGAAGGAGCTGGTCGGCCGTCCTGGGCCTGCCTCTGCCTCCCTGTGCTCCAGGCGGGGGCCTCCCTGGAGCCATGCTGTCAAGTGTGGTGTGAAGCCAGGGCTCACCTTCTGGCCATCAGAGCCATGGTGGGTGGCAGTGTAGCAGGTGGCAGACACTGAGTGTTGACCTTGAACTGCCCTCGTTGCTTTGACCTTGGCCCTGCCCGGCTGGCAAGCCTGTGGCTGGCCTGCTTTAGAGGCAGGAAGACCGTGGCCCTTCCCCCAGGTGGTGCTTCCTGGAGGCCTGCCTGGAGGAGCCACTCCCCCGTGAGGGAGAATCAGGAGGTCGAGCAGAGGGAGGGCTGGCGTGGGAAGTGGAGGCCAGGGCCAGTTCTGGCTTCTGCTGTGGACCCGTCCTCAGGCCCTGCCGCCTCCACTCTCCCCACCAGCGAGGTGGGCCATGTGTCCTGGAATGACTGGGGTTCATCTTGCCTGGGGACCGTCCCATCCCTGAGGACAGGCGCTGCACCGTGAGTGACGGGCCGTTCTTCTGCATTTTATTGTGATGGGAGGTGGGTCTGAGGTGGAAAGGACCATGAATTCTGTGGCCCTGCGCTCCGTGAGTCTTGGTCTCTCTGTGGAAGTACTTAGAGGGGAGGTGGCCGGCGTAGGGGTGCTTTTCTGACTTCCAAGTACCGTGGGTTTTTAACTGACTTTGGGGACCCCACCCATCCTCGCTGTTTCTGACTGGGGTCTGTGGAGCCCCCACCCCAGGCCATGCAGGTGCGTCTGGAGGCCTTGGGCAGCCTGTGTGCCACCGTGGGGTGGGCGGTGGCAGGTCTGGGTGTCTAGGAAGATGCCGTGCAGGTCCCCAGTGAGGCGCGGCCTCGGGCCCCGGCCCCCAGCCCGCAGAAGGAGGCCCACCCGAGGGGCTCAGTGGGGTTGGCCCTGGCGGGTGTACTGGGCTGGCAGCCCTGCGTCTCCCGCCCCCAACAGAGCTGCCCGTGGCTCTGGCTCTGGCTCCCTCTTCCTTTGGTCGCTGTTCTCCTTTTTGGATTCTGTTCTGTGATTTCATGCTCCGCAGCTGAGCTCCTCCTGGCCGCCCGGGGGCATCCTCTCCCCCTCTGTGAAGGGGATCAGCGTCCTCTGGCCCACTGACCCAGGCAGTCCTGGGGAGCATCACCTTTGTCCTGCCGGGGCGTGGGGCATGGGGCAGGCCAGGCAGCGCTCTGTGAGGCCGTCCGCTGGGCCAGCTCAGGGGTTACGGGGACCTCTGAGGCCGTGATCTCAGGCCTTGAACAAGCTTTCTGCTGGGGAGTGTGGCCCCTGCTGCCACCGGGATGGCGAGAGCACGGGTGCCAAGGCTGGCCCGCTGATCTGGGGCGGGGACGGGATTCGGGGAGCAGCGCGGTTGACGAGTGGGATTGGGCACGAAGTTCCAGGTTCCATCCTGCTGGGCCAGGACTTGGAGCAGCAGCCCGATCCCTGGGTTTCAGGAAGGAAGGGGTGCGTCACGCTGACATGGGGACAATCTGAGCAGGAAGGACAGGCAGCGCCAGCTGTGCCCTCCAGCAGACCCCGGAGCTGGAGTCAAGGTGGCGCCTTCTCCTTGGGAATGGCTGCAGGTGGTCCAGGCTCGTGGGTGCTGTTTAGGGAGACTTCGTGATATTAGGTGGGGGGACAGGGGAGGTTACCAGCTTTCATTTTAAGGCAAAGGAACAAAAGGTAGTTGGATACACACCTTGGAGCGTGCCTGCCGAGTGCTGGGAACACAGCCCGTCTTCACCTCCCTGCACTTGTGGGGTCCCCAGACCATCCAGGTTACAGGTCCTTGTCTTAGAAATCTAGTGGGGAAGTGATTTAAGTCCTCCTGCTGAGCCTGTGTGTGTGTGCGTGCACGCATGTGGGCGTGTGCGCGTGTTCATGCCGTGGTGGGTGGAGGGGCTCAGTGGTCACCAGCATTGTCATATGGTGTTGGGTGTCAGGGCGTCTGTTCTTTCCCTGTCTGTCCCCCAGCGGACCCCATCTGGTCACCTGGCAGGGGGGTGCCTCCTCCTGGGGTGCTTGTCCCCATCTGGGCCGTGGGGGTGGTGGTGGGACTCATCTGCCCTGATGTGGTCTGCTCCCGACTCATGTGCCCTTTGGTCACTCTAGCAGCTGTGGCCTCTTAGACCCCACTCTGTGGTGTCTTCTGAGAAGTTCCTCCACCTCCCAGGCTCGATGCTGTGCTGGACATCACTGGTGGTGCTTGCTTCTCAGGGGCAGTCGCCGTGAGTTTGGGCGTGAGGGATGCCTCCGAGGGTCCAGCCCTGACGGCAGCCCCTCAAGGGGCCGGGCAGGCTCCAGGGCCACTGGGCGCTGGTTACCAGCAGCTACAGCTTGTTCTGTGAAGATTGTGGAGCGTCCACCGGGCTGGTCCGTCATGGTCCTGGGGACTTCAGTGAACAGAGCGGTTTCTGCCCTCCTCCTGGCGGACGGCGGCTGCAGGAGCCAGCACGTGGTGTGTGTGGTGGGAAAAATGGAGCGCCTTGGGGGCTGGTTTCGGGGTGCCCTCAGAAGAGAAGCTTGTGCAGCGCTTGGCGCTGGGGACAGTGGTGGCAGAGTGGCGAGGAGGTGGGTGTGGACGTGAACCCCGGCCCCATCCACTTGGAGACTGTGGGCTTTGGGCCCATCCTGGACCTGACGCCCCTGGCCCTGTGACCAGCCAGGCAGGCAGGCTCTGAGCTGCAGCGGCAGTGTGGGTGAGGGCACCCCGTCACTGGGTGTGGTGAAGGCTGGAGAGCTGGTCTGTTCAGGTGAACCTACCGCCCACCTGTCGCTGTTCACAAGGTGGGCAGTGGCCTTGAGTGGGGAGTAGCTGGCCCTGCAGACAGACCCTCTGCTCACACGGCCACCTCTGGTGACATGGGCATCTGAAGCTGTGGCTGTCCCTTTATCGTGTGTTGGGCCCAGCTGTGATTGTGGACCAGCGGGAGTCAGACTGTCCCGACGGTGACAAGGATGAGCAGTCTGCCCCCATGAAATGCAGCCCCCTGGTTTGAGTGTGAAATACTGTGGCCTGTGCGAGAGCCTGGCCCGAGAGAGAGACACCTCGGGGTGATGAGTCAGGGTCTGAAGCCATGGGGCTTTGAGCTGGCCCCGGGGAATTCCACAGCAGCCTGGAGCTGGCTGGGGCGGAGCGCACTGCCTGGTGTGTGGGTTCTGGGAGGCCCCTGGCATAGTGGAGCCATTGTCGGCTGGGTCTCATCTCTGTTACGAGGGAAGGAGTGGGCCCTGGAGGGCAGCAGGCCTCGGATGTGGAGGGGCCATTGTGCTGCGTGTCCTCGGGCATGTTAACCCACCTGTCTGTGCTGGGCAGTTCTCTGGGGCCAGGTGGGCCTGTGGAATTTCTTGCTGTTCCCAGCACCTCGATGAGGCCTGCACATCATTGGTGTCCTGGAGAGTGGGAGCCCCCACTTCTCGCCCTTGCCCTGAGACCTGGAAGGGGCCAGGAGCCGCGTGGCACCATCCGTCCCTCCCTCAGTGGTCAAGGCTCAACTGAATTTCAGAGCATTTCATTCAAGTAATAGACCCCAAATGTCCCCCACTGAGAGGTGTGGGGCGGGCTTACTCTGTATCTCTGGGGGGTCTGGATGGAGTTCTCGTGGGGCCATTGGAAAGGGGGTGCCACAAGAGGGTGAGGTGCCTTGTGTGGCACGGAGCTGGTCAGGGCCGAGGCCACGTGGGAGCCCCGATGGTGGTGGGCTTGGGGTCTTCATTTGCTGCAGCTCGGAGCATCGTAGACCACGCCAGGGGCAGCCGGTGCGGGCCAGAGGTGTCTGTGTCAGGTCGGACCCCGTGGGTGCTGTCCTCACTTCTGTGCTCGCGGGACGACCCGGCCGTGGAGGGGAGCCTCTGTCAGGGCCTCTGCCTGGCAGACCTGGGGCCGCGGTCCTGAGCAGGTCCTGGGACCCGACCGGGTGACTCCAGGTCTGCCTGGGCTTCTGCGTCGGTGGATGGGTGACCTTGGCAGGGACACCTTCCGGGACTGCTGGAGACGGCCTTTCCTCCCAGCCGCACAGCTGGGGCGAGCCACGGGGGCTGCGGTCAGGCTTGGGGCGAAAATCGAAGGTGTAGGCACAGGGGAATGGTGCACAACGTCCAGCTGCCGTCAATTGATTGCATTTGAGCTGCCAGCCGCCTGCCCGGTGCTGGGATATGAACTTTATAAGCGTCCTCCGTTGCCGATGTGAGACTGGAGGGCAAAGTTTGATCTTCAGCGTTAAGTATTAACTCCCGGTCTGCGGCCGGGTGCTTTCCGTTTCCATGGGTACCGTGAGCCCAGTCTTCTGGCCGTGTCCCTGGGAGTCATCTGCAGCAACAGCTGCGTGGGGGGCGATGCGGGCATCTGCAAGCAGGTCCAGGAGTGTGGGTGGGCCAGGGGCCTCGAGAAGGAGACTCCTCCGCTGTGGGGCGTGGGAACCTTGGGGCCGAGGCCTGGGTGACAGTCTGGGGCCCAGTGGGGCCTGGGAGTGAATGGCACTCTGGAATAGATGAGCTGGTCTCCTGGGCAGTGGAAGCCGGGTCTGGGGCTGTCCAGGCTCTGGCAGGTGGCTGGCTGTGGGCACCTGCTGGGGACTGGTCTGCAGGGGGCTGGGCTCCCTCCTGGGGGGCACTGGGGCAGTGCTACTGGGTGGAGAGTGCAGAGCACAAAGGGTTAACACCTTTCTTTTATGAAAAAGAGGGAAACTCCCTCTTCAGGGTAGAGATCTGGTCTGTGCAGATAAGCCCAGAGCTTCAGCAGGACCAGCCACAGCATGAGGCGCTCCGGCTCCACATCCATGGCTGCTGGTGCTGTGTGGGTTCTCGAACTGCCTGCCCAGAGCCCCGGTGAGCGTCCAGGTGGCCCCCTGTGGCTGGTGGGGGACACATGGTGAGTGGGCCCTGTCCAGGTGGCCCCCTGTGGCTGGTGGGGGGACACTGGTGAGCGGGCCCCATCCAGGTGGCCCCCTGTGGCTGGTGGGGGGACACTGGTGAGCGGGCCCCGTCCAGGTGGCCCCCTGTGGCTGGTGGGGGACACATGGTGAGCGGGCCCCGTCCAGGTGGCCCCCTGTGGCTGATGGGGGACACATGGTGAGTGGGCCCTGTCCAGGTGGCCCCCTGTGGCTGGTGGGGGGACACTGGTGAGCGGGCCCCGTCCAGGTGAGGGGGTCCAAGGGCTGTGTCCCTGGCCAGGCAGGGTGTGGACTGTTGGTGCCGGGGCTCGCCTGGTGTCTCGGGGCGTCTGCATGGAGCCTGTAGCCCACGCCTCTGGCCAGGCTCTAAAGTGAAGCTGTGGCGCCTCCGTCACCGGGCCCCTGGCATGCCTCAGGTTTGTTTCCTGTTTCTTTCCTCGGGCAGTTTCTTTCGGGAAACAATTGAGAGGAGGGAGTGCCATTTGTGAGTTATGTGTAGGTCTCTGGTGGACACTGTGATCCAAGGGCAGGTTATTAACTCCCTGTTTTCTGGCTTGTTCTCAAGCAGAGTCCTCGCTTGCCTTGGTTCCACGTGACTCACAGCCTGGGGTCTCTGTCGGACGTTGGGGAGGAGAGCCAGACGGCCGCCTCCGGCCTGTGTTTACCACTTAGAGTCAGAATCGCTTTTGGTTCTGCGCTGCCTGAAGCTGCCCTGAGCCGTTAGCGCTGCATTCTGAAGCCGAGCCTGTCTGGGTGTCCTTACGCACGCCGCACACTTGGTCAGCACGGTGGCCGTGGCCTGGCGCCATCCGAGAGGTGGGGGTGGCCATGCGTCCCTGCACGTCAGCCTCTGCTCAAGCAGGCGCAGCCACCCCAGGTGGGGCGAGGCCCCGAGGAGGACCCCAAGGCCTCCCTCTCTAGGAGCCAGCCTGTCTCAGAGGCGGCCACGACCTCTCGTCTCCTTGGCTGCGTCTGGTCACGGCGCCTGCGGGTCGGGCCTGGGATCTCACGGGGGCTTCCAGGCGGTCCCTGGGGAGGGATCGAGTGAGTGAAAATCAGAGGAGAGGAGCGCCAGGCTGTTCTTGGGTTTCCTCTTCCATCTGACGCGGGGTCTTGACCACAGCCGGACGGGGCCTGCATCGGTAACTGAAGCCGCCCCGGGAGGCTGCGGGGCTCCCGCCCTCTTGCCCGCCACCTGCCTCCCTGCCTTTGCCCCCACCCTGACTGGCCCGCCGTCCCGAGCCTTGGGTGTTGGGGCGCAGCGGGCTGGGCTCTTGTTACCCCCCAGGGCTCGGATCCCTGACGGAGGGGAGATCAGAGCATGAGCAGCAGACAGCATGTGACCGTGCAGTGTCAGGGGGTGGGGTTCCCCTGAGCCCACCAGAGGCCCGCTGTTTCCCAGGAGGGGGCACAGCCTTTAGACAGAAACACCCAGAAACACGCTCTTCTCTTGTGAGGAGCTCTCAGAGCTGTGGTTCCTGTGTGTGTGTGTGCGTGCGTGCGTGTGCACTCCCACGTGTTCGGTGTGTCTGTGTGTTCACGTGTTGTGTGTCTACACTCACGTGTGTTCTGTGTATGTCTGTGTGCCCACATGTATGTTGTATGTGTGCCTGCACATGTGTTCCTTGTCTGCACTCACACATGTTCTGTCTCTGTGCACTCACGTGTTGTGTGTGTGTGCATATGCACTCCTGCGTGCTCTGTGCACTCATGCGTGTTCTGTGTCTGCAGTCATGTGTGTTGTGTGTCTGTGCACTCGTGTGTTCTGTGTGTCTGCACTCATGCATGTTCTCTGGGTGTACACTCACGTGTTTGTGCCTGTGCACCCACGCGTGTTCTGTGTGTCTGTGTGCGCTCATGTGTGTTATGTGTGTGTTTCTGTGCGCTCATGTGTGTTCTGTGCATGTTTGTGTGCGCCTATGCATGTTCTGTGCGTGTCTGTGCACTCATGCATGTTCTCTGTGTGCATTCACGTGTGTTCTGTGTGTATCTATGTGCACCCATGCGTGTTCTGTGTGTCTGTGCACTTATGCGTGTTCCATGTGTCTGTGTACACATGTGTGTTCTCTGTGTACTCAGATGTGTTCTGTGTGTCTGTGCACTCGCTTGTTCTGTCTGTGCACTCATGCATGTTCTGTGTGTACTTATGTGTGTTCTGTGTGTACTCATATGTGTTCTGTGTAGTCATGCGAGTTCTGTGTGTATCTGTGTGCACTCGTGCGTGTTGTGTGTGTCTGTGTGTACTCATGTGTGTTCTGTGTCTGTGTGCACTCATGTGTTTTCTGTGTGTGTGTGTGTGCCTGCACGTGTGCATCTGACTACTTTGCCAGGATCTCCAGCCATTCCTCCTGGTTTGCTGTTTCTCTGTGCTGGTGCCTCTTAGTAGCCGAGTATCACCTTGTTTTCTGGGCTGTGCGAGTGTCAGATCTAACGAAAATATGCAGGAGGTGGTGTCTTTGCCCAGATTGTTGGGACCGAGGTCCCATCGAGTGGGAGGTGGCCCTGGTCCTGGTTGAAAGGAGCCACATCCCTCCAGCTTCCAGAGTCTTCCTCTCTCTTTCTTCAGAGTTCTCTAAGCCTGGGTGTTTCCCGAGAGGACCTTCCCCCCACCGGAGCCGCCGGCAGTGTGGGAGGTGATGGTGGGGCCTGGGGACGGCCCTGGTTGGTGGGGCAGCCAGAGGGTTGCACCTGCACCCAGGCGGCTTTTAACCCGAGGCTGCACAGCCCCTCCACCCCGTGCGACGCTTGTAGGCGTCTGCTGGTTTCAGCTCACGCCTGGTGTTGCAGGAATGCTGGGGACAGGGTGCTTTTGATGCTTCCGGAAGGGAGGGCTGTGTCCCATGGGAAAGCCTTGCAGAGGTGCCGTAAGCAGGACCCACCTGCCTCTCCAAGTGGATCGTGCCCCTCTGAGCCGCTTGGCTCTGGGGCAGCCAGATGCCGGGCGCACGTGGATGTCACTCGTGTGTGTGGCATGAGGACACGCCGCACGCCCCTCCCTGCGTTGGAGCCCCTGTCCGTGGACCTGGGACGCTGCTGCCCCAACCAGAGCAGAAACCATGTGAGCCTTCTGTAAAGGGCTTTTTTTGTGGTGGAGGAAGCGGGTGGGGGGGTACAAGGGGTGTGAGCGACAGGAAAAGGACTGAGTGTGCTCACGTGAGAGGTTGACATGGAGGGTGGAAGTTGGGGGTAGCCTCTGGGCATCTGGTCCTCCCAGGCGGCGGCAGTGTGACCCCACGGGCCTGCATGGCAGGCTCTTGAAGGGACCAGGTGCCCAGGAGTGTCCGCTTTCTCACCCTCTCTCCGGGTGATCTCTCACTCTTGGAGACCCAGGACAGGACAGACGGGTCAGTCCTCCCAGAGGAGACTCTGGAGGGAGAGGCACCACAGGATGCACACAGCCATCGGCGGGGGTGGTGTGGTTCTCATCCTTTAAGTGTTTCCTCTCTTGCCACGGAACGGGTTTCTGTTTCGCCGGAAACGTGCTGTGTGGGAGCTGTCGGCCTGAGCGTCTCGGTTTTTTCCTGGCCTGAGCACAGCTCTCTCCTCAGCCATGCCGCAGGGGTCTGCTGGCCTGGATCGCCAGGTTGCTGGATTTCAGATTCCAGCATTGATCCTGGCTGCAAAGCCTGGAGGGCAGAGGGCAAGGGCCAGGGGTCATTAGTTAACCGTTATGGTCGTGCAACCTAAAAACGCTGCATCCCGCACTTAACTACTTCAGAGAGAACCCGGCACTGCGGAGGTGGCATTATGGGGCACTGCGGGGTCCTGCTGGTTGATGCGCCATGAAGTCACAGATGAGACTCCATTCTGCAGGAGGTGCCCTGACGGCTCCAGGGAGGATTGTGCCCCCCCCCACGGCCAGCGCCTCGGTGCAGGCCCCCGTGTGACCCACGTCTGGTGTCGGCGCTGGCAGGCTGGGCAGACTGCCCATGCCTGATGGCAGCAAGGGGCGATGGCTGCTGACGTTGGCCTGGCCGACCCTTGGGAATGCGTTTGGCTCTGAGCCTCAGTGGTCACTCTGTGTTCCTCCCTCGGGAGCCGTTCTGGGCAGGATGGTGGTAAAATCCCAAACGCAAGTCGGGAGGAGGAAGGGGTGGGGGAGGAACGGGCCAGCACACTCCAGGGAGAGGAGATTGTGCAGGAGGTAGGGGTGGCTGAGGGGGCCTGTAACCGGAGAAGGAGGAGGACATGGTGCTCTCGGGCTGGAGCCACTCAGGGACGCCGTCCTCGGCAGGAACTGGGGCTCTGACCAAGTGTCCGTGGCAGACCACTGGGGTCTGGGCTCCCAGGCCACAGCAGGACCGTGGGTCTGCTGGGCTCCACTTTGGCTCCGAGCCCGGGCAACGTCGGCTGAGTCCTGCTGCCCCCGCCTGCTTCCCTGGACCGAGGCCATCACCTCCCACCCCGCAGAAGATCCTGCTGCGTTTGCTCGATAATGACAAGGGCGCGCACGCTTTTTTCAGGGACACGGAGCCCGAGTGCCCCGAGCTTGCCTTCTTCCCTCCCTGGAGCCACGAGTGTGACTGCATTCAGGCTTGGCCCTGGGAGCAGGCTGCTTTCTGCCGGGATGGCGCCGGCCCTGGTCACCAGGGAATGATTACTGATGTTGGGGTTAAGCTTGCGTTTCCGGAGCCAGAAGCACGGGCATCAAAACTGATGCAGCGGAACTGATCAAAGTGAAGAGAGACCAGCGGCTGCCTCCAGGGTGTGGGGGCTCCCTGGGCTGGTGGGGTGTCTGGATCTTGATGGGCTCAGTTACACACGGTGTTGGTGGTGGCCGTGCGCTTTGAGATGTGCCAGGCCTCTGCTGGACAGGAAGGGTGCTTCGATGTGTGGCCACGCTGGTGGGGGTGTGCGGGCTTTGCAGAATGTCTGTGGACTCTGCTGTGTGTTGGGACATCTTTGTAAGGAAATGACGAGGTGAGGAAGCGCCCCACGACTTCGTCTAGAGTGTTCCCACCACTGCCTTCATGGGGAGGACAGTGCTGGTCAGGGCCGCCCACCCTCTGCCTGCCCCTTCCTCCTGCGGCTGCTTCCTGGAGCCCTGGGTTCTCGACGGGCAGACGCCAGCTGTCCAGTCCGTTCCTGGGAGAGCTCATCTGTGGTCTCTGAGGGCCAAGGCGTGGCTGCGGCTCTGGGTCCCAGGCCTGGGCTGGTCATCCTGGGAGTGCCCAGCCTGGCCCCCATCCAGAGCCATGACCTCTGGGGATAGATGGGCTTGGTGTGCCATGTTTGAAAGGTGCCATGAGCAGACGTGTTACTGGAACTTTCTTTAGGCCCTTGAGGGGGACCAGCAGGTGTGTGTGGTCACTAAGGCCCTGTCCTGCTCCACTGAGGGGTCATCCGTGAAGCACTGGCTTCTGTGGACTTCTCAGGGCTGGAAAGCCAAGGGAGCGTGAGGAGGGGGCCTCTTCAGGGAGGGGCTTTAAACAGGCTGTTCCTACGTGCTGTGAGGTGGGGCAGGGCTGGGATGGCTCCTAATGCTGGGCGGATGTTAGGGTGGGCTGGAAGAAGAACCGCTGCCTCCCTGCATGGCAGCCTCCTGGGCTAGTGAGAGAATCGCCTGCAGCGGTGTGTTCAAAGCCTGGCTGCTGGGGCTGGCCACCTGCTTTTGTCAATAAAGTTTTATTGGAACGTGGCCCTGCCACTTGTTCACACGTTGTCTTTGGCGGCCGTGAGTGGTTGTGACAGGACAGTGTGGCCCTGTACAGAGAAAGCTTGCCCACTTATGATCTAGAACATTCCGCTACCTTGCTGTCTTTCCTGATATCAACATGCGTGAAGGGTCTGGGTCAGATGTCTGGTAGGATGCCACAAAATTTACACATGGCCATTTCCTCGGGGTTGTTTTCAGGAGAAACGCTTTGAGGTGAGAATGCCTCGAGAACATCCCATGATGCCTGGCTGTTGGAGTCAAAGTCTGACCGCCTGTGTGACCCCAGATGACCCCAGTACTGGTCACCTCCCCTTTGTTATGAGTATATAGGGGCCTGCCCCCCACTCCTCACCCGGTGGTTTCAGGGTCTTGCGGACTCCTGCCCGAATCACTTGGTCCTCATGGTGGTTGCGAGGGTGGTGTTGTAAGAACTCTCCTGTGCCGATATCTGTGCGCCTGCACCTTCTGTCTCTGTCTGTTTTCCAGGTCTCGATTCTTAGGTTTTCTCTTTGTGGTTCCACCGAGAGAAAAGTTACTTTTCTCTTGATTTGAGGAACTGTACATTTGCACAGTCCTGGATCTGCAGGGCTCCCGGGTGCCCGGGGCCGATGCCGCAGTAACTGTGGTTGTCGCAGCCGAGGGCTGGCCCCAGCCACCTGCGCGCTGCACCCCTGACTGTCAGCTTCTCGCTCCATCCCTGGTGTCCTTCTCCGTCCCGGGGCCCACACTGCATTCAGCATCGTGCCTCCTTAGGCCCCTGGGGCATGACGGTTCCTCAGACTCTGCTTGTTTGGGTGACCTGGACGGTTCTGAGCAGGCTTGCCGGCTGGGTTGAGGATGCCTTCCACTGGGATTTGTCTGATGTTCTTCTCAGGATCAGACAGGGGCTGTGGGTTCAGGAGGAAGATCACAGGGGGGAATGTGATGTTCTCGTACTGTCATCAAGGTGCCTCGCATCACCATGACTTGCCCCTGCTGAGTGACCTCGATCGCTCGCCGACATGCATTTGCCAGGTTTCTGCTCCGTAAAGTTGCTTTTCTGTTCTTTCTGTACTTTGTTAGTTGGAAATGAGTCGTGAAGTTCAGCCTACACCCCCACCCCCACCCTTTAATTTTTTTCACTGAGTAACAAAGTGGCTTTATGGATTCTCTTACTGAGTTGTGACCAATTGTCGCCATTTGCTTTTCTGCTCAGATTACCCTGTGTTTAAGATGGCTGCGTTGCTGCTGATTTGTTGGGTGACGAGCTGAATCTTAAGTGTTTTCACTGTTTAATGAAGTGGTTGGTGTTGGTGCTGTGGCCTCAGACCCCGAGTGCCCCTAAGGCTGGTGGCCCTGGGTGGTCAGGGAGCTGGGAACGCTGCTGCCCGAGCTGCTGCGCGACCACTAAATATGCATGTTAAAGGCAGTAAAATGATTAGTTACACCAGTTGCTGCTGTGTCCTGGGAAAGCAGAAGAGGAGAGAGAACATCAAGAGTCGGGAGCTAGCGCTGTACATGGCAGAAGTCCACGCAGCTGTGACCACGCCCTGAGGCTCCGTGCCACGTGACACCCGCGATGTCCTGGTGGTTTCTGAATCCTGAGGCTGTGTCTGTGGAATTCCCCACCTGTGCAAGCTACCCGAGGATAGGCTGTCACAGACTCTCGGAGGGTCTCTGATGCAGCATCTCTGAGCACACAAGTGCCCCCTCCCCGTGCTGCGTTAGGGACGACTGGATGGGCGCTTTGCGTGTCTTCGTGATATGTTTCCGTGAAGTCTCCCCCAGTTCCCTCCATTAGGGGAGATCCCCTTTCGTTCTCCCCGGATCATCGGGTGCCTTTGGTTCTCTCTTCCCCTTGGGTGTACCCACGGCTCGGCCGTCCCTGGGGCACCTCCGGCAGATGGGAGCCCACGGGCCCAGCGCCATCCCTGTTGCATCAGGCTCATGGGGAGGAGCGCAATGAAATTCCAAGCCTTGTATGTCCCGCCATAGACTATTGGCTGAAGGATCCTTGTTTTAAGATCTGACTAGTCTGTTCCTCAGTGGTGAAAGGAATAGCACCCACAGTCGCAGGGTGAGGTGAACTAGGTTTCGAGGGACCCTTCCTGGGGCTGGCTCCATCTCTGTCCCCCCATGTCGGCTTTCCGGAATTGAGGCTCGTGTCCTGTGAAGGCGCTGTCCCGCCACTCCTCTGTGCCGAGTGTGACCGCCCGGCTGTGACGTGCTGCGTGTCATTGCGTCTAGGCTCTGGAGGGACCCCAGGGGCTCGGCCTGGACGGTGACCTGCAGCCACCTCCAGCTGTCGTTTGTATGCAATAAACACCAGTGGGTGTGTCTGTGATGTGAGATGAGGAGGTTTAGTTATTTCTGTGAATGTGGGGCGAGCGCATGGTTTCTGTCCTCAGCTGCGGAGGAGCTGGAAATGGGTTCACATCTGGGACGGAACAGTTTTGTTGGGGGATGGCGTGGGGTTAATCCTGTGACCTCCGGCCATCACTGTGATTAAACATCTGACCTGCGATACCGCCTGTCCATCAGAGCAAATTAACTGTCCGGGTCGTCTGTGCCGCGAGCACTGCGCTCGGCGACAGCAGGTGTGGGTCCTGCCCTCCCGGCCAGCATGGCCCAGGACACCTGATCCGGTTGTGGGGCCGTCCCTCATCGCACGACCTGCCCCGGGAGGACACTGTGGGGCCTGGCGTGGCTGGGCTGCCATCTGCCCCTCCAGCACCTGCGCCCCCAGGGTTCCTCTGCTCAAGCTTGTTCTCCAGTCCTTGTCATGGATGAGCAGAATGACGAAGGGGGTGCAAGCCCAGGTGAGTGGCGTCATCCCTGAAACACAGGTGGGTCTCGGCCTGAGGAGGACCTCTGCCCTCTAGAGCTTGGCCGGGCCTGGCAGGGTTGTGCCTGCTGACGGCAGAGTCCTGGCCGGGAGTGGGAGGGGTTTCCATCTGGCTCCCTGGACACGTGGCTTCCGGGTGGCGGCTGTGCCCTCAGAGCCCTCCCCGTGGGTGGAAGGGTCAGGCCTGGGGGTTTTAGGACCAAGATTTCCTTTGTTCCAACTTGGTTGTAACCTGTCCCTCCTTGACAGGTATAAGCTGAGGTTTGGGTGTGTTCAGAGGTGAAGAGTTAGGGACCCTCCAGGTGCTGTGTCAGTGATGTTTGTGTTTCACGGACGTGCGGGTGAATCCCGGGGGGCGGTGGGGGAAGCAGGTGCTTTTTGAGCCAGTGTCTTGGCTCCAGCAGAACTGAGGAGAAACTGAGAGAGGTGTGGGCACCAAGGAGTGGAGGCGCGCGTGGGGAGGCCCCTGGTGGGCGGGACGTGGCCTGGACTCCGGTCCTGTCTGGGCCTTGGTTCCGCCTGCGGGCTCTGCTGGGAGTCCCAGCTCTGCTGTCGCCTCGGGGAAGTGCTCCTGTCTCCCGGTGCCGGGCACACGAGCGCGTTCGAGCGCAGCCCGAGGATTGACTAAATGGACGCTCTTCTCAAAAAATGAAGGGAAATGTGCTCTCTTTAAAGGATTAGGGATTAAAACCCTGGTTTACAACTCTGATAACGAGGGATGCCGCTCTCACTGGGCCGTGAACTGGGGAGTAGTCAGCGCGGCCACGGAATTGGAGGATTTACCGGATACCGAGGGCGTGCTTTCCCGTCCTGTTTATTTTGTGTGCATTTCCCCATTTTCTGCACTCGTAGTCTGGTTGCTCTGATAAGCAGCAAAATGGGAAACCAAAGGTGTGGCCCTGACCCCCAACCCCGACCTCTGGCCATGCCTGTGGCACCGTCGGGCTGCTCTTTGTTCTCGGGGTGTTTGCTTCATCGCCTTCCCCGAGTTTCTCCGTCCTTGCTGGCAGAGCATACGTCCCGTGATGTGAATAAGTCACTGGACACCCGCCCGCCCGACTGGGCTGTTGTTGCGTTTTCTTTCCGGCTCCCAGGGGAGCGCTCATTCGGGCTTTTCCCCTGCTGTTGCTGTGGAGTCCTGTCAGGACGCCTGTCGGAGGTGTTCCTCCTCACGCCGGAGAGTAGGGTGCCCACTCCACCGCCCGCTCCCCTGAACATCAGATGGTCCGGGAGACGACTGTTTCCTCGGATGAAGGGTCGCTGCTGGGGGCACAGTGTTCTCCCTGCGCGGCCGGCAGAGGCTTCAGATGGACCTGGTCACTTACAATTCCGGCTCCTGTTGAGAGCCCACGTGACCAGACTTGCTCCCCAAGCAGAGCCAGGGATGCTCAGGGACGCTCAGGACGCTCGGCAGCTGCCCGCCTGAGCTGAGCAGAGAGGCCCTTCCCATGCCAGCCGCCTCTCCCCGGCAACGAGAAACACGAGACCCAGGAGCTTCGACTTTGTCCAAGGTCGTGCAGCAGGACTGGCTCCTCGGAGGGAGAACCTGAAACCCAGGCCGCATCCCCTCACTGCCCCCCGGGGTGGCCAGGCACCTGGGCTGTGTGGTCGGAGCCGGGCCACCGGGGCAGGGCTTGGCCTGGTATCCTCTAGAGTCCAGACAGAGAGAGCTCTTTCCATCCCCGTTTACTCCAGAAACACGGTCGGGAACTGCCGATCCTTATTACCAGAAAAATAAAGTCATTACTACCAGAAAAAGGATGCTGAGCAGGAATCCACTAGAACACCAGAGAGCATGCACGAGGCCTTGTCGTGACTTCATTATGAAGACACTGCAGTGCAGGGAGGAGGTTTTTAGAAATTATTTCTTTTTTATGTGAACGTATTTGTGTTTTTTGTTTGAACTTTATTCTGACGTAAATTTAGACTTCAGAAAACTCGGAAGAAGAGCACAAAGAATTTCCACATATCCTTTGGCCTAAATTCCCTAAATGTTAACGTTTTGCCACATTTGCTCTATATTTCTCTCCGCCCTCTCACACTTTTTTCCTGAACTGTGGAGAACAAGGAGCAGATACGATGCCCTTTATGGGTGTGTTTCCTACAGACAAGCGCATTTTCTCTCATAATCTCTGCCAGATAGTCACCAAAATCAGGAACTTTTCCTCGACTGAAAGTCTTACTCAGATTTCTCCTGTCAGCCAATAACACACTTGATGTCCTTTATCTAAGGAATCGGGTCACACACTGCCTTCCGTCGTCCCGCCTCCATCGTCTCCTTCCATCTGGAACTTTCTGCAGCCTGTTTGTCCTCCGTGGTGTCATTTCTGAGGAGGGCCATTTCTGGAGGTTGTCCCTTGTTTGGGTTTGTCTCAAGCTTCCTCGTGCTCAGCTGCTGGGACCCCATGTGACGTGTTTTCTTTGGGTGTTGATTGGGGTGTGGTCCTGATGTTAACCTTGACCCCTTGGTTAGGTCAGCGGGTTGGCTTCTCCACTGGGCACTGCCCTTGGCTCCTGTCACACTGAGTCAGTGCCTCGTGGGCGGCGCCGTGGGCCGGGTCCACGCCCTGTTCCTCCAGCTTTCGCCCGTGCTCCCAGCGTCCACTGACGGTTCTCGCCCCGAGTGGTCACTGTGATGATTTGGTCCAGCAGTGATTTCTGCCCCTGCTCCTTCCACATAGACTAGTTAGCGTTCTGCACTAAGGAGGGGTGCTCCTCCCTCCCCATGTATCCTGTTGTCACATCGTGTGGACTTCTGGACCTTTGCAGCAGGTTGGGGTTCTTCACTGTGGTCTTTTCTTCTGATGCTCAGATTGTCTCGGAGGCTGCCAGTGGAGCCCCTTCCTCCAGCTGCTCTCTCCTCGTGACTCACGATGTTGTCCTCTGAGCTCTCCTTCTGACCGACCTGAGGGTTCAGGCTCGGCGTGCGTGTGCTGCCCCAGCCCTGGAGTCGCCGTCTCTCCAGCAGCCCGGGCGTTTTGGTGGAGGTCTAGTAACTGAGCTGGCGTCCCTGCTTCCAGGCCCGTCAGCAGGGAGCGCTAGGGAACGTGTGTGCGTGTGATGTACACACACCTGGAGCATGTGTGTGGTTGGCGAAAGAGACGAAGGACCTCGTGTTCACACCGCTAGCCAATTCCGGTCCGCACCGCAGAGCCCATCTTGCCGCCGCCTCTTCCGTCACTGAAACTCACTGCCCGTCTGGGGGGCCAGGGGCCGGGACGCCGGGCATCCCCCAGGGGAGGAGTCGGGGAGCGTTGGGTAGCTGGCTGTGGAGTTGAGGTGCGGGCTCTGCGGATTTCAGGGGACTGGTCAGCCGAGTGGAGAGTGAGGAGGGTGGCGCCCTGCTGGGCCCATCGTGGCGGCTCTGGACGCCCACTGGCTCCCTGCTGCTCCTCCTCTTGTCTCCCCGAGTTTCTCTCCCTTGTGAGGGGACAGGACGTGACCTACAGCCGCCCCGGGGGACAGACTGGCGGACATACCCCTCCCTGAGCGTCCAGGGGTTTGGCGACCCTCTGTCTCCTTTTGGGGAGTCTGTCAGAAAGCGGGACCATGGCAGGGTCACCCCAACAGGCCCTGCTGTGGGCAGGCCATTCCCCGCAGTTCACGCTTGGCACCCCGGGGCTTGAGAATAGCCTGTTTTTGGAACGTTTTCCTGGTGTCCTCACTCGAGACTCCTCTGATGTATGATCAGGTCAGAACAGCTCAGAAGGCCTCGTGGTGTGGCAGGAGGTGGCAGCCTGCGCTCGTGGGTGGGCATGAGGGTGTCCCCCCCCCCACCCCGGGAGGAGGTCCTCCTGGGCCGGGCCTTTCCCTGGTGTGGCCCCATGAGGCCCGTTGGTGGTGGTGACTTGTAGGTAGGCATGGTGTGGGGGGTTGCAGGTGGGGAAGGATGGGGGTACAGGTCACGGTGCTCGCCCCGTGTCCCTGCTGGTGGCCTCTGGGGTGGTGTTGCTGTCCCTGCTTGAATGGGTCTGGGGCAGGGCTCCCTGTCACTTAGGGGCTGCTGGTTAGAACGATGCCGAGAGGTTTTTCTCCCTGTTTTGAGTTTGGAGGCGTGATCAGGCCTCACGTTTCAGGATCTAGAAGTGAGCTCCCAGATTGAATTCGGGGCTCAAGCTCAGCCATTCCCCCACCCTACCGTGACCTGGCCACAGTGAGGGCTTTGATTTCTTGGACCGTGACCCAGGGCCTGGGTCAGGCAGTCCTGACAGAAGTAGCCACGGAGACGGCAGGTCCGCGATGGGCCCCCTGCCTTTGGGCTCCGTGACGCTCCGCACGGGGAGCTGTGCTCCAGGCTGGTGGGAGGTCGCGGTCAGGCTGCCATAATCCATCAGGATTTGGGGACACTCACAGCTGCTACGAAACAAAACTGACAGACTTATGTGTGCTTTCACGTCACTGATAGCGACAGGCCGGCCGGTCGGAGGAGTTCCTGGTCTTTTAGGACACTGGTCCCCAGGAGGGTTAGTGAAGCACTGTGGCGTCTGTGGCCCAAAAGGGAACGATCAGGCCTTGGAGTTCCTGAACAGAAGGCGGCCCTCGGAGTTCTTTGTACCCAGTCCCCCTCCTCCTCCTCGTAGACTCTCCCTCCTCCTCCTGGTGGACAGCCTGTCGGGGCAGCGTAAAGGGGTCATCGTGCAGGGTCCCGGCACCACTCCCCTCCCAGTGCTCACCATGCCGGAGGGGGAGCCCACTGTGCGTAATGCCGTGTTACCTGCTCTTCATCTAGCGTTCCGTGGGCCTCACTTCACGTCCCGTGTAGCCCCGTATTTTCTAAAACAAGCGCACAGCTTTATTGTGTAGTGAACCATAATTTAAAACCAAATTCCCACTCACAGGCCATTTGGTTACTGAACAGGTTTATTTATCTTCATAAAAAGTGCCATACATTTTGGTCTGACAGCATCTGGTTAATTGTGGGGAGTTTGCAGACGTGGCCGTCTGCTAAAGCCTGTGCCTGCCTTGGGGACCCGCCTCCAGCTGCGCCCCCAGGACTGAGGTGTCTGCGTCTACCGGCCCCCTCCTCCCGCCTGGGTGGGGTGAAGCTGGGGGTGGCGTCGCTTTGCCCTAAGTGCGTTCCTCGTGAGATTGGCATGTTTCGTGTGTTGGGCGTTTGGTATCTTCTTCGGCTGCCTGCTGTGTCCTTGGGGGAGGAGGTGAGAGGCCGCGGCCGTCCCTCCTGCTGGAGGGGCCTGGGTGTGACCCTGCCCACTGAGGTCGCCTTCTCCTCACCCCTGACACGGCCGTGGTTTGCCCGTGGCCCTGTGACGATTCCACTGGGCGTGCAGGGCTGGAGCGTCCAGCGATGGAGGACCAGTCGCCTCCCAGAGTCAGTGTTCCAGATGGCTGTGGGGCAGCTAGGCTGCTCGGGCTGCCCCGTGGGGTGGACGGGGAGAGTGACCCTGCCTGAGGGGTCCAGGCCCAGCATGGGCGTCCAGGTGGCCTGCAGCGTCCCTGTGCTGTGAGGCAGGCATGTCCCTCACCCTCACTGTGGCTGCGGGCGGTGGTCTTGGCTCATCGGGTGCGTGTTGGTTGGGGGTCACCCTGGCTCCGGCCTGTCTCACCTCCCTGATGGATCCAGTCCTGCCCTAGGCCCCTCGGGACCCGGGGCTGAGGGGGGAAACCCAGGACGCCCCTCGAGGCAATGTCCCCAACGCAGTCTGTCCCAGGCATTGGTGCCCGCAGGGCCGTGCCTGTCTGGGTTCTCAGAGAAGGAGGACTGGTCGCTCACGGTTCTCAGAGCCCAGCACCCGCTCCGTCCTCTGGCCGTGGACACCGGCCTCCCCCACCCTGGGGCCCTGCATCCGGCCGTCGTCGCCTTGGGGCTCTGCCTCATCCCCCCTGGACCCGGGGCCCTGCGGCCCTGCCCCCACCTGCCCTCTCACTGACTTTGCCTCCTTTCACTTCCTTCTGAGACTGACCCGAGTCGTGTCCCCGACAGGAGATGGACACCCGAGAGAAAGCAGCCCGTTCATTAACAATGTGGAGGTGGACAGGGAGAGTGTCTTTGAAAGAAAGAACATGGCGCTGTTTGAGGTAATCTGTTTTCCACACAAAGCAGGCGGGCTATAGTCGGGACAAGCGGAGAGGCCGTGGTTTGGCGACCCCTAGCCTGTGGTGAACTGGGGGCTGCCCCCGACGGGACACCGTGCAGGGAGGGAGCTGGCAGCCATCCCTGGCCCTCCACGGCTGTGCCCGGTGCCCCTCAGCTGACACCTCCCTGTGAGGGGCCTCGGGGAGCCCTCGGAGTGGCTGAATCTGGGGCCATCAGGGGAACCCTGGCCTCCCTCACTGGATGGGTGGTCCTGCTCAGTGTGCCCTGGTGCCCCGACCTCTAGCCACTGACCCCTGACTTCAGACCTGCTCTGCACGTGTCCAGGGCCTCGCCGGCCCATTTCAGGTCTGGGCTTCAGGACCAGGCGCAGAGTGGGGCTCCAGACGGCCCTGGAAGTGGGCTTTCTGGCTGTCCACACGGCAGGGAGCCCTGCTGGGCGGTTGATCTAGTTGGTTTGGGGGCGGTCACTTGGGGGTTGGGGTAACTAATTCCATGTCTTGGTCCTAAA
The DNA here is from genome assembly GCF_057802395.1 of Ceratotherium simum simum. Lineage (NCBI taxonomy): Eukaryota > Metazoa > Chordata > Mammalia > Perissodactyla > Rhinocerotidae > Ceratotherium > Ceratotherium simum. The sequence goes on along the minus strand of NC_141917.1, from coordinate 857,551 downwards.
CAGGAGGAAATGGACAGCAACCCCATGGTGTCCTCACTCCTCAATAAGCTGGCCAACTACACCAACCTGAGCCAGGGCGCCGTGGAGCACGAGGAGGGCGAGGACAGCAGGAGGCACGAGGTCAAGGTGAGCCACCTCCCCCGGGCTCCCCTCCCCCACCCAGGGTCCCCCCTCCCCCACCCAGGGTCCCTCCTCCCCTGCCTGCCCTCCCCCATGCCCCGGGCTCCCCTCCCCCACCTGCCCTCCCCCACCCAGGGTCGCCCCTCCCCGGGCTTCCCTCCCCACCTGCCCTCCCCACCCAGGGTCCTCCCTCCTCCACCTGCCCTCCCCCATGCCCCAGGCTCCCCTCCTGCCCCCCCCCATGTCCCAGGCTCCCCTTTCCCACCTGCCCTCCCCCACCTGGGGGCCCCCCTCCCCCACCTGCCCTCCTCCACCCAGGGTCCCCCCTCCCCCACCTGCCTTCTAAAAAATTGGGGCCCCGATCCCCAAGATCATGTTCTCTCTCCTGTTCTCCCTCCCTCTGAAATCTTGACAAAAAATTGGTGTTTCCAAGTCTCAGCAACAATTTCACTCTCCATCGCTCCTGCAGGTGGCCCAGTTAAGGGTAGAAAGTGGCTTTTTCAATTTTAAACGATGATTCTTCCCTTGTTTCCCCTAACTCTTGTCGCTGAGACCCCTGAAGGTCCTGTGCTCTTAGAGGAGGGGTTGTGAGCGGGGAGAGGCCTGGGGAGCAGGACGGGAGGCGTTGTGGGGCCTGAGCCCCTGGCCTGGCTGCGAGGGGTCTGGTGTTTCCTGTAGGCTTCTGCCAGCTGGACGTGATGGCTGAGCGACCCCCCAGCACTCGAGGTCTGACAGAGTGGGGTCCCGTTGGCCGCCTCCCTGCCATCTCTCTCCCTCCCCCATGTCTACCCTGTCCATCGGGTGAGCCCCAGGGCCGAGGGGCCAGGAGCCCTGTGTCCATGGCCTTGCTCACTCCCCAAGCGCTGTGTCTGGCCTGACCTTGGCCCCCTCTGCCGTCAGGAAGTCAGGCCACCAGGAAGGAGCTCTTTGCTGTTTCCTTCCTCTTCCTGTAAACTTAGCAGAGTGAATACTCGTGTGCTTGACACTTGAGGGCGTTTGCTCTTTGTTTGAGAAGTGGGCAGGGCGGAAGGGCAGTGGCCCTGCCTGCCACCCTGGCTCCCCCCAGGCCACCCAGCACGGCCCAGCATGTCACAGACAGAAATGCAGCCCAGAACCCCGGTCGTGGTTCCTACTGAAATGTAACCTAGGTGTCCAGCCTGATGAATCTGTTCACAGCACGTGGTGTGGACCCCCCTGCCAGGTCAGGACCTAAGACGTCCCCACCCCCGGGACACAGCAGCTGTGTGGCCCCCGTCCCCTGGGGACATGGGAGTAGGGGCCTCAGGCTGACCAGCCTGGGTTTTAGTTGCAGGAGGGAGCCAGCTACCCCATGACTCTCACGTGGCTCAACCATCATGTAGCCAGGTGGACAGGTTTCAGTTGGGATGAATCCAGCTGTCCCACTTAGGACTTGAGTGAGGTCCCCTGGGGCGGGAGGGTGGAGGCCGGCCCTCATTGTCTTTCTGACTGATGAGGCCCAGAAGCTCAGGAGCTTGTCCCCAGAGATCAGGCATCGGTTCCCCTGTAAGGCGCCGTCTCCAAGGCCCGGGTGCCTCCAGCCTCCTGGGCCACGTCATCGAGTCCAGTTGATCCTTCAAAGCGGCCTTATATGAGAGAACCGAAGTCCCCTTATGCCCTTTTAAGATGACTCAGGGTCTCCGCAGCCGCAGGGCCGGGAACTGTGTCTGGACAAGCTGGATCTGAGGCTGGGCCCGAGGCGTGCGGGGCCCACGTGGGCCAGGAGCCGGGCTGCAGCTCTGACTGGAGGGATTGCTTCATTGGAATCTTTATTGATCATTTCACGGGTTAACTGAGACTGTGAAATAGAAGCTGGCAGCTGTCCCATCTTCGCTGTCACTTTGCATTTGCATTCTCGTTTTTATACGACTGAAAAACCCCTAAACCATTGTACACCCACCCTGCGGCAGGGTTAAGACCCATAGCCACTTCTCTTATTTACACAGAAACACGCATCCTGTGGGTGGGCAGGCCTGGGGTGGGAGGCACTGGCCCAGGAGCTGGCCTTGGTGTCAGGCATTAAAATCGGGCTGCCTGGTGTGTCCCGGGATCGGGGAGCTGCGTCTGTCCAGGCTTCCTGACCTGTGGCTCCCCACTCGCTCGGCTGCCCTCTTAGTTTCCCTGGCGAGCGGCCCAGCTGTGTCTGGCACTTGGTGGCAGGCATTCCCGTGTGCCGACTGGTTCATTCTCACCCCGAGAAGCCCACCTGCTTCCTTTAATGGAGTTCAGCCCATTCTCCTTTGGTGCCTGCTGTCCGGCTGGGCGAGTGAGCGGAACCGTCTCCCTGACCCCAGGCCTGTGGTGCCTTTTGAGCCTCCACTCGCGGCCCTGGTGTTCATCAGCTCTGCTGTCATTCCCAGGAAATGTTTTCAAAGCAAATCTTCCCAGCCTTTCTTTCACCTAAATTCAAGACGTTTTCCTTGTTAAACGTCGTCTTATCTTTCAGCCAGTTGTCCCAAAATCCTCAGTGTGCCACCTGACCGTGGTGTCACGCTGGCTGTGGACGGGACGGGCTGGGACCCCTTGGCCTTGTCCATCCTCTGGTGGCTGCGGGGCCGGCTAGGCAGACTCCTGGCCATGTTGCCGACGTTCCTTCCAGGCTGGTTTGCTCAGCTGTAGGGTCTTCCTGGGGTTATGCAACGGGACGTTCCCGTCGGCGCCCCCCAGCAGTCCTGGCCTGCGGTGACCCCACGTTGGGGCACCTCTGCTGTTCTTGTGCCTGGTTGTGGGCCTTTGGGAAGGGAGCACGCTCACACGGCAGCACGTTCGTCCTCTGAGCTCTTGCCGGCAGCCCCTGATCACTTCCTCCAGGCGGGTCAGGACTCAGCAGATTGCTGCCTGGAGGGGGTGTCACTGTGCCTTTTGTAGTTTTAGTGAACAGCGGCCTGTCTGGGATCCTTCTTCACGGCCCCTCGTCTCCCCTCATGTCCACGGTTTCCTAAGGTTCTAGAACCTGAGCTGCAGTCCACTGGACAGAGCCCGGAGCGTCCTGCCCCTGTCTGTTCCCCAACTTGCTCACCTCCCTGCTGTTCCCCTTGTGGAAGAGGAGGCAGAGCTGCTCCCTTTCTGCTCTGGTGAGGATGTGGCTTCAGCCCCCTCCCAGAACCCAACCCTGCTCCTGGGCAGTCGGGCGGTCTGCTCTGGAATTCCCCCAGAGCTTGGGTTCCTTCTGGGGCGTGGTCTCGAGTCTACCATTTTTCCAGGTCTGGCAACTGAAGCTTGCATCCCTGAGTCCTTTCCTTGTCCTCCTGTTCCCATGACCTCTTCGCCGTCTCCGGGGCCTCCTCGCTCCTGGGGGCGGGCTGCGGGTCTGCGCCCTGCGGGGTGCTGGTCGCCAGCACCTGGAACCCACTGTGCTCTCTTTCAGGGCCCGCGCATGGGCACCTTCATCGGCGTCTACCTGCCCTGCCTCCAGAACATTCTCGGCGTGATCCTCTTCCTGCGCCTGACATGGATTGTGGGGGCGGCCGGCGTCCTGGAGTCCTTCCTCATCGTGTCCATGTGTTGCACCTGTGTGAGTACCTGTGGCTGGTCCCGGGTATGGCGTCCTTGCCTTTGGACCTGTCCGTGTGGACGACTGGGCTCTCTGGGGTTCGCTACACTGAGATGCCAAGGTGCCCGGGTAGAGGCAGCCTCCTCACCAGGGCTGGTGTGAGCACAGGGAAGACGGGCTGTGCTGGGCCAGCTGGTCTTTACCGGCTGTTGCTTTCCTGGCGGCATCTTATCTGACTGCGTCTGCAGAAGCACAGGGGGTGAGCCTCCTGACGGCCGGGCTCTTGTGGGGCACTCTCACCACTCTGAGGGTCCTGCATTTTCACAAGGTCCCTTTCCAGTTTGGAATCATCTGGGCATTTTCGGGGATCCCCATTTAAATGAAGGGACTGCATCGCTGGCTTGTTCAGCCCCAGACCCCAGCTCGCCAGATCCACCACTCGGCCCCCACCGCACTGCATCCCTGTCTGTGTTAGCGACAGGAAGTCTCCTCTCCAGTGTTGCTGCTCTGGTTTGCCCTTAGACGCCCCTCAGCGCCTCCTTGACCAGCCACGCTCCTTCCGCTCCCCTCGATTCTTGTTTCGAGGAGGGTAATGGAGCTGGTTTCATCAGCCAAATGTCACCTGGAGACGTTCTGTCTGAAAGAATTCAAACAATGCAGACGAACGAGAGTCCCCTGGAACGCACTCAGCCGCCTCGCCTGACCTGTGGCCGCATCTCCTGGCCGCCCTGGGGGCTTCCCAGTGCCCCGACCCGTGGCCGGGAGGTGGTGTGGTCACCTAAACAGCCTCACCGTGTTCTTCCTGTTCTGCAACATGTTCTTTCACCTAATGAGTCTGGAACGATCTTTGGAGTAATTGCCACACACACACAAAAAGACGATAAAAAGCAGGATAAAGCGTAGGGCCTTATTTAAGCCATAAATGCGCCCTGGCGAGGAACTAGGTCGATGGTCACTGAGGCCTTGAGCTTTCCCGAGGCGCTGTCCCTTCTGGTCCTTAGGTTGTAAACTAATTGCTCCCTAGCCTACGGGTGTGGCCGCTTTGCTGAGCAGGTGGTGAGAGCTGGGGCAGGCCTGCCCTGGACAGGCTTTGGCTGTCCTCCAGCTGCATGTGGGGGTGGGCATCTAGATGGGTCCCCCACACCCCACACCCCACACAGGGGTGGGCACCCAGGCGGAAGCTGGCCTTTCGCTGCGCGATGGTGTTCTGAGTGGGTGTTTTCTGGGCGACCTGCAGGAGCTCAGCTTTGGGGTTAAGTGGGAGAGAACGGGGGCCGCAGTCCTGAGCATCCTGGAGCCTCGTGCCCCTGGTCACTCAGCAGCCCCTTTGCACTCAGGAGCTGAGGAGTGGGCAGGCGGGCCTGCAGGTGGGCGCTGCCCCAGGCCTGGTGCCATCGTCTCAGCGCCAGGGCAGCCCTTGGAAGTGCACTTTCTTCTAAAAGTTCCACCTGTCTTTCTGCAGACGATGCTGACCGCCATCTCCATGAGCGCGATCGCGACCAACGGTGTGGTCCCAGGTAAGGGGTGCCGGCGGCTGAGTTGTCTGAAGTGAAGTCTTCCTTTTCTGGGCGGTAACACCCGAGTCGGTGGATTCTGGTGCAGGCTCTACTTTAACATTGGTCATGACCTTGACACCAACCCTTCACCCACGCGGCCTCAGGTGAGGCCCTATCCAAAAAGGCCCCCAGTGTGGACACGCCCTTACCCGCCTAGCGGCCAGCCCGGAGGTTGCTGCCTATCATCGGTGTCAAGGGGCAAAGATCTCCACGTCTGGAGGGGTCGAGCAGGCAGGAAAGGGACGTCCTCTCAGCAGGGCCTAGACCCTGCCGGGACCCCTGTTGGCAGTGACGCCCCTGTGGGCAGCAATGCTCACATGCTCTCACCCGCACACGGACGCGTGAGAGCTGGTGCCCCTGGTGTCCTGGGCCTCTTCCCCTGTCCCCGAGTGCACAGTGGGGCCTTTCTAAGGCCGGGCTGGGGGTTCTGCCCAAGCGCTCAGAGGCTGCTGTGAGATTGGGATTCTCCTCAGAGCGGAACCTGCGTAAATGCCGCCAACACTGTTCCCGTCAGGTTTACGCCTTTGACCCCTGCACAGAGGGCCTGGCGTTCTATGAGCATCACTTCCCCTTGATTCTGAAGTTTACTTTCCCACAAACCATCACTCTCATTTTAAACTGAGGCATTTCTAAGACTACACTAAGTGCCACAGCCGGCCACATCGCCTCCAGCACTGTCTGACCGAGGCGTAGGGACGGAGGTGTCAGTGAGGCCGGAACTCGGGAGGGGCTGCCCCGGGCTCCCTGCAGGTTCACTGTGGCCTTTGAGCCCTGAGACCAGGGTGGTGGTTTCCCCACTTTGCAGGGTGGCCCCTGTCCCAGGGCTGGGTGGGCAGGGCACGAGCAGTGACCCCCAGCCAAGGAGGAAAGGGCAGGATGGCCATGCCCGGAGCCCGGGGTGCACCACAAGCTGTTGTTTGTGCCTCGTGAGCAAAGTACAGGCTCAAGGCCTCATTTATTTGCGACCTGGGTTTGAGGAACTGAAATGGCACCAGCTCTGCTCCCTGGTGTGTGCAGCCTCACGAGTACAGGTGAAGCCAAGCTTGTTTGCACCCCAAGTCCTTGAAGAACTGCCCCCTCCGCCCAGGGCTTCCCTGCCGCCAAGCACTATGCAGTGGCGCTCCCCGGCCCCGCGGGCGCGGTGGTATGGACCGGGAGTGGCCGTCCTCCTGCTCACAGGAGAGTGTGAGGGGCTTTCCTGGTGGGTCTGCCGCCCGGCGTGGGGATGAGTCTCACTCTGCTGTGACATGTCCAGGAGGAGAGCCCCTTCTCTGGGCTGGGAGGCCCTAACCAGGCTCACCTGGGGAGACGATTCCAGGGCAGATTGGCTTGTAAGGTTGTTTTTCAGAAAGCGGGGTGCACCCTGAGAAGTTCTCCGGTATTCCAGCGTCCTGCCGTGGTCTGCTGGTCGGTGTCTGAGTGTGGTCTCAACCAACTGACAGAGTGGGCAGGGAGAGACCTGCAGGGCCGTGGGGTCAACCGCACTCTTGGGGTGTGATGCAGAAATGATGTCTATGCAACCCTAGGTTTCTTAGGCCTTGGGGCAAAAGTTTTCAGAATCGAGGTGTTGGGTCTGACGTCGCAACGTGCCGACTGCTCACGGGAGCGGCTCTTGGGACTCCGTGCCTTCTGCTTGTGGCTGTTTTTCAGCACAACCCTCGTTTAGTCACAGCTTCCAAAGAGCTGTCTGCTCTGTGAGGTCTGTGTTCACGGTAAACGGCGCATCCCTAACGTGCTGTTTCTCGCCTGGCGTTTTTGCAGCTGGAGGCTCTTACTACATGATATCGCGGTCTCTGGGGCCCGAGTTCGGAGGGGCTGTGGGCCTCTGCTTCTATCTCGGCACAACGTTCGCAGGGGCCATGTATATTTTGGGGACCATTGAGATTTTTTTGGTAAGTGTCTTGTTTTGGGCTGGTTTCCCTTGCCCAGGCCCATAGCCCACAGTCAGCTTACAGGGGATCCTGGAAGGACACTGTGTGTCCGTCTGTCCCAGAGCCCATAGAATCCATCCCGTGGCACACAGTGCCCCCCTGAACCGTCCTCACCCCGTTGCTCTGGACACCTGCCACCTCGGGCTCTTGAAGGGCCCTGGGCTGTGGCTGGAACCACCAGGCAGTGTCTGTTTGGCAGTGACCCGGTGTCCCTCTCGGCTCCCTTTTGGGGTCAACCCCCAGGGTGCTTGCCAAGTGGATGTCTGTATGTGTGACGGGGTGTGGCCTGAGCCCAGGAGTGGAGCCTGAGCCATCTGAGGAGTCAGGGCTGGCGGGAGAGGGCCCCTCAACCAGGATTCCCGCCCTTTCCTGTGGACCCTACTTGATTTCTCTGTGCACATGGTGGTCAGGCATGGCTGCTCAGCATGGTGCTCACTAGATGAAGACGTAGTCTCCCAAATTACCTGACTGGCCGAGGTGCAGGTCATGTGTGGTCTCGTGGACAACGGGAACCCGGAGCCTGCAGGCTGTGAGCTCATGGGGTGCGGCCCAGCGGGACAGCTTCTGTGACAGTGACCCCAAGGGCAGCACTTCTTGTAAAACCTTTCTTCTCCACTGTTCCTTGTCAGCTGGCAAACATTTTGGGCCCCTCTGCCTAGAAACTTGAAACTGAAGTATTTGCACTTAGTTGTTTGCTGTATTTTAAGTATAAATGCCTTCCTGGTTTGTCAGACCCTTCAGAGGTCACTCTCTTGGAGAGCCTGCTGGTCCCCACCTTCCGTCCTCCTCCTGCTCCAGTGCCATGGGGCGGCTGCCAGCGCCACCTGCACCTCAGGATGGCGGGCAATGGGGTGACGTGTTCCCCGAGCCCCTGTTAGTCAGGTGCCCACAGCTGATCCTGCCTGCGTCTCAGGGAGCTACATCACTGGTCGCTCAAGCCTCAGCAGGATGCACTGAGCATCCATCCGGTGTGGCCAGACTCAGTGCCAGCCCAGCGTGGTTCTCAGGGGGCTGTGCTGGGCTGGCCCTGGACTCTCCCAGAATTACATCCCTGTTAGCAGAAAAACGTTGCTTTTCCTTCAAATTAGGAAGGTGGGGTATCCTTGTTTTCTAAAGCTGCCTCACTTTGAAGGGTGCTAAGTTTCATCTCAAGCGTGCCCCATTCTTCGCCGTTTGATGCCCCTGTTTTGTGCATCACGAGGTCCACTGTGAATGCATTCTGGTGGAGTGGGGGCTCACGGGGAAGGAGGCAGCCCAGCGGCCTAGCCCCTCCAGAGAGGGGCACTTCAGAAGGTGCTCGGGTTCATGTCTGGCCACATCTCCTGGTGTGGTCACCTCCCAGGCGGGGGCAGGCGGGCTGCCCTTCTCGACCCTGCTTTGTCCCCCACAGACCTACATCTCCCCGAGTGCGTCCATCATCCAGGCCGAGATGGTGGACGGCGAGGCGGCAGCCCTGTTGCACAACATGCGTGTGTACGGAACATGCACGCTGGTCTTCATGGCCATGGTGGTCTTCGTGGGCGTCAAGTACGTCAACAAGCTGGCCCTGGTGTTCCTGGCCTGTGTGGTGCTGTCCATCCTCGCCATCTATGCTGGCGTGATCAAGACCGCCTTTGACCCCCCAGACATCCCGTGAGTCCTGGGGCCCGTGGTCGAGGGTCAGTGCTCGGGGTCCTGGCCCCAGGTCTGTAAAGATGCAGCGTGTCCTCGCCTGGTGTATAGTTCAGGCTTTACCTGCGGTTGTGTCAGGCGGGCCTGGGTTGGCGGTGCTGTGTCCTGCAGCCTGCCCTTCTCTCACTGGGGCCAAGGATGAGCGTGTCAGGATGCTCTTGTGACCGTGCCATCTGCAAGGATAGGACAGGAGGTTTCGTGAAGGTTCAGGGGTGTGCGGGGTAGCCGGCGGCCCTGAGTCTGGTCAGGTAGCACCAAGCTCCTCCCGCTTGTGGCCTGCCCTTGGCAGCTCCCTGTGTCCTCACGGAAGCCCCAGAATTGTTTTCTTGTCCCACTTCTTTTTGTGTGAGGAAGATCAGCCCTGAGCTAACATCTGCCAATCCTCCTCTTTTTTTCCTGAGGAAGACTGGCCCTGGGCTAACATCCATGCCCATCTTCCTCTCCTTTATATGGGACGCTGCCACAGCATGGCCTGCCAAGCGGTGCATTGGTGCGCGCCCGGGATCCAAAGCGGCGAACCCCGGGCTGCCGCAGCGGAGCGTGCACACTTAACCACTGGCGCCACCGGGCCGGCCCCTCTTGTCCCACTTTTGGATGAGGATGCTGAGTTGCAGGGAGGTGGCCCAAGGTCATAGAGCGAGTGCGGGAGCCAGTGGTGTGACAGGCATTCCGATGTCAGGCTGCCCGGTGGGCCCACTGCCCACGGGACTGATCCACCAGGAGCCTGGGCAGGCTGAGTGGCGGCTGGTACTGAGCCCCTTCCTGGCTCCTGCACTTTGCCGTCTCCACGTGGAGGAAGCCGATGATGGGAACAGCCCCATTCATACCTGTATCAGACACCCCAGAACAGAGGGCGGCAGTGCAGACCGTGGCTCAGCCCCACGCTGCGTAAGAGCCTGTGATCGGGAAGTGCAGTCTCAAGGGGCTGCTGCAATCCTGCTTAGATATTGATCCCTAGCAGCTCATGCGAACCTTCCTGTCACACTAAATGGAGAGTGTCAGAAGTCACAGGGGACCCCACAAACCTCTGGTTGCCGGAGAAAAGCAGAGGGAGTCATTTCACAAGGGAGCTGTGTGTCTCACTGTGTCCCTGCTGCCCACTCCAGAGTCTGTCTGCTGGGGAACCGCACGCTATCAAGACGCAGCTTCGACATCTGTGCCAAAGTCAGCACCGTCAACAACAGTACGACCACCACTGCGCTCTGGGGCCTTTTCTGCAACAGCTCCATGCCCAGTGCTACCTGTGATGAGTACTTTGCCCAGAACAACGTCACAGAGATTCAGGGCATCCCCGGTGTGGCCAGTGGTGTCCTCCTGGGTAAGTGCCGGGCAGGTCTTGGCCAGGGCCGGGTCATGTGAGGAAGACCCCCTGGGTCCCGTCCTTCTGCCCAGCCCCTGCCTGCTCCACCCCCTCCACCACTGCTGACCTTCCCGCGGCCCGTGATTGTCCCCAGAGCTGTAGACGCAGTCGTATCATGGAGGCCAGCGGGACAGGGGCTCAAAGGTGATCCAGTATTTTTAGGACTTTGTAGCACCATGCATGGGGAGCTCATCCTCTTACCAAGGAAAGTAATTAATGGGTGGTGACTGGGTTTTTTCCCCTTGTGCATTCTTCTGTGATGAGAGGTTGGGCCGGCTCCTCCACTGCCCGGGAGAGATGCCTGACCTTTTAGGGAAAAGGAAGAGAATGATCCTGAGACCTTGAGTTGGGACCCTGGTTGCCCTGGTGTAGATCGGCATCACGTGTCTCTCTGGCTGTGATGACAGTGGGTGTTGGGGGCACGAGGGCCGTGCTGAGTGGAGATGGGTGGGCAGTGGGGGGATGGGTTGTTGCAGTGACCGCCATTCACGCATCCCTGGGAGCACGGGGGTCCTGACCCTCCGAGCTCCGAGCTAGAGAGCCCAACCCCCCAGTTCTGGGTTCTGACTTCTCAACCAAAGTCGCAGAGCAAGACTCCTGGAGGGGTTGGCTGTTGACAGGCCATAACGGGAGGGTAGATGTGGAGGCAGAGAGGGGATGCCATGTTCACAGGGGCAGGAACGGAAGTGAGGTGTGGAGATGATGTGCAGAATGAGGAGTCCGTGGTGAGGGGAGGGATCTCTGTGAGGAGAGGGGTCCCGGGGAGAGGGAAGGGGTCCCCTTGGAGGGGCGTTTTCCTGTGAGGGGCGGGGTCCCTGTGAAAGAGAGGGGGTTCCTGTGAGGAGAGGGATTCCTGTGAAGGGGAGGGAGTCCCTGTGAGGAGAGAGTCCCTGTGAGGGGGGAGAGGGTCCCTGTGAGGGGGAGGGGGTTCCTGTGAGGAGAGAGTCCCTGTGAGGGGGAGAGGGTCCCTGTGAGAAGGAGAGAGTCCCTGTGAGAAGGAGAGGGTCCCTGTGAGGAGAGAGTCCCTGTGAGGGGGAGAGGGTCCCTGTGAGGGGGAGAGGGTCCCTGTGAGAAGGAGAAAGTCCCTGTGAGGAGAGAGTCCCTGCGAGGGGGAGAGGGTCCCTGTGAGGAGGAGAGGGTCCCTGTGAGGGGGAGAGGGTCCCTGTGAGGGGGAGAGGGTCCCTGTGAGAAGGAGAAAGTCCCTGTGAGGAGAGAGTCCCTGCGAGGGGGAGAGGGTCCCTGTGAGGAGGAGAGGGTCCCTGTGAGGAGAGAGTCCCTGTGAGGGGGAGAGGGTCCCTGTGAGGGGGAGAGGGTCCCTGTGAGAAGGAGAAAGTCCCTGTGAGGAGAGAGTCCCTGCGAGGGGGAGAGGGTCCCTGTGAGGAGGAGAGGGTCCCTGTGAGGAGAGGGTCCCTATGAGGGGGAGGGGGTCCCTGTGAAGAGAGGGTCCCTGTGAGGGGAAGAGGGTCCCTGTGAGGAGGAGAGGGTCCCTGTGAGGAGAGGGATTCCTGTGAAGGGGAGGGGGTCCCTGTGAAGGGGAGAGGGTTCCTGTGAGGAGGAGAACGACCCTGTGAGGAGAGGGTCCCTGTGAGGGGGAGGGGGTCCCTGTGAGGGGAAGGGGGTCCCTGTGAGGGGGAGAGTGTCCCTGTGAGGGGGAGGGGGGCCTCTGGGGGGAGGGGGTCCCGGGGAGGAGAGGAGAGGGTCCCTGTGAGGGGGAGGGGCTCCCTGTGAGGAGAGGGTCCCTGTGAGGGGGAGGGAGTCCTCTGAGGGGGAGGGGGTCCTTGTGAGGGGGAGGGGGCCCCTGTGAGGGGGAGGAGGTCCCTGTGAGGAGAGGGTCCCTGTGAGGAGGAGAGGGTCCCTGTGAGGAAGGGGTCCCTGTGAGGGGAGTGAGGAGGAGGTCCCTGTGAGGGGGAGGGGGTCCCTGTGAGGGAGGGTCCCTGTGAGGGGGAGGGGCTCCCTGTGAGGAGAGGGGGTCCCTGTGAGGAGAGGGTCCCTGTGAGGGGGAGGGGGTCCCTGTGAGGGGGAGGGGGTCCCTGTGAAGGGAAGAGGGTCCCTGTGAGGAGAGGGATTCCTTTGAAAGGGAGCGGGTTCCTGGAGGAAAGGGTCCTTGTGAGGAGAGAGTGTCTGTGAGGAGGGGGTTCCTGTGGGGGGAGAGGGTCTCTGTAAAGGGGCAGGGTCCCTGTGAGGAGAGGAATTCCCGTGAAGGGAAGGGGTACCTGTGAGGAGGGGGTCTAGAGGCCACAGCGAGGCTGCCAGGCTGGGATCTGCACAGGTGGGAGGTGGCCCAGGGTATCACCTGGATTGTGTTTTAGGGGTCAGGTCCTCCATCTAGGGAAGAGCCAGCTGACTGACCCCCTCCAGAGGGAAACTTGCACGTAGAGCTCTCAGGCAGCTTGTGAGGGACAGGTTCGTGGCTGTAGCAAAGTCTTTTCTTCACGCTTGACCCGAGGACTGCTATCTTTCCCTCAGGTTAGACGGAAGTTCTTTTCTCAGTGGTCATTTCCTTTGAGGTCGGTGTGTTTGTGCTTGTGTGAAGGTGGAGCCCGCAGCGGAGCAGGAGCTGCATTAACCCTTTGCTGCCAGCCTCTTCTGCTGGGCCCGCCCCGAGCATGGGAGCCCTGGTGGAAGGTTCCAGAGTCCCATTACTGGCCTGCTCCGCCCCCCAGATAACCTGTGGAGTACGTATGCGGAGAAGGGGGCATTTGTGGAGAAGAAGGGTGTGTCCTCAGTGCCCGTGCCGGAGGAGAGCAGAGCCAGCGGGCTGCCTTACGTCCTCACTGACATCATGACCTACTTCACCATGCTGCTTGGCATCTACTTCCCCTCAGTGACCGGTGAGCCCCCCAGCTGTAACTACCCCCACCCCCACCCCGTGACCAGTGAGCTGCCCAGCTGTAACTACCCCCACCCCGTGACCGGTGAGCCCTCCAGCTCTAACACACTCATTGCTCCCCTTTCTTTCCCAATTGTCTCAAAAATCGAGCCTGAGGGTCTCGGCTCCCTGTCTGTGCTGAGGAGTGCTGGAGAAGTCGCGTGGTTTACAGGATCCTGTTCCACGCTCTCCCAAGAAGCCTGTGTTATTAGGAGCAGCCCTGTGCTTGGGGCGGTTAGGAATGGACACAAGAGCTGTCAGGCCAGGAGCCACGGTCATCCTTGTCCTTATGAGAGTGGCCGACCTTTCAGGGTGACCACTAGTGCATACTAGTCCCCCCCCACGTGTACATGCACACACTTGATCACACATACACATGTGCACACCTGTGTCAACACTCAGGTTCTGCTCGGCCTGCCTGCCGGGACACCCTCAGCTGCCCCAGGCACAGTGGGAGCCCCCGGCTCCCACCCAGCCTGGTGCTGGCTGACTGGGCGGCCTGTTTCTGTCCTTCTGGTCCTCACCCAGGTCTGCTTCTGGTCCCTGCTCAGAGCCTGTCCACGTGGAGAGGCCACTCACCCGTCTCTTGACTTTATCTTACCTCTTCAAGAGGCAGTGGCAGCAGGAAGGCGTTGCTGAGCGTTTCTCTTTAGTCTCAGCCTTACCAGCATGTCGCAGTCGAGGTTCATTCTTTCTCTGCCTCAGCTCCTCCTTTTCCGTAGGTATCATGGCGGGATCAAACCGATCTGGGGACCTCAAGGATGCCCAGAAGTCGATCCCCACTGGGACCATCATGGCCATTGTGACCACGTCTTTTATTTGTATCCTTGAAGGGGTCAAATGTGGGAGGTGCAGGCACCACAGAAAGGATGGCCCTCTAAAGCTCCACTTGGCTCACTGCTGTGCCAGCGCCAGCTTTGGGTAGGCTTGCCTGGTTTTGGGCGAGTTCTGACCACAACATCCATCACCTAGAGAGGGAACTGGGCTGGCGTGGGTCTGATGCTAGGAAATCAGACACAAGGCACCTGGGCGCCAAGCTTCAGAGTTGGTTATGGAATGTGATATTGTACATAAAACACACGTAGTAACCCCATTATTACGTGTAACATGTTAGTTATGTGTAACTGTGTGCGTATTACATGATAGCTGTGTGTGTGCTAGTCACAGGTTTTCAAGCTGGGTCACTGGTTTCGAGGTGCCAGCAGAGCCTTTTCTCGATCACTGAGGTTTGTCCTCTTACCAAGTGAGCGTCTCCTGCCTGGTCCCCGTGGTGGTCACGCTGCAGGCCAGGCCCATCCTGATTGACTGAGGCCCCATTCTGTGGAACCAGGGTGGAGTGGTGAGGCCGGTGCCTGAGGCCACAGGGACACAGCAGTGCAGGCGCAGCGGGGGCCCGGTGGTCCAGGCCCACCTGTGACAGGTCGCCGCTGTGAGCACGTTGCACCCACTGCTTCCTTGACACGAGCTGCAGACCTCTCCTGCATCGTGCTTTTTGGGGCCTGCATCGAGGGCGTGATCTTACGAGATAAGTATGTTGGTGTTGGGGCCGGCCTGGTGGCATAGTGGTTAAGTTTGCGTGCCCTGCTTCGGCAGCCCAGGGTTTGCAGGTTCAGATCCCGGGTGTGCACTGACACACCACTTGTCAAGCCGTGCTGTGGCACGTGTCCCACGTAGAGGAAGATGGGCATGGATGGTAGCTCAGAACCAATCTTCCTCAGCAAAAAGGAGGGTGATTGGCAGTGGATGTTAGCTCAGGACTGATCTTCCTCAGCAAAAAAGAGGAGGATTGGCAGCGGATGTTAGCTCAGGGCTGATCTTCCTCACAAAAAAAAAAAAGTACGTTGGTGTTCATTTGCAACTTCTAGAAACTTCTGGGGTCATCAGTTTTCCTGAAGATGACTTTAGTCCTGAAACTGAGAGCACCCCAGAGTTCAAGCATCTTGTGTGGAGCAGGAAGCCCCATGTCCCCTTTGTTGGCGTCCGTTTGGTCTGATGTGTCCATCCCTCTGCTGCTCCGGCCTGGAGCTGGGGAACCGCAGAGTAACCTGGGGTCCCAATAGTGCCAGGGGCATGGGGGATCTTGGGAGAGACCTCAGGAGACTCCATTAGCCCTGCCGCTCACTGGAGAAGCGGCCAGTGCTCCAGGCTGTTGTCCACCAACCCGGCTTTCTGGCGGGTGCACGTCCCTCAGGCCCTAGAGCTCGAGGGGTCCTGGGCAGTCTCTGTGAAGCCACAGCCATGCCATCTGTCCACGGCAGTGCCACTTTTGCAGGAGTGACAGTGGCTGTGCAGACCCTGGGCTGGGCTGTGGCTTCCTTGCTCCTGAGAAAGGACCGGGGCGGGGGGCAGGACCCGTTTGTTCACTCGGGTGGGAGCAGCTTCATTCCCACTCAAGACGTGGGAAAATATTTTACATCTTCAGCTCACGTTTTAAAAGTGCACCCTGCCCGCCCCACAGGTTTGGGGAGGCCCTGCAGGGGAACCTTGTCATTGGCATGCTGGCTTGGCCGTCCCCCTGGGTCATTGTCATTGGCTCCTTCTTCTCGACCTGTGGTGCTGGCCTGCAGAGCCTGACCGGGGCGCCGCGCCTGCTGCAGGCCATCGCTCGAGACGGCATCATCCCCTTCCTCCAGGTGAGCACGGCGGCTGCCCGCAGGCTCTAGGGCTGTGTCATCGGCTCCCCTTCTGAGACCCTCAGAAGGAACGTGTCTGGGACGGTGTCCAAGGGTCTGTGTCCAGAGCACGATCTTAACGGTTAAAGGTGGTGGGACCCACGTCTCCACCTCCAGCCTGGCAGCCCCCTGACACGCGGTGGTCACTGGGCTGAGGGCTCAGGTGTGTGGGTGGAGGCAGCCCCTCACCTCTGTGGACTGCGGAAACGGTTCAGAGCAGTGACTGGGTGCTTCCACTTCCTCCGGGGTTAGTATCTGTCCTGCTCAGCCCTGCGGGATGCTGTACCCAGGACTGTCCCGTTGTGATGATGACAAGGGACACAGTGTCCTGGGGCCCTCCTTCCTCGAGTTGGGGCTGATGCTTTCTGGAATGAACCTGAGGCCATAGATGTGTTAGTGTCCTGGGGCCACCAGAACAAATGCCGCAGACCAGGAGGCTTAAATAACACAAGGTGCTTTTCTCTCTGTTCTGGAGGCTGGACGTCCAGATCAAGGTGTGGGCGGGGCTGGTTTCCCCTGAGGCGTCTGTCCTTGGTGTGTAGATGGCCATCTCCTCTCTGTGTCTTCACAGGGTCTTCCCTCTGTGTGTGTCCAGTGTCCCGATCTCTTCCTGTAGCGACGCTGGTCGTGTTGGATTAGGGTCCTCCCTAATAGCCTCTGTAAAGGCCCCATCTCCAAACACAGTTACATTCTGAGGTGCTGGGGTCAGGACTTGACCACATGAATTTTGGGAGAAGCGCCATACCTTCGTATTTGAGTGTTGCGCCTGAGCCATGATGAATGTGGTGGCTGTGGTCTGGCCCTCGCGCCTCCATTGTTCTGTGCTTCTCACCTTCCTTTCCTGAAACCGATCCTAGCCGCCTTAGTTTCTTCCCCTGTCGTGCCTTCTATCTGTCCGCTCAGGTGCAGACGAAGTCATGGTGCGTGCAGTGATGCGTGGAGACCATGCTGGATTGTGTGTCACAGTCAGGAGGGCGGGCCCTTCTGTTCAGGAAGTTGGCTTGTGGGGTGGCCTTTGTACCGTGTCCCCCTGACTCCCCCTGAGCCTCCGCCGGGTGGTGCTGCTTCACAGTCTGTTCCGTGGTTTATTCTGAGTGTCTCTGCAACGTGCTCTGAATATCCCTTCTCAGAACCACTGGCCAGCAGGGAGTGCGGTAGAAAAAGCTTTTAAAGCCTGGTGTTGCTGGAGGTGCAGTGTGGCCTTCCGGAAATTTCTGCTGCCACATGTGGCTGTGGGTGAAGGGTCCAGATGCCTTGCAGTGAGGTCCTTGTGGAATTCTCCTAGCAGGTGTGTGCTGCGGGAGCCTTGCGCCTACCGCCTCGAGGCTGCCCTTAGGATCCCAGGAGACCCTGGTCCAAGGCACTGGGGTGTCGCCCTGCACTCCCGACTAGTGCTCGATGCAAGTCTGGGGTCTGATGGTCCCTGGGTGCTGTCTGCCCTCACGAGTTCTGGGTGTCGAGTTTCTTCCAGACCCCACTGGTAAGGTCCAATACACATCATAAAAGTCCATTTTTGCTTGTCGCCTCTCTGAGACCTCTTTTGGCTTGGACCCGACTAGCTTGGCTTCTCGCCTGAATGTGAGGCCTCGTCCCTGTGGCTCCTCGCCCCTCAGCCACCAGCCCACATGCCGTTCTCCCTGCAGGTGTTCGGCCATGGGAAGGCCAACGGGGAGCCCACGTGGGCCCTGCTGCTCACAGCCCTCATCTGTGAGACCGGCATCCTCATCGCCTCCCTGG
This sequence comes from Ceratotherium simum simum, assembly GCF_057802395.1. NCBI lineage: Eukaryota > Metazoa > Chordata > Mammalia > Perissodactyla > Rhinocerotidae > Ceratotherium > Ceratotherium simum. The sequence goes on along the minus strand of NC_141917.1, from coordinate 840,124 downwards.
ACAGTGTGGCCCCCATCCTCTCCATGTGAGTGGCTGTGGGCTCAGTGGAAGGTGTGTGGGGACCAGGCTGTGGAAATGTGGCTGCTGCTGCAGCAACCAGCGGGACATGAGGCCCCTGCTCTGAGCCTGGCCTTCTTCTCAGGGGACAAGTAATAGAGAGGAATGGGCACAGGTGGCCAGATGGTCACTCATGGGACAGTGACGTGGACTGTGGGAGACAGGGAGACCCCATGGGAGGGGACGGTGTCGTGGATGAAGGGGGTGGGGAGACCCCCCGGCAGGGGACGGTGACGTGGATAAGGGAGCTCACCGGGAGGTGGCAGGCTGGGGCTCCTGCAGGACAGGACAGCATGTCGGGACCACCGTGGGACCTGGCCAGCCCCTCTGACGCTGCTCCCCGTGTCCCCAGGTTCTTCCTCATGTGCTACATGTTTGTGAACCTGGCTTGCGCTGTGCAGACCCTGCTGCGCACGCCCAACTGGCGTCCACGCTTCAAGTACTACCACTGGTGAGCACTCCCCCAGAGGGCGGCCCCCGTGGGTCCCAGCGACACGGATGCATCTGCAAGGATGCTGCCCCCTGGGTCCCAAGGCCACGTGGGGCCCTGATTGTCCTTTGGAGCAAGCCAGGCCAAGCCGATGAGGGCTGCGTGCCTGTATTTGTCACCTGGGACGCCCAGGCATCCCGAACCACATGGACTCCACCTTGTGTTCAGCCTCGGCCCTCCTGGGTCTGAGGGTGGGACCTCAGGCTGCCTGGTCTCCATGTTACCAGTGCGTCGGGCGCTCTGGCGGACGCATGAAGCCCATTTTGTTAAGTGCCCAGCAGGGCGCTGATCACGCTGGGGAGCAGAGCAGGTGGTCAGTGTAGTCGTGGGGCCATCTCAGCCCTCGGAGACAGTGCGGGGGTGGAGCACCCAGTCACCAGGCGTCATTGCTATTTTCTTGGAGTAACTGAAAGATTTTCACTGAGGGACCAGTGACGTTTTTGAGGCAGCTGCTCACGTGCTAGTTTGGGGCCCTGGGTGGGGGCCTGCATGTGAGCTGCGCATTCCCCCAGGACGCTGTCCTTCCTTGGCATGAGCCTGTGCCTGGCCCTGATGTTCATCTGCTCCTGGTACTACGCCCTCTGCGCCATGCTCATAGCCGGCTGCATCTACAAGTACATCGAGTACCGAGGGTGAGCTGCTGCGGGCCGCGCCCGGCCGCCACGTTCACGGGCTCATGGCAGACTCGCGCTCCCTGGAGGGGGGGCCTCCTCGGGGTCTCGTATCCAAGTGTCTCCTGGGGAACAGGTGCATGGGGGCCTCCGGTGGCCGAGCTCTCAAAGCCCCCGTTCCCCTCCCGGCGCCGGCCCTCAGGTGGGGTCAGGCGTTCACCTGCGAGCTCTCTGTCGCACGCCATTGTCATAACGGGAGAGCCGCCACGTTCACTGTTCTCTGTGGATTCCACATTTGTTACGATAGGTGGTGAGGTTTATCTGTGTCTTTGTATAATAGCCACAATGTTTCACAGTGCGCTGTTTGGAAACTTTGAAATCCATCTGATGATGGCACTGACATGGTGGATTTCAAAATTTCCAGAGTACACTGTAGACAGAAAAACCACGGCAACCATAGGTCATCAGAGCCCCCAGTCTACCACTGGGGCATTTCCCGTGGCTGCCCTGGCCCCCCACCCTGGAGGGAGCTGGGGCCTCGCAGGGCCAGCTGGTGGGGGTGAGGAGGGTGGGCCCCAGGTGGGCTGCCTGCAGCCCCCTCCCAGCTCTTTCTCGCTGGCTTGGAAGGAGGGCCTGGGAGGCCCTGTGCTCCTGCTGGTGAGGCTGGGCCTGTGGAGCCAGCTTTGCCCCGGTCACTGCCTGCTCCTCAGAGTCCCCTGCCAGCAGGCTTTCCTTTGTGTCCCCTGTCTGCCTCTCACTGAGGTCCCACACGGGGCTGCCAGTGCCACCCCCACCCTCCCCATTCTTCCCCCTTCTTGTGTCCTGCCGCTTCCCGCGCTTAGCCAACTTGGGAGGCCCCCTCCTCTGTCACAGAAGTGCTGCAAAGACCCCAGGTTGGCCCCCAGGGGGCCTGCCCGGTGGTCCCGTCCTGGGTGTGCTGCAGGGCGGGGCCTCACAGCTACTCTCCTCGCAGGGCCGAGAAGGAGTGGGGCGATGGCATCAGGGGGCTGTCTCTGAATGCCGCCCGCTATGCCCTGCTGCACGTGGAGCAAAGCCCCCCCCACACCAAGAACTGGAGGTGAGTGCCCGCAGCACCCCCAGCCCACCTCACACCCTTTAAACCCACGGAGTGCCCATTTCTAAAGTCTGACTTCAGAGAGAAGAACCACGGCACCCTTACTAGGAAATGATCAGGAGCTTCCAGCGCCTTCCCTCAGTCCACAGCGGGGCGGCCTGGGTGTGATCAGCTCGTATCTGACCGCCCGGTGAGGGCCATTGGGAGGGCGGGCTGGGCTCTGAGCCGGGCCTGGGGTGTGGTGGGTGGGGAGGGGTGAGCTTACCTGTCGGGTCCTGCTGTGGACGCTTTGGGTGGTGGACGTCTGCGTGCAGGGCTGACCCCTCCGCCTTCTCACTTCTGGGAGGAGGTGGGGGATGTATCTGCACTGGAAGCCCCTTGGCCTCCAGCCCGCACATACCTAGAGGCTGTGCCTGGCAGAGAGGTGCCCACCAGGGTTCTCGGTCCCCGGCCAGTGGCCCGCTGTCCACCTGTCCCACCTGTCGGGGGGCTGTGGTGACGTGTTGCCATGGTAACTGCTGTCCCTGCCACAGGCCCCAGGTGCTGGTGATGCTGAACCTGGATGCAGAGCAGCACGTGAAGCACCCCCGCCTCCTGTCCTTCACCACGCAGCTCAAGGCCGGCAAGGGGCTGACCATCGTGGGCTCCGTGCTGGAGGGGACCTACCTGGACAAGCGTGTGGAGGCCCAGCAGGCCGAGGAGGTGGGACTGGGCGGCTGGGGCAGCGGTGGGGGGTGGGGCCAGGCCGTGTCCTGCCTGGGCTGCACGCGAAGGTGAAACCAGCGTGTCTTCCCAACGCCCTGAAACAGTTGTGTGTGTTGTCACCACCACCTGTCCTTCCGTGCCGAGCTGTGTCCGTGTGTGTCTCTAAAACAAAGGAGTTTCTAACAACAGTTCTTCAACACCTTCAGCATCGTCTTGTGCCAGGCAGTGTCCAGCCTCCCTAGTTGTCTCACGTCTTCCTTTCTTCCCTTTCTTGTTGGCTGGGGTTGTGTCGGACTCACATCAGGCCTTCCATCCGGCTGGCAGCGTGTCTCCAAGCCTCTTGCTCTTTGGGTGGGTCCTTCTCCCTGGCTCACGGGTTGAGTGGCGGCTGCTTGTCTGCCGTCCCCATGTCTGGGTCAGCCCACGTGTCCAGTGTCTTGGGGCTGCACCCAGAGGCACCTCCAGATGCAGGCTGTTCATTTACGGGAGGCAGCACTGCTGGGGGGGCTTGTTGCTGACATTATCCCCTGGCAGGTGCAGAACACGGTGTCCGGCCCCTTCCACGGCCTCCATCAGCCAGACAGCCGACCCCTGCACAGAAACCTGCCCTCCTGCAGCAGCTCCCAGGTTCAGAGTGCTCTGGAAGGCAGGAGGCATGCTGGGTCCCTTCCTGTCCATCTCCAGAGGCACCGGCGCTTTGGTTTTGGTGCCATTGTGAACCCAGGCGCTTGAACTTGACCGTTTTTGGCTGTAAACCGCTGGTTTAGATCCTGCATCTGACTGTAAACCTGCATTTGATTGTAAACCGTGGACTGGTCCTTGTGCTGCTGTCCTTGGGGGTGTCCGCATCGTCCCACCTTTGGCCAGGGCAGCCTCTTCACCTTGGCCCCTTGGCTTTTTTGGCAAAAGCATGGTGTCTTGGATGGCTTCCTGCATCTGGTGTGGCTGAAGCTCCAGGCCCACCACGTGCGTTTCCTGCACGCACCTGCTTCCACGGATGGGAGAGGCCCTGGGGTTTTATCTGTGATGCTGTGCCACGTGGTCACCAGCCACAGCTCGCGTTAAGACCTGCCCAGATGCCGGACAGAGCGTCACTTCTCTTACCACTCGGTGGCCCCCTTTGTCCTCCCAGCATCTCTTTGGGGAACCAAGGAGGAAACAGAGCCGGGAGGGGAGACGGGGGCCTGGCCATCTGGTACTGAGTGGGGAGGTCAGATTCTGAGCCTGAGCCCAGACGGCCCAGACACGACCACCGTAATCATCTGACTTGTGTTGTTCTGGATTTTTTCCGGTTTTTTTCTTTTTTAAACAAATGATCCTGCAGAAATACACACAGAAGTGTGTTTAGCACACTTATTTTACTTTAAAACATTACTTTTCCGTTTTAGCACAGTGCGTGTTTTGTTTACCCCGGCTGTGCAGTGCACCGAGGTGGTCGAGTAAGGCAGGAGGCACCTGAGATCCGCTCTGGCTCCTTGAGGTCAGCACTTCAGCCAGTGGTGTCAGAAATGGTCAGTCTCGGGGCCAGGATCACGTGGTGTGTAAAGCTCCTCGAGTGACCACGTCCTGACGCAGCTGAGCCCTTGATGGCCGTTTTCCTGTGCTTTAGTCTCTGGCCACATGTGATTCCAGGAAGTGTCCCCTGAGCTGCATTTCGTATGCACTTAGGCGGCCCCGGGTCTTGGGTGAGATGCCCTCGGGAAGTGCAGCCTGTCAGACGGATGTGATGATCCCGACTTTTCCTTCTTGAGCCAGCAGCCCTTCTGACGCAGGGTGGCAGCTGAAGTGCGGGAAGGGAGGAGGGAAGTGGCTGTGGCCCTTTGTGTGAGGGTCTGGAGGCTGCTGTAACAAATGATCACAAACGGGGCTTACAGCAACAGAGATTTATCCTCTCCCAGTTCTGGAGCCAGAAGTCCAAAATCAAGGTGTCATCAGGGCCGTGCTCCCTCCGGGCTCTGGGGCAGGGTCCTTCCTGCCTCTTCAGCTCGCAGTGGCTCCGGGCATCCCTGGGCTTGAGGCCGCATCATCGCAGCCTTGGCCTCCATCATCATATGGCTTTTCTGTGTCTGTGTCTCTCCTCTTCTGTCATTGGGCTCAGGGCCGCCCTCATTCAGGATGATCTTATCTGCAGATCCTTAACTTAATTACATCTGCAGGGACCCTTCACAGGTTCTCAGGATTAATATCTTTTGGGGGGCCACCATCAACCACTATGGTTTGTCCTCTGACTCCCCAAAATGCACATCTGCCTTTTGTGAAAAATACATTCATGTCATTGCAACATCCTTCCGGGTGTCAACCTATTTACAGCATCAACTCTGAGTCCAAAACCTCGTGTAAACATCAGCAACTTAAAGATCCCAAATCTCATCTTCTCAATCATCTGAATCAGGTGTCGGTGAGACTCTGGGTGTAGTCCATCCTGGGGACAGTTCCTCTGCCCACAGACTTGTGAGACTCGGAAAACAAATGATCTGTATTCCAAAATGCAGCAGGGTCAGGCGTGGATAGACGCTCCCATTTGGAAGCAGGAATCCAGGGGTCAAGGGTCGCTGTCCCAAGCAAGTTTGAAATCCAGCGGGACAGTCCATTTGGTGTCTAGCTGGGCACGCTCCTCTGCGGCTCGCGGCTCTGCCTAAAGGGGGCCCCAGCCTTGGCCTCCGGGGGCTGGTCAGCGTGACCGGGGAGGAGACCAGTGTCCACACAGGTCACTGCTTTAATGAAAGGCGTGTCACTGGTCACTGTCAGGCCTCCCCTTGAAACTGAGCCACGCTGGTCAGAGGCCTGGCACGTGGCGGAGAGGGCAGACTGCCCACGGCGGGACGTGGCACGTGCCTGGTGTTCCACGCCTGGACGCACGTTCCACAGTCTCTCTCAGGTGACTTGTTAGATTGGACACATCCTAGTGAAGTTTTCAACGAATCGGGTGTGTAACACAGGGTCCGAAATCTCTGAGTGAGACGGTGGGGGCTTGGTGATGACGGAGGTCATGTGTAAAGGACTGCCAGTGTCGAGTGTCCCGAGGACCTTCACACTGTTCTCCCGCACCCGTGCGCCCGCGTGCACACCCGGGCAGGCGGGCCCTTCCAGCCCCTGGCCTGTGTCCTGAATTTCGGGGACCAAAGGCCACGCCCCCATTGAACCTGTGGTCTCTCTGTGTGAGGCAGTGATGTGGGTGTGCGGCTCGCGCAGTGCCGCCCGGGCACCCTCGTGGTGGTGGGTGCTGGATTGCTCCTCCCAGCCCGCTCTTTGGGCGCTGGGACACCGACCCTGGCCTGTCTCCCCAGAACATCCGGTCTCTGATGGGCGCAGAGAAGACCAAAGGCTTCTGCCAGCTGGTGGTGTCCTCCAACCTGCGGGACGGCATGTCCCACCTGATCCAGTCAGCCGGCCTGGGGGGCATGAAGCACAACACGGTGCTCATGGCCTGGCCTGCGTCCTGGAAGCAGGAGGACAACCCTTTCTCCTGGAAGAACTTTGTCGGTGAGCGACGTCTCCAGGCCTGTGTATGGGCTCCCACAGGCCTGTGGGGTCTCGGGGTCACTGGGCCCAAGAGCCTGCTTCTGGAGGCTGTTGGAGGCCCTGGCTGTGCTGTTTCACTTGAGAAGCGAATGGCCATTTGAAAGCCTTGAGACGCGCTCTCCCCTTCTCCCAGCCCTGCCCCCTGGTTTGGCGATGTACCCACTCGGCTGCCCTGCGCCCCTCAGGCCGGGCAGGGGACTTGCTGATGGAGCGAGGGCTGCCCTGGGCACCAGGCCTGGGTGGGGCTTTGCAGGAACCCTGTGGCCTCACCTGCTGCCACCTCCCATGTTGGCTGGTGCCTGGTGAGTCTGCAGGGCTGTGTGGTTCTGCTGAGGCCCCGGTGACCCACCCACTGCCTCTCCACAGACACCGTCCGTGACACCACGGCAGCACATCAGGCCCTCCTGGTGGCCAAAAACGTGGACCTGTTTCCACAAAACCAGGAGCGGTTCAGCGACGGGAACATCGACGTGTGGTGGATCGTGCACGACGGGGGCCTCCTCATGCTGCTGCCCTTCCTGCTGCGGCAGCATAAGGTGGGGGTGCCAGGGGCAGGGGTCACGGGTCAAGGATACCTATGGGGGCAGAGGTCACAGGGGTGTGTGGGGGTCACATGGGGGCAGGGGTCACATGGGGGTCTGGGATCATACTGGGGCAGGGGTCACGAGGGGATGGGCCACACAGGGGTGGGGTGGGGCACACAGGGCAGGGGTCACGTTGCGGGTCAGGGATCCTATGGGGTCAGGGGTCATGAAGGGATGGGTCACACGGGTGGGGGGGGTCACATGGGGGCAGGGGTCACGTGAAGGAGGGGTCATACGAGGGGTAGGGGGTACTGGGGGGAGTCTGTGTCATGGGTGGCCGCGGGGGGATGGTGGGGTTGGGAACGACGGGTGCTGGGCGGGCAGGGGCTCACCGGGCCTCACCCCCGCCGCAGGTGTGGAGGAAGTGCCGGATGCGCATCTTTACGGTGGCCCAGGTGGACGACAACAGCATCCAGATGAAGAAGGACCTGCAGGTGTTCCTGTACCACCTCAGGATCAGTGCGGAGGTGGAGGTGGTGGAGATGGTGAGGGCATGTGGGCGTGGGCGGTCACTGCTGGCTGTCGTGTTTTAACGAAGTTGGGCGCCGGGAGGCGGTGTCGGGCTCCCGCCGGCCCCGTGTTCACACGGCAGTAACAGTGGTCGTCACAGTGGAGGGCGCTGCACCCCAGACTGTTAGCGTCTGCGGCGTCCCTGGTGTCCCCCTGCCCTGGATCCCATCCAGGACCCCACACTCCCTTTGGCCGCCGTGTCCCCTCAGGCCCCTCTGGGCTGTGACGGTTCCTCAGACTTCCTTCTTGTTTTTGTGACCTTGACAGTTTTCAGGAGGTAGAATATTCTATAGAACCTCCCTCGGTGTAGGTGTGTCTGATGTCTTTCTCGTGAACGGATTTACGGGTTCGTGGGAGGAAGACCACAGAGTGATGTGCCGTCCTCCGTGTGTCCTGTAAGGGGGGACGCGATGTTCAGCCCACACAGGTGACGTGAACCTGTGGTCCAGGTGTGTCCTCCAGGCACCTGTGCTGTGAAGTCACAGCGTTTCCGTGTCCACACTCCATCCTTGGGAAACGTGTCCCCAAGGCCAGCCACCCTCGGCGCAGTGGGGGATTAGGCTCTACTTCCTGCAGGGGAGCATTTCGTTCATGTTGGGGTGTCTCCTGGGTGCGATTTCTCTCCTCTGGTCAAGAGTGTGAAGTGGACTTGTGCGCGCTGCTTCCCACGTTCGCTCACACACCGGCACCACGCTGTTTATCTTACTGTTCACGTCATTCTAACCTCAACTGCTGGCAGGTCACCAGTCAGCTCCCACGTCCCTTCAGCGTCCACCATCCTCCCTGTCACCATCCATCGGCCTGCCTCGTCTGTGTTCAGGACCCTCACGCAATTTTAAATACTCTGAGGTTAAGATGGCGGATGGTCTTCCGTGCGTTTGAGGAGGCCTCTCGGACAGCAGAGCCACAGCGTGAGACGTGGCCTCGGTGTCACGGTTGTGCAGTAACTAGTTACTGTGTTTCGGAGCCGCTGATCTTATTCAGCTTTTGTAGTAGGCAGCGGGTGTGATTTATTTAACAATAACATTAAAATCCACAGCCTTGCCTGCTTCAGTCATGATTGCAAATCAGGTTTAAGTAGAAAGGTCTGTGGCGTTAGAGACCTAATTGCATTTGCTTTGTGACGTGAGAGCAGGCCTCTGTCCCTGCCTTGTACAGACCCTGCTTGCCCTCGTGCTGGAGTGGCTAGTTCCTCCCCAATGGGAACCCGAGCAGACCTCGGCCAGAATCGGGTCAGTTAGGTCCCTCCTTCCCCTCCTGCTGCTCCTGCGGTGTTCGCCAGGCTGGACCCCCATCCAGGGCCCACCAGGATGGAGACGGTCGAGGACGCCACTCTCATGTGGGGTCCTGTGAATCAGGGAGCCCTCTTCACGGAGAGTGAGGGCATCACCTGTGGCCCGCGAGGCCTGGGGTGTCTGGGGCACCATCCCCAGGACCCGGGGTAGGGGGTCGGCATGTGTGAGAATGAAGGATGAGGGGAAGCCAGGGTCAGAGGCTGAAATCTCGCAGTAAGAAATCAGGGTCACTGTGAAGGGAGATGGTGCTCCCGGCAACAAGTCTCAGAAGGACCAGTGTCGGGAGCGTGAACCGCCAAGTGTTGCCACAGAAGGGTTTGGGGTGTTTGTTGGAACTTCTTTAAAGTGAATAAATTGTGTCAAGAGCCTCAGGGAAGTAAAAGTAAGTGGATGTTTGGTTAATGCCCAGAGCCAGTTCCCTGTGGACGCCCAGGGGCCAGCGTGTCCCCACAGAGTCAGCAGTAGGTGCAGCGTCCATAGCCATCTCACTTTTGGAAGTCGATGTTGGAGTCTTAAGTATTAGAAATAGGGATGCTTTTATTTCTGCCTATGATTTCAGTATCTGGAAAACCCAAGAAAATAAAAATTTAATCAGTAAGAAGTTAGTAAAGTGGCCTGATACAGAAAAAACACATAAAAGTGAATTTTCCCACACAGCAACCTGTTGGGAAGTTTAAGGGAGTGGGACCAGCTCGTAGGAGCCGTGAACAAGGGCCCCTGGCCCTGCCGGATGGGCGCCTAGAACCCCACGGAGGGCACATGGCGGCTCACCACTCAGGGCCCTGGGGGTGCTGAGGACTGGTGCATGCTGCGCTCACAGACCCCACCCCGGACAGGCAGGGTACCCAGCGTCACCCACTGAGGGACGGGCCAGTGGTCAGGAGAGGGTCTGAGCTCTGTGGTCAGTGAGCAAGTTACAGACTTGTCCTGTGCAGGCGGCCAGCTCTCCTCGGGGCACAGAAAGTGACTCCTGTTACTTGAGAGCGTGTCCCTCATGCCCGGTCTGTGTGCTTGGGGCCACAGCTGGGCAGCCTGGGACCAGAGCCCCCGACACAGTGTGCCCTGGGTTAGCTCACAAGGGTGGCGCTTTCCTCCTCATAGGCCGGCCCGTGTGTCAGTGAACGGGGGTTCAGGGGGGAGCGTGTTCAGTTGTGACGGCTGGTGCCACTCGCCCGCACACACGCTTACATGCTCACACTCACAGGGGCCCCTGGGGACGGGAGCTCCAAGACGGCAGAGGGCAGGACCGAGAGGCAAGGAGCTGGGCACCTAGGACACACGCGCTCGTGTTGTGTCTCGCCTCATTTGAACACGGAGTGAGACGGGTGGAGTTTGTGAAAATGCATCACGTTTTGCACACGTGTTTACTTCTGTGCTTTGGAACTTTCTAGGTTGAAAACGACATCTCAGCGTTCACGTACGAGAAGACGCTGATGATGGAGCAGAGGTCCCAGATGCTGAAGCAGATGCAGCTGTCGAAGACGGAGCGGGAGAGGGAGGTGCGTGCGTGGGGGTCCCTGATGCGGTGCAGGCAGTCGGTCACAGGTGGTGGTGCAGGGACCGCGTGATAAGGACGACCTGTTTGCGTCACACTGGCCTGGGCTCCTCCAGACCCCGCGTGGCTGTCAGGGCCGGTCTTTGTGGTCACTTGGAGCCAGGCATCTGCACCTCTGGTTTTGTGAACAGCTGGGTGGCGTGCCTTCCGCTTCCACTTCTCTCCTCCACACGGTTCGAGGTCGCGCCCTCACCAGCCACTGTGGGCCACACTCAGTCCCTCGTTCATCATCTCCTGCTGGGACCACCACGGCGGCCCAGCTGGCCACCCTCCTCTTGTCCCTGCCGTCCTCAAAGCAGCAGCCACAGCGAGTCCCTAAGAGCCACTTCCAGACCCCTCCCCAGGCTCCACAAGGCCCTGCAGCCCCGCACAGTCTGACCCTGTCACTGTCTGAGCGACCTCCACTCTGGCCACACGGCCCCTGCCCTGAGCCCCCTCATCCCACAGGCCTCCCCCACTGTCCTCTGGCCATCAGTCAGTGCTTTCTTTGCACGCAGGCTTCCTGGGTGCCTTGTGCAACCCTGTATCTCCCGCCCTCTGCATCCTACCCCTCCCCAAACCCCCGTCGACACTCGTTGCCCCACCCCAAGAATGTGGGTTCCCTGTAAGCCCCTGTGCTGTTGATGCATGAGGGGATGGATGCATGAATGAATGAATGAATGAATGGGTGAGTCACTGAGGGGATGGATACATGAATGAATGGGTAAGTCAGTGAGTGAGGGGATGGATGCATGAATGAATGAATGGGTGAGTCAGTGAGTGAGGGAATGGATACATGAAGAAATGAATGGGTGAGCCAGTGAGGAGATGGATACATGAATGAATGAATGGGTGAGCCACTGAGTCAGGGGATGGATAGTGAATGAAGGAATGAATCGGTGAGTCAGTGAGGGATGGGTGGATGAGGAGATGGACAGGGGAACGGATGCGTGAATGGTGGATGAGTGGATGAACAAATGAGTGAGGAAGGGTGGGTGAGAGGAGGGATGGACGGGTGGAGTGGGGGCGGAGGCAGTGTGTGTGGAGCTGCATCAAGTGTGGAGACTTGCAGGCACGAACGTCGCCTCCCATCAACGTGGGGTCCTGGGTCCTTTCTCACGGTTTCCCTGCGGGTGCAGGGCCCCCAGGTCTGCTGGTCGTGCAGCCCCTGGGCTCTGTGGCTGAAGCCGTGCAGAGCGGCTTCTCTCACTGTACTCGTCTCCTCCCCAGGGGAGGTTGGGGACTGCCGGTCTGCTGAGTGCTGTTGCTGCCCCCACTGTCCCCCCAGGCTCAGCTCATCCATGACAGGAACACCGCCTCCCATTCTGCGGTGGCCAGCAGGACCCGAGCCCCATCCACGCCGGACAGGGTGCAGATGACCTGGACGAAGGAGAAGCTGATCGCTGAGAAGTCCAAGAACAGAGAGTCCAGTGTGTCCGGGTTCAAAGATCTCTTCACCCTGAAGCCGTGAGTGTCACCCACGGCTGCAGGTGGCCGTCCTGCTGCACTGACCCAGCAGTGGACGGGGGCTCCCTTTGCTGCCCATTGAAGAACTGCAGGCCCACACCTGTGGACCAGCAGGCCTGTGAGAGAATGGAGCCAGCCCGACGGCCGGTCTCCTTCAGGGCTGGTGAGCCGGGCCCCAGGCGGCGAGTTGCTCGTGAGCCAGCTTGTCTGGGTCCTTGGTGGGTCTCGCAGCTGCTGGAAGTCAGGGCTTCTGGGTAGACTCACAGCTCCCAGCCTTGACCCCCAACCGTGTAGGCTGCCCGTCAGGGCCAGGGCCTGTGTCCTGCCTTGGCTCCGCCTGTGGTGTTGAGCTGAGCACCCCCCGGGCTGGCAGAGGTGCCCACGGGGGAGGCGGTGTGGCTGGGTCCTGGGTTGAGTCACAGTCACACAGCCCCTCGGGCCCCGGATGGGAGAGCCAGAGCTCCCTGAGGGCTTCAGTGGCGGAGCTAAACCTAAAGCCCCGAAGGACCGGGGGGCTTCCTGGGGCCCCAAGCAGTAAGACCCCTGGTGGAGAATGGCCGGATTAGCCAGAAAAGGGCAGCCTGGGTATGCCCAGCGTTGTTCACAGGTGTGCGTCGCGGGCGCTTCTGCAGTAATCTTTCTGTTCTTCTCTCCCTTGTAGAGAATGGGGAAACCTGTAAGTTCGCTCGCTCTGTTTAGGATGCCTCTCAGGCTTGGTCGCCCCGCACGCCCGGCACTGCAGCCCTGTGAACCCGCGTGTGCATGGCCGCGTGTGTGCACGTGTCCCCATGTGTGCATGCATGGCCCCGTGTGTGTGCCCCTGTCTGTGTGCGCGTGTGTCCGTGTGCAGGCGGAGCTTGCCCGCCCCCGCCGTGGCTTTCAGTTGTTTAATCCTCGCTCCTCCGTTCAGAGCAACTCACGGCACATTCCCGAATCTTGTTCTCTAAATAACGCGGAACACCTGGGGTCTGGGGGAGGTTGGTCCTGAGCCGGCTCAGAGTGGAGAGGAAGCATGTGCTTTGGTAGCTGTCGGTTAATGCGTCCACGTCCCTCGAGGTCGAGGCGCGGATGCAGAACCGCAGCATTTCCCCGTCTCCCCGACGCCAGATGCTGTCTCACCTGGAGGAGGCTGCATCCTTCAGTCCCCTTGTGGGAAGGGACGTGGATGAATCCTGTGCATGGTCAGGCCCTCGGGGCTTAGTTCCATGGCCAGGGGTCCAGGGCCGGGCGGGAGGTGTCCCAGGGATCCCGAGGCTGTGTCGTCTGTCTGTCTCTCGCCCTCCCCGATCCTCCCGCAGAACTTTCTGGGTGTTTCCCCTGCGGCAGCAGCAGCCAGGACAGCGCTCACAGCCGAGCAGGAGATGAAGTGGTTTAGCCCCAAACCTGAGTTAATCGCACACTAAGGGAAGCGGGAAAGGTTGGCCACTGAGGGGCAGGCCATGTAGACACGTCGGGAAGCTGCCAGGAGGGAGGGGGTACATGGGACTCAGTGCCTCCTGCTCTGTTTATCCGTAATTTAAAAGTGTTCCAGAAAAAATCTATTAATTAAAAAACAAGCACGTACACACAGGAATAGGGTTTCTCCCCTAAACACCGTTGAGCTGGAGGCCCGCTGAGGTCCCGTCACCACATGCCACGTGGCTGACGGTCAGGGGCCCCCGCGTGGGTCTGCCACACTCAAGCAGGGTCGGGTCTGGACCCCAGCAGGCCTGGAGAGTCAGGAGAACGTGAACTAGGAAGAGACTGTTTTACGGGCATGAACTAAGTGTGCAGACCTGGAGTCGTGCGTTGGGGACGGGACCTCACTCCCATCTAACTCCTCTTCGTGGGTTAGAGTGGGAGAACCTTCTGGAAGGTGCGGAGGTCAGCCCCTTGGTGACACGTGTGACTTACCGTGGGGTCCCCAGAGTGGGTGCACTTCGGGGTGTCGCTGGCCCTCTAGGGTGTGTTGTGTATCTTCTCCGAGTCTCTGTTTTGTCAGCCCTCCTCGAGTGTCACCACCAGGAACTGAGTGACAGAATTCCCACTTTGCCTGCCCGCTCACTGTGGGCACGTGGCTCACTGGCCCCCTCCTTAGCTCCCGGTGGCCCACTACCCCCGGACCCTAATTCCTAGCCTCAGGGATCTCTGTTTCGAAGGCTCTTCTCCACCAGATTCAACATATTTATCATACATTTCCTTGCTTTGCGGATTCATGGCCGGCTGTTGAGGAACAAATTCAGGTTTCTGTTAGCTTCCTGGAAACACGAGGCCACGCTTGGCCCCCGTCTGTGCCTCTCTGACCTCCACGGGGCACGTCGCCCTGGAGCCAGGCCCTTCAAGATCCAGACCTTGGATTTAAGATGATACGTGTTTTCAGACTCTTAACCCATGAGATGGTTTAACATCACACACATGCATTTCTGGAATTGCTGTTGTCCCCAGACACACTGGTAATTGTGGTCTGTCCAGGCAACTAATTCATGGTTCTTGTGATGAAAGATCTGATTGTGTTGTGGCCGGAGGCCTGACCTGTAATTTATCAGATGAAATTGGAGAGGGAAAATAAGGGATTCCTCTTCCCTGTCTTGCTTCTGTGACTGGTGGTTATAATTGGATTTATTTGGCTTAAGGGTTGAGTTGATCAAAGGCTGTGGCCGGTCATCCGTCCTGCAGGCCTTTCCCTGACCCCTTGTGTGGCAGCCTCTGTCTGTCTGTCCATGTGCCCGTCCTTCTCGTGTCCAGAGCCTAGGTGACCTCCTCTCAGAGAGGCTGCAGCTGAGACTGCTGGGCTGCACTGCCTGTGGCTGGCCAGGGTTCCGTAGTGTGTGACCTGGGAAGTGGCGCTTGTGCAGAGTATTCTGACACAGACGGAGGTGCAGGTGCTCTGAGGCGGGCAGTTCTCCTAGGCCAGTGTCCCCCCATGTACTTCCTAGAACACAGTTCACTTGAGAGGGGACCCACAGCCACCTGGCTAGGGACGCTTGGGATAAACATGGAGGACAGGAGACCTGGGGGTGCCCAGGCATGCCGGGGGGCCCAGGTCTGCAGCATCCCCAATCTGACTTGGTGGGGACCCTTCCTTGGGGGTCGCTGCTGGCCTGGGCTGCCTGGGACACTTGGAGAAGGGTCCGTGCGCACAGTGGACGCTCTGCCTGCCTTGTGGAATGTGGAGAACTGGGTAGTTAGTGAGCACACAAGACACAGGGTCTGGGTCACCGAGTGTTGGAAGCTCTGGTCCTTCAGCCATCGCACAAGAGCAGCAGTGTCCAGGTGGGCGGAGGGCTGGGGTGGACCTCATAGTGGCTGCGCAAGCTCTTGCGCCGCGAGCCGCGTTCCTGGCCACAGTCTCTGGCTTGATTACAGGACCTCAGACGGCAGTGGCCGTGGAGCTGGGTGGAGGGGCCTGGGCCTTTTCTTCCTCATGTCTCTGAGATGCCCTTGGACCCCAGCCCGGGTCAGGGTGAGTGAGAAGCTGCCGTGCGCGCTCAGCAGGCCCGTCGCAAAGCAGCATTTAGAGCAGGTTCGGCTACGAGGCCCGGGATTTTAACGGGAAACATTTCAGGGCCTACCACTGCGCGAGCGCTTTTCTGTGCCCGGACGGCGAGCTCTGCCGGGGAAGCATCCCGTTGCCGCCTGTGTGTAGAGCCGCGTGTAGACGTAGAAGCTTGGTGGCTGTAGCGATGCTCAGTCTAGGACGTGTGGAGGCAAAGCCCTCTTGTTGCTGGACAAACCACTCCCCCGGCCTGTCGCCAGGGTTCTCACGTGGAGTCACCTCCCTGTGGGCTCTCCGGGTGTGACTCCATGTGAGTCCTGGTTGTTTTCACCTGGCCCTGTGTGATGAGGGTGAAGTGGGCGGGGCGGGCTCACACGGCCCGGCCCAGAGGCTCGGGCTGGTGGCGCCCAGTGACCGGGTCTCCCACAGGAACCAGGGCAACGTCAGGAGGATGCACACGGCCGTGAAGCTCAACGGCGTCCTGCTCACCAAGTCCCAGGACGCCCAGCTGGTGCTGCTCAACATGCCAGGGCCCCCCAAAAGCCAGCAGGGGGACGAGAACTGTATCCTTTCTGGGCGCTGCCCGCTGGGGCAGGTGACAGGCAGGGCCGTCCGTGTTTCCTGTAACGGGATGGCGGCCGGCTCTCCTCTGGTTCAGGTGGGGCCCCTGGAGCCCCCGGGGAGCACTGGGCCCTGAGGCCGACCTGACGTCCGTGCGGGCAAGGAACCCTGCCTGGGGTCGCCTAGACCAGAGCCTCGGCACCCTGGGCTGCCCATGGGGGCTGTGGGCAGTTGGGCGGCCAGGCAGAGGGGCAGACCCCTGCCCTGCCTGTCCCCACGTGGCCGGTAGTGGTGGATCTGGGAGTGGGCAGGGGGTAGGGGTGGGGGCTCTCCATCTCAGCCGTTGAGGAAAGGAGCTGCATTTGAGCCACTGGGGGTCCAGGAGAGCTAGTCCTGGGGAATCGCAGGGGACAGTCCCCAGTTGACTTTGGGGTGTCGGTGCCAGGGCTGAAGGAGGCGGTGTAGACGACACAACACGAGCAGAGGGTAAATGCACTTGGTGTTCCCGATGGCCAAGCCCTCAGCGCAGCACACAAGGACGCCCCAGGAATTGAGACGATGAGTGAGGTGGACACAAGCGTGGAGACTGAACCCTAAACATCTAGAGGAGAAGGCCGGTCACCACATCACTGACCCTCGACCCTGTCTTTGTGGCGTGGCCCCCGGGCACCAGCCCCCGGGTGCTGGGCTCTGAGCTCCCGCCAGCCGGCTCCCGTCCTGGGTGATTTCCTGCGGCCTCAGGCGCTGTGTGTGTTTACTCTGTCGGGGAAGAGGGAGAATCCCCCCTCCACCCTTTCCCTCAGGGTTCTTATGGCTGGCCAAATAATTAAAAGACAGGTTAGCAGGAGGAAATAATACCAAGTTTAACAACATGTATACATGGGAGAAACCAGGGAAACTGAGTTTCTCAACACAATAGCAGAGAGTCTCGTCTTAAATACCATCTTCAGTCGAAGACAAAGGAGGATGTTGGGGGTGGGGGGAGTCAGTTACAGGAGATTACCACTAAAGCACAGTAAACAAAGAGTAAGGTTATTATGCAGATTTAAGGCCTCACCTTCCACATTGATAAGTTTCTAGAAATGAGGTCATCCTCCCTCTTTCCAGTACAGAGAGGGAGATACCTTTACAAATGGAGATTTCCCTTATAAATGTAAGTGTTTGTCTGGCAACTCCTCGCAGGGCCACCTAGAGAATGGCCGGGAAGAGAGAGAATTTTTGATAAGAGGGGCCCGTCAGTGCCTTTCCTATTGTAACATCTATTTTACATTATATTACAGCCATCAGATAGTAACTCCTTCCTGGAACAGGTCTTCTATGTTAAATTCTTTAGGCAGTTAGTGGGGGAGGTCAAATGTCTGTCAGAGAAAACAAGGTAAAGAGATATATTTCAGGGTAGCCAATTTTGATTTCCCACAACTCCATCCCTAGGACGGGGCAGAGCTGGGGCACCTCTGCCAGAGGGTCTGCTCCAAGCCTTTCTCTGCTTGTCTCTTGGCTGCCCCTTGTCCCCACGTGGGCCCTCCTGGTCGGTCATGGTGGGAGGCTGGCAGGCATGACCTTGGAGGTCACAGGTCAGCCCCTAAACATGTGTCCCCTGTGATGGGGGGACAGGTCCCTGGGCTACCTGGGGGTGTGCCGCCTGGGGCCATCGTGGGCTCGGCCCCCGCCCTCCCCTCAGGGCAGTAGGAGGCAGGTTGCCCCGAGGAGGTGAGCAGCCTGGCTTGCAGGTTTTCAGCCTCAAGCTGGCCGCACGCTTTAGGAATCGGCACTTTGTTGGTGACCGGGATTCCTGGCCTGTCCAGGCATCTCAGTGGATGGTGGACACGTCCATCCAGGGCATCCCTCCTGCCACGTCTGTGTGCAGAGCCCCTGGGGGAGGGCAGGGTCTCCTCTCGGGTCTCGGTCGGGGCTGACCTGAGCCTGGCTGAGGGCTTGTGTGGGGCGGGGCCTCTGGGTCTCCTCCCCTCCCTCCAGAACCTGGGGCCTGGCTTCCCTGACTCGGCCTTCCTCCTCCTTCTCAATTCGAGTCCTGACTGGACACAGGGTCTGAGTAAATAGAGTCGCTCCCCTCATGCTTCTGGTTACACGCCCGGTGGATCAGCTGTGTCCTTAACTTAGTCCCCCAGATATGGAGTTCCTTGAGGTCCTGACCGAGGGGCTCAACAGGGTCCTCCTGGTCAGGGGCAGCGGCCGGGAGGTGATCACCATCTACTCCTAACGCTCGGCTTCCCCGGGCACGTGCTGGGCTGGCATGGGGATGGTGCGTGGCACACACTGACCCGTGGCCTGGCCTGCTGGTGTGGCTTCCTGCAGAAGTGTCTAGAATACCACAGGGGGCTGTCCTGTGCAGGCCGAGAGCCAGCGCGTGACTGAGAAGGGGAGACACGGGCGCCCTTGGTGCCCCGTGTGCTCCTGAGGGAGGCTCGAGTGACCTGGGCAGAGTGAGCCGAGCAGCGCCAGCCCTGTGCTCGGCCTTTGGATTCTGGAATTACTGTTCTGTGGCTGGACCTGCTGGCTTGGTGGCGGTTACATTTTAGTTCTTCCCCGTCCAGGATGTTCACCAGAAAACACTCTGTGTCTGCAGCCGGGTCACCGGCCACGTCCCCTCATGAGCACTAACGGCCAGCCCGGCAGGCCCTGGAGCCGTTGGCACCTCGCACAGGTGAGCGTGCTGAGAGCCAGGGTGCCACACACAGAAACGGTCAATGCCGAGAATTCTCCACGCCGCAGGCGTCAGCAGAAGAGCCCCTCAGAGCTGTGAGCACGCCACGCAGTTCAGCGTCTGATGTACAACCCAGTTCCATGCTCCACGCTCGGAGAGGGAAGGGGCTCTAGTGTGGAGCTCCAACAGCGTCAGCGGCCCCCGGCACTGACCCGTCCGGCTAAAGCCTGTGTGTCGCCTCCTGCCAGCACGGAGGGGATGGTGACAGTCGGGTTCAGGGCACTGACAGACACCTGCGATGACCCGTAGGCTTTTTGCACTTGACCTTCTGGTCTCCACTTTCTGTGTCGTGATCACGTTCCATGTAGATCGTGCAGTAAGTTGTGCCTCACCCTCTGTGTGGCTTATTTATTTATTCAAACACCTGGGCATCCAAGTGATAATCAAGTTGTCCATAAAGAGAGGACGGCCCCAAACGCCAGGCCCTCCGCTTTCTCTGGCTTTCATGGACTCCAAGGAAACCAGCCCGGTCCCTAGATTTCAATTCAGGGCAAAGGCTAAGCATGTGCTTCCAGATGTTTCTGAGGAGCAGTTGGGCAACACAGAGTGACCACTGGCCGGAGCATGTGCCAAACAGCCGCAGCCGGGTGGGGCGGGGGATTGGTCCTCGTGGCCATCTCATCCAGCACTGACCTAGCAGCAGAACCCGCCCCCTCGCACTCGGTCCCCCTCCCGCATCCGGGGAGGGCCGCCAGTCTGGGTCCCCTAGCCGAGAGGAGAGCAGTGTCTGCACTGACTGGAATGTCGGTCAGCGGCTGGAAAGCAGGGCCCACTCCTGTCCTGACCCTTGTCACACGAAGCAGAGCTGGCTGCATGGACGGAGGTGGGAATGTGGTGTCTGTGCCCTCGCCTGCCCTCCCGAGGTGTCCGTGTCAGCACCGCGCGTCCTTCCCACGCTGTGAACTGTGACCCTGACTGCAGCAGTTTAAAGCTGATGCCATGTGCTTCTTTTTTAGTTTCTGTCTTTGTATGATTTTGTTAGTAGAAGAATAAAATTGTATAACATCGGAGTATGTTGAAGAATCTCCTGTGTCTCATTCGGCATAAAAAATAAACAATTGGAGAAAATGCATCCATCCCTCCCTTGTCTTCGAGAAGTTTATTTTAGATCTGATCAGCCAAAGAAAACTCAGATGGCTGAAGAATTATCATGAGAATTGGCCAAGAGAATTTTAAAAACGTTAATCAACAGGGAGCTGTCCTATGCCCCCTGTGTTTAGATGTGCAGTGCAATAAGGTAATACTGCTGGTTGTTGAATGACTCCATCTGTAATTTCTATAAGGGTGGGATCAGCAAAGAAAATCTGTCTTTAGAAGGGATCCCTTACTCGAGCATACTCACAGATGGCAGTTCACACCTGCTAGGATGCGGGTGTAGCCAGAGGAATGGGGAGGAATGGGTGCTGGGGGACGTGGAGCCCTCCCACGGCACAGGTGGTGGGGGCAGGGTGCAGAAAGGCCCAGCTGTGTGGGAACTGGTGCGGTTCCTACAATTGCCAAACACAGCGTTACCCTGTGACCCAGCAGTTCCGCTCCTAGATTGATCAGCAGGAGGAGTATCTGTCCACAGAAACCTGTTCGTGCACGTTCGTAGCGGCATTCGTCACAACAGCCAAGACTTGGGAACAGCTCGATGGCCCTCAGCTGGTAGGTGGTAGGCAGTGTGGTGCAGACGTTCAGTGGGAGGTAATCAGCCTCTGAACGAAGCACTGACACGCTGCAGACTGGAGGAGCCTTGAGAACGTTATGCTGCGTGGAATAAGCCAGTCACAGAAGGGCACACGTGTGATTCCTTATGAAATGCCCCGAATAGGCAAATCCGGGGAAACGGGAAGGGGATCGGCAGTAGTTACCAGGGGCGGGGGAGGGGGAATGAGCGACTGTCAGTGGGCACAGCTTTCCCTTTGGGATGATGGAAATGTTCTAAAGTTCGTTGTGAAGTTTGCACAATCTGTGGATATGCTAGGAAATGCCGAATGGACGCGATAACGGGTGAACTATGAAGTGTGTGAAGCTCTTAGTTACTGTGTGTCCTATGGGCCTTGGGCACGGGGCGGAGCAGCACCGCAGGAGAGTGCCCGAGACTTGGAGCACAGAGGCCGGGCCTTCGGGGCTGTGAGACCAAATGGGCAGAGGCCCAGGGTGGCAGGAGGGAGGGAGTCGGGAGCAGTGGGAGGACCAGGCCCAGGGATGGTCAGAGGCCCCATGGGGGTCTAGCAGAGACATGAGTGAAGGAGTTGGCGGAGTCTGTGGGTTCTGACTCCTCCGCGCCTGTGGGCACCCACGCAGCGAGTTCCTTGGCCAAGTCAGTTCGGGAGCTGAGGTCAGCGCAGGGAGAGGCCTCTGTGGCCTCCAGACGCGGCGTCATGCCTCTACACAGGTGAGTGAGCACTGCTGACTGCTAACGTGTCGCTTCCTAAACTGATAAACTCACCCTCCACAACACCGCCTTCAGGGCCTTGTGCTGCGGGGACACTGGAACCCTTGGGTGGAGGAATGGGCCTCATCCAGGCAGAGGCCCCAACCTGGAGGGATCCCAGCCCCTGTGGGCCTGAGGGGGGATGGAGCCCCTGATGTCACTGGACCAAGGCCCTTCTGTGCAGCTCTGAGCTGCGACCCTTCCGTCCACCCTTGGGGAGACAGTGTCAACCAGGACGCCACGCGAGCTGTGGGAGCTGTGACCAGATGGCAGGGCTGCACTGAAACAGGAGGAGAGTGAGGGTCAGTTGGGAGCAGAGGGGCCTTTCCAGGGAGAGATAGCAGCATGTGCAGAGACCCCGAGGCAGGGACACCCCAAGGGCGGGAGGGGCTTGGGGGACTTGGCGCTGGTGTTGGAGCAGCAGGCAGCCCTGCCTCTGGTGTGGGTGGCGGAGGCCGTGAGGCGGGTGGCAAGGACCGAGAGGAATGGGGCTTGCTGGACGTCGGAGGCCAGGTCAGCAGGGCGTGGGAGAGCTGCCTGTGGCAGGGCAGGCAGGCTCCAGGGAGGCATCAGAGTGAGGGGGCTCCTGGCCATGGGAGCAAGGCCGGGAGACCCTGAGCTTGGAGGAGGGTCGGGGCTCCAGGCTGTGTGACCAAACCCATCTGTGGTTCCAGGCTGGGGGAGGGGAAGGACGCGAGGAGGGGATATCGAGGGCAGCGGCCAGCAAGGGCTGCTCCACCAGACAGCCCTGGAAAGGGGTGCAGAAGCGCGAGACGCCAGAGCACCCCAATGTCGTGTGAAAGGAAAACCTGTCTAAGCGGCCGAGAGGCTGCACAGAGCAGCAGGTGTGAGACGGCAGCGCCTGCCACATCAGTGCTCCGGAGTGCACCGGCCACCTCGGCTCTGCAGGGTGCAGGTGACCCCTGACCCCCCCCCCCCGGAGACCCCATCCACCTCCTCTCTGCAGGGTGCAAGTGACCCCTGGCCCCTCCAGAGACCCCATCTACCTCCTCTCTGCACGGCGCAGGCAACCCCTGACCTCCTCGCAGGGTGCAGATGACCCGCCTCCTCCCATGGGAGGGCAGGAAGGACTGTCTGCACAGCCCTGTATACAGCGTCTCCATCAAAAAAAGAAAAAATATGTGAACAGGGCAGGAGGAATGATGGACACTTGTGCGACTTCTAAGAAACTGATGGGGAGAGGAGGAGCTGCCCCCACCCCGGAGGAGTGAGTGCATGTCGTGAGGTCGGTCGCACGTGCAGGGCGGGTTGATGAAGGCTGTCCTTGCCCGAGAACAGGCTTCGACCCAACCGAGAAATGACACCGGGCGCGGGGGCCACGGCCACAGAGCCGCAGGCGTGGTGGCCGTCTCAGGCGGCAGCTCCCCTGGTGGATGAGGACGTTCTGAGTGCTGTCTCCACAGACATTTAAGGCTACATGTAGGTGCCTGTTCACAAGTGGGTGGTGGAAGCGTGACTTCTCCTGTAGCTGGGATTCATCTGTGCAGAAAGGGGAAGTGATCCAATCCCAGGTCCCATCAGATTCACTCAGCTGATTGGGGGTCTCCCCCCAGGCGGGGCCGGAGACAAGCCCCAAGAGTCTTCCTCTGCACTCGCCCCGGGGGGTGCCTGCCTCCCCCCGGGGTGGCCTGCTCATCCGGCCCCTGGGCACCAGCCCCTCCCCGACTCCCGGGGCCCCTCCTGCCTGGGGGCTGCTTTCCCTGCAGCAGTCGGCTGGCCCCCATGTCCTCACTCACAGCCACGTGCTCCCCCCCAAACCCCCTCCCCGGCTCCCTCATGCAGGCCCGGGGACCCCAAGATGCCGGCCACTCCAGCCGTCCACTCCGGCCCACCCGGGGCCTCCACAGCCCCAGGCCCTGCTGGTGCCAAGTCCCCGCCAAGGCATCTCTTCACCAGGCCTCGTCAGGCGCTCCCTTGGGGACGGGAGGCTGCCCCGGCTTTCCTTTTCATTTCTTTGGTGCTCTGCAGTGGCCCCCGTCCCCCGAGGGACAGGCAGGGATGAAGGTGAGGGAGATGGGGAACCAACAGGTCTCGGGACAGTTCCTCACATCTGCCACCACGGTCGTGACCGCCACGTGATGAGATGCCATCTTCCTCAGAGCGAAAACCCGTGGTGGAGTCCAGCGTCCTAAATTGTCCTGAGCTGTCATCTCCTGCGTGGCGTCCAGGAATTGACAGCTATGTGGGAACACGAGCTTCTGCTCACGGGCCGGGCGTCGCCGTCTCTATCCCTCACGGTGGCACCACCGCAAGTCCCTGAGGGAGCCGGGCCTGTGGCCCAGCGGGCTGCACCTCGGGCCCCTGCCCACCAGAGGTCGCCACCGTCCTGACTGTCCCTCCCGCCGGCCCGCGGGAGCCTGCGCGAATGGACTCGCGGGGCGGGCGGTGCCGCGGCAGTGGGTCACTTCCGTCGCCGGGTCATCCCCCGCTCTGTGAGTACCCACAAGTCACCGCCCGCGGCCGAGGGGCACGTGCATGGTGGCAAGCTGAGGCATCCAGGAACAAAGCCGCGTGGGAGCGGAGGCTGCCCCACGGTGGGCACGCGTGATCCGCGGGTGTATTCCCAGGAGGAGCTGCCAGGTCAAAGGGCACAGGACGCCCGCCCGCAGTAGAGGCTGCTCAGCGTTTTCTAGGTGCTCGTGCCAGTGGGCACGCCCACCACGGGTACCTGTGCGCGTCCTCTGGCCACACCTAGTACCCGGCGGTCCAGTCACTCGGCCCCCTGGAATGGCGACGGGCTCATTGTCCTCGTGGCTGCGTTCTCCTGACTACAAACGAGAGGACACTGCTTCCTGCAGAACCTCGACATCCTCCCGGTGAGGCCTCTGCTGGGCCTCCGGGCGTCTCCCTGCGGGGCTCCCGCCGCCTCCCTCCCGAGTCAGGGGCGAGCATGCGCATCTGATACGCGCTCTGTGGGCCGTGCGCTGCAGGTCTCGCCCACTGCGCGGCTCTCCTCTCCACCCTCCTTCTGTGCCACTTGATGCACACAAGTCCTTAATTTTCACCATCGTTTCCTCTCACCCGGGCCCCGGGGAGGAGCCTTCTCCTGAGCCGTCTCCCACACCACCCTCTGGGGGACTGGCGCGTGTCCGTGGCATTGTGTCCACCTGGAGTGGAGCGAGGTGTTGGTCAGGTGTCCTTTTCCCAGAGGGACCCACTGACCCCTCACCATCTGGGGAAAGGCTGTCCTTCGGCCCCGGCTCCCTAGGGCCACCCGTGTCATCATCCAGTGACCGTGTTTGGGGGCGGGGCCTGGACTCTTGTCCTGTTCCTTGGTCACTTTGCCTGGCCTCGAACACTGAGTGAATTTCTGTGACTACCGTGGGCCAGGACAGGCAGTGGAGCTTGTCTCCACCTGGTTTTTCTAGTCTTAGCCCCTTGTTTTTCCATGAATTTTAGCATCAGATGGTCAATTGCTGCAAAAAGAATCTTGCTGACATTTTGATTGGGACCTCGTGGCTGCTTCGCGCTGGTGTCTGCACGGTGCGAGTGGGCCAGTCTGTGCGCAGGCCGTGCTCCGCTTAGCTCTTTCCGGCGTGCTCCTGATCAAAGTCACGGTTTCTGTGCTGAGACCCTGTGCCCCTCCTGTTGCACGTGTTGGTAGGCATT
The DNA here is from genome assembly GCF_057802395.1 of Ceratotherium simum simum. NCBI lineage: Eukaryota > Metazoa > Chordata > Mammalia > Perissodactyla > Rhinocerotidae > Ceratotherium > Ceratotherium simum. The sequence goes on along the minus strand of NC_141917.1, from coordinate 815,464 downwards.
TGATATTTTGGGGCACTACTGTAAGTGGTATCTGCACTAGTCCGTGTTCTCCGGAGAAACAGAGCCAATGGGATATAGGCAGAGAGACAGAAGAGGAGACTTGTGATAGGAGTTGGCTCACAGGACCATGGAGGCTGAGAGGGCCCACAGACTGCTGCCTGCAAGCTGGCGACCCAGGAAAGCCGGGGCATAGTTCACTACGAGTCCTGAGGCCTGAGAACCAGGGCCTCCAATGCCTGAGAGCAGAGAAGGTGGACGTCCAGCTCAGGAAGAGAGGGCAGTGCCCTTCCTTCTCCTCTGTGTTCCATTTGGGCCCCGATGAATTGGGGGATGCTCCCCACGTGGGTGAGGGAGATCTTCTTTATTCCGTTTACAGAATCAAATGCTAATCTCTCCCAGAAACACCCTCACAGACACACCCAGAAATAATGCCCCATCTTTGCCTGGTCAAGTTGACACATAAAATTATCCATCACAGCATCTTTTAAGAATTAACTTGTGGCCCAGCCCCAGTGGCCTAGTGGTTAAGTTCTGCGCACTCCCCTTCGGCGGCCTGGGTTCGGTTCCTGGGTGTGGACCTACACCACTCGTCTGTCAGTGGCCATGCTGTGGTGGCAGCTCACATACAGAAAGAGGAAGATTGGCACAGATGTTAGCTCAGGGCAAATCTTCCTCAGAAAAAAAAAAAAAACCCCACAAAAAATTATCTCATAACCAGTAGCTGCCGTACAGAAATACATTGATTTTGGACGCGAACCATCTATCTGGAGGCTTTGCTAGACTTGAAGTTATCTGTAGACGCTTCTGGACTGCCCCTCAGCCCCACCTCGGGGAACCCTGATAGATTCCCTGTGCCATCAGGAGGTCCTTCCTTCTCCTGGCCTGCTGCAGTGAGGGCACCAGTCTCACTCTGCTCTCAGAATGATGCGGGCTGGGGCATTTGTTGTTGGGTTTTGTTCGGTTGTAAGGTCGGCAGACACTCTTGACACTCTTCACCACATTAGGGCGTTCTCCTCAGTTCCTAGCTTGCCGGGCACCTCCTCAGTGTCAGCAGGGGGCACCTCCTCAGTGTCAGCAGGGGGCGGGACATAGCCAGAATAAGGCTCGCAGCTGGACCCGTCCTGGGGGCTGTCTCATCTGCTGGGCTCAGCCCTCCGGGTGCAGCAAGGGGCTTCGTGGGAAGAGCTGGTGAAGTCCGGAACTCCGAGTTAGAGCAGGAGTCTCTCCGGGGCTCCGCAGAGCCTGGGTCCGGCCCATACGGCGCCCGGTCTCTTCCTGAAAACCTGGGTCTTCCCACAGTCTCGGGGCCCAAAGCCCTGCCCAGCACCCGTTCCCTTCCAGGAATTCCCAGCTGGTGTTCCAGTCCCTTCCACCAGCCCCTGCCCACAGCCCCCAGCATGACCGCCTCAGCTGTGCCCGGCACACTCTGGGTGAATCCCTCACCTGCCCCCACCTCAGCATAGCTTGCTCTGAGGTTCCGCGCTCAGAGCTTCCTTGCTCTGAGGGGGCCTGCGTCCCAGGGATCACGGCACCAGCTTGTGTTCCCAGCCGGGAGGTGTGGGCGAGGCCCTCCGTGTCCGCATGCACTCAGGAGCAGGGCCCGCAGGAGACGCATGGCTGCAGCCTGGCCTTCCCTGGACCTCTGGGCCCCGCCACCCGAAACCAGCGAAAGGCCAGCCCTGGGCTGCCCCTACCTTTGTGGGCGCTTCACATGGCAGGTTGGGGGGTGCTCTGACAGAGCTGCCTTCACACACACGCGCGCACTGAGTCACTCGTTCACTCCCTCACCCACTCATTCATTCACTCATTCACTCACACACTCATTCACTCACTCCTTCATTCCCTCACTTGTTCATTCATTCACTCACTCACCCACTCACCCACTCACTCATTCATTTGCTCACTCACTCATCCAGTCACTCACTCATTCACTCATGCATGCATTCATTCATTCACTCATTCACTCACTCAGTCATCCATTCAGTCACTCACTCATTCACCCTCAAGGGCTCACTGGACTCCATCCATGTGTCTGTGATGTGCCTGGTACCAAAGACAAGCTGTGGGGCCTCAAGGAGCTTGTGGGTTGGTGCCAAGGATCAGACGGGAACAAGGTCCCCACGCAACAAGCACCCTGGTCATTTCACCCAAGAGCAGAGCCACATGAGGTCATGGGAAGAAATGAGGAAACGGGCAGAGAGTACCCCGCGGGTGAGGGGTGTGTGGGGGCCCCACGGGTGAGGGGTGTGTGGGGGCTCCTGGGGGTGAGAGATGTGTGGGGGCTCCTGGGGTGAGGGGTGTGTGGGGCCCGTGGGGGTGATGGGTGTGTGGGGGCTCCTGGGGGTGAGAGGTAGGGGACCTTGGGGGTGAGAGATGTGTGGGGCCTCCTGGGGGTGAGGGGTCAGGGATCCTGGAGGTGAGGGGTGTGTGGGGGCCCCTGGGGGTGAGGGGTGTGTGGAGGCACCTGGGGGTGAGGGGTATGTGGGGCTCCTGGGGGTGAGGGATGAGTTGGGGCCCTGGTGGTGGTGGTGGTGGGGCCTCCTGGGCAAGGAGGTCTCCTCTGACGCCAGCCTGGATGGTGCAGTCACGCAGATCCGCTGGCTGGGCCTCTCCGGCCTGAGGAGAGCAGGGCTGTGCTCTGCTCTCTGGACTCATCTTTGGGCAGACAGGTACCTCATGCAGGAGCAGAGCCGGCCGAGAGCACAGGCCCAAGGGGCCCAGAGACGCAGGCCTGCAGCTCCTGAAGGAGCGAACACTGGACCCCTGAGACCTCAGACGAGGCCTCGCCCTCCAAGAAAGGGAGGACAAGAGAGAGTCCAGTGTGTGTAGGTGGATGGCCCAGGCCTGGGACCAGGAAAGCACAGTGGCCAAGATGACCAGCACTCAGATCAGCCAGGAACCAGAGGCCGCACCCTAGAGAGGGCGTCTGGATGGAGCCCAGGGTCACAAGTGATGCACGAGGTCGCCGCTGTGGAGACTCGAGGGCGCTGGCCCCGGGAGGCGCTGGGCACACCTATCGACAAAGGAGCACCACGGAGAAGTCCATTCACTCAATACCAGGTTTATTTGGGAACGTACTTTCCAGAAGGCTCTCCTTGAGAATGTAAGATACAGGTTGGTCCAGCTCTGAGATCATCCAATAGCAACATCTACACTTAAAAACAAGTAAATGACAAGAGTCTTTGTCTCTGCTACGAAAACCGTCCCCAACTGGTCCTTGCCAGTCACCATGAGGCCTTCCTGGCGCCCAGCATGCCTGGCAGACTCGGCAACAGAGCCTCTGGCTCATCCACGGGGCCCAGCCGGGCGGGAACTGTGTCCCTGGAGTGGGCTGGACACGTCTGCGTTATGTCCTCCGAGCTCATCCACCTCCGTCTCTGCGTCCAGCGCCGTCACGGCCTCTCTTCTAGGTGGGTGCCTGCTGCTCCAACACATGTGGTCCTGGGCCCAGCCCCAACCCAGGCAAGCTACATCGTCCTGACATCCTGACGAGAGAAAGACTGTTCTCCACGTGTGGACGTTTAATTAACACGTCCATGTCAATGCTGGGCCCCTTTTCGTGCACAAAGTGGTCTTTTCTGTTGTTCTCTAACCTGCTTCTGTCCCTTTAGGGCTCGCCTGTGCCACCCTGGGTGCGGCCCACATCCAAGGGACGGTCCCAAATCAGAGTCGGAACCATGGGCCCCGGCTTCACGGATTCACAAGCAGCAGACCCTCAGCTTCTGGTCTGTGCTTGCTGGCGTTTCACTCATGTCTTGTTTTTAAAACCAGGATCTGGAGTCAAAGAGGCTGAAGTTCAGGCCTCACCAAACCTACCCACCCTGCTGGTCAGTGGAGCACTCGCCGGAGGCCAGCCGGCTGGCCTGCTGGGACTCACTAAGCAGGCCCCCTGCCGTGGCAGCATGCGCAGGAGCTCTGCACACTGAGCACGGATCCAGGTTGGGGTGGACAAGCAATTCTGCAGAAACCCCGAGGCGGCCGCGTGTGTGACGTTGCTACGCAGGATTCACGAGGTGCGGACGGAACGCAGACGTGTCCACACAGAAGGGCGCACTCTGCCGCCTGGCCGCTGGCCTCCAGGCCAGTCAGGCACCCCGAGGCCTGCTGATCTGAAACACCTGGAAAACCGAGATGCGAGTGCTCCGGCCTCGAGAGACCCCAAGAATCCCCTGGTTCTCCCTCAGCACGTGGGCCTCGGCTCGCGGAGAGACACCAGTTACTCAGAAATCCCGAGGGATTTTTAAACCAGCCGTGAACAGGGACGTGAAGTCTCAAGGGGAAGAGAAGACACTGATGAGACACATCGGCCTCTCCAGACAGATTCTCGTTTACAGAGAGCCGATGTCGCCACACAAACCCTGGTCCACGCGGCCCCAGACAAGGGTGCAAAGTGTCCTGTTATCGTGAGCCCAGCCTCGGGCTTAGGTTTTTGTGAGCGGTAAAACGGGAAAAGAAACTTACCCACAAATACGGGGTCATGTGTGCCCACGTGTATTTTAATTTTCCTTCTATAAACGTATAAACAGGCACAGCCGCTCTCTCCGGGGAGGGTGTGCCCACCTGGCCACATGCCGGTGTGGGTGGACTGACCGTATCCGTTTTAAAATAGGTGAGACGTTATAAAATGCAAGTATTTTTATTATGACTGGGGGAAAACACCTCAATTACAAGTCGACCGCCAATTTGCTTTATTCTTAAGAACAGTGCAAAGAAGGCAAATGCAGACTCCCGGCACAGATGCACAGCTTGCCAGAACGCCCACTGGCTCCTCTTCGACGGAGCAGGAGCCAGCTTCCTGCCTCAGTGGGACCCCTGTCAGCCGAAGTTCCCCGACTGTGCGACACCATCACCACCCAGCATCGCTGGGACTTCATGCTGGTCTGGGACCCTTTCCTAACCCTCCCAGAGGGAAGCATGCTTCTCCAAAGGTGTCATGGATGCTGCGCCATGAGTGTCGCAATGGCACGTGTGAGTCCTCCGAGGACGGGAACCTGGCGGAGTCCACCACCCTCCCTTGCCCTGCTGTCGCGTCTGTGTCCACTTAAGATGCTGGTGGCACGTGAGACCAGAGGCCGCCCCGCGGCCGTGGCAGCCCGCCCGCCTCCGCCCTCCTCTCTGCTCTCCCAGGAGCCGTCTTGCCCGTCCCCTGCGGCCCCCCTTCTGCTGTGATCTGTGCTCACGTCGTGTAGCGGAGCTCGCCACTACACTCACGGCGCCGAGGAACAGCTCTCCCCAGACCCGCCCCCTCCTGGCTTCACAAAGAATAGATTACACGAGGCTGCAAGGCTTCACCTCCACTCCCACCACCCCCGTGCCCGGGTCAAAGGGCCCGGAGCACGTGGCGCCCTGAGAAAAACACACGGAGGCTGTCCGGCAGAGGCCCTTCAACGCCACAGGGCCTCATTTTGGAATCACAGACGACAGGTACCGGTGCGTTTTTCTATGCCTACATACGGTCTTTATGGAGTACACAAAATAGCTTTATAGCTGGGAAACGTCAGCATCAAATGAGTCCACCTTGGCGGCGTCCGCGGCAGCGGTGGAGGAAGCAGTGGAGGCGGAAGGGCTTTCTCCGCCCCGTCCACGTGGCGCCGGGCCGGGCCGCGCTAGGAGGGGGGGTGGTGGTGGTAGTGGTGGTGGTGGTGGTGCTCGTGGTGGTGGTGGTGCTCGTGGCGCTGGACCACGGGCACCGCGTAGCCCTCCCCCAGCAGCACGGGCGGCAGGTCCCGCACCACCTCGTGCTCCACCACGGCGGGCTGGCCCAGCGCAGCCTTGAGCGGCGAGTGGCCCTCCCGGCCCCTCTGCCGGTACCGCTTGTGGCCGTAGGGCTGCGGCGGGGGCTGCTGGAGGTGGTGGCCGTCCTGGGGGCCCTGCAGCAGGGCGGCGGGCGGGTGGTAGCTGAAGGTTCTCCCGGACTTGCTCCCACCGGGCCCCCCGGGCGGCCTCCCCGAGCCCTTGGGGGACTTGAGGAACTGCTTCTCCTGCCCCTTCAGCCGGGGCTGCCCGTCCAGAGCCCGGGCGGCAGGCTCCGCGGTCAGCAGGGTGTGGTCAGCCAGCACCTGGGACCTGCGGTGGTGCGCGGTGTGTGCGTCCGGCTCCTGCGAGCGGGACCTGCTCTGGGGGCACGAGGCCTTGCCCTGGTGCTCCTGCTTGGCCTGTGCTGGCGGTGACCCTGTGGACACGGGACACTCCCTGAGACCGTCTTTGGGGCCCGGGACACTGGCCACCCCTTGAGACCCTCTGCAGGGCCTGGGACACGGAACACAGGACACGGGCCACACCGTGAGACCCTCTGCCGGGCCTGGGACATGGAACACGAGACACGGGACACCCCGTGAGACCTTCTGCGGGGCCTGGGACATGGAACACTGGACACGAGACACCCCGTGAGACCCTCTGCGGGGCCTGGGACATGGAACACGGGACACGGGACACTCCGTGAGACCGTCTTTGGGGCCCGGGACACGGAACACGGGACACAGAACACCCCATGAGACCCTCTGCAGGGCCTGGGACACGGAACACGGGACACCCCGTGAGACCCTCTGCGGGGCCCGGGACACGGGACACGGGACACCCCGTGAGACCCTCTGCGGGGCCCGGGACACGGAACACTGGACACGGCACACCCCGTGAGACCCTCTGCGGGGCCCGGGACATGGAACACGGGACACGGGACACCCCGTGAGACCCTCTGTGGGGCTGAGACATCTCACCGTGGACCAGGCACACCCACACACCTGGCCGGGGCGCCCCCTTGGACACACTGCCGCACTGTGGTTCGTTGCAGGGACCCGGGGCCCTCAGGCCAGGCTCATGCTCCTGACTGAGGCGTCCACGCCTGGGGGATGGTCTCCAGTACCTACCAGGCCCGAATTTGGACGTGTAGTTCTCGATCCCAGCCAGGTCCAAGTAGTGGTTTCTCCGCTCCGTGTTCTCGTCCACGCAGTACGGCCCGCGCACAGGGCAGGGGTGGGGGTCGGCGCTGGGCCTCCTGCCAGGGAGACAGCACTGACCTTGTGCTGCCTGGGGGCCAGAGCAGGCATCCAGAGATGCAGGGGGCACCTGTAGCGCACGATCTTGGGGTCCCAGAGGCTCTGACCAGCCTCCACCACCCAGAGGGGAGCGAGAGAAAGGGCGGGTGTCCCACAGGACCCCAGGATCGCCATCACAAATGCCTAGGGAACCCGCAGGAGCTCCTCTGTCCTCTGGTCCACCTGGGCCGCCCACAAGGGCCTCACGGCAGAGAGCAGGTCACCGCTCTGGGACCTCCGCAGCTGCTGCCCCGGCCACCACAGCCGGTGAGTGGAACCACGGGCGCCAGAGCACGCAGCTGAGGGTCTGGGGGCCGCCCCGCTGCCGTTCAAGCCTCCCCTGCCTCAGACAGAAGCCGGGCGGGCTCAGCTCCAGCCTGAGCTCCAGGTGCAGAAGGGACCCCAAGGTGCCACCCTCCCCCACAGAGGCAGTGCTTGGGCTCCTCCGCGCCCAGGGGCCCATCCTGGTTGTGCGCCCTGAGGGGACAGCCTGTGAGGCCTGTAGGAAGCAGGCGCCAGCCGCCTGCTCCCAGCTGAGGAGGCACATCCAGGGGGAGGAGCCAGACCCCAGCCCCTCACCTGACGTGGGCAGACAGCCTCTTGTCGGCCACCCTTGGGTCCTCGGCTGGCTCACCCTCCATCCCGGAGCGAGCGGGCTCCCGGTCTGGAAGAAGTGCGTTTGCTTGGTCACCCACTGGTTCACTGGCCCAGCCGTTTATTTGTCCACCCACTGTGGATGCATTCATCCCTTCATCCACTCAGTCGCTGTTAGTGCACTCATTCATTCGTTCACTGAACAGTTTTGAGCCCCTGCCAGGTACCAGGCCCTGCTTTCCATATTCAGGAACGACAGCAGGAGATTCGTGCCCTGGGGGGCTGGGGGCACTGAACAGCAGACACGAGTAACAGGTAACCCGTGGTTTGGCACGTGGGAGGCAAGAGCTTGGAGGACTGCATTGTGTGGGGGTGAGGGAGGGGCTGCCATTTAAAGCGGGGTCTTCAGGGCATCTGAGCAGGGGAGCCGCTGCTGGGGGGAACCGGGCCCTCACCCTGGCCGGCGGAGGGACCCTCCTTCCTCTTGCTGGAGGGCTCGGGGCTGACGGTCAGCTTCACTCGGAGCGTCTTGCTGCTGCCCGAGGAGTGGTTGACGGAGGCGTCAACGACCTCGTAGATGGTGTGCATCAGGCTGGACATGTCCTGAGGACGGCATCGCCGTCACCAACGCCAGCGGAACTGCCCAACCCACGCTGGCATGACGCAGGCTGCCCACCGCCCCCTCCAGGCTGCCCTCCTGCTTGACTCACTCAGTGTCCCAGACACCCCGGCTCAGACACGACGACCTGTCTGAGCAGGCTGTTCCGACCCCACACTCACCCCACGCAGGCAGCAAGCTGTCTGAGTGAGCAGCCCTGCTGTTGTTGGGATCTCATCTCTCTGACCTTTCAAATTTCAAACTGAATCCGTGTTCAGATCCAAGTTTTGCTTTTTAACCCAAACGCACTTATTTCAGTCATCCTACGTTTTGCTTCCTTTCAAGGGGTACTTTGTCCTGGACACACAGGCCAGCAGAGGAGGGCGGGGCACTCCCAGGACCCTCGCTGCCCCACCGGAGGGCTGCTGGCCCCAGCCAGAGGTGCCGCTGCAGGAACAGGCGTGTGGAGCTGCACCAGCCAGATGGCGGCCTGGCCGGGCCTCAAGGAGACGCCGACTCCAGGGCTCTGTCGGTTCCTGGGTCCCCCTGCCCGCCTGCCTCCTGCGAGAGCTCCCAGCCTCTCCTCCCACCCTAGAGCGGGCTCAGCCCGTCACCTCCTCACAGAGACTGGGGGCCTTGTTGTCTGTCTGTCTGTCTGTCTGCTGCTGGCGCCCTTCGCCAGGACCACCAGCGCCCTTCCCCGGGACCATTTGACGCAGACACAAGGGCATCACCTCCCTGGTGGCCTTCCCACTGTGGTCGAAGCCGTAGAGGGTGAACGTCCACTCCTGGCTGTTGTCCTCCTCCACCGAGACGTCGCACTGGAGCGCCTGCGGGGGCACATGGGACAGAGGCGGCGGGGTTGTCCTCGCCCTGCCCCCCTCCCGCTGCTCCATCACACCCCTGCCCTGGGCCGGCCGGGGAGACAGGACGGTCTGTAAAGTCGACTTCGGTATCATTCCCATAGCTGGGCACGCCTGGGAAAGTCCCTCAAATTGTCTGGTGCCAAATCGGCCGGTTGTGGCAGATTCACAGCAACACCCTCCGCCCACAGGAACCCGGGGCGTCGGGAACATGTTCAACCCCTCCAACTCGCTGAACCTCAGGCGAACCGTCCAGGCTGCCGGGTCCACAGACGCCCATGCTATGGTGAACACGCACTATCCTGGCCCCGGGACCCGCCTGCGAGAGAGCGAGGCAGGAGAAAAGACCTACGTTGATGTCCAGGCGCTTCTTGCTCAGTCCTCTCGGGGCCTCTCGGTTTGCTGCTCTCTCTCCATCGTCCACGCCGAAGAGCTGTCCTGGGCCCTCAAGGCCCTCGGCCTTCTCAGCGGGGAGTGCCACTGGGGGAATGAGGAGGGAAAGGGGCCTGTTTCCCCCTGGCCTGGCCCAGGCAGGTGACCCAGGGCAGAGGGGACGCCAGAAGGTGCGGCCCGGGGAGCCGTCCAAGCCCTGATCCTCTCCAGATGGGCCTGAGTGGAGAGCCCCTCCTTCCAGAACCAGGGGGCATCAAGGGACCTGTGCAGAGGGCTGCCCTCACCTGGGTCAGCCACGGCCAGGTGCCCCCTCGTCCCTCGCCTGGGTCAGCCATAGCCAGGTGCACCCTCCTGCCTCTGCCCACCGGCCCAGCAGTGGCTTTGGAGCAGTGGGTGGGGAGGAGGCTGCCCCACAGCCCCATGAGGGGTGGTCCCTGCCGAGGGGCCTCCAGGGGGTCACTGCATCATCTGGCTTCCCCTCCCCATCGACACGTCCAGTCTCCCAACAACCCTCAACTCCAGGGTCCACGGAAGCCGCCTGCACTGAGCCTGCCAGCTGAGTAGCTAGACGACGAGTGTCTCCTCTCTGGCTCGTTCTTCTCCAGGATGCGAGCTCGGGCATCTCCTGGCTCAGACCTGCCGACAGGTGCTCGGACAGGTGCGAGCCGGGGAGAGTCTCAGGGCCCGAGTTCCCAACTAGGAGGGTCTCAGAGCCCCTCTGATGGCGGACCTGCTGGTTGGCCCCCCTGCACCCCCCATGACTCCTGCCTCACATGATGCCGAGGACACTCATCCCCGACCCTGACCTGCGGGCAGGCCTGGTGACAACCTGCCAGGTCCACAGCGGGACCCTCTCCAGCGCAGACGCACGCTCTCGGCAGTGACTCAGGCTGGTCAACACCTCACAGCCAACCGTTTCCGACAGCCTTACACTGACAGAGGACATCACACCCAGGCCTGACCTGTGCACTCGCCAGATCCCCTCTCTCCAGAGCCCGGCGGTGCTGCCTCTATGCACAGGCTCATGGGAACTCCACAGATGGACAAGCCCCTATGGCTCGGGCTTTGGCTTCTCTGATGCCCGTAAGACCAGGTCACCTGCTTCGTGTAAGGAGCCCAAGTGAAAGGCGTTTCCAAGTGTATTTCAAGAACAAATTGCTTATGAGACTGGGGACCGCAGCTTACAGCTTGCTTGCACCTGCACACGGCCACCGTGGGGACCCACGGCCACTGGGGGCTGGGCTGGGTTTGGTGGGCTAAGTTAAGGAGGGGGAGCATGTGCAGTCCTCATCTTCAGGGGCTCAGTTCGTCTGGGGTGTCCTGAGGGCAGGCCCCGGACATGTGCCTTGGGTGGTCTGAGGTTTGGGGAGCAGGACTTACCCTCTAGGGGACACTGGTCCTCCCGGAAAAGCCCCTCCTTGGGGTCCCCACTGGGCAGCTCCTGCAGGGAGAACAGGGCAGTTGCGTGACCACGTGGCTCAGGGGGGCAGACCGTGGAGACCCCACGAACTCCAGGTGCTGGAACCGGCCTCTGGCCTCCTGGGGAGTCACATGCTCTCAGCCCGCACCCTCTCCACACTCACTCAGCATCAGATCTTGAGAAAGCAAAGCAGGCACACATCCCACCGTGTTGTTGGTTCCACCAGACCCGTCAGCAGGACGAGACTCTGCTGCTGCTTCACGCGGAGGCCTGAGTGCCCCATCGAGGGCGTGGCCTCCGCCTGACGGTGCGTCCCGGTGACGGGACCCACCTGCCCTCTGCTCCCCGGCCCAGCTCGAGGCACTTCCCGCCAGAGGCGCACGCAAGAGCTAGAAGTGCTGCCCCATAGCTCCCCGAGACACCGGGAGGCAGAGGCGCCTGCCCTAAGGCGCTGGGCGGAGGCCGAGGGGCCTGGGCGGAGAGAAGCCCCTCGGCTTCCACAGCCAAACCCAACTTGGTAGGAGGCCCCGGGGGGTCACCCTGCAAGGGCGCCTGACACCCCAGATGCTCAGCAGTCCTTGGTCAGGGTCCTCACGCGGGATGGTGGAAGGTTCCAGACAGACTCGCTGCCCCACCAAAGGTACGAGCAGTGGGGAGGGGACCAGACCCTCGCTCCCACCCACAAACAGGCCTCAAGTCCCCCCACAGTGGTGAGTACTGTTGGCTCACACAGACTCGTCCTGCCAGCTGTCCCCTTGTGCAGATGGACAACTCCGAGAGGTCGAGTCTACAACTGGCTGTCCCGAGCACCTCAGTGGGCACAGGCGGCTCAGGCCCAGCGGGCGGGAGAGAGATGAGTCCACACTCAGCCACGGGAGCAGCCTCTTCCCTCCCCCTTTCTATTTCATCAAAAGCCTCCCAACCCCCTGGGGTGGACTGGTGGCATCTGCTCGCTGGCAGGTGACCACAGGAGCCTCTGTTGCCCTGAGGCACCCCTGGTCACCGCAGGAAACAACAGGAGGCCATGCGCTGGCTGTGCCTCCGCAGCACCGGCCATGTGGCCGCCACTTTTCAGTGGCTCTCAGGTTCCTCGTCCCAGGGGCCTGTTGCCACCAGCCAGACCCTGCCGCAGGACACCGAGGCTTTGTGCCAGCACCCTCCCACCAGGCCCGTGTCCATCAGCTGGAGGAAAAGGGACACGGGCCTTCCTCAAACCAAGGCCGCCTGACGTGTTCAGCAAGTACGGCATCGTTACCTCGCGATTCCTGAGAGGCTCAACAGCAAACAAAACAAACACCACGAAGACACCGAAACCCTTTTACCCTAATGCACAAACTGCTTAGTTCTCAGAGGCGTTGACGTAGAACATGAAACGCCCTAAAACACTGGGGTACGGGGAAATGAGGAGATGGGTGCACACCCACGATCCTGGGCACTTGCAGCCCGGGTTTGGGAGGAGGAGCCGGACGGTCCCTCTGCAGGCAGGAGGGAACTCCAGACTGCGGGTCTCCCCAGGACCCCTGGGAGTGCGCCAGGGAGGACTTGAGGGACGGAGCACAGGCTCCCCTCGGGTCTCAGAAGGTCTGCTCGGCCACTCCGAGCAGGCGAGCTCCGGAGGGGCTGAGCAGACAGCGGACGAGATGCCCGCCGTGCAGGAGGCCCCGTGCCCAGGGCTCCCACAGGGCCGTGGACGCCCCCTTGAGAGCATCGGGCAGTTGAGCCATTACTGCGAGATGGTGCTGTGAGGAAGAGAAACATCAGGCGAGCGTCCCTGGGCCCAGGAAGGGCTCTCGGTGGCAGGTAGGGGAGGACCCTGCCCACCTGTCCCCAGAGCCCCGAGCGCCTGGCATCTTCCTCTCTCCTGACCCCCCACGGCTGTCACACCCTCAGGGTGAGGCTACTTCTACAGTTTGTTTTTAGGATGCCGAAATACTCTTGAACTCGCTTTAATAAGAAACAACACCTAGTTATTAAAAGGCACCATTTCCCTCTTGATGTAAAGACGGTGACATGTGAAGGACTTGGCTTTGCTGTCTTGCTGCAGGGTCGCTCCGGGTCCCACGAACGCCAAGTGGCACAGGGTCCTCCTCAGCCTGAAGGACTTCTCTCACTGTGGGACAGGGCCGTGCTCTGACCCAGGTGACGTTAAGATAGATCCAGTCACTTCTAAAAGCCTGATTTTTGGTGAAATTTTTTCTGCAAAATTGAAACAAGCTGTGTAGCTGAGGTCCAGGTGTCTGTGGGGAGCACAGGCAGTACCTGGACTCCTGGCACATGGCCTCGGGGGGAAGAACCAGGGGCCAGAGGTCTGCGGGTCAGTGGCATCAGAGATCACGTGGCAAAGGGTGTGAGGATCAGCTGGGGGCTGCAGGCTTTAAGGCCCTGTCAAGTGCTGCGGGGCTGGAGCCTGGAGGAAGGGCCCGTGGCCCCCAACATCAATACACAGAATACCAAGACCTCGGAGGCCCCAGCTCAGACCTTCTACCTTGGGACACAGGGGTGGGGTGGGGTGGACAGGAAACCTACCTGGTGAAGAGGCCCCCAGGGTTCTGACAGTCCCCTCCTCCACCAAGTCCTCCCAAAGGTGCCTGGCCAGGCTCCACGTCTGGCTAACGGTCAGAGTGCTCAGATCCTGCATAATTCTAGATGCTTCCACCCTGACCTGAGCACGCTACGCTCATCTCAGCACAGTCACAGAAGTAAAGAGAACGGCAGCAACTATCCCCTGGGTCTAAGGGCCTGAGACCAAGCCGTGCACGGCATTTCTTGCTAAAAGAGCTAAAGTCACTCGGTGAAACGCCGAAGCCCCTGAGACCTGCTTCCAGGAAAGGGCGGGATCCTGGAGGGGCTGGCGGTGCAGTGGCTCCTGTAGGGCACACGGCTACCAGGGAGACGGACAGGCTGGAACCAGCATTTTCACGTCGCTCCTCTGACTCGGATGAAAATGTCAAAGGAAAAACAAAACCCATCCACATACTCTACATGTGAGGTTAAAATAGTTAAAAATTCAAAAATACATTCCATTTCTTGTTTTTAAAATAATCTGAATGTTTGCTTTTGGCGTATTGTGTTGGTTACAGACAAGAGTATAATAAATGCCTTGGGATGGGGGAAGGTTCCGGAAGAAACCCAGCAGTTCAAGACAGACCAATCTGCACACAGATGCTGGGCTGGTCTCCTGCAGATGCTCCCGAAGCTCTGATAATGATGTGATAATGATGCGATGATGACATGCTGATGCTACTAACCAGGACGGATACAGTGATCAGCGATGGATACAGTAACCAGCTCACCACTTACTTCCCTAAGGCGGCTGGAAGTTCCATTTGAAAGAACGTCCATCCATATAAAGCCCAATGTTAGAACACACAGTGTTTACCCTAAGAACCAAATCAACAACTGCTTCAGGGATACAGAGGATCAAATAAGGAAAAAAAGAGCTTTTGTGGGGAAGTAACAATTCTCGTCCCTGTGACTGGTGATTTCAGTTAAGCCTGTCCTGGTTACATACAAATGCCCTTTAATCTGTGTCCTTTGGTAAATGCAAGGGCCCAGAGCTTTAATTGCAACCTATAAAACCCACCACAGGGCCGTAAGCCAGATGTGCAGCCCCTGCCCGCCGGGGTGACCTCCTAGGCAGCTGAGTCCCAGATAACTGGGGCCCTCAAGCGAGCTGGGGGCACAGACGCCCATCTCCTGACGTCTCGAGCAGGAGCCCGCCTCCAGAAGCAGCTCCTTCCCCAGGGTGGGGGCCAGCCGCACCCGTGCTGAGCGTGCTCTGCCCCCTGCTCTGAGCCCCCCTCACTCCCTTTGCACCCCCAAAGAAGCCCCAGCCTGTTGCAGGTAAGACCCTCCAACCCACCTCTCCCTCTCCTCTGGCCCTCCCTCTCCTTCACCTCCCTGCCTGGCCGAGCTTCCCCTGGAGGGTCCTCAGCACCTCCTTACTCCTCGAGGCTGACGGCGGCTCTGTCCCCACTGTCCCTGCCACACCCTGGGAATCCCTCAAGCCGGCAGGGGCCTCCTGGCGGCCCAGCCCACACCATGATGCTTAGGCATGACATGCTGATCCCCTCGGGCACCTGGCCCGGGGGCAGCCCTCCCCTCACTCCCCAGTCCCTCCTGCTGCCCTGACAGCATCATCCATTCATTCTCCGGCATCTGCTGGGCCCTCCTGTGGCCGGGCGCTGTGGGACCGGATCAGAGCCTGCAGAACCCTAATGCTTTAGGAGCACCCAGGCCGTTCTTTCGCATTTCAACACCCAGCGTCCACTAGGGTGCTTGTCTGGCTTCTGAACTCTCAGAGTCCAACAGAGGTCCTGGCGTGGACGTGGGGTCTGTGGCCGGTGCTCAGAGGCCAACAAGCGTGGGGGAGCTGCACCTTCCAACCTTCCCCAGAGCTTGTCAACACCCCCATCTCCCAAGATACTGCCAGAAGGCGAACCGCAGCCAGCAGTGCTCGGGCGAACTCAGTTCTTGTTTTGTCCCAGGAGGGCCGGCGTCCCCTCTTGTCCAAACAGATCAATCCTGCTCCGTGTTTCCCTTGGAAGGTTCGTGTTAGTTCAACCTAGAGTTCTTTAAGGAGGTGAGTGCGGGGTCGGGGGGATCTGGGCTTCAATAAACAGGAGCCGTCCAGGTCAACAGGCCTTGGGGGACAGGGTGTTAGTGTCCTGTGGCTGTGGAAACCAATGGGCACAAACTGGGGGGCTTAAAACAATAGAAGTTTATCCTGTCACAGTTCTGGGGCCAGAAGTCAGAAATCAAGGTGTCTGCAGGGCTGCCTTCCCTCCAGAGGCTCAGGGGTGGGGGTTGGGGGGCCTTCCTGCCTCCTCCTCCTGCAGGTGCCCCCGCATCCCTGGGCTTGTGGCCCTGTCACTCCAATCTCTGCTCTGTTGTCATTCGGCCTCCTCCTACGTGTCTTCTCCTCTGTGTCAAATCTGCCACTGCCTCCCTCCCACAGACACGTGCGAGGCAGCTGGGGCCACCAGGAAAACCCCCCATCCCAAGAGCCTTCGCTTAACCACAATTGCAAAGACACTTCTTTCCATATAAGGTCACAGCCATGGGTTCCAGGGATGAGGACGGGACGTCTTGGGGCCATTACTCAGCCCACCACCGACTGGAAGCTGGGCCTGGTCTCGGTTCTGCTACGAACTGGTTGACAGTCCTGAATCAGCCACCTAATCGCTCCGGTCCCGTTTCCTTCTGGTGAAACCAGGAAGGGGTTCCGAGTGCCACCATGTGCGAGCAGCAATTCCAGGCGCCGTGGGGCTGGGGACTCCACGCACCCGCGCCATGGGACCCTTCCCCAAACTGGGCAGCGCGCTGTGACGTGATGACACATGTAACACAACCGGAGAAAGCCCGAGCTTGCTGCCCAGCTTCCTTCTCCCTCAACAAGCCTGAGGGCAAAGGAGAGACCGTGGCTCCTGCTTCACGGCGTGGTCACACCTGACACCTGAGGAGCAGACTCTGCCAGCAGGAGCAGCAATGTGTCTGCTTCCAAAAGCGGATTCTTCACAGACTCGAGAGGCCTCTCTAGTCTGCGTTTCTGAGGATTCCCTTTTCCCCAGGTGGCAGATATTTCCTCCCGTCCAGAAGTCCGGCCTGTGTGTTGAGTCCAGAGGAGCGAGAGTGTAGTCTCCTGTCTGTGAAAGATCCAAGGACATTTTGTCGTGACGAGAATCCAGAGCATCCCCCGAGGAGAGCTGGGCCGCCAGCACTGGGCTGGCGGAGCACGTGAGCCCACGCCCTCCACACCCCACGCGGGAATGAACGGCTTCCGTCCATTAGAGACACTCAGTGTGGTCCACGGAGCTCACAGCCCATGGCTCCCGCCCTACAGCCCCCGAATCTCTAGCGTTCTGGACTCACGGGCCCCATCGAATGTGAGGTCAATGCTGCTTCCGAGGGCGGGACCTGGTCAACTCCGAGTCCTGCGTCTGATTCAGGGCCAGTAGTGGGGGAGGAGGGGCTCCCAGTGGACGGAGTCCAAGCAGGGAGTGGAGGGAGAGGGAAGGAGGGCGGGGGAGGGGGAGGGGGAAGGGAGGGGATGCAGGAGAGGACAGGGGTGACAGGGCCGGGAGGAGAATGGAGCAGGCCTGTTGGCTGCATTTTCCAGAACTAACTGCTCTCGACAGAACAGTCACTGGACGCCCTCAGGTCGCTCAGGAGAGGGTGGCCCTAAATGCCAGGTCTGGAGGCCTGCGGGGCCCACACGTGCTGACACAGAGGTTACCTAAAAGGTGCTGTTCGCCAAGTGTTCCCGCCAAGTCGGAAACAAGATGGGTCTTTCCTGCGAACGCTCCATCGCCCCCGGCAGACGGTACTCCTGGACTCACAGAGGCCTCCCCGCAGCCTCACTGCCTGCTCCCCTGTGGGCTCCCCCCTCGCCCGCTCACCCCAACTCACCTCACGCAGCTGTCACCGGGGCTGCTGCCCAGCTAGCGGGGTTTCTGGTCGTCAGAGACTAGCCTAACTTTCCCTGCCCCCTCGACAGCGACAGCAGGAGGCTCTAAAACAGCACATGAGGAGGGCCTCCGGGACAGCAGGGAAGGAAGGGGCCCTCCATCCATCGTGACCACCTCGACTCCAGCTTCTGCAGTCAGCACTGCTCGACCAGACACAGAACTCTCCAGACGCAAAGGGCTGCCATGTCAGGAGCCACCAGGACAACCTGGCCCCTCTTTGGGGGCAGCTCAGCCCGGGGTTAAGCCTGCAAACGGTGGCAGCCCTGGGGACTGGGCGGCCAGGATGGGCACGGGGGTTGGGAGCCGCCTGCCCGGTCATGGCCGACGGTGGAGGTACGGGGCTGTCACAAGCACCACAGGCAGGCAAGGGTTCGTGGGGCTCAGAGAGGAGGCCAAGGGGTGTAGGAGAGCGGCCCGGCATGGCCGGGGGCCCTGGGGAGGCGCCCGTCAGGCTGGTGCTGTAGTTAGCCACTTCCCCTGGGGCTGAGCGGGGGGTGGAGGCTGATGTGATGTCCAGGCCAGGATGACCTGGGCTGAGTCGGGGGGGCCAGGGAGGCGCCCCGGCTCCTGCTGGGGGCTGTCAGGATGCTGGACTTGGGGTGGGAGGTGGGGAGGTTTGGGGTCATCGGGCAGAACTGGGCCGCACAGGAAAAGGCAGAGGGCGAGGCTGGGCTGAGGCACCCTGAGGACTGGGTTGTCCTCAAGACAGTGAGGAGAGAGGAGAGGCCTGGGGCAGGGTGGTGGGTGAGGGCGGGGGAGGAAGTGGGAAGGAGGCGGGGGTGGGGGCCGCAGGAGGAGGGGGGAAGCCTGTGCTCTGCGGGAGACTCGCAGGAGAGGACACGGGACCTGGAGGGGCGACTGCCCCAAGGGTCTGTAAATGAGCCGACCCCCACTCCCCAGGGCCCGGAATGCAGCGGCGGCTCAGAGCCACCGGACTGGAGGGCTGTGTCTGAGGATGTGAAGGCAGGCTCCCTTCAGTTTGTTTTTCACAAGAAACGCTCTGAGGGAGGTGGAGGCTGCTTTCTGCCTGGTCCCGTGGGGTGGAATTTGACTTCAAGGTGATCCGCCAGCGCGCCTGTCTGGAAAGGCCACGGCGGCTTTGAAGTCCGAGTCTCGGTTTCAACGGCTAAACAGTTTCAGATGTGACAATGTGGTTTTATGGGCTTAATAATTCTGACACATGTGCGGCTGGGGCCCGCGGAGGGTTCCATTCAAGGGGCCGCTGTGCATGTTATTCTGAACTTCTGATTTTCAAGCAAAAGATTAAGGCCGATGAAACCAAAGCCTTCCCGGGGAGGGGTGGCGCCAACAGGCTCCCACACCAGCCACAGGTGGTTTTAGTTTCTTTCTCTCAAAATTACAACAAGCCTTCAAGAGCCGAGAGGGGCGTTCAGGTTCTGCCCATCAGTACTTCTGGGCTAGGACTGTTCAGTCAGACTTGGTAACAACCAAATTTAGAATTTCCATCTAGAAACTCAGTAATTTGGGGATCAAAGGGTCTCCTAAAATAAACATCTGTGTCTGCTCACACGGCAGCGCTCTGCTGTGGCTACTTCCTGTACGAGGTCAGAGGATAAAACGATCTGCCGTCTCTGTCTTCCTCTTCTCCCCTCGCAGTTGTTCATAGTTCTGCTCATTTAATAAGATGTGGGAGGTTTTACACACCCCACGTGTCCTGGTCTACAGAGATTTTTTTGTTGGCACCAATCCACCCAAAAAACCACACTGACCCCCGACAGGGCCCCCAAGGACCCCCACACTGGGACCTTGCTGGAGAATGGCTGCCAAACATGTGGCAGGAGTGACTGAAAACACGCCACAGAGAATAAGGGCATCCACTGAGGACACACGCCACGGGGGACGGGGCCACCAGCTGAGGACACACCATCAGGGACCTAGCCCCGTGGCCAGCCCACAGTGCATCACTGTGAATGAGTGAGTGAATGAATGAGTTACCAGGATGGACCCAGACCACCTGCTGGAGAAATAACCGTGTCATAAAACACGTGCAGGGAAAAGAGTGTAATCACTGGCGAGTCAGTGAGAAGCTGGATTGAAAAACTTGGTGGCCAGGATTCCCTTTCCCCTCCGCTTAAAGAGAGGGTATGTTGACAGGTGTTAGCCACATTAAGTGTCGTGATTGGGAGGAGAAGCCGAGAGGACACCTGATCCCAAGCCTCACGCTTGTCCCTGGGAACCAGAAGCCACGTTCCCCGGTGTGGCTGCCGGGCTGGGGTGGGGGTGGGGGTGAGAAGTTTTCAGAACAGATGTTAAACATATATGAATGTATACGTGTGTGTGTGCATCTAGTCTACATATGCAAGTGTACGTATGTATGTGTACACACACTACATAAACACACACAATATATATGCACACACACAAACATAATTTCCACCCCAGACAATTGAGAAGTGACCGTAAAATATGCCAAAAACTTGAGTGATTTCAATTCTCAGCATCTTGAAATTTTGTTTTCAGTTTAACACTGACTGTTAGGGAATCATTTTTCAATTAATCTGCAGACGAACTTTCCTTCTTGCAATCACGCCTGCTACTGTTTTTGTCTTCAAAGCTAATGATTCATAACGTCACAGGAAGGGAAAATTCTAAGATGATCCACCTTCCAAATCCTGCTGCTGTCGTCTGAGCTTACAGCCACAAAACTCACAAAACATAAGCAAGACCCACATCCCCCCAACTCCTGAACCCTCACGCCCTCAACCATTCCCATTCAGACGAGGTCTAACGCCACTGGGTTTTAGACGCAGAATTCTAGTATTTTCTGCACCTAAATTCTTCCACGGGAAAGACCCATGGACTTGGCATCTTCCTCCATTTGTATTCAAGCCGTATGTTTCCTATTTCAAAGGAAGATTAATGCAAAGCTGAAAAAGAACCCAACGCATTTAAAGTTTTTCTAATTTAGAAGGCACCCCGCGTCACCACACTATGTCAACACCCTTGGCAGAGACAGATGGGAGTGTTGAGGGGCTTCGATTTGGTTACACCACCAGGACCCCGAGGGCCGAGCTACTCTGAGAAAAGTCACAAGCGTTTTTTCTTCCTTTGAAAGCCCCTCCATAGTGTCATGTCGAAACACAGCCTGCGCACTGTAACCCCACGACCTCCAACCCGGCTCTGTGGTTGTCAGCCGAGGCTCCTGGGATCAAAGGGGCATGGAGCATATCTGAGGCCTGCACCCCCCTGCACCTGGCCTGCACCCCCATGCACCCAGCCCGCACCCGGCCTGCACCCCCATGCACCTGGCCTACACCCTGCCTGGGCCCCCTGTACCTCACCTGGACCCCATTACACCCCCCCTGCGCTCGGCCTGCACCCCCTGCACCTGGCCTGCACCCTGCCTGCACCACCCTGCACCTGGCTTGCACCCCCATGCACCCAGCCTGGACCCCCCTTCACCCCTTGCACCCTCCTGTACCCCTCTGCACCCTGCCTGCACCTGGCCTGCACCCACCTGCACCCGGCCTGGACTCCCCTTCACTCCTTGCACCCCCCTGCACCCCCCTGTGCCGGCACAGCCCTCAGCTCTGGGGTCTGGCATCAGCTGCAGTGGGATCTCAAAGGAGCATAGAGGAAACCTAAGCTAGTTTTACAAACATGAACCAACATCCACCCTTAGAGGAATTTAGTTGTGACTCGGCGTGTGAAAGAAAAAAAGCGATCGGAGGAAACCCAGATGCATCTTCATTGAGCAATGATCTCGTCTCAGAACGGGCGCCAGGCCCAGGTCAGCCGCCTGGGGTGGGGAACTGAGGGTGCACAGGATGGACCCCAAGTGCAGGGCACCCACTCGGCAGCCCTTCTCTGGGTGGTCTGAACGTGACAGAGCGGGAAAGACAGCCCAACGAGTGGTTCTCAGGATGGAGACGGATCCCGCTGTGACCCAAGGGGCTGGCAGCCCAGCAAGGACCCACCCTCCGGCCAGTGGGGCAGGGGCCTGGTCACACTGCCCTTGGACTGACTGGCCCAGGACTCGCCTGTTGGGGCTCTGAGCCCCCAGACAGTGCCATGGATGGACGTGACCAGCGTCCACTACCCCCGAGAAACCCCAAGCAGAATCGGGTGTTCCCTCTGTCCATACACCCAGAAGATAAGCACGTTCCTTCTCCATCGGGCCGCGCTCTCTCCATAACACACGGAAGGCAAGGGGAAGGAAGGCTGGTCCCGAGGACCAGCCAGGAGGCCAGCACCGCCTAAGCTCCGTCCCGGGAGGGTGGCCACTCTGACAGGGCTCTAAACAGCACTAGACGGCCCCAGTGGAGGGGCCCGAGCCAGAGGCAGGCCGGCGCACGTTCCTCTGACCACAGGCCAGAAGCAGCGAGACCGTCGTGGAGTTCCAGCGAGAGCCTTTCTGCCGGGCGGCACTTGGCCTGTGGCTGAGGGCACTGCCGGCTTCTGCTGCCTCGGCCCGCCCACCTCGGGGACGAGGGGCCGTGGGGTCACCGCCTGGGTGCAAGGACCCCAGATGTGGGTGATCTGTCGCCCAAGCACTCTCCAAGCTCCTGAAGAAACCAGAGCCGGTCACAGCTTAAAACGTATCTTGGGCCTCTGGGGAGCCTCAGGAAATACCGACGAGCACCGCCCTTCCTGAGGCCCAAACCAGCCTCGTTTGAACCAAAACCTAAATCCTTCAAAACAAACCAATGGGAAGAGAGAAAGGACGACACACCCCCACCTGCGGGCTCCAGCCCGTTTCTCCGAAGCTGGGGATCCCTGAGAACTCCACTCCGTGGGTGGATGCGGCCCTTGACCCAGGGCACTGCCCGAGGGCCACCAGCTGCTTTCCCCGCAGGCGCTATTGTCACAGACGCAGTGTCCAGCGTCCCAGAGCTGAGGAAAGGTCTGGGAGGCAACCGTGTTTGGGAGGAGGGGATGGGGGTGGGGATCAGGGTTATTCTTTCTACTTCCCAGTTTTCACAACAGTTCCTTGCACACGTCACCTCAGCTACAAATGTGGCAAAGCCCAGGGGACACTCCCTACCCCTCCCAGCCCCTCCCTCACTCCGAGTCCCTCCGCCCAGCTCCTGCCCCAGGGCCTTTGCACTGATGTGGCCCCTGCCTGGAGATATCGGGGATTTCAGGTCTTTGTCGACGCCACCTCACCCTGACTGTCCTCTTGTCCCCATGTCAATGGCAGCCTCCACCCCAACCTGGCGTCTCTCACACCCCCTTCACTATAGTTCTCCACGCACCATTGGCACCCTGTCCAATCGCCCGCTGCGTGGCTCCCTCACAGCCTGTGAGCAGTGCTGGCACCAGAGCAGTCGAGCACACTGCATGACTCCATGCGGTGTGACTTGGTTTCCTCCCTGTGAAAGGGGAAACGACCGCTGTGAGGAGCAGCCGAGTGCTGTGCACAGCATCGCGGTCCTGAGTTAACGAGCCTCTAGAGCCTACAGTGTCCCCTCAGGTCCGCTGGGGTCTGCACGCCGCAGCCAAAACTCCCTCCGCCCCTGCCCTCCCACCACAAGATCTAAACATCTTTCTTCTCTGGCTGCCTTAACACTTTTCTCCTTATTACTGGTTTTCAGCAGCTTGATGGCGATGTGTCCTTATGTGGTTCTTTTTTTTCCGTAATATTTTTTTTTTGAGGAAGATTGGCCCTGTGCTAACATCTGACGCCTATCTTCCTTTTTCTTTTTTCTCCCCAAAGCCCCAGTACATAGTTGTGTAGCACAGTTGTAGAGTTGTAGCTCCTCCATATGGGGCACCACCCCAGCACGGCCAAATGAGTGGCGAGTAGGATCTGAACCGGCGAACCCTGGGCCGCCGAAGCAGAACGTGAGAACCCAACCGCTACGCCAGCAGGCCGGCCCCTGACGTGGTTCTTTATTCTACATGGAGTGCCTCGGGTCTGTGGTCTACAGTTTTTGTCAAATTTGAAAATCATGGGCCATATTTCCTCAAACACTTGCTCACTGCCCTCTTCCCAGTCTCTCCTTCCGGGACCCCAGTTCCAGGTGTGTCAGGCTGCCTGACGCTGTTCCGCAGTCACTGACGCTCCACCCGTGGTATTTGCAGTCTCTTTCCTCTCCGTGCTTCGCTGGGGGTCGTTCCCATTGCTCCAGCTTCCAGGGCACTAATCTTTTCTTCCGCTGTGTCTGATCTGCCGTCAGCCCATCCGCGTGTCGTTCATTCAGACGGTGCCTTTTTCCCTTCTGGACGCTCCTCTTGGGTTTTCTAATCTCTTCTTCCACTTCTCGCCTCCCGTGATCACACTTCCTCTACCTCCTTCAACACGTGGGGCATATTCACAACCACTGTTTTAACCTTCTTGTCTGCTAACTCTATCATCTCTGTCATGGTTTAGTCTGTTTCGATTGATTGATTTTCTTCTGGCTATTGGTCATAATTCCTCAATTCTTCCATCCCCAGAAAATTTTGACTGTATGCCGAACACTGGTCTTCTGTTGTCTGCGCTGGGTTCTGTTACATTCCTTCACACAGCGCTGTATTGTTACGGTGCGCAGCTTTCTGGACTGAGCCCTGCTTTCCAGCTTTGCTTGGGCAGGGCAGAGCAGCCTCTGGTCTGGGCAGTTGGCCCCACTCCTGAGGTGGTGCCTCCGAGGACTCTGTCTGCTCTGCTCTGGTGGACGGGGGCACAAGGTGTTCCCAGACCTTCCTGAAGCCCAGGAGCTGTGGTGTCTGCACCTTCTAGCCGTTCTCTCCCAGCTTCCTACACAGTGCAGACCAGCCCGCCATGGACCTGTGGGCACCCCGTGCACACCCCCATACTGTCTGAGCGGCCCCTTCCTCTCCACTGGCCACTGAGACCCCGAGAGCTGTCCAGGCTCCCTCTGTCCATGCTGTGGCCTGGAAATGCCTCCCAGCTGCAGCCACTTCCACCAGGCACCTCGTTTGCTTCCCTCCTCTCATGGGTCACTGCCCTGCGTGGCCTCCTGTCTGAAAATCCTTGTTTCGTATGCTGTGTCCAGTCTTCCAGTTGTTTGAGGCAAAAGGGCAAACCCCAGCCCCTCCAGGCTGGCCAGACTAAACATCTCGTAGCCCCCGTTTTCCAGGCAGCTTGGTCAGCCCCTGGGTCAGCCCAATTCCCAGGCACACTCGGCCCCTCGGCGCCAATGTTGGGGGAGTCTGGAGCCAGGTCTCTCTCCTCCAGGACGCCCTCTCACGGCCCCCTTTCCTCGTCCACAAACTCAAACTCTTCTGATTTCACGAGTCACCTTTTAAAATGAGGTGTGGAAGGGACAACGGCACCAAGTTTCAGCAGCTCCACGACTCTGCCCACCTTCCCTGGAGCAGGATCTCTGCGGGTCATACACCAGCGCCTTCAGCTGTGTTCCTGCCTAGTCTGCACGCGGGAGGGGTTTCTCACACCCCTCCCTGCCGCTCTGCCAACAACCCTTTGGGGAGAGGGGGCACCTCCTGTGGGTGAGAAGCACGTATGATCTGGGACCTGGGACACAGGACAGGGGACCACCAAGAGCGGCCTTCTCCTGTTTCACTGCACACAGGCCACTACAGCCTGCCGAGGGAAAGAGGACGGTCGATGTTCTCCAAATGACACTTGTCCTCACTTATGAGGCTCATTCTTATCCTGCGAGGCGAGGTACGAGTCATCCTGACAGTGCAAGTCCCTATTTCCACATTCATAGATTTGGAGTTCATTAAACACCCAGTCAAAATGAGAACTAGAGAAACTCTAGTGCTATGCTCTGATTTTCTCTTACACCTAAAGGGATTTTGCCAATTTTAAAAGCGACACCTCTAGCCATATTCGACAGTGCGTGGGGATTTGTAGGCCCCTGCAAGACGCTCGCTACTGATTTAATGATTCCTTGAAAAACATGAAAACTGCCAAGCTCGGCAGGGGTCTCCAACTCCTCAAACTCCGACCACAGAAGACAGAAACCCCCACGGTTTGCCAGACTTCACACGGAGCCTTCTAGAGCTGTGCTGTCCACACAGCAGCCACGGCCACATGTGGCTGCTTAAATTTAAATTCATTAAAATGAAACCACATTAGGAATCCAGTTCCTCCATGACATCACCATACTTCAAGCACTAATGTGGCCAGTAGTGACCACTGTGGGCAGCGTGGATACGGACCATGTCCAGTTCTGCTGGACAGCGCCACTCTCGAGCAGCGCTCGAGGCTAATGCCTCCACCTACAGGGGGAGAAACTGAAGCCTCGAGACATGCAGGGACTCGCGGAGATCACATAGAGATAGCCAGCTGGACTCCAGCCCCATGTCAGGGCCTCCCCTCCATGCCACCCTATCTCTGGCTCACAGGCTGGCACTTGTGATGGCCTCAGTGAGCTCCTTCAGGCAGGGACCAGGGCGGCTTAACTTCCCCCAGTTCCTGGGCAGACTGCAAGCGAGGTCCAGGTTGCTTCCAAATTCAGAGGCCCTGATGTCTGACCCACTACTCAGCAAGAAGGTGCTGGAAGCCTGCTAGGAATGGACAGCTGTTGTCCACAGCATGCTAACCCCTGGCCTCAGTGCTCTCAGCAGGGCAAGTGTCCAGGTTCTGGCCATCCTCTGTGGCTCAGAGCCCTGCCCTGCACCCAGGTCAGCCTCTGGGTGAGGGCTAGTGAGTGTACCACACCCTCCCGGTGGCCCAGGAGGCAGCCGAGGACTGCAGGCTCCTGGCTCCGGGCTCCTGTGCTGCAACACGCATCCTGGGTCTGCAGCAGGCGTTCGGAGTTTTCTGAGTCACGCTGTGGTACGGGCTCTGCAGAGTGAGCTCGGCAGCTGCCTGTAGGCACGCAACATACTGAGATCCCGGGTTCCCATAAGGAGGGTGAGTCCATGGGCAGCAGAGAGTGATAGAGGTGCGTACAGGGTGGTCTCCCCCTTGCAGGAACCAAGGTACCAAGGACAGCTCCTCCAGGGGCTCATGTCTGGGCCTGCTGCTGGCACCGTCTTCCCAGGGCCACCAGCCGAGGAACAGCTGCAGGTTCCATCCCTGCCTCGAGAGCTGGCCTGGAAAGCCCTCTGGGACGGCCCCGGGAAGAACACCGTGTATTCCGGCAGCGTGCAAGGAGCCACCTCCACTGGCCTACAATGGGACCACGGGGCACAGGACAGTGTGAGCTGGACCACACACCATCCTCAGCCACACGTGTGCACACAGGGCACAGTGGGCGGGCCAGAGCTCAGCAACCAGCTGCTAAGGCCGGCCTGGCCCCACAGCTCTGCCTACCCACAGTTACTCTGCACCAGCAAAGCTGCAGCCCCGCAGCCCGCGTGCCGGGCTGTGCGGGGCGCTTCCTGAAGAGCGTCGTGCACTGTCGTGTTTACTCCTCGTCAGGACCGCGCTGTCACGTGCCCGGCTCCCAGAGCAGCGAGCGCACGCCGGGCCATTAAACATCTTGCTCTACAAGGCGACCAGGGCCAGGTGACTCCACAGCAGAGGTCTGTAACCTCTCCCCCTCGAAGGAAAGGTTTCCAAGTGCAAATAAACAGACAGGACTACCAAGGAGCCGATTGCACTGAAGTACGGTTATCCAAGTATCGAAACCCTGACGTGCCACAGCGACGCGTGGCTTCATTGTCCACACTGAACAGCAGGTCTGTGGTGGGCCTCGTGCCAGCTGTGGCTTCCACGCCACGATGCGCAGAGTGAGGCTTGGGCTCACTGCCACACGTGGCACGCATGTCTGTGATTCCCCTGGGTGGCGGTCGCAGGTCGTGCCATCCCACGGATGCTCCTTGTGCGGTCACTCGGGAAGGACAGTGACCGTGCAGATGGAACTTCCTCGTCCAGGTCGTGGGTCCCTGCATTCCACCCGTGGAGGGAGGGGATGGGGGGGGGCGTAAGCCAAGGTTCTCAGGAATGTTCTAGCTGGCCTCAGGACAGAATCGGTCAGTGTCACTGCCTGCCATTCTCTGCATCTGAATGCCAAATGCGGCGGTGCTTCTGGTAAAAGAAGGTGAACCGACTGTGAACGTGAACAGCACACGGCCACTGCCCCGCCCGGCGGAGAGGCCGCCTCTCACCCACGGCTGCCGGCACCTCAGGCCTGGGTACCAGCAGCCACACAAGCCACTCCCGACCTGCCTGCGGGGACCTGGAGCTGGCTCACTCCTGCGGCACAGCAGCTTTCCATCTGGAGCACGGGGCTGGCTTCTCATGAAGTTTTCCCAATTTCCAGAGAATTCGTCAAAACAAGTGTGGATATATTGTGTCCTTTCTTGAAACATGGTGTCCTATTCTATTTGAAGTCTTGAAGGAAAACAAGGGTCCAGGATCCTCAAGCAAATGCAAGGCTAGTCCTGAAGCGACCCCCGCTCCCCAGCAAACAGGGTCCCTCCCACGCCTACGTCCTTCCATCACCAAGGCTCTGCAGAGCTGGAGGGGCCTGGAAGGTTCTGCAGTCCAGCCTGTGCACAGGGGGCTTATGGCTGAGCGCAGAGAAAGAACAGGGCACCAAGGTCCAGGCAGGAAGGCCCTGCAGGTGTGCAGTGAGTGCAGGGCAGGCAGGGGCACCAGCAGGCACCCCCGGGAGGGACACAGGATCCACGGAACCTCAGAGACCCAGCTCGGCCAGGCCGAGAGGCACAGCCAGCCAGGCATTGGGAAGACGGATTAAACGGGCAGGTGGGAGGGCAGGGGTCTGAGACAGGTGGGGCCCACCGTCGCGGTGAGCGGCCTTAGGCCCCCTCAACAGCCCAGACATCCATGGCAGGGCCCCTGGGCCAAGGAGTGAGCGGAAACCCTGGGGCCGGAAGCGACACACGAGATACCCACAGAGCAGGGCTCAGGGGTGGGCAGGAGGCCAGGGGAGAGTCAGGGGCACAGTCACCGGGTCTGCACTCAGACTCTGAAGGGGCGCAGGGTGGAGAGGCCCAGTGAGAGGCCTACTAGGGGGCTGGCAGAGGCCGCTGAGCGACTGGAGGTGAACAAGGGCCCCAGTGACCACGCACTGCCCTGAGAGGCAAGGCCGTGGGGACAGGTCTGGGGAGCAGCTCAGGAGTTCAGCCCTGGCTGTGTGGGGGCGCAGGCCCCTCTCAGACTCTGGTGGACTCACCCAGTGGGCAGATGGACAGCTGCTCCTGGGTCAGGAGAGGCTGACAGAGATGTCTGGCACAAAGCTTCCAGGGCATGGGAGGAGACCCCGACGAGTGAGTGGAGGAGAGAAGGACTCTGGGCCGAGCGTTCCTGGATGCCAGGAAAGGGTGCTGTCAGAGACCAGCCTCCCAGGACAGGCCGGGGAGGTGGAGGGGCAGGTCCTGCTCCCTGACACGGAGCACAGAAAGTCTCTACCTCCCCAGCACCAGGCAAAGAAAGTGCCGGAACCCAGTACTTCAGCAGACGGGCCACGTCCTTTCCCGTCAGAAGAAAGTTAGAGCCACCAGAGCCCCCCAATCAAGCGGTGGCCTGGGGTCGTGTGTACAGCGGGTGGTGCAGATGCAGGCAGAGCTTGACTAGGAGCCCGGCAGCCCTCAGAGGGCGTGGAGCGTGGCGGGTGGGGGCTGCAAACCAGTGTCTTCGGTGCGGAGGGCAAGTGTCAGGGAACAGGGACGGGGGGAGAGGCCGAGAGGCCCAGATGCTGACCCAGGAGGGTCGGAGCCCCAGGTCCTGAGCGAGAGGAGGAGATAAGCCACGGGCCCCAGGATCGGTGCGCTGATCTGGGGAGGTCCTGCCAGGGAGCTTGGATGAAGGTAGGCTCTTCAATTTCAGAAATCTACGAGAACCACGCCTGGGCCTCACTTGCCCTGAGCTGATGCGAGAGGCTGAGCCCCAGAGGGACGTCCACTTAAGACTGAGACCCAGGGGGTTACAGGCAGGACGAGGCCCAGAGGGCCTGCCATCCACTGACAGGAGTGCCCAGGACAGAGGCCTGCAGCGTCATCTCACCAGAGCCGCCGGCAAGGAGGCGCCGCCTTTATAATCACCGGCGAGTCCTGGCCCAGCCAACCGGGCGCCCTTCCGCAGCAGCGCTGTGCACTCAAATCCGCCAGGACACTGACGGCTGCGCTACCATCATCTCCAGTCTGAATTCTGTGTTAAAATATGCCGTGCTTCTCGCTCCTCTGATTTCAGAGCTCAAAACTAGTTACGGTTTCCTTGGAAGACGCTGCAGAACAAAAGGAAAACAAATCCTTCCCCTCTGGCTGCCGAGGGCTGGCCATCTTCACAAGCCAATTTCAGTGAGCGCAGCAGACAGGATGGAACAGACCCGGTGTGTCTCACGTGGGCATGAAGGGCTGCCAGCAGGTGCCCCGCCCGAGGCTCCCTCAACATGAAAGCAGCCCGGGCGCGCGAGCCCGGCCGTGGGCGTGATTCTCGGTGATGCGGATGAGGGCCCCACGAGGCCCCGTGTCCAGCTACGCTCAGGCTTCCCAGCGGAGGGGTGGCCCCAGCGAGGCCGTCCTGACCCAAGCCAGGGCCTCGTTCTGCTGTTTCCTTCCAGGACCGCACAGCGAGCTGCGCCCCAGTGGGTCACTGTGACGTTTGGTAAGCCGCCTGGTGCGTGGATGGGAGCGCTCTTACCTCGAGTGGAAGAGGTAAGAGCGCTCTTGTTTAAGGAGAGCGACCCCATGCACCAGGCACGGCTGCAGTTTGCCGGCATCAAGGTGCACGAATTAGGCAGAACTGGCCTTTGACAGCCCCTGGGTCTCTGGGGAGCAGCTGATCACCAGGTCTGCAGGCACCAGCCCAGCACCATGAAAGGAAGTGAGCAGGGAGGGGGTCGAGGGAGCCAGGCAGTGGTCCTAAAGAGCCTCTGGAGGGGTGAGGTGTGAGCAGACACCAAAGGTGAGCAGAGCTGTGGGGGCTGGGCCTCCAGGCAGAGAAGCAACATGTGCAAAGGCCCCGGGGCTGGACCAGCAAGGAGACAGGAGCAGAGCGGGTGCCATCTGAGGAGGTTCAGGGGCAAGACATGGCGCAAAGGGTGCCAGCCTCCCAGACTTTCACTCGGAGGAGGTGCTGGTGGTGGAGGGAGGAGAGCAGCGAGGCCGGGAGCGGGGCAGGTGTGGGAACGGTGCCGTGGAGGGGGAGGTGGTGGAAACCGCTGATCTTGAATGAGAGTCCGATGTGACGGGGTTTCCCAAGGGACGGGACGCGGGTGTGACAGACAGAGGACGGAGGGCCTCTGCTGAGGAGCCGGCGAGTTCGCATCCCACCTGTTCCCACAGGTGCAGGCAGCTTCCTCCCACCTGAACTTCACTATGAGAAGGGAAAAGCAGGACGGCGTGGGTGCACAGTCTCCATCATGTTTAGGAACACTGTGCCCACGGAGTGACAGGAAGCCCCTTCAGAATCCACCTGGTGGAAGGGGCTTCCTCAGTCTGAAGCGGACCCCTGAGGTTTTTCTTCCCAAGCTAGATAATTCAGTCTCCTTAAGTCAGCCCTAAGCTACTTAAAGATGCTCCAAATGCAGACGACCACGGACCTGTCCTGCTTTTAACAGGCCCAGACATGGCGCTGAATGAGGCTGCTGTGAGGACCCATCACCGGCCGCCGTCCCTTCCAGGCCAGGCCACCACAGAATCGTAAAGCTGAGCCTGCTGGGGACCAGAGGCTGCGAGCTGCAGAGGCCGGCCCTCGGGCTCCTAGTGGCTCAACGAGAATTCACAATACACTGGAGGGTTGTCTGCATTCAGGGTAACTCTAGTTCTCCTGAGCACAGAGCTCAAATCTAGAGACACACACTTAGATCAACAAATACTACAATTGAGCAACTCTAACTGTCGCCCAATGTGGACACTGTTGGCCTCAAAATGAAGATTTAAGATCAAAGCATTAACGTGAAGACGGCACCAATCTTGACAGAAGAGCTTTGCTGACAATGTTGATTATTCACGTCCCTTTTGTGCCAAAGTGGAAAACGGCAAACATTTTGAGTTTACGTTTTCATGGGTAATGCATTGGGCTGAACAGTGCCCCCCAAAATCCACGTCCACCTGGACCTCAGAATGTGACCTTATTCGGAAATAGGGTCTTTTCAGATGTGATTAGTTAAGATGAGGTCCTGCTGGATTTAGGGTGGGCGCCGATCCAATGACTAGTGTCTTCTTGAGAAGAGGAGAGGACGCAGAGGGACAGATATGGGGAGAGGCCACAGACACCGGGGAGAGGCCACGTGGAGATGGAGGCAGAGATGGAGGGACGTGGCCACAAGCCCAGGGACGCCTGGAGACCCCAGAAGCTGGAAGAGGCAGGAAGGACCCTTCTCCAGAGCCTTAGAGAGAGCACAGCCCAGCTTGATTCAGACTCCCTGCCTCTAGACCCACCAGAGAATAAGCAGCTACCGTTTTAGGGCCCCCAGCTGGTGGTACTTTGTCACAGCAGCCCCAGAACACCAACATGCACCCTAGCCCCGAGGTCGGGGTGCCAGCTGCAGCCCCGCCTGGTGGACACATGAGGTGCCTGCAGCAGAGCAAGTGAGAGGCGGGCACACACACTGTCCCCAGCGGCCGAGCCGCCCACAGCAGCCCCATGGCCCTCCACGGGTGCCTGGTTGGGGTGGGCACTGCGTGCACGGCGTGAGGCCCGTCCATGTGGCCCTCAGCCCTTACTGGGAGTCCGATGCCATTGGCTGCAAGTTCACAGATGACCCAGCACCCCTGCATCCCCCACCGACCTAGGGGATGGCCGGCTGAGCACAGAAGACCCCCTTCCCGCCCTGAGCCCTGCCTGTAGACGGCACTCATCCACGTTTCCAGGTGAGGAAATGAGGCGAATGTCAGCCACTCACCCCCAAAACACACTCAGAGCGCCCATCCCCTCACAGGGTCCTCAGGCTGGCCCTTCTCCCTTCTCCAGGAGGCATTTCCCACACAGTGGCCTGGTGGCTCCCAGAGGTGGATTAGCTGGGACCCTAGGCTCACCCTTAGGTCGAGTGGGGTCCAGTGGGGCCATTCACAATTTCAGAAGCACGGGTGGGGTGAGGGGCTGATGCTGTCCGACCTTGGGGAGGGGTCCCCTGGTGCTGGGCGAGGCTGGGCCCCCAGGCCTGTTGTCAGTGTCCTGCATCCAGGTGAGCCCCCAGGGCTCTGTGCACGTCTGTGCCGGCCTTGCCCCACGGTGAGGCACATCCGAGGGCAGAGACACGGCTGCTAGTATCCAAGGGCTGGGTGCACAGTGGGCCCCCAAAAGAAAGGGACGAGCTCCCGGCCATGATGCCCAGACGCCCAACCAGCTGGGACTCCACGAGGTCACAGCAGCCCCAGAGCACAGGTCCCGGAAGACCGAAGGTCAGCCTGCAGAGCCGCACTGTGGCCAGAGTGCCGGCCACCTGTCCACCTGTCCTGTTGAAAGTCATGTGGACGATGCCGTGCCTTCCAGGAGGCCTGTGGCCCGACGGCCAAGGAGGAGCCGTGGCGTCCACCTCTCCTCATCTCAGGACGCACGCTGGCCCTCTCCAGTGGCTCCTGCAAATGTGTGTTTATTCCCGGCACCACAACTCTCTGGGTTGGCTGTGGACAGGGTGGTGTCCAGACTGTGCGGGAAGCCACAGGAATTTGCCAGGAATTTCTGCACGAAGCCGCAGAGTTGACGTCTCAACCACTCCACTGAGACAGCTGAGTCCTACACCACCATGTCCTCTGGCCATACGGTGGGCAGGTGGGCGGTGGCTCCTGGGCTGCCAGGTGGGCGGGAAGAAGCAGCCCCGCCCCCACCACAGCAGGAGAAGGGCCTGCTGCAGGGACAGGAGGGGTCCGAGGCCCGGGGACCGGCTCCAGGGAAGTCTAACCAGCCAGAAGGCATAGAACCATGCCACGGAGCTGAGCTCCCAGATTCCAGAAGCAACGAGAGGCCGCCTGTGAGCAAGCCCACGCCTCCGGTAGAAAGAGTTTGCTGGAAGCCAGAGGGCCTCTCTAGAGGCGAGTCTCGGGGGGCGGGTCTCAGGACTCACCCCCTCAACTCCCTGCGAGGCTGCCTCCGTCGGGAACACGTGCACCGTGTCAGCGCACATGAAACTGCCGTGTGGACACGCGTGGAATTGGCGAGTGGACCCCTGACACTGCGATCTGCCGGAGAGGGGACGGGCAGGCCCTGCCCAGCTGCCGTCACAAAGCCGGGGAGCTAAGCGGCTACATTTTCCATGGACGGCTAGAGAGTCCCGCCACGCAGCAGCCCTTGGCCACGGATCAGTGGCCTTCTCGACTCATGCACTCCCGTCTTGAGTCTCGGTTAAAATGCCGCTCCTGGAGTTGGTGGGAACGCCCCTTTTCCGGCTTACTTAATGGACATCTATGTTCCCTTCACCACAAAATTTCAACTGTTAGCGGTGATTCTTATCTTCTGAACTTTTCCCACCAGCCTCAGGGACCGATGGAGAAATTACAGATGACAGGCAGGTAGTGACAACTACATGCAGGGAAGGGCGTGTCTCCAGGACAGGAACAACCGCAACTCCACAGAGCCTCACCATGACCCCTGTGCTCCGAGGCTGGTCCCACCTGTAGCCATGAGCCCTCTGCTCCGAGGCTGGTCCTGCCTGTAGCCGTGAGCCCTCTGCTCCGAGGCTGGTCCTGCCTGTAGCCGTGAGCCCTCTGCTCCGAGGCTGGTCCTGCCTGTAGCCGTGAGCCCTCTGCTCCGAGGCTGGTCTCATCTTTATTTATCTATTTTTTTTTGTGAGGAAGATCAGCCCTGAGCTAACATCCACGCCAATCCTCCTCTTTTTCCTGAGGAAGTCTGGCCCTGGTCTAACATCTGTGCCCATCTTCCTCTACTTTATATGGGACGCCACAGCATGGCCTGACGAGCGGTGCATCGGTGCGCGCCCGGGATCCGAACCTGGGCTAGCAGCGGAGCACGTGCACTTAACCGCGACGCCACGGGGTGGCCCTGGTCTCATCTTTAGAAACAGCACTGCCAAGTGC
The DNA here is from genome assembly GCF_057802395.1 of Ceratotherium simum simum. Taxonomy (NCBI): domain Eukaryota; kingdom Metazoa; phylum Chordata; class Mammalia; order Perissodactyla; family Rhinocerotidae; genus Ceratotherium; species Ceratotherium simum. The sequence continues at coordinate 781,274 of NC_141917.1, read as the reverse complement.
TGCTGGTGCCATCACCTGCCACTTCTCATAATTCTGGTGCATGGACAACCTCAGGTAGTCCCCTCCCTAGATCCTCCGTGCCCCTCTTGCCAACACCCCCATCACCCTGGCACAGCACTGGCCCTTTGGTGGAACTTGGCAATCAAGCGATGCAGGTCCTGCCAAGACCAAACTGCAGCATTCCTCAGAATTGACGAGGAAGACCATTCTAGACCATGAAGCAGGCAGTCTGCCTGCCTGGCAAATGCTAACATTTGTGAGTTTTCCTTAGATGTGCACTAACCAGGCACCAGGAGCTCGCATGGCACACTAAGAATTAATGGGGAAAACCAAGCTCATTTCCTTTATTTTATGGGTGGGGGGCAGTGAGAGTCAGGTGGTGGACATGCTTTAATTTCCACAAGGGCACTTGCCACAGCTCTTGTGACAACATGGCGCACCAAGCGTGGCCTGCATGGAAGCAGAGAGGGAGGAGCACATCCCCTCACTGGCCATCAGACGTCACTGTGTGTGCCGGCCTCCCTCGGGTCATCACCTGAAGGACAGGGACGACGGACGGAGCTGTGGCCACTATGCAGAGAGAAGGGCACAGGACACTGGGCTGCAAACAGGAGAGACACAGGGGTCAACACTCAAACGCCCCAACTGAGCGACCTCCAGGGCAGAACCAGGAGCAGGGGCGGAGGGACGCGGCTGGACCCGGGCAGGAGCTGCCCAGTGTGTGCCCGGTGATGCCTGGCGAGCAAGGGAGCAGCGATGTGGTGGCGATGAGGACAGCTGTGTGCAGGGCCCTGGGCCAGTGGGTCTAAACTCCAGAGGCTCGCAGGCTCACGGCCGAACAAGGCAAATGTGGAGTGCCGTTATCTTCAAGCTGAGACGTCTCCAGTGAAGAACCACCTGCCCCCTGAGCCCTGGCTTTCTCCACATTTGGTGTTAAAGGACTTTCCTTTCGGACTTGAGGGTGTCCAGTCCACCAGAGCTTCTGTAACAAACACCACGGCCCGGGCAGCTCATACACAACAGACATTTATTTCCCACAATGCCGGAGGCTGGGGTCTGAGGTCAGGGTGCAGGCAGAGTCGGCGTCTGGTGTGGCCCATTTGTGACCCATAGCTGGTGTCTCCTGGTGGTAACCTCACGTGGCAGAGGGGCAGGGACCCGCCTCTCTGGCCTCTTCCTAGAAGGGCACTAAACCCCAGCTGAGGCTCCGCCCTGGTGACCTGATCACCTCCCAAGGCCCCGCCCCCAGCACTATCACCTTGTGAGTTAGGTTGCAACATATGGATTTGGGGGACACACTCCTGACGACAGCAGAGGGCAAAGTACAGAGGGAACAACCCAAGCCAAACCCCACACCACTCTTCAAAAAATGTCCCCAGAGTGTGGAATCTGTGGGCCTAAAAGACCGTCACACTCCCAGCTCTGTAGGCTCGCAGCAACACAGGAGCATTTGCACTCTCAAAGTGCATTCTCACACTCTCCGCACGCCCCACAGCCCAGGGGAAACCCGTCTGGGTGTGTCGGAACCCTGGCTACATCACTGCCCTGTACTGAACAAATGTGTGCACTCACCCGAGAATTCCAAGGACTGAGTGGACGGTGCCAGGTCCAGCATGCCCTTGTCCCCAGGGAGAAGGCCCCCAGGCTGGATGGACGGCAAAACAGGGGCCAGCCTAAGCCCTTGACCACAAGGCCTATGCCCACCCCGGCTCTGGCCTGTCCCGAATTTACACACAGAACCAAGCTGAGAAGAGGCACCAGCCCGCTGTCTGACCTCCCACCTCCCTGGGGCAAACAGAGTCAGCAGAAAGAAGGGAGAGAGATGGGCCTGGGCTGCTCCCTGGGCGGCCAGCCCTGGTCCCGGGTACGAAGGAGCACACGTCCATCCAACCTGACTGTGATGAACCCAGAAGACATATTCCCCACCTTTACAGTGTGGGGTTGAAACCTCACTCCCAGAGAGCATGAACCGTAACTCTAGAATGGGTCCGACTTTGGGGCACATCTGGGCCCCTCCTCAGGACGAGGCCACACAAGCGTTTACAGATGCGCTCAGAACTTTCCATTATCAACCGGCCAGAAGAATGAACTTCCAAAAAGGGAGCTGATGACCCATGAGGCGGTGCCCTGCGTCAGTGGACTCTGGGGGGCTGGGGGCCCAGCAGTGGATGAGTAGGGGTCTCAACATCTGGTGTGGCCATCGACACCAATGCCATAAGCACCCAACCTCCGCCTTCTCCTGTTTGGCAAACACTTGTGGGTTGAGTTTACCCAAGGCCCCCCTGGAGCCCCAGGCCTGGGCAGTTCTCTGCTTCTGGACGCCAGCACCTTCCAAAAGCACCCTCAGGGACTCCTGCGTCCTGAGTGGGACCCGGGTGGCCCATCACAGCACCTGCAGTCTGGGTGGCCCCGCTGTCCCCCTGGAGCCCGTCTTTCCCATGAGCCGCCCTGCAGGCCGGTGGTCACCCGCCCCGCAGACGGGAGGCACTACTCCGGCCATCTTTGCTGAGCGATTGATCGATCCTACAGGGAATCTGGCCCCAGCCCCCAACCCCCAGCCCCAGCCTCAGATAGCGAGGCCGGACACAGGACCCCCGCCTGAGACTGAGGCCGGGCTAGACGGGCTCTCTCCGCCCAGCGGGCGTCTCTCTTGCCCAGCCATCTCGGCCCGTGGCCTGTGGCCTTCTTGGTCCCGAGTCCGCGCCAGCGGGCGCAACTGCGGTACCCGCGTCCCCCGGCCCAGCGCCCCCACGCCTACCTGCTTGTCCCGCACGCGGTGCTCCCCGCCGCCGCCGCGCCGCTCCACCTCCTCCATGCCTTTGCGGCCACTGGCGAACGCGGACACCACGAAGCTGTCCCCTGCGGCCCGGCAAGCGGACGCGCGGGAAACGGGCACCGAGGAGGGAAGGAGACACGCGTGAGACACGCGTAAGCCCCGCGGGCGCTGCGCCTTGGCGGAGTCCCGCCGCCCGGCGCGCCCACCGCATCTCCGCGCGGCCGGGGGTGCAGGGCAGCCGGGCGGGGGGCGGGAACCTGCGCGCGCCCGAGACCCCGCTCAACGTTCCCCCATCCCCCCAGGGCTCCAGGGCAGGACGCGCCCCGGGCTCTGGGCTCGGGTCCCGGCCAGGGCAGCCCCGTGCCCCGCCGCCCGCCCGCTCACCTTCGGGGCTCTCTCTCCGCTTGGAGGCTGCGGCGGCTGCGGCCCGAGGGCGCGGGGAGAGGAAGGGACAGTGAGTGGCCGCGCCCGCCGCCCGCCCGCCGCCCGCCCGCCCGGCCGCAGCTCACCGTGCTTGGACTGGAATTTCCCCATGTCGCCTCCCCGAGCCCCCGCCCGCCCGTCCGCCCGCGCCCCGCGCCGCGCTCAGGTGCGGGTCTGGGGTCCGGCGCCGGGGCCCGGCGTCCGCGGGGGCAGCATGGACCGGGCGGGGCAGGCAGGCGGGCGGGGAGCCGGGGCCCGGGGCCGGGTGGGCTTGGGCGACAGCAGCGACAGCGGCGACAGCGGCTGCCCGGCTCTCTCTGAGCGCGCGCGCCCGCGCCCGGGCTTTAACCGCGGCCCCCGCAGCGCCCCCGGCGGCCGCTGCCCGCAGCGCACCCGCCCCGGACCCCCGCCCGCCTCCAGCCCGCGCGCCGCCTCCGGGGAGCCCTCTTGGGGCCTGACCCTGCCGGGGAGCACGCCAAATCCAGGACGCGGGGGGACGGCTGGCTGGTGGTGGTGGTGGTGGTGGTGGTGGTGGTGGGCCCTGCAGTAAACTGGGGGTGGGGGGATGCAGAGGACAGGAGGCACCAGCCTGGAGTTTAGACCCACTGGCCCGGGGCACCCACCCCGGCACAGCGCACAGGAATCCTTCCCCGGCATCGCTGCTCCCTTGCTCGCCAGGCGTCACTGGGCACACACCCGGCGGCTCCTGCCCATGTCCAGCCTTGTCCTGCCGCCCTTGCTCCTGGTTCTGCCCTGGAAGTTGTTCAGTCAGGAGAACGTTTGTGTTTTGAGCCCTAGGTCCCTTTTAGTCCAGTGTCCTGCACCCTTCTCTCTGTGTAGTGTCCAGAGCTCCATCTGTCATCCCTGAGAGAAGGAGCTTTGGAGAGAGAAGGGGCGGAAGAGGGGCCTCCAGGCAGCACCGACTCCCAGTCCTGGCCTGGCTGGTGTGGACCGGCTGGCTTCCCCCGCTCCCCGAAGGTCCAGCTCCAGCCTCTTTCCAGTCTACACTAGTCAAGGACAGGACAGGACCGGGAGTGGCCCCAGGCTGGACATGAGCCATACCCCTCTCCTTGGCCTCCTGGAGCAGGGCCTTTGCTTGACGCCTGGGCAAGGGGGGAGGGGCCTGCCGCCACCTGCACCTGCCCTCCTGCAGGTGAGGGGCAGGGCCGCCAGGCGCCTTTCCTCAGTTCCATCTCCTTCCTCGAGCCCAGGCAGCTGCTCTGGAGACCCCTCCCTCAGCACCCAGCCCCTCAGCACCCTTGTTCCTTCCCCTGCAGCCCCTCGCCCTGCGAGACCCCCAACCTTGCCCTCTTCTCTGTTTGCCTTTGGAGACACCGTCTTTTCTCACCTCCTCCCTGGACCCCAGCTTGCCGCTCCTGCTTGACTTCTCCCCTTGCTTCACCCGACCCTCCCACCCACCAAGCACCTGTATTGCCCGCCGTGGTTTCAGCTCAGTAGGTGCCCGTGACCGCGGGGTCACTCCCAGATCTCCAGTCTCCATGGGTGACTCCACCATGAGCTGGTGCTGGCTCGGAGCTCTGGAGGTGGTGCCATGGCTGAGGTTGCTCACCTGCCCACGCCTGGCCCACCCCCTCAGTGGAGCTTGGCCTCCCCAGCTCTCCACCACAACCCACAGCCACCTGGACCCTCCCTCCCTCTCCCCCTGATGTCCACCCAACCCCGGGGGACAAACCTCATGTGTCATCTGTCCAATTCTCAGGCCATTTAGTCACAGCTGCTGCTGTCACCCCACTTTACAGTGGCACAAAGCGCCACACCATTCCCGCAGGCGCACAGCCGGTCAAAGATTGAACTGGAGTCCTGCTCCTGACCGAGGCAGACCCCTGCGCCGACCGCCAGCCTGGAACCAAGCTGCACACGGGGGCGTGGACATGGGGTGTGTGACCCATGCAGTGGGCAGCCTCGCCTGCAAGCCATCCCACCGTCCCTTCTGAGGCACCCCAGCTGAAGGCCCCGGCGCAGAGCGGCCATTGCGTGCACGCCGACGTCCCGGCACTGGGGTCCTGCAGCAGCCCAGGCTCTGACCCTGGTGATGGCCGCCTTCCACGTGACAGCCAGGTCCAAGGCCTGGGTTGGGGGCCCCCTCTCTGGGCAGCCCTCCCAGGCTCTGCCAGCCCTCCTCTCTGCCTCCCACCAACCTAAACCCGCACGGCCTTTAACCCCCAAGTCAGAATGTGACCATTTGTCCTCTTCTGTGGTGTCATGTGTCCTATTGATGTGTTTGTGACAACAATAATAATAAGCCTGTTGTGCATTATGCAAAGTAACAGCTTCAAGATCAAAGCCCTTCCAATGCGTTGTGTTTACCTCCATCTCTGTGCCCCAGCTCAGGGGTGGGCATGCAGGCCGGGCGCAGATCTGCTCCTGTATGGAGCCGTGTGGTGATGCTTGCGTGCTCACCGGCAAGGATGCTGGGGAGCCGGCCACCCCACTCCACCAGGGGAGGAGGGCTGGGACGCCTGGCCAGGTGTGCTGGCAGGACCGTGAGTCTCATTCCTCCTGGCTGAGGCTCTGGTCTTTGTGAAGTGCAGACGTCACGAGGGCTGGAGAGGGGCGGGAGGGCGAGTGTCCTGGGAAGGTGGGTGGGGTGCGGGCGCCCCTGGAACCAATCCCGCGCTCCGCCGGGCCCCCCAGGCGGGCCTGCCCTGGGCTGGCGGAGCCACACCTGAGGCCGGGCCCTGCTCTGGCTGGTGTCTGTCGTCACATCTATCTTGTTACACAGAGCTAGGCAGCAGGACCATAAAGCAGAAACCTCGTGCATGTTCTGTGTTGACCTGGACGACCGGGCAAAGGCTTTAAATTTATTCTTTAACCACTTTATTGAGAAGTAATGCACATACCGTACAACGCACCCACTTAAAGTGTACAATTCAATGGTTTTTATTATATTCATAGAGATATGCAACCATCACCAGTCCGTTTTAGAACATTTTCATCACCTCCAAAAGAAACTCTGTACCCTTCAGCTCCCACCCCAATCTTCCCGCCAACCCCCAGTCCCAGGGGGCTACTCTCTGCTTCCTGTCTCATGGTTTCCCATTCTGGACGGTTCATGTGAACCGAATTGTGTGACATGTGGCCTTCTGTCTGGCTTCCTTCACTCAGCTTAGTGTGTCCGAGGTTCGTCCGTGTCATAGGGTCAGACCTTCGTTCCTCTTTATGCATGATAACATTCCATTGTATGGGTAGAACCGTTTTCTCTCTGTCTATTCAACTGTTGACGGTCATTTGGGTTGTTTCCACCTTGTGCTGATTGTGAGCTGTGCTGCTATGAACGTTTGTGCACAAGCGTTGTTGAACACATTTCCAGCTCTCCGGGGTGCGTGCCTGGAGTGGAATTGCTGGCTCACGTGGTGACTGTTTAATCCTGTGAGGAACCACCTCACGGGGCCTCCCACAGCAGCTGCCCCATTTCACAGTCCCACCCCCGGGGGAAGGGCTCCGATTTCTCCATGTACACTTGTTACTATCCGACCTCTGGTTTCTAGCCCCCTGGTGGGTGTGATGCAGGTGTGTCTTTGTGGTTTGGATTTGCATTTCCCTGATGGCTAAAGATGGTGAGCACCTTTTCATGTGCTTATTGGCCATTTGCATATCTTCCTTGGAGAAACGTCTGTTCAAATTTTCTTTATGTATTATGGACACAAGTTCCTTATCAGATATCACGATTAGCAAATATTTTTTCCAGTTCTGCGGCTTGTCTTTTCACTTTCTGATGGTGTCCTTTGAAGCACAGAAGTTTTCCATTTTGAAGTCCAGTTTATCTATTTTATCTTTCTCTGTTTGTGCTTTTGGTGGCACACCTCTGAATTATTTGGGCCTTAATTTTTGACTTTGCGCCCACATGGCTACAGCCAGGAGGCAGGCATAGCCAGTCACTCTGGGAAGCTCCTCGAGGTTATTGGTGCTGGGAGTTCTCAACTGCAGGAAACTCGGCTCAGCCTCGCTGGCTCAGACAGGGCCCCCGTAAGGAGCCACAGACGGGTGGAGGTGGGGCTCACCCCCAGCACAGTTGGGGGCCCCTCTCTGTCGCATGACTCTGGATTTCCTCCGTGGGTGCAGACACAGCCGCCGCAGCTCCAGGAAGCCCCACCTGCGCCCAGCAACTGGGGAAGAGGCAGGGAGAGCCCACCGGCTCTCGCTGAGAGCATCCCAAGAAAGGGCCCACGTGCAGGGCAGGAAGATGGGGGAGTGGTGGCTGCCTGGTCAGTGTCCACTCTGTGCTTGGGAGGATGATGGCAGAAGAGGGACATGCCAAACTGACGTGGACAATGGCCATCACCATCACAGAGTCCAAATTGAGGAAGGGTCCCAGCCAGGACAGAGGCATCGCCGTGCCCAGGAGTAGGGACCTGAAATCCGGAGTCGACTTTGGATGGGCAGGAGGAAAGGCCGCTTACTTGCAATGTCCTGCATCCTCCACTTGGTCCTGCTGTGGATGTGGAGCGGCCCATGGTTTCCCAGCCTCATGGAGCAAGGCTGCCAGGTGGCTCAGAGAGGCTGCAAAGACAGGATGTGGATTGAAGTTTTCAGAGAACGGCCACTGCCCCCACCCCCTGCTACCCTGGGCTGCTCTCGGCCGGGGGACAGATCACTGACATGCGAGGACAGGAGGACAGTGTGTGTGCCGCGTGGGCAACAGACTGGCCCCAGCGCTCCCCTTGCCCTCAGGCCCAGGTGCCAGGCAGACCTGAATGGTCCCCAGGTCCTCAGACTGCTTACAGGAGGCAGCTCAGAGGGGCCGGGCCGCCACAGGCTGCGCTTAGCTCCTTGCTCCTGCGTCCTGGTCACTCTGTCCAGTGGCGTCATCACCTTGGCTGGGGGACCCTCACCTTCTCCTTGGAAAGGCCCCAGGGCTCTGGGGGTCTGCACCTCCTTCCCTCTGGTAAAAGCTGCTCCGCCCGGCGTGGACGACCCTCCCGAGCCTCATTGCTGCCTCTAAGCCCCGTCCCTCCTCTGGGCACCCCGACCGGGAGCATCTATGAAAAGCCTGCCACCCATCCCGACACGTGGGAGTCACATAATCCTCACATGTGTGTCCTATGGAGCCCTGGGGTCCTTCATCTGGGGGCGCGCTGGGTGGTGCTTACACAGGGGGTTCATCCAGCCTGGGACGCCTCGCTTCTCCACTGGGCAGGGCTGCGTCTCTACTCTCTGGGCTCGCAGCTCCGTCTGCCTGGCCCAGGCGAGACACCAGTCCCCTCTCAGCCAGGCTCCCCGGGACTCTGTCGAGACCGGCTCATGGTGGGCATCTCGGTGCCTCCAGACCTCCCTCAGCTCAGGCTCACTGTGTGCCTCCCACAGCTGTGAGGAGTCCGGCCGGCCACGAAGCACACTCCTCCGTGACACACGCGCCTCTGCTCAGCCGCGGGGTCTGTGTGCGCCCTTGCCCGGCCCTGCATCGTGCACACAGTGTCACAGGACGTCCTGAGTGTCCAGCTTCCCATGTCTCTGGCTCTATGGGGCCTGGGAGGAGAGAGGAGCTCGGGGGTGGGGCCCCCACTATGGATCCCCGACTCCCAGGTTTCGGGTGTACTCGCCGCTTGAGCTCAGGAAGGAGGGGCTGGAATGCTGCCTTGGAAGATGACATGTCCACTTGTCCATCATGCACAGCCTGTCCTCGGAGGGCATCTGTCAGCTCTCGGGCACCAGCCCAGACCAGGGGTCCGCAGGGTTTGGGGGACCCGTAGGCCCAGGCGCTTTGGCCTTCAGAGGCCCCTTTTCTCCATAAAAAAACACTAACCATTGTATCTCATAATTGTGCTGGGCCCAGCCCCAATGGCGTGCCTTCCCGGCCTCCCCACCGAAGCACCAGGTCCCGGCTGACACAGGGATAGGGCGACGGTGCCCGCGGTGCCCTGTGAGGCCGAGGCTGTATCCGCCTGTCTGGACCCCAGCATCGGTCCCTTTAGGGAAGCTGGATCAAGCTGAGCCCCATCCGTCGTGGTCACCAGCAGAGCACTAAGCTCAGTGCTCCCCTCCACTCTCCCTCCCAATCCTGCAGGCTCATGGGGTGGCAGCCGGACTCCCGGCCGAGCTCGGGCTCCTGAGAGAAGCCACCTGCCTGGCTGGCCTTGGCTTCTCTCCCCAGAGGGCACAGACCTGGGACAGCACGTTCCCGCTCTGCTCACAGTTGTGCAGCAGTTGCTGTCTTTCAAAGGAGGAACTCCAAAACTAAGAACCTATAGCTTGCTCTTCAGTGACGACCTCCTTATCATCTCGGGTTTAAAACACACACATTTGGCAGCAGCGCCAGAAATATGAGCAAGCACAAACTCCGTGCCCTTGGGCACAGCTTTAACTGAGCGCTTACCACGCCCCCGACACCATCGGGGTAGGAAGGCACCTGCTCCATCTGAGAGAGGGAGACACAAACAAGAGACCACCCCACAGCTTCGTTTGGGACAGGACACCCGAGAAAGAGCTCACTGTGCTGCTTCCAGGGACGGGGAAGGACATGCTGCCCTGACCTCAGCTCCATGCCCCTTGGGGCCTTGATTCCTGGGGGATGATGGAGTGGAGGGACGGGCACCCCAGAGGTGAACCCAGACCCTGGTTCCCGTCCCTACCCCCTGGCGCCCCCCCCACCCATCTGCAATCCCACCTCAGAGGGCGACCCTGAGAAACAGTGGTCGCCGGACCCCTGGTGCCTGCTGGACTCTTCCCCTCTCTGTCTGTCCCTCCAGGTGGGGCCGAGCCCAGCTGGGATCCTTCTAGAACACAGTCACTAGCTCCCGGGCCCTGCACAGCTGCTGGTTCCCACATTCTTGCAGACTCAGGCCTCAAGTCCATTGTGACATTCAGTTGTCGAGGCAAGCTCGGTCACTGTCTCCAGGTCCCTGGTGTTCCCTGCTCTGGGGCAGCCTCTCCTTGTCATCTGCCGGTTCAGTGAGTATCGTGTGTGCATTGGTGGTGCCACCAAGATGTGGCCGCTATGAGGTCGCTGTGTGCTTTTCCCACCAGTCTCTGGACAAGTGTTGTTTTCAGACACTCCCTTCGCATGACACTAATGCACGTGTCCTCGCTGTCACCTGTTTTTGGGACAGCCATTTACCCCCTTTGCCTGAGGGGCAGAGACTCTGTGAGTGGCCTGCAGGGACTTCTGCCTCTGGACTCTGTTCCCCCTGAGCTCAGGCCCCTCTGAGCGTCCTCGTTCCCCAGAGATGGCCAGTGCAGGCAGGGACACTTGCAGCGTCCTGTCCCCTGCTGGCCCAGAGCAGGGGGCGACGGAGAACCTGGGACGTACCAGAGGCTGGGACCAGCTCAGGCCCACTGCGGCTGTGGCCCAAGCCCGGCCTGGAGCCCTGGCCATCCTGCCTGCCTCGACGGTCCGAGGGAGCCCCGAGGGCCGAGCCGCAGGGGGCTTGGCCGGGTGGGGCCTCGCCTGCGTCCTGTGTCCTCCCTGCCTGGTCGTGGAGCCTTCAGGACAGTTGCACCTGTTGACTAAATCAGTTCTCAGTACTTTCAAAGAGAAGAGCTGTGCAGAAGACACAACTTGGTCATTAACCTGCATCTTCGCAGGTTTTCAAGGCGCATTGTCATTCTCACAACACGGCTCCTGAGAACCCGCAGGTGGGTGGGCGGGCGGCCTTGTCTCTGAGATGAGGAGCTTGGACGTGGAGATGGGACAGCCCAGTCACCCCCGGCCTGGAGGACCGGCCGAGGGGTGAACTGCCTGGTGCCCACCTCCGTGCCCTGTCTGTGCCTCAGCCCCTTGGTCTGAACAGGAGGCACACCCGTGGGGCCCTCCACTGGGGGCTTGTGTCACACGGCAGCCCCCTGTTCTCCCCTTGGCCCATCCGCCTGCCGCGGGGAGCAGAAGGTCTGGGCCCGGAACTTTGGGAGACGAATGCCCAGCGGACGCCTTGCACTCCTGAAGCCTCGGGAATGAAGCACACACATGTTCTTTATTTAAATCGGTGTGAAACACGTGAGCTTCGGCCGTGTCGGATGGAAGGGGCCAGTGGTGCACCAGGTCTCGTGGAGCCATGGAGCGGGTTCGTCCAGTGTCTGTAGTTGTCATGACCGCTGTGGCCACCATCGTTATCTGCTCCCTTCTAAGAGAAGCAGATGAGCGTCCAGGCGTGATGAGGCATCTGCACCGCAGACCGAGGGCATAGCCACGTCCACCCCCTCTAAAACCGTGACCACACACTGGAAACATTGTTTTTACAGAAAAGAAGATGCCTGGGTACGACCAGGGCCCATCTCCTCGTGCTGGCGGTGGCCTCCCTTCTGCACGGGCAGGCAGATCCTGATTTGTACCCAGTGCCAGATCCCTGGATGGCCGCGGGACGCCCCTGGTTGCTCATCTGTCTCGTGGCAAAGGAGAGAGAGAAGGAAGGAAGCAAACCCGACAGGTGTGGGTGTGCCGCAGCCCTCTGGGTCCTGTCAAAAGAGCTGGCCTCGCCGCCTCCTGGGGGCTCCCCCTCGGCTTCCCTGACCTCGGATTTTGGCTGCCGGAAGTTTCCAGAAGGGGTGGTGAGTTCCTGTAACAATGTAGCTGACTCCCGTCCTTGGCACAGGTGGGCCTCTTCTGAAGAAACTTTGTCTCTTTGCACAAAACTTTGGTTAAAAAACCCACGCACTTAAGCCAGGCGTGCTTCCACCTCGGATGTGCTCTGCCCGTGCAGCACGAGAAGGCAGCAAGACCGAGTTCACACGCACTGACCGGACCTGCTAGAGAGCACAGCCCGGCTCAGCACAACCAGCCACGCTGAGGCGACTCCGGTTCAGGCAGAGCCCACTGGTCAGTCTCCCCTAGAGCAGACACTGGCCGGGACGTATCCATCCCATAGGAGGACAGCGACCACGAGTCTGAGGCTGTCCCTTCTGGGTGTGTGCCCGCATTTTGTGAGCGGATGGCTACGTTTTAAGGGCATACAATAACCCCAGCATTCCTGCACCCCACGTCAGCTCCTGCTCCCCTGTGAGGAGTGGCGCTTTGTCCCAGACGTATTCATTTGTGAAATAGTAGCCTCTGTCTCCATGCGCTCCGTGCTTTCCCTTCAGAACAACACACTTAGGCATCCGTGGATTTCCTTCCGGGGAAGGACAGAGAGTTCAATGTGGCTCACAGTGCAAGTATCTCGTATTTCAGACGGGGCCCCTCTGCGGTGCCCCACGTGGAAACTTGTTCTGGATTACAGACGCACGGCGACATCCTTTCTGCTGCATCGCTGTTAACGCAGTCAAAGGGAAGTGGATTGATGCCTCCATCATGCATCCTGGCACGCCGGGGAGCTTGCCAAACCCCTGGATGTTTGGAAGGATAATTCTGCGTTTACCCCACCATCACTCTGGCCATATCAGAGGTGAGTCACTCACAGCAGCTTCCCCATTTAATGACCGTGCTTCTCAGGGGAAATCGCCTGCAGGAGACTCAGGCTGCTCCGCATCGTGGTTGGGAAGGAGATGTAGTTTTCAACTTCAGGTAAATATCTGTGCAAATCTTTTTGCAAATTTGTGTTTAGGGACCCCTCTGCCCCCAAAAAACATACCCAATTCTTAGCATAATTGTGTGTGCATTGTTTTATGGGTTTTACTGTTTTTTTATCACAATGAAAATAGAATACAGCATGTGAAAGGGCTTTTCGAGCTGCGAAGCAGAGAGCAAGTGGAAGGTGTGTAAGTGAGCGACCTGGAAACACGGAGGTCAGAACGTGTGCACACACACACAGGTGCACACACAACACAACAACATAATCACTCAGGGGTAGAGCGAGCATCCTTGAAACAAGTCAGATGGCAACGAACTTGAGAAGCCGCTCTCCTGGAGCCCCGTGTGCTTCACTTCTAAAATAGCACCCTGGGCCGGCCCCGTGGCTTAGCGGTTAAGTGCCTGCGCTCCGATGCAGGCTGCCCGGGTTTGGATCCCGGGCGCGCACGGACGCACTGCTTCTCCGGCCATGCTGAGGCCGTGTCCCACATACAGCAACTAGAAGAATGTGCAACTATGACATACAACTATCGCCTGGGGCTTTAGGGGAAAAATAAATAAATAAAAAATTAAAAAAAAAAAAATTTAAAATAGCACCCGGATTCCCCGCATGGCGGAGGAGGCGTGCCCTGTCTATGAGAAGTCAGATGGGAGTCGATGGAGACCACCGAGGCCCCTCTGTCTACTGTAATCCACGCACCTGCTGTGATTTAGGAGCAGTCCTCTGATGCCAACTCGGGGAGTTTGAGAAACGCTTGTTCTTTGCCTTTTGTCAGCTCTGCTATGTAGGTAAACCTCCCCAGTTTGACACGAAATGGATCAGATGCATGAGGAATGGGCCTGTGTCACCTGCCACAGCGTCGAGCTCCTCCCCTCCCACCCTGTCCCCAGGCCCAGAGTGCATGCAGGAGGCACTCTGTGTTTGCACCTTGACAGAGGCCACCCTGCTGGCTCAAGGGGGACCTCTGAGCTGCTGTGTCCACTCCTCCCCGTGGGGTCACCGGCTCCCGGGGTAATCAAGAATCCCAGGGGTTATCAGACAAGCTGACTCTGCCTCCTCTGGGCCCGTGCCTTCAGCCCACAGAGCAGGCTACTACTCAGGAGAAGCCTGGAGCCCCTTCATGAACACCTGTTCCTTCAAGGCCCTTTACTCATCGCTGTGCAAGATCTTCAACGTTGTGCACTGAGACGCGGCAGCATGAGACCAAGGTGGTCAGGGGATGGGGAGGCCCCACTCAATCAGCACCCCCAGCAGGTCCCAGGTTCAATTCTGGAGGGTGGTGCTTCCCAAGATGGTCCACAGCCGATCGAAGGGGATGAGGATGCTCCCCTAGAAGGCAGCTGCACCAGGAGCATCCCACCCAGCTGGCTGTCATGTCCTGCAGGAAGGCAGTGCTTGTTCCTGGTGGAGGTCGTGGGCACAGCCTCACTGAGGCCGGAGTGCCAGCAACTCAATGACACACATTTCTGTGAATGGATGGGCTGGGAACAGCTGAGGATCTGCAGAGTGACAAGGAGCTCCCAGGATGTGCCGGGAGGTGGGGGGACGGCATCTCCCCAAAACAGTCTGGGAAAGTGTTAAGTGAGGTGATGAATGGAGGGCCGAGCACTGTCTCGCGTAGTGGGGTCCCATAAACATCTGTCCTGGCAGGAGCTAGGGGGAGGAGGGTCATGTCAGGCTCTCGCAGGGAGAAGGCTTTGGGGAGGAGGAGGCTGCACTCGGGCGGGAGGAGTCTGTAGAATCCCAATCTGGAAGGAAGAGACCTTCGGTCCAAGAAGTTGCTCCTGCAGAAGGTGGGTAGGGGTTGTGGACCTTATGGATTTGAGACAAAATGCACACGAAGTTGGTGTGAGGCTGGAAAGTCTGGGCTTGTGACAGGTGGGTGATGGGGAGGCACTGAAGGTTCCAGAGGGAGTGACCAGAGGAGGGTGTGGACTGGCACAGCCAGGAGCTGGTTAAGCAGCCAGGGCACTGGATGGGCAGCCTGGGGACCAGCCCTGGACAAGGCGAGGTGGTCAGATGGGGAAAGAGGCCTCCTGGAGACGGGAGAGGGAGACTTGGCAACCGAGTTGTGGGGGAAGCAGCCACGCCAGTGCCTGGAACTGACCGGAGGGTGGAGCTGGGGGCCTCGGGGAGGCCACGTGGACCCGCTGGGCACAGGTGCTGGAGGGACAGAGGGAACACGCCCACAGAGGCGGCGGGAGGTGCCTGGACGGGTGATGGTGATGAAGGTGGTGAGTTGGTGGCCACAGGCCAGGTGCCGGGCGCTGACGTGAAGCCGAGGCACCCAGCAGGGTGAAGGCTGAAGCTCTCGGCCATGGGCTGTCTGAGGCCTTGACCTGGCATCTCCTGGACAGGAGAGACCCTTTGGGGTGTGACAGGTGGTGTGAGTAACCGGACAGAGTGGCCACGTCCACTCACGCCAGGGTGCGGTGACCAGGTTGAACTCGGGCCACAGCATGCAGCCCACGGGGTGGGAGCCGGGCAGACGGGCGCCCAGAGAGGGGCGTGGGGGCACCGAGGTCCAGGACTCGCACACCCTTCCGCCAGCCTCCCTGCACAGAGGGGCTGCAGGGGCCTGTGGTCCCCGCCTACTGGGGCGTCCCCGTCAAGGTTCCTGGACACTGCAGTGCTTCCAGCTGGAGCAGAGGGCCTGGCCTGGGCTGCCGCACCTGTGACCACTCAACTGGACTCGCACCCCGGGGTGGACCAATGGAGGCTCACACCCCGGAGCCCAGAAGGCCAACTGAGTCCCAATTCTGGAGAAAGTCTGTGAGCACCGCATCTCCAAGCATCCGACTCGAGACTTGGACCTTCCTGTGGAGGCGACTCCTTCCTCTGTCACTCGCCCCTCCAGACCCCACCTTGATCAGTGGCCTCGGAGAGGGGCCTAGCTCTTGGGGATGGGGAGGCCCGCAGTAGACCTGGGGGCTGGGCAGCGACATCAACCCTCGGCTGCATGGAGAAGCCATTGCGCTGAGCAGAGCTCCTGGCCCTCACCTGGGTTTCCCTGCTGCTCCGCCCCCAACACCAGCATCCCCATCTGCACCTCCACGAGGCCTCCGGAAAGCATCCACCTCCCAAAGCATCCACGCGGCCTCTGACCTTGGTGGCAATCCCCAATTAAGAAAGGTCCAGATATGAAGGCTTTAAAGGGTTGGTGCTGACGCTGATTCTTTCCCAAAACACAGGGAAACAGAACCAAGACTATAATTTGCTGCCACTCAACCTGTCAAGGAAACTCAGCAATGTGTATGACCTCATGCTCTCGGGAAGGACAGAAGACCTTCACCTGCGGATGGTCAGGGAACTCAGAACGTCCTGGGAGGGGACAGACAGCAGACAGGGGACAGCGGATGGATTCTCCCCACAGCGCCCCCGCCCTCTGAGGAGGGGGTAACTGGGGCCACCAGCCCTCTGCTCCCGCAAAGGATCCTTGCAAAGGAGTGAGGGAATCAGTTAGGCTCAGCCATAGGGAGGGATGCCGGCTTCTCGAATTCTCAAAGCACAGCTTCCCGGTGCCCCCCTTCCCCAGTAGGAGCCCAGAGGCAAGAGGCTGCCATACAGAGGTCAGAGTGGAGGGGGAGAAAGCCGGCCTGATCCCTCCCCTCCCCTGCGCCCCTCCTCCCTTCCTTCCCCTCCTCCCCACCTCCACTTCCCAGTCCCCTCCCCTCCTCCCCATCCCCCTCTCTCCTCTCCTCCCCCTTCTCTCCTCCCCCTCCCCTACCCCTTGGCCAGGCTGGGCTGCCTCCAGGTGTCAGAGGAACCAGGATGAGACCCTGTGTTTGTTTAGGGCTTATTCTCTGAGGGAGAGGAGGAGGACACACCTCAGACCCTCAGAGTGGGGCCTGTTTGTCTCCGGCATTTACCCTGAAGTGTGGAGCCTTTGTTCTCTGGGGGGCTGAGGGCCACCCCCCTTCTCTCCCAGGCCTTTGGTTCTCCCGGGGAGGGAGAGTCTCAACCTCTGAATTCTATGGGTGTGATCAACATCCGGGTTTGTGAGACAACTGGAAACACTGTTATTCCTGAAAACTGCTAATTTGTCCAATAACGTCCCAGGGTCACCAGGACCCGGCCTAGGCCTGGATAAGTGGTGTTGGCTTGGCCAGCGTGTGGTAGAGTTTGGTTGATCTTCGGGGGAACCTTGCCGAGCAGCAGGAAAACCTGCGATTCCCACACTCTGGTGGGAGCACTCTAGAGTTAGCTGGGGTACAGGACCTGCCTCCGTACCCCCTTCCTGGCTCCAGACCAGACCAGTGACCGAGCCCTGGGTGCTGTGGACAGCAGGCCAGCAGACTCCTGGGAATCAGCTGCTAGCAGCACCAGGTGACCATGCCTGGGATAGGGGAGGATGACACAGGGAGATGGGCAGGGTGCTGATGGGGACATGGTGCAGGGGGAGGGGCTGGAATGGTGGTGCTGCAGGGGGAGGGGCCGGAGGAGGGGGAGGAGGGGTGCAGGAGAAGGGGGTGGTGCTGATGGGGGTGTGGTGCCGGGATTGGGGCTGGGCCCCCCCCCATGTTGCAGGGGGAGGGGCTAGGGAGGGGCTGGGGAAGGGGGAGTTACAGGGGAAGGGGGTGGTGCTGATGAGGGCATGGTGTTAGTGGGCAGTGGTGAGTGGGGCCCGCCATCCTTCCACCTCTGGCAGAGCCACCTGGGTGAGAGGGTCGCTGGGCGGTCTAGCGTCCTCAGCAGTGACCAAGCCCAGCCCAGGCAGCAGGAAAGGTCTGTCCACCCCCAGTCTCCAAGGAGAGTCCCATGGCCCTGGCTCTAAGCCTGGACCTGAAAACCTCCAACATCTGGGGAGAAGAATGCTGCTTGCTGTTTCCCAGGGTGGACTCGGGACAGGAGGGGAGTGGAGGGTCAGCCCCTCCTTGAGCTGGGCACCGTCTGCCCCATGAGTATTCGCTGCAGCCTAGTTTCTCAGCAGGAATCTTGCAAGGTCACCTTGCCCAGTGTCCAGGGCGTTAATTTAGCTGAGGCGGACACCATCACCTGAGGCCCCTCGTCCAGCTCGGGTGAGTGGTGACCTGGATGCCTGGGTGGCCCCCCACCCCCGGGTGCCCCCTGGGACTCTTCTCGGGACAGGCAGGGCCATCTGAATGGTGGCTGCGGGCAGAGCCCACTGTTCAGGGAACAAGCTCTGTTTTCCTCTCACGGCTCAGAGGCCTGTGTGCTGCTTCTGCTTCCGGGATCCGCTTACTAAATGGCACCGTGCTGAGGTTTTTAGAAGAGCTCCTCCCCACTTCATCCCCCATGTGGACTCAGGAAGGGCCCTTGGGCGAGTGGATTGCAGCCAGTGCCCCCTGCCTGGCTGCCCCACACACAGTCACCCCATCACACCTGGATGGCACTTTGGGGCCGTACATACCATGCTGGCAGAAGCTCGAGGCCCTTGGTGGCTGCTCCAGCCTGCTCTGTGCTGCTGGAGTGGTCAGCCCACAGGTCTCAGGCGGACAGTGCGTTGTTGTCCTTCCCACAGGGCACGAGGGCCTGGTCCTCCCACAGGCTCTCAGCTCCTCCTGCACTTTTCCCGCCAGGGAATGAGGCCCGGGCCAAGCACTCCTGCAACTCAGTCCTACAGGCCAGCAGCCCTAGGGGCCGCAGCGCGAGGACACACTGCAGTGACGCACTGGGTTTAGACGAGGAAGGGGGCCAGCCCAGCGGCCGAGGCAGGGCTGGAGGAGCCAGGCCGCCGAGCTGGAATCTGGGAGGAAAGTCTCACTGTAAAGAGCTTCCCTCTGTCCTCCTTTGGACTGAGATCCAGTCTCGGTGTCTGTTAGGGGATTTGTGGGGTGTGGACTTTGTGCCAAGACTGGGAGGTGGACATGCAGTGGAGAGAGCAGTGTTGCTGGGCCTTGCGAGCCCATCCGGACAGTGTGCACCACTCAGCTCGTCTGTCCAGGGTCGTCCTAGGTATCTACAGTCTACACAGGAAGAATCCTTTTGAGTTGGCCTCCATGTCACCGTGGGGAGGGGCTTTGCCTCGGCTGATTAGCCAGCGGCCTGTCCCTGTTGCTGATGTAGCTGCTGGAAGATCCTACAAGAGCTGATGTGGGACACTCGGGAGAGTCTCTGACCAGTGGGGGAGGAATACATCACACACGGGGGCCCTGGTGTCGGATTCCACCCTCGTGCGTTTAAAGAGTACAGCGTGTCTCCAAAAGTCACAAATGTAAACAGCGAAGCTCACACATGACCGCTGGGTCCACCCGGGATGTGTGCCCGGGTTGCGTTTCCGGATGCTTTTGCAGCGAGGGTCATGATGCTCCCGTGACCCTGCCCCACCCTCCCCAGGACTTTGCTGCTGCGAATCTCAGCCGAGAGGGCGCCAGGACTCCTGGGTGGCCCTGGAGGAAGCTGAGCGTGAGAACTGCTGTCTGCATGTCCGTGAGCCCAGGGCCCCCAGGGACACATTCACTGCCTGCTCTGCCCATGGCCCGAGGGCCATGTCTTGGAGCCTGTGCTTAGTCCAGGACGGCTCCTCTCTCGATCCTGGGTGGGTGGTGACTTGGTAGGAAGCACGGTGGCTCCCTGCTCACGGCCACCAGTGCCAGCCGCCTGCAGGTGTGCACGCTTGTCACACGGGCTGCTGGGCCCAGGAGGCTCACGGTCCCCTCTCTCCTCTCACCCTCCTCTCTCAGGTTCAGCAAGTCAACAGTATTGTTTGCTGATCACTTTGTGATGCAAACCCAGAGAGGCTGGAGGAGCTTCTAAGGTGTTCGCAATAGGTCACCAGGAGCCCAGTGATGTAAAGATGGGCAGAGAAGGCTGCGGGGGTGGGGCGGGGGGAGCGTGGCGTGGCCCGGCACCCCGTCAGACTCATCTCACAGACCCACAATTTGGAGACTGAGCCACTGAGCACGTCGCTCTCCTTACGGACCCTGGTGTGCGTCTCTCTTCTTTGACCCACTTTGCTCCTGGGCCACCTTCTGTACCTGAATTAGTTGCTCCAAATCTTCCCCTTGTCAAAGGCCTCGTCAAAGGCCTCTGTCACCCTGGCAGGCCATTCGGGGACGTGCATCCAAACAACAGGGACTTGGGCCTGGACTGGGACCCAGCGACTGTGCGTGGGAGAAGGCCATGTGCGAAGACACTCTCCAGAGCATTAGCTACAAGGTGTGAAGGCAGGAGTGGCGCCCCACTTGCCGGCGGGGTGACCACACTCCTCGGGGCGCATCCGTGTCCAGGCGAGTCCCTGCGTATGACCACCCGCTGACATGATTGGGGGCCTACGACGGCTGGTGCGTGCTCTAGACGCAACATGGAGAACCCAGCTGGTGAGGAGGGAGGCCTGGTCCCCGCCCTCGGGACAGACACTCAGTGGAGAGTCAGACACAAGCATGTACACAAACACCATGACGTGTTCACGAATAAAACAGAGCAGGCAGTCCAGGAGAGAGTAAGGGTGCTCTGTGCTGACCTGGACAGATGCTGCCTCAGCCAGCACCACATGGCGAACGCCACCCCAACCAGCAGCTGAGTGGCGGTCGTGTGTCACTGGAGCCCACGCGTGGTGGCCGGGGCAGAGAGGGGGCTCGGCTCTAGGTTGGATTGGGCAGGGCAGCTCAGCGGGAGTGGTCATGCCCCCCGTGCCTCTCATCCTCCGGGGACCAGCGGGCTGGACGTGTCCTCACGGTAGGGGCACAACGCAGGGCCTCTTGAGACGTAGCCTCAGGACCGGCACATATTCACTTCTGCCTCATGCATCAGTCACGGCAGGCCATGTGGGCGACCCTAAAGAGGCAGGTGCCACACCGGGAGGGAGGGCGCTGCAAAGCTGCAGGGCAGGGGCGGATACGGAGAGGTGAAGAATTGGGGCAAACGAATGGGATTTCCACAGACGTCACAGAGTTGAGTGAGCAGCAGGTGAGGGACTGGTGTCTGACAGGCCGCCTCACAGCCACCCTGGGATCCGCGGCCTGGCCTGCGGAGGACCCACGTCCGTGCACAGGGACCCACACCCAAGCCAGGTGGAGGGCAGGTGTCCAGCCCCGACGTACTGCTCCCCCAGAGCAAGGGGCCCAGAGCACCAGCCGCCTGGCCGTCAGGGAGCTGGACAAAGGGCTTTAAGTGACAGAGACCGAGACAGATCTCAACCCAGGGAGGGAAGCGGTTCCGGGCCCGGGCTTCTGTTGGGGTCCTCTTTGGTAAAACAAAAGTATTTTCCATCTCACCACGTTAGATAAAGGTTTGGATCTCTGTCTGTGAGGTGCTAATGACCTGTAACACCGACCACAGCAGCTGGGCCAACCCCAGGGGACTGCAGAGGACCTGGCGCCTCCGCTGTGAGGAAGCCTCCCCGGAGCCCGCGGACGCGTGCGGGTTACGTGAGCCGCGATTCGGGGACAGAGTCTCTGTCCTGGGAGCCCAGCTTTGCCGCCTTCTCTCTGCTGGAGCCACAAGAGACAGCGCCTGTCGGCAGGGGCGCAGCCCGGAGCCTCTTCCCTCCTCTCTCGCAGCAGCTCCAGGAGCCACAGAACGAGGACGTAGGAGACTTGGTCTGGTCTGGAATCGGCAGTGTCCTCTGCCAAGAAACGGCCTCACCTCCTGGTTCTGAAAGTGCCTCCAGCCAAGATGTGGGGGGCCTGGTGTCCTTAAGAACGGACAGGGCAGTGATGAGGAGGCCGCGGTGGGATTGAGTGGAAACGACCCTGTGATGAGGTTTGTTCCCAGTCTCTCTCTCTCACATCTCTGGTCTTCTGTTATCACCACCAAGCGAGACTGACTCAAGTTACCGGAAATATGGCCACATTGAGGGTTTTCCTCCGGAAAGACTGAGGTCCATAACTCCGGGGTACTGGAGAGAACCCGGACACACCGCTGCTCACGGTCCACCAGGCGGCTCTTGCCCTTGGGCTGTCGGTACGTCTCCATCTCCAGAGCTGAACAAGGGCTGGTGTTCCCTTCCATCCAGACGGCAGTGAGGTGCAGGTGCAGTGATTTCCAATACAGGGCGGCCGGCAGTGCCCGGATCTAGGTGTCTTTCCCACCCCTGCCCGGTCACCCGGGAGCCAGATGAGGCGGGGGTCCCAGAGCCACCCCAGCCCGCACCGTGCCCGAGGGCCGGTGCACCAGCAGCAACACCTGGAGTTTTTAAGATCTGTCCTTGTGGATAAAATGCTTCATAATATTCACTAACACACATTTATCAGAATTATTTTTTCCAGGTTATAGTTTTGTAAACTAAAATGTTTATTACCTTTTCTCATTATGAAAGTTCTGCCTGATTATTTTAGGAAAAGCAGAAAAATATTAATAAGGAAATAAAAATTTCCCCTAATCTCACCTTCCCAAGGTAACCACTTTGTTATCCAGAGTTTTATTTTCTGCTTATTTTACTGAAAATTATTTCACGATCATTTACTCATATCTGTACATATGCTTTGAAAGCACAGTTGACATTTCTGCCCCCCCACCCCGGGACAACCATGGGGGTGTCCATCACCGTGTCCCTCCTATCACGTGGTTGCGTCGTCTGCACTTTGCTGCTGCAGGCAGCACTGTGACACCGTCTCCTCAGCAGTCAGGGTCTGCGCTGCCAGCTGCCCCCAGCACCCGCGGAGGGGCAGGGCTGACTTACGCTTGGAGGACGGGGCTCAATTCCTTTTCAGAAAGCTCTTGCAGCTCACACTTCCGTCAGCGACATATGGGCCAGCCCATCGCATTTCAAAACCGTGATAAACTGGTAAATGAAATCTCATTTTTGTTTGAGTATTTCTCTCTGTGGCTGTGGTCAAGGTTGATGTCTGTACTGAATGTCTACAGTTACATTGCTATTTCTATTATGGTGTTATTTTTATTGAAAAGTAAGAGCTTTTCATATATGAAGGATATGTTTTCAAGGTCATTTTGTTGCAAACATTTACCCAATTTGCTCTTAGATTTGTTTATATTTTTTTCGGATTCACAGAAATTTAACATTTCCATGTAGTAAAAAATACCTACATTTTCTTTTCTTATTTAATTCAACAGGGTTTATTTTAAGACAGTGGTCTGCTTTGCAGTTGGTGTGTGGATGGTGGCAGCCGGTGGTATCTCCACTGGAGATATGCCCACTGGAGATATTGCCCATTGCTGGAGACCCCAGAAGTCCAGAGGGCTGACCACGCCCTTGGCTGCCCCAGAACTTGCAGCCTCAATAGAATAGGAGAGGGATGGGGGCCTCTGGGGCCACCCTCCCAGGCTCATCTGCTGCTAGAAGCCCATTTGTAGCCACCAGAGGGCCTGTGACAGCGGGGGGCCGGGTTGGGGGGAACCAGGACTGGGGCACCAGTGAGGGAGGGGCAAGCACGTGCCGACGGCCCCAGCAGGCAGAAGCTCGGCGGGTCCCGGGGCTGTGCAGAGGGAAAGCCTTCTCCTGCAGACCCAGCCAGGCCCTTTGCCGCGGCGGCCACGCTGGCTCAGAGTGGACCTGTGAGCCCAAGGGAAGGATGTCCAGCCAGAGAGGGAGCCCCCCGTGCCTGCTCTCAAAAAGCCCCAAGCAGAGGAAACGTGGAAGCCAGGGTCTTCCGTGCACATCCCAAGGACCCTCCCTCCTCCAGCAGGCTCAGGTCCACCCAGGATCTCCTTCTGGCAAACAGCCCCTCCCCAAGTCCTGAGTTGACGCTCCGCAAGGCCAGGTGTGGAGTGGGAAGCAGCCTTCTGACCTGCTCTCCAGAGCAAGTGGCAGAGCAGGACGCAGCCTGGCCAGGCAGCCGCAGCTCGGCTGGGCGGGACACGGCTGGCTTGTCCATCTCGCCCTTCCGGGACAGGCTCTAGTGGGGTCCCATCAGCCCTTGGCGTCCTTGGAGCCGCCAGCAGGAAGGGGCCCTGAAATTGGGCTGTTTCTCTATCAGGCCGGACCACTGCCCAGGTGAAGGGTGTGGTCGCCTCCTTGCCTCTCTGTAGGCACGTGTGGTCTTGAGGCCTCCTCACGGCTTTGGCCAGGACCCGACCTGCTTATGGGCCTTGCAGTCTGTTTCCTGGTGCCCCAGGCCCACCCGACGGCCAGTGCCCTGCACGCACTCAATACACGGCGTGGGGGCACCGACATCGTGTTCTTCAGGCGGCTGGGGATGCGCCTGGGTCCTGAAGGGCCCCGTGTGGGTGGCCCTCGCCATGTCCTCCTGAAGGTCCAGGTGACCTCAGTGACCACCAAGCCAGCCCTCCTCCACCCACGCCCCCTAAATGCACACATGCTCACACACCTGTATAAACAAGCACAAATGTGCACACACACATGCACACACATTCACAAACACGTGCACACGCATATACACGTTTTCAGGACACACAAGGCACATGAGCACACACGTGTGTTCACAAATGCACACACGAGCACACACGTGTCCACAGTCACACATGCACACACACACGTTCACAAACACACGTGCACATGGGGACATGCGCCCTTGGCGTTTGCCAGGGTCCACCGTCCTCTGCACTTACCCCCCTCAATCCTGGGCCCTGCACTCGGTTTAATGCTCTGCTATCGCTGTCTTGAAATTCTTAATGACTTTTAAACAAGGAGCACTGCGTTTGCATCTTGCCCTGGGTCCCACTAGTTCTGTCTGGTCCCGCTTCCTCAGCATCCTAGGGAGGAGCGGGGTCAATGCTAGTGACGGCTGGTTCCCTGAGCTGCTTGTGGATGGGAAGGGGCTTTAGGCCTGCGGGGGGGGGGGGGCTCCTCTTTCCCCTCCGCCTTCCCCTCTCCCTCCCCTCTCTCCCCCTCATTCCCCCTTCCTTCCTTCCTTCCCTCTCTCCTCCCCTTTTCTGCCCACTCTCCCCTCCTTCCCCCTTCCTGTCCCCCCAGGGCCTGCAGGCACCTCCTTGCTGGAGTTCACAGAGAGGGGAAGCGTCCTTCCCCAGCCTCTGCTCCACAGCAACCCACAGTTTCCAGCTGCTCACAGATTATGCAACCTGCAGACACATTTCAGAATTTGGGACCCAATCTTGGGAAGGGGGCAGTGCGCACGGGATCCTGGCTCTCGTTCCTGCAACCGTTGACCCCCGCTGACCTCGGCTGCTTGTCCCTCAGCCTCCGTCCGGGTTGGCAACACAAGAGATGGGCTGAGAGGTGGGGCCTGTTGAGCTCCTGGGCTCTAAATCACCCAAGCCCCCAGGAAACTGACCATGTCTGAACTGTCCCCACCTCCATCTGGTTGCACAAGATCCTTAGGAAATAACCACAAATTCCGTCATCCTGGCTGACTGGGCGGTGGACTCTGACCTCGTCCCCACTGCCCACTCAGCGTACATCCCAGGGGCGGCTTCCCACGGGAGCCGCTGGACGCAGGCGAGGGGGTGGGCCCTGTGCTGGTCCAGCTGTTGCAGCTGCTCAGCCTGGCCTCTGTGTCTGAGACCACTTTCTTCACCTGTGCAACATGGTCCCTGACCCCAGGCCGGGATACTCTCGCTGTGCAGGTCCTGGGACCAGACAAGGGGTGCCCTTGGCCCTAGTCCTGGTATTCCTCTGACCAGGTCCAGGCAGGGGAACGGTCGCCCGCCATGGGGCAGGCCCCTCGTGGCCACTACTGTGGGATGTGACTCAGTCCCCTTTCCCCAGCCGTCCCAGTGCCTCAGAAGCCGAGAGCCCCAGCCGGCCCCTTGGTAGCTTAGAATTACTGAGGGTGTCACGCTGACCCCGAGGGCAGGGGCCTGTCTTACTCAGGGCAGCCAGCAGGTACTTAATGATGGCTGCACTGTGGAGCTGAGCCCACTCTGCCTTCTCCTGGCTTGCAAGTGTCCTAGATGTCCCAAGTTGGGAACTCACTTAAAGGTCAAGTTCCCCCCTGCCTGAGGGCCTCCTTCAGTCACTGGTGACCTGGCATGAGCCCTCAGGTGAGTGCAGGCTGGTCCACTGCTGCTCTGGCCCTGCGCCCTCTGGGTCCTTCCCTCGGCCTCACCGCTCCCAGGCCACCTCCCCTTGTGCCCACGACACTTGGCATTGAGATTTACTTCCCACCAGGAGTCGTCTCTAATCTAACGCTTGCAGCCGTCAGAACGTCGCTGTAGGAAAGTCTCTCCCTGGCCTCAGCCCTCTCTGGACACCGCCAGGCGCGTAGGACGTGCTTCCGCTCCACTGCCCGTAGGCCGGCGCTCCAGTCTGTCTTCACCCTCCGGAGTCATCCTCCGGCCTCGTGGAGGAGTCAGAAGACATGGCGTGTTTCGTGGGACCGAGATGAAGACAAAGAGCTCAGATCTTAAGGGTTGAAACCACAAGCACGACAGACAGACTCGGTGTGGTTCTCATTTGCCACTGAGGCCGTCTCCTCTCTGCAGGTTAGCTCTCTTGTTTCTTTATCCCAGAACTCGGGGTGGAGCTAAGTCTTTCCCTCAAGGGCTCCCCACGGGGCCGTCCTGGGGCCAGTAGGTTTCATCTCTCTGCTCCCCTAGAAAGGGGGTCTCAATCGTCACATGCTGAACCCCGACTGCCCTTGGGCACGTCCTGAGCGTTCCACATCTCTGTCAGATGTGGGATATGGGGTGATACAGGACAGCCCCTTGCTGCTGGAGAGCTAGAGAGGGAGGAGGAGGGCGGTAAGCCGGGCTTTGTGACGTCCCCCTGCTGGGCGTACACCTGGCTCAGTCTCATAGATCACCCAGCGGGAAGGGGTGTGAGGTGGGGAAGGCCATGTAGAGCTCCCAGAACCCAGCAGGGTCCGGAGCCGGCCAAGTGGGCCGTGAGGCAGGGCCGGGGTGTGTGCAAGCAGCCATATGCAGTGTGTCCTGGGGGACACCGGACCACCCAGTGACCAGCGAAGCTTCTGCTGCGGAGGGGACAGCTGGGCTGAGTGTCCAGGTGGGATTGGCATTTGATGACCACGGAGGAGGCAGGCCTGGCCAGGGATGGGGCAGGGGGCACTGACTCAGCACAGGCGGGAAGCCCGGTGTCGTCCAGCCACCAGGAGTGTGTGTGTTTAGGCAGCACTGCTGGGGTGGCCCCAGGGTTGGGAGGCGTAGTCAGCCCTGCTTCTGAACACCTCTGGGGCTCCCGGTGCCTGGGGGTCACAGAGGTCTCTTGTCCCCCCAAGTGCAGCTTCTGTGGGGGGACCTTGGGCAAGGCCCCCATTCTTCCCAGGCCCCACCATGAATGTTGTATAAATATGACGTTAGCTGGGGAAACGTGTGCCAGCCCCCACTGGGCACCCGCCAGGGCCTGCTCCTTACGCTGCTGGGACATGTGTCGCGAGTCCTCAGCCAGGTGGGGGCGACCGCGTGCCTCTCCTCAGGGGGTCACTGGGCTCCTGGGTGGGAGGCGGGAGGCCCTCCCAGCCTTGGCTGCACAGTGGGGCCCCGGCCAGGTTCCCAGGACTCTGACTCATGGGTCTGCAGGGTCCCATGCCTCCGTGTTTCTCAAAGCCCCCTGAGTGCCCCCGCGCTGAGCTGGGGCAGGGACGCCCGGGCTGGCGCTAGGGGTCCCAGGTTGGGGCCTTGTTTAGTTGTGCAATGCTGGGTGGGTCCCTCCACCTTTTCCTCCTTGTAATGGGTGTAATTATGGCCTTCTCCAGCCAAAAGAGAGATGGTGAGGGTAAGGCCAGATAACCATCACTGAGCAGGACACACAGGAAGCCCAACGCCACCTCCTCGGGCTCATCTGGCCCCTGAGAGCGCCCGTCTCTGCACCCCACCCAAGACCGCGTAAGGGGCCACACCCATGTGAGGGGCTGGGCTCAGGCTCTCTGTGGGGGAGGCGGCCGTGGACTGAGAAGCAGGTAGGGACATGTACTCAGAGCCAACTTCAGACCTCCCCTCGCCAGCCCACCCGCCCGCAGTGCAAAGGAAACAGGTTATTACTCATCTGAGCCGAGTCCTCCCTTTGCCTTGGGGCTCATGGGGTGAGCAGAGGCCCAGAGCCAGGGCCCCTCTGAAGCCGCCCCTGGGGGCCGGTGTCCCGCCATCTGGGATGGCCGCCTCCCTACACTGCTGCCTGAGGGGACGCGCCCATCTTGGCAACATCAGGAGGCTTCTGCGCTCACAGGAAGTCCATCGTCTTGGACACTTTAAGGCCTGTGTGTCACCTAGTGCTCCTCGGGGACAGGGGACCCGGGCATCGTAGTGGCACTGCTGTCACAGCAGCCACCGCCTGAGACTCTGTGGCCCCAGGAGAACACTGAGGGCAAGGGGCTGCCCCACCTGCCCCGGCGCAGGGCTCCTTCCAAGTTTTCGGGGGTCTGACCTCGCCTTCCCTTCCCCCAGCCCCACCCTCCCTGCCCTCGGAGCGTCCCCGCGCTGACTAGGACAGACAGACAGAGGGTTGGAAGGAGACCGGACCTCGGTGTGGGGCCCGTGCTCTGGCCTCGCATCACTGTGGACGACTTCTTCCAGGTGGGCATCGGCTGGGCTGGGAGGACACGGGGCCGGGGTCGCACCTGCCCTGTGGCCCCGGAGCCTCCGCTTCCATCCTTCTGACCTCAGGCTGAGCTCCAGGACGACCGTTTCCTGTAAACCCAAAAATCTCCAGGCTGAAGAAGGAAATCATGTCAGTGGAGCAAGCATGAGCAGATCCTCCGGCAGCTTGTGGGAGGGCAGCTGGGGGGCTTGCCTGTGGTTGTGGGGATCCCCATCCCTCAGCAGGGCCGAGGGGAGAGGCACAGAGGAGTAGGAAAGCCCCACGGGGTCTGTGGTCAGCGTGGGCCCATAAACCTGGGGTGTGGGTCCGGGCTTGTCGGAGGGGTCTTGGAGGTGCAATGAGGGATCTGGGTGTCCTCAGCACAGGTAACCACAGCAACACCATCGGGCCCCCATCCTGAGGTGGGTGGGAACCTGCTGTGGGGTCTGTTTTCTTGGGCTTAAGGGCGAAAACCTTCTCCCACCCCCACCCCACAGCATCCCCCTTGGGGGGACCCCAGCCGCTGCTCCATGTCATCCTTGACCCAGCTCCCAGGGCCAGGGCTGCTTCTAGGGGGATGGGAGGGGCCCTCTCACCAGGCGGCCAGAGGGGCCCTCGGAGTCCACAGGCTTTGAGCCATCCGTCACCCGCCTCCAGGACTTGGCCACCAGCTGTGGGGCGCATGCTTGGTTGTCTTGAGGGTCACCCATTAGGGTCTGTGTGGGTGGTGGGTGGGTCAAACCACATCTCCCCTCCCTCTGCCGAGTTCCTGGAACCCAAGACACTTTCCTTCCTGGAGATCTGTACCTCGGTGTCTCAGTGGGTTGAACTGTGTCCTCCCAAAGTCATGTCCGCCTGGTACCTCAGAATACAGCCCTATTTGGAAACAGGGTCTTTGCAGAAGTAATTAAGGTAAGGCTCAAGATGAGATTGTCCTGGATTAGGGTGGCCCTAAATCCACTGAGAGTGTCCTGATGACAGACAGAAAGGGACACACAGACACAGGGGAGGCCAGAGGTTGGAGCAAAGTGGGCATAAGCCCAGGGACACCTGGGCCCAGGAGCTGGAAGAAGCAGGAAGGTCCCCCAGACGCCTGATGTCGGACTTCCGGCCTCCGGAGCTGTGAGAGGATACACCTCTGTATTCGAAGCTGCCAGTGTGGTGCTTTGTGACGGTGGCCACAGAACACTAGCACAGGTGTGTTTTAGGTTTCCAACACCTGAGTGTTAAGAAACACGCCTGTTCTGTTCTGAACACCACAGAGGACTCTGAGTGACAAAGGGCAGAGGGAAGGCCTTGCAGAGTGACCCCCTCACCGTCACCACAGAAGCAAAGTGGCCAGCTGAGCCCCTGGGTGAGAGGGCGGAGCTCTCAGCAAGAGAGGGAGGCGAGTCAAGGATCCTCTGGGTGCTGCTGGGCTCGGCCTTGCAGAGGAACATGCCCATTCATTCTTTCACGTCTTGGAGATGGCCAGTGAAGACACGCTGAATCCTTGTGTCTGAACCCCAGCCACAAACATTGCCCTGAGACTGCCATGCCTCAAGACAACTCAGACCTTGAGTGGCCAGGAACCACCAGGATCTGAGGGAGGACTGTGGATAACCAGCTGCCACCTGGTACTGAGGGAGGACGGTGGATAACCAGAAACCACCGGGTACTGAGAGAGGAGTGTGGACAGCCAGGAACCACCAGGTACTGAGGGAGGAGTGTGGATAACCAGGTACTACCAGGTATGGAGGGAGGTGTGTGGATGTCCAGGAACCACCGGGTAGTGAGGGAGGTGTGCGGATGGCCAGGAACCATCGGGTACTGAGGGAGGGGTGTGGATAGCCAGGTACCACCCAGTACTGAGGGAGGGGTGTGGATAGCCAGATACCACCATGTACTGAGGGAGAAATGTGGATAACAAGGAACCACCAGGTACTGATAGACATGTGTGGACAGAAGGAACCACCAGGTACTGAGGGATATGTGTGGATAACCAGGTACCACTGGGTACTGAGTGAGGAGTGTGGATAACCACGTACCACCAGGTACTGAGGGAGGTGTGATAACCATGTACCACTGGGTATTGAGTGAGGACTGTGGATAACCACACACCACCGGGTACAGAAGGAGGTGTGTGGATAACCACGTACCACTGGGTACTGAATGAGGAGTGTGGATAACCATGTACCACTGGGTACTGAGGGAGGGGTGTGGATAACCACGTACCACCTGGTACTGAATGAGGAGTGTGGATAACCAGGTACCACTGGGTACTGAGGGAGGAGTGTGGATAGCCAGGAACCACCAGGTACTGAGGGAGGGGTGTGGATAGCCAGGTACCACTGGGTACTGAGGGAGGGGTGTGGATAACCAGGAACCACCAGGTACTGACAGACATGTGTGGACAGAGGGAACCACCGGGTTCTGAGGGAGGGGTGTGGATAATCAGGTACCACCTGGTACTGAGGGAGGAGTGTGGATAACCATGTACCACTGGGTACTGAATGAGGAGTGTGGATAACCAGGTACCCCTGGGTACTGAGGGAGGAGTGTGGATAGCCAGGTACCACCGGGTACTGAGGGAGGGGTGTGGATAACCACGTACCACCTGGTACTGAATGAGGAGTGTGGATAACCAGGTACCACCGGGTACTGAGGGAGGAGTGTGGATGGCCAGGAACCACCAGGTACTGAGTGGACATGAGGCTGGGATGGGTGGAAGAGACCAGTCCCGAAGCTCCCGTGCCCAGAAGCCCGCTGCTCTTTGGGCTGTTGCCCTCACTTTCCCCCCAGTGTGGGGAGGCCCCTCATCTTTGCTGCCCCGTCGCACAGAACTTCTTCCAAGCATGCTCTGGCAGCTTCCCCCGCCCGCCTCCTCTGCTGGTGCAGCATTATCGCGCCTGTTGAGCAGTGACTTTCCCGGCTCGGAATCTGCCGAGGGCAGCACTGCCAATAAGGATCTGTGCTCTGAAGGGACAGCTCTGCCCCCTGTGAAGCTCACAAAGACCTTCCCAGGCAGGACCGGCATGCCGCCCAGGAGCAGCCCCCAGGCCCCACGTTGGCTGATACGCCCCCGAGTGACCGCAGGAAGGAGAGGGCTAGCCAAGTGGCCTCCCTGCCTGGATGTCACGTGGGTGCCACTCTCAAAATGTCCCAGCCTGAACCCCCATTTCCCCAAAGCCTGCTCCTCCCTCAGCCCTCCCCATCCAAGTGGACAGAAACATCCAGTTGCTCCTACCTCTCCCCTCAGTCAGCCTGGGGGCTCTGCCTTTAAAGCACGCGTGTACTGCAGCCCCTGGTCACCGTGTCTGCGTGACCCGCAGCTCCTGCCCCCTCAGCCCTGCCTCGGTGTGGGGCGGCCTCCCCCGTCTCGCTGCTGCGTCCTCACTGCTCTCCCACTGGAACGACTTGGTAACAAGTAGGTTGGTGATGTCCCTTCTCTGCTCAAAGCCCCACAGACCTCCATCTCCCTGGTAGCGAGTGCATGACCTTCCCCACCTGCCCCTCAAGGTTCCGCACTTGGCTGCCCCTTGTCCCCTCTGCTTTGGCAACACCCACCTCATTACCTCTCTGTAAGCATGCCTGGCTTGGTCCTGCCTCAGGGCCTTTGCGTGTGCGGTCCCTCTGCTTAGAGAGCTCCTTCCAGATAGGCCGGTGGTTCCCTCCTCACTTCCTCCATCCTGCTCAAGTGACATGTCGCTGGTCACTGAGAAGTCCCTTCCTCCTTCTGCCTTCGTTCATTGCCTGTCCACTCCCTCCGGCTACTGTGGGTTCCATGAAGTCTGGGGATTTGAGAGGTTGGGCCACTGCCCAGCACATTCATTATTTGTTGAATGAATGAATGAGTAAATGAATGAATGAATGAAAAGTGTCAGGGAACCTTTCAGAGTGGGTCATCTAGACTTGCATTCACAGACAAAATCCAGAGAATCATCTCCCCTTGCAGAAATTGAGATAGAATCTTGGAAATACTGTGCTGTCTTGGTCTGCTCGGGCTGCTATAACAAAGAACCACAGGTGCGGGGGGCTGGACATCCCAGGTCAGGGTGCCAGCCTGGGCGGGTTCTAGCCAGGGTTCACACCAGGCTGCAGACGGCCACCTTCTCAATGTGTCCTCACGCAGCGGAGAGCAGAGCTGAGGGAGCATTAACGCCTTCCCGGGGGCCCCACCCTCATGAGCTTGTCTAAACCCCATCACCTCCCCCAGGCGCCCCCTCCAAACAGCACCACACGGGGATCAGGTCTTCAATAGACGAATTTGGAGAACAGAGACATCCAGTCCACAACACGCAGTAAAGAGAAATCCTATGAACAGAGCATTTGCAATGCCTGGGGGAGGCTCGGGTCCACAGCGAGGTCTTTAGGAGGTCTTCCTTTTGGAGGTCTAAGGATCCTCCTGAAGAAGGCGAGGCTGTTCTGTTCCGTGAACGGCATCCCTACGTCACTTTGCGTGAGAGCCTGCGTGTGTCAGATCCCTCTAGTCGGGTAAGGGAGCTGTCCTTGATGGCCTGCAGCTGGAAGTCAGCGCCATGGGGAGGAGGAAGGTGTGTGGAGCCACTTCTGACAGGTCCCTGTGTCTGGAGTGTCCTTTCAGGGGTACCTGAGAGTGTGGTCCAGAGACGCGCTGCCTGCATGAACTCTGTCGATTGTGTCAAAATGTCACCATGGTCCCCGGTGCTTACTTCTGTCTGGGATGATGAGATCGGTCTGAGCACGCGGCCCCTCCTCGGGACGCCAGGTGCCCCCATGGGCCTGCCGTCCAAGGCTCTTGTGTATGTCCCAGGAGAGAGGTCGGGCCTTTTCTCACCCAGCCCCGAGGTCAGGCAAGGGCCCCTGTCTGCGCTCTGTTCCTTGAGGCCATCGGAACCGCCCCCCAACCCAGTTCAACCAAGGTCGTCCCTTGGTGTTCGGAGAGTCTGAGTCCCCGAGAGGCTGTGAAACTCAGGGACGCCCTCCCCTGTGAGAGGGCCGGATGTGCTGTCATGGCTCCTCGTCTTGGAGAAAGTAGGAAGACCCTGCTTGGAGCGAGGCCAGGCTTTTCCAAGAACTTCCTGTGGCTTTTCCGAAAGATTCCTCTTCTGGTGCCATCCTTCTTGTTTGTAGCGCAGACAGAGGACAACTTCATTATGCGCTCTCACTGGCTGGGGCCCGTTTCTGGGAGCCACTGGTCAAGCGCGTCCCTAGAAGAATTTGCAAATAAAGGTAGAAAAGATACGGAAGATGACCACAGGGCTGGCGCTGAGGATGGTTCCTCCAGCCTGACCAGGGAGCCATGGTGACTGTCCTCTCCTTCCTGCAGTGGCAGAGGAGCCAAATGACACCAGGTCAAAGTCCACGCCAGCGGCCGGCCCCCAGCTCGCCAGCCCGGGAAGGGGCGCGGTGCTGGCAGGGGACTCGGAGCTACGGGGTCCACCAGGTCACCAGGCCGCCCATTAGAACCCACAGGGTGCTTGGTCTTTAAGAGTTCCTAGTGCCAGGGCCACCGTGGGTCCCGCCTGAGGGGCCTGAGCATCCCTGTTGTTACAAGGCCTCCTGATCCTGCAGCAGTCAGAGCTGGGAACGGCGCCACAACGGCCAGCACCTCGGACCTGCAGAGTCCGCCCCCCGGGGGCTGCCGTGCTCGTGGTCATGGCAGCTGGTGTGACGTGGGAGCCCCCGCCCCAGGAGCGAGGCGACATCGAGCTTGATCCCTTCCTAACATTGACGTCCAACCACTGGAGTCGTGGAGTTGATTCAGTTCCATGTAGGGGGCCCTGTCAGGTGCCAGCGCCGACACTGGGCGTCCATCTGCTTTTCAGACCCAGTGTCCTCAGCTCAGCTCTGGCCTTGTAGACGGCTGTTCATGGCCGGTGGTGGATGACTGTGTGCAGACCCCAGGGGCATTTTGTTGATTGTGGAACAAGCTAATATCTGTAATAAGGACTCAAGTTTTGGGTTGGCCCTGGACAAAATCATGAAGCAGAAGGAAGGGGTCTCCGCCTCGGTGCCCACCTCTCTCAGCCACGGCTTGGTTCTGGGGTGGAGTGTCTGAGCTGGGAAGGGATGACTCAGCCAA
The DNA here is from genome assembly GCF_057802395.1 of Ceratotherium simum simum. Classification (NCBI taxonomy): domain Eukaryota; kingdom Metazoa; phylum Chordata; class Mammalia; order Perissodactyla; family Rhinocerotidae; genus Ceratotherium; species Ceratotherium simum. The sequence continues at coordinate 747,258 of NC_141917.1, read as the reverse complement.
GCAGAGGAGTTGAGCACTGGCAAACACAGGCTTGTCCTTCCAGCCAGGGGCACCACTCGTGGGAACCTTTCCTACAGACGCCCTCGGGGATGTGTGTGCGTGCATGTGTGTGTGCGTGCATGTGTATGTGCACGTGTGTGCTCGTGTGTGTGCACGCATGTGTGTACGTACGTGTGTGTGTGCAGGGGGTGTTGTGTCATCATTGCAGCCCTGCTTTCGGGTAGATGAAATCACTGGAAACACCCCAAATGCCCATCAGTGGGAATGTGAGTCTAATTATCACACCCACAGGATGGAATACCATGCAGTCTTTAAAAGTGGTCGAGATCCGAGCAGACTTGCGTGGAAGAATGTCCAGGACTCACTGTTAAATGAAAAACACAGCCGGTCAGAACATACTGCTCTGTGAGTCTGTTTGTACAAAAATAATTCTCTGTGTGTGTGCGTGGGAAGTGTCTGGAAAGACGCACGTCAGAGTGTTCATAGAACTTACTTCCATCAGAAGGAGAGGGGGGACTTATGTTTCAGTTCTGAACTTTTATATTTTACAATAAACACATGTTTTTTTAATAAATGGGGAAAATCACTTTGACAAATCACCAGTCTAAGGAGAGGCAAACGGCAGCGTGAGTGCCACACTCACCCGGAAGCACTTGCCCTGGGAATGTTTGAAGAGCTCATTTGAGCAGAGGATCCTCCCGCAGTGCTCACTCAGAGGGCTGGTTAACTGGCTGACTAGTCCTCGAGCAGTTCATTTTGGTTCTAAGGTGACTGAGTAAGGCCTGCAGCTCCACCAGGAGGTCTGAGGAAAGGTGGAAATTGGAGAGAAAAGGCAGTAGGGAGACACTTGGAGACTTGGAGATGTTCTGTTTTCTTTCAAGACTAGTCAGTGGGAACCTTGGGTTGGTGCTGTTCTCTCAGTCATTTGCCTTAAAGGAATAATCACTCAAAGTCTATGTTGAAAACTGACAGGCGATGTCACGGTACAGGAGGGGTGGGTGATTCCGACTTTAGAAATCGGGTACACATCCTATCCATGAGCTGGAAACCGGGTAGAACTGTCTCCCGTGTGGCCGACAGGCACCCTGAGCGATGGGCTGGTCCTCTGACTGTCGCGGGCTGGAACCCGGACCCCCAGCCTGCACTGCCTCCTGGCGATGACATGGGCTGTGGGAGAAGGTCTGCAGGAACAGATTTGGGGCTGATCATTCCCCTTTCAAGGTGGTTTTATAGATCAGCTGGCACAAAGACATGTTGCTTTTCCAGAGAAGGCTTGCTGGAAAAAGTGTTTTTTCTTCTTTCCATAAAGAAAAGGAAAAACAGAGCTTCTCTCTTGCTCTGAGAGCACAAGTGGCTCAGAGTCAAAACAAGTTGAAGGAGAGGGAGATGTTTGTCCCTTCCTTCCTTTCCCGCACCTTCCCCCAGGGACACTTGCTGAGAGACAGCAGGCAAACGAGGCGGGGGCACTGGGACCCCGATGCAGAGTACAAAGCTCCCCCACCAGGACCCCGACCCAAAGGACCAGGCCCCCCACCGGGACCCCGACCCAGAGGACGAGGCCCCCCAGCGGGACCCCGACCCAGAGGACCAGGCCCCTCACTGGGACCCCGACCCAGAGGACGAGGCCCCCCACCGGGACCCCAGCCCAGAGGACGAGGCCCCCCACCAGGACCCTGGCCCAGAGGACAAGCCTCCTTCCCCCCAATGCCTGGTTTGGAGGGACACTGCAGATGGAGAGGGGGCTCCTGCAGCCTCCAGAGAAAAGGCAGCTCTCTCTGGAAAGCTGGTAGGACAGAGGAAGGAAGTCGACTTGCAGAAGGTCAGCGGCAAACATCATTCTTGTCCTCCCGGGACAGTCTTGCCTCTGGACCGGCTGTGAATGGTTCCTGTTGGCTTTGGAGGACAGGGCGTGAGCCCAGGGCCACGGTGGGGTCCCATCGCAGGCGGTGCGCCTGGAAGGGCGTCTCTTTCATGTTCCGCCATCCTGGCACCTGCAGGAACGCCCACTCCCGAGACTGGAGAAGACGCACATCTTACTCTGGCTGTCGTGGAGGGGGGACTTCTCCTTAAAATGTGGCCAGACACTCACATGCAGCCTCCCCAAGACGTCCTAACCGTGTCCAGTCACGTCTGCAGGACACGCGGCAGCTTGGCCGGCCAGGCCCCCGGCCACGGTCACTGGTCACTGGAGTCGGAGGCAGAGCGAGGGGTTTGTGGGCTGAGCCTCGGTGTCTTGGGATGAAAGGGGACGTGTGGGAAAGGAGAAGAATGAGCAGGGACTGACGGCTTACGGGAGCCGGGTCTGCGGGGACGAGCGTTCCCAGCCCTCTCTGGCCTGCGAGGAAGAGGGCAGGTGCCAGGCGTCAGCTGGAAATTGCCATTCAGTGTCCAACAAGCTTTGGACGAAGATTGAAAACCCTGACAGACAAGGAAGAAAGAGGTGACAGTTCATCTTGGGGTCGCACAGCAAGATGGCCCCAGGGGCTGGAGCAGGGAGCCTGGGAGCCTGCAGAGCTGGGGACCCTATGTTTACTAGAAAGACAGCTGTGGCCGCCTGCCCTGGGGGCCGGCATACTCCACTGACTGGAGGAGAGAGGACAGCTGTCCACGACCCACTGGGCATTTGCATCTCACGCTGTGGGGATTCCATGCTCTGGTGTGATTTCTGTGAGATGCTCTGTTCCCCAAAGAAGGCAGCAGTCATCCTCTGTGAGGAGAAGAGGTGATCTCCAAAGAGTTCACTGCGGTATCTCTAAGCAGCTCAAGGAAAGAACCCGCCTGCGTCACCCTCCTCTAGGCTGTCCTGAGGGGCCACTCCTGTCACTGCGCTTCGGTGGACCTCCTGGGAGCCCACCATTGCCCCAGGAGGGCCTGTGCCGCGGGTTCCCTGGCGCTGACTCCACCCACGTTCAGGACCACTGCCCCCTCACTGCCCCTTCCTCATGTTGTGTGAGCCCCAGCAGTCCCTCCTCTGCGCCCCGCCCAGGCCTCCAGAGTCATTAGCCTCTAGGCCCTGAGCCTGCAGAGCCCCCACCTCACCCCACGGGGCCGTTCCCTATGCCCCCGCTGCGTGGTCCCCAACCTTGTGGACATGGCCCATCTCAGGGCCTCTCCACTGGCTGTTCCTTCTGCCTGCTTGCTCCTCCCTCCCTCCATGTACTATAGTCCCTCATCCACAGTCACTCTCCACCTCCCCGTCCTTCTCATCAGGGGTCTGCCATGCGTCCCCCACCCACAGGCTCCAGGAGACCAGGAGGGGCAGAGTGGCCAGGGGGCAGTGTGGCAAGGGGGATGCCGGGGGCAGCTCTGCCCCTGCCACACAAATGCATGTACTCATGTACCCACGTGTGCACACACACTGGGCACACACACATGCACACACCTGCATGCATGAGCACACACACATGCTTGTGCACAGTGTCGCTCCTTCCTGGGCATAGAGGGAACATTCGCCTGGCAGGCTTGGCTTGTGGGCACCAGAGACCACCCAGGACCCAGACCCAGGAGGGGAGGGCCTGGGCTGCTGTGCTGGAGTCAACCGGAACCTGGAGGTGTCACATCTGAGCTGGGGAAGGAGGGATGAGATCAGCGACATTACAACACTGAGGTTGGATCCTGAAGGGTTCATTCTTTGGTTGCAATGTGAGCCTAAACTCCATGAAACAACCAGATGCGTCTGGAGAGGTGCTGCTGTGGCTGCCATGGGGTGTCTAGGCGGGGGACCCCCAGGTGTTTCTGGGTGGTTCTGCCGAGCGGGGCCGACACAAGGGTCCCCACCCTGCCCGGCCCTGCTGCGGAGGCGCCAGCACCCCCGGGACACGGGGGCTGCCCTGGGCCCAGGCTCTCTCCCTCTCCCGCTGGCTCTGGAGGTTCCCAAGACCAGGTCTGAGAAAGGAATCGATTATCTGGCTGGGTGGCTGAGGGGGCAGGGAGGCCAGGCCTCAGACCCCAGTGTGTCGCCTAGGGGAGCTGTCTAGGGGATAATAACGCACTCACCACCCCGGTCACGGTGAGGGCCGGGCGAGACCCCGGGAAGAGCACCTGGGCATCTGGAGGTCTGAGCTCATGGAGACGCCTGGCATGGGGGTGACCATGACGAGGCCCAGGATTGTCCCTGCTGAACTGCAGGCGAGCGGGCCAGCGTGGGTCCCTGGTTGCTGGGTCCGGAATTGCCTTTCGCTAAGAGATGAAAGGCAAGGAAAACCCAGAAGCATGTCAACAGGTCTTTGTCTCAAAGGAAAGAGAATTAGTCACTGTTGGTGTTTTTAACTAAAGTAAGGTCATTCCAAGGAAAAAGCCGGCTCTGTCTGGTGTGGTCAAATTGCAGTCAGAAAAGAAAGAAATTATTTAGGCATGAAGCCACCAGGCTGACTGGACATCTCGGATCCCACAGGAGCCCACCAGGCCCATGGCTTGAGGAATACGTCCCCCCTCTTTTCTTTAAAGTCGGTCTCTGCTGCAAAGTCTTTAAAATACAGTCCATTCTCTGTAATTCAGTAATTTGACCTCTGGATTTTGTTTTTAAGGAAATATTGAAAAGGAAGATGTGGCCAAAGATATTCCTAGTGCTGTTCTTTGCAACATCACGGCCTGGGACACACACAGGAGGCCCGATCAGGGACGGACGTGAGGATCCGGCTGGGTGGATCCAGGAACGACCTGTGATGTGGGAGCGCTGTCTAGGAAGACTTTCTGACACACGGGAGACGCTCGCGATGTTACAGGGATGAACCAGGAAACAACGCGGCTTGACGTGGAGCTGGCTGCCGTCGGGAGACGTCGATGTGGTGACAGCTTCCTCTCGACAGCTTCTGCAGTTTACACTTTCCACAACGAGCATATGTTGTTTTGATTTTAAAAATCTACCAGTAAATGTTACTTTTATGTTTTTTCTTTAGTTGTGGGAACATTATTTTTGGGGGGGTATTTCTCTATTTAATAGCTTTATTAAGATAATTCTCATGCCATATGACTCACCCATTTAAAGTGCACATTTCAGTGGTTTTTAGTGTATTCAGTGAGTTGCACAACCATCCTCACAATTCCACAATCCAGGTTTAGAGCATTTTCATCACCCCAAGAAGACCCTGGCCACACTGACCTACTTTCTGTCTCCGTGGATTTGCCTGTTCCGGACATGTCACATAAGCGGAATGTGGTGTCTGGCTCCTTTCATGCGGCGTGCTGTTCTCAAGGTCCAGCCGTGCTGTGGCCGCCCCAGAACTCCCCCTTCACCGTGGTGAGCGCTACCCCCGGCAGTGCGTGGATGGACCACGTCTTGCGCATCCTCCACCAGTTGATGGCACTTGGGCTGTTTGCACCTTCTGGCTGCTGTCAACAGTGCCGCCATGAATACGCGTGCACATCGGTTTGTTTGAGTCCC